>NC_135233.1:834899174-835499174 GCF_051348905.1 Ranitomeya variabilis | reverse complement strand
AGATGTCATGCATGAAGGACTGAAACACAGAGGGGGCATTAGAAAGCCCAAAAGGCATCACCAAGTACTCAAAATGGCCTTCGGGCGTATTAAATGCTGTTTTCCATTCATCGCCCTGCATTATGCGCACAAGATTATACGCTGCTCGAAGATCTATCTTGGTGAACCAACTAGCCCCCCTAATCTGGGCAAACAGATCGGACAACAGTGGCAAGGGGTACTGAAATTTGACCGTGATGTTATTTAGAAGGCGATAATCAATACAGGGTCTCAGAGAACCATCCTTCTTGGCCACAAAAAAGAACCCCACACCCAGAGGGGAAGAGGAGGGGCGAATAAGTCCTTTCTCCAAAGACTCCTTTATATAACTCCGCATAGCAGCATGCTCCGGCACTGACAAATTGAAAAGTCGTCCCTTAGGAAACTTACTACCAGGAATCAAATTTATAGCACAATCACAATCCATATGAGGAGGTAGAGAACTGAGTTTGGGCTCATCAAATACATCCTGGTAGTCCGAAAAAAACGCAGAGACTTCAGAAGGAGTGGATGAAGCAATAGACACCACAGGAGCGTCGCCATGAATTCCCTGGCAACCCCAACTTGACACAGACATTGCTTTCCAATCCAGGACTGGATTATGAGTCTGCAACCATGGCAGACCCAACACGACAACATCATGCAAATTATGCAGAACAAGAAAGCGAATCACCTCCTGATGAACAGGAGTCATGCACATGGTCACTTGCGTCCAGTACTGAGGTTTATTCATAGCCAATGGTGTAGCATCAATACCCCTTAGTGGAATAGGGAATTTTAAAGGCTCCAAAACAAAACCACAGCGCCGGGCAAATGACAAATCCATCAGGCTCAGGGCAGCACCTGAATCTACAAAAGCCATAACCGGGTAAGATGACAGGGAACAAATCAGGGTAACAGACAAAATGAACTTAGGCTGTAAAGTACCAATGGTGACAGATTTATCAATCTTTTTTGTGCGCTTAGAGCATGCTGAGATAACATGAGCTGAGTCACCACAGTAAAAGCACAACCCATTTTGCCGTCTATAATTTTGCCGTTCACTTCTGGTCAGAATTCTATCACATTGCATAGACTCAGGTGTCTGTTCAGAAGACACCGCCAAATGGTGCGCAGGTTTGCGCTCCCGCAAACGCCGATCAATCTGAATGGCCATAGTCATTGACTCATTCAGACCTGCAGGCGTAGGGAACCCCACCATGACATTCTTAATGGCTTCAGAAAGACCCTTTCTGAAATTTGCAGCCAGGGCACACTCATTCCATTGAGTAAGCACCGACCATTTCCGAAATTTCTGGCAGTACACCTCTGCTTCATCTTGCCCCTGAGAGAGGGCCAACAAAGCTTTTTCAGCCTGGTTCTCAAGATTAGGTTCCTCATAGAGCAATCCAAGGGCCAGAAAAAACGCATCCACACTGAGCAATGCAGGATCCCCTGGCGCCAATGCGAAGGCCCAATCTTGAGGGTCGCCGCGCAAGAAAGAAATAATAATCTTAACTTGCTGAACGGAATCACCAGAGGAACGAGGTTTCAAAGAAAGAAACAATTTACAATTGTTCTTAAAATTCAGGAACCTAGATCTATCTCCAGAAAACAACTCCGGAATAGGTATTCTAGGCTCTGACATAGGACTGTGAACAACAAAATCCTGAAGACTTTGTACCCTTGCAGCAAGATGATCTACACTGGAGGCCAAACTCTGGATATCCATGTCAGCAGCTGAATTCAGAGCCACACCAAGATTAAGAGGAGGAGAGAAGCTAGACACACAGCAGCTAGACACATGGCAGCAAAAAAAAAAAAAATCCTCAAGGCTTCTCTTCTCCTGCTTCTGCCATGCAATTAACACTTTATGGGCCGGCTGTACTGTTATGATCCTAGTGGCAAGGATCGCAAGTTTGACTAGCTAGACCGACGACCAGCTCTGGGGAAGTGGTATCTGGATTGACCGCAACCTGATCCTATCCGCAAACAACTATAGGCAGCCGTGGAACGTTACCTGGAAATCCTAGATGTCTCTTCACGGCCTGAGAAACTACCTATTCCTAGAGGGAAAGTAAAGTCCTTACTTGCCTCAGAGAAATGACCCCAAAGATATAGAAAAGCCCCCCACAAATATTAACGGTGAGTTAACCCTAGAACGCGTACCTGGGGCCTCGCAGGCCTGCTAGGTTACTTGTTTTCTATTATCTGTAAAACTAGAATTTTGAAACTCAAGGTAATCCTCAGGTATATAGTTGTTAGTAATATCCAGTTGTTCATATATTTTTATGTTATAGGCATCTCGTATAGCAACGCTTTTTTTGTGACTACCCCAGATTCACGTACCTGGGGCCTTTGAGGCCTGCTTTGGTTTACATGTACTCCTCAGTCTTTTTGTCTGTACTGTTGTTGGGGAAGAACTTATGACTCAGTCTTTATGACTATTGGTCGATGGCTGTTGCTGGGAAGAGTGTGGATTCTGCCTGACATGGTAATGTGATCCTGGAAGGGAGTTTCCCCTCACAAAGTAACGTGATTATGATGTCAGTACAGGTCCTTTAGTCCTAAATCCTAGTTGCTGGAGAGACTTTGGAGGAAGAAGTCAGCTTTCTTTGGTCTGTAACAAAGAACCTTTCTGAGCTCCAAAACCAGAGGCTTCTACTGCACTTACAAGAAAGTGATCTGTTGAAGGTAAGAGTAGGGGGGCTGTACTTTACCCTAAGCACACATACACTAACAAAGTCTTAGCACACACAGTGTATAGTGCACAAGCCTGATTGTAATCTTTATTTTTTACTTTTCATTTTAGTTTACTCACATCTAAGATTACAATGGCACAGTCTACATCAAGGGGATTGACTGTCCAAGAAATTGAGGCGATTATTTTCAATAGTGATGAAGACAGTGACATTTCTTTGTCGGATGAAGAGTATATTCCACCAGCTAATGTATCAACTTCATCGTCCAGCGATTCCTCAGATGATGAAGAAGTAATGGATCCAGCAGAATGTGCAAGTAGAACATCTAAAACAAATGTTTTTTGGAACAGTACTGCTGTGGCTCATGCACGCACCCCATCACATAACATTATTAGAGTTCCTCAAGGAGCTGTCGGAATTTCCCAATTCATGTCCAAAAAAGATGTTTTCAGTAAATTTGTTTCAGATGATATTGCAGATGAGGTAGTTTTGTGTACGAATGTGGAAGGTAAACGTATTGCTTCGGAAAAAAAAAAAACTTGGAAAAATTTAACTAAAGAGGAACTATATGCCTATATTGGCCTTACTCTTCTGGCAGGGTCGACTAAATCATATGATGTGCCAATCAGAGAGTTATTTCTGAACCCATTTGCAGATCCACATTACAAAGCCACTATGTCCGTAGATAGATTTGAGGCTATTCGGAGATGCATTCGTTTTGATAAAAAGAGAACTCGGCCTGTGAGGTTGGCAACCGATAAATTAGCGCCTATTAGCTATATATGGAATCTTTTTATCAAGAACTGTTACAAACTTTACAATTCTAGCGAATATGTGACAGTGGACGAACAACTGCTTGCCTTTAGGGGACGTTGCAAATTTATCCAATATATGCCCAGTAAGCCAGCTAAATACGGCATAAAAATTTTCTGGATGTGCGATTCAGCAACTTATTATGGGATGAATGGCATGATTTACTGTGGAAAAGAAGCTGACGCTCCAGTCCAGAAAGATCTATGTTCCAACATAGTGAAAACACTAGCTTTACCAATTTTCCATTCTGGAAAAAATATCACTATGGATAATTATTTTACTAATTTAGAACTGGCCAATATTTTGCTTCAGAAACAACTAACACTTGTTGGTACAATGAGACCAAACCGCCGCGAAATTCCACCAATAATGAAGCACAATGCACAGCGACCAATCTACGGGAGTGTATTCGGTTTCTGCAATGAGGCAACAATGGTGTCCTATAAAGCCAAGAAAGAAAAATCTGTGATATTACTGAGCACAATGCATCACGATGAAAGTATTGACACCAATGACAGGAAACAAAAACCTGAAATTATACTTCATTATAATAAGACAAAAGGAGGTGTCGACAAGATGGACGAAATGATTACTGAATATTCGTGTAAAAGGCAGACTTAGGCCGGCGTCACACTGGCGAGTTTTACGGACGTAAGAGCGCAGAAACTACGTCCGTAAAACTCGCATTACATACGGCACAATTATTCTCAATGGGGCTGCTCCTATTAGTCGTATATTACGGTTCAGTATTATACGGCTTTCTACGGCCGTACAAAATCGCAGCATGCTGCGTTTGTCAGCGTATTGCGCAAAAAATTCGCTAATGAAAGTCTATGGGGGCGAGAAAAATACAGATTCCACACGGACCTGCAGTGTGACTTGCGAGAAATACGCAGCGCTGTTAGTGAAAAGTCGGTAATTCAATTGCCGGCTTTTCATTTCTCCTGCACAAACCCGACAGGATATGAGACATGGTTTACATACAGTAAACCATCTCATATCCCCTTTTTTTTGCATATTCCACACTACTAATGATAGTAGTGTGTATATGCAAAATTTCAGCGCTGTAGCTGCTGAAATAAAGGGTTAAATGGCGGAAAAAATTGGCGTGGGCTCCCGCGCAATTTTCTCCGCCAGAGTGGTAAAGCCAGTGACTGAGGGCAGATATTAATAGCCAGGAGAGGGTCCATGGTTATTGGCCCCCCCGTGGCTAAAAACATCTGCCCCCAGCCACCCCAGAAAAGGCACATCTGGAAGATGCGCCTATTCTGGCACTTGGCCACTCTCTTCCCACTCCCTGTAGCGGTGGGATATGGGGTAATGAAGGGTTAATGCCACCTTGCTATTGGAAGGTGACATTAAGCCAGATTAATAATGGAGAGGCGTCAATTATGTCACCTATCCATTATTAATCCAATTGTAGGAAAGGGTTAAAAAACACACACACACATGATTAAAAAGGATTTTAATGAAATAAACACAGCGGTTGTTGTAATAATTTATTGTTCTCGCAATCCATTTGCAGGCCCTCGCTTGGAAAAATAATAAACGCACAAGATACATACCTTCTGGTGAACCGTCTCGTCCCACGAGGTAATCCATCTGAAGGGGTTAACAAATATTACAGGCAGGAGCCCTGCAAATGCAGCTGTGCTCCGTGCCTGTAATCCCCGGCGAATGAATGAAATGTAGGTCAATGACCTACATTTCCTTCAGTCGCGGTGATGCGCCCCCTGGTGGATGTCCTCATATGACCTGGAGCGTGGGAAAAAGTTCCCAGGCTGCAGTTCATGAGAACATCCAGCAGGGGGCGCATCACCGCGACTGAATGTAAGTATAGATCACTGCTTTCCTTTCAGCACCCGGGGGATTACAGGCACGAGCGAGTGGCTTATCGCAGCTCTGCCTGTAATATTAGTTAACCCCTTCAGATGGATTACTTCGTGGGACGTGACAGTTCATCAGAGAGGGTATGTATCTTGTGTGTTAATTGTTTTGCCAAGCGAGGGTCTGAAAATGGAATGAGAGAGCAATAAATTATTACAACAACCGCTGTGTTTATTTCATTAAAATACTTTTAAATCATGTGTGTGTGTGTGTGTTTTAACCCTTTCCAACAATTGGATTAATAATGGATAGGTGTCATAATTGACGCCTCTCCATTATTAATCTGGCTTAATGTCACCTTCCAATAGCAAGGTGGCATTAACCCTTCATTACCCCATATCCCACCGCTACAGGGAGTGGGAAGAGAGTGGCCAAGTGCCAGAATAGGCGCATCTTCCAGATGTGCCTTTTCTGGGGTGGCTGGGGGCAGATGTTTGTAGCCACGGGGGGGCCAATAACCATGGACCCTCTCCTGGCTATTAATATCTGCCCTCAGTCACTGGCTTTACCATTCTGGCGGAGAAAATTGCGCGGGAGCCCACGCCAATTTTTTCCGCCATTTAACCCTTTATTTCAGCAGCTACAGCGCTGAAATTTTGCACATACACACTACTAACATTAGTAGTGTGGAATATGCAAAAAAAAGGGGAAAGGGGGATATGAGATGGTTTACTGTATGTAAACCATGTCTCATATCCTGTCGGGTTTGTGCAGGAGAAATGAAAAGCCGGCAATTGAATTAGCGGCTGTTCAAAGATATCGCGCTGAATGAAATCTAAATACGGAATATATATATATGTGTCTCAATGACATATATATATATATATATATATATATATATACTGTATATATGTTTTCCCTAACATTTGAGCACATAAATCCATTAGATGTCGGTTTTGCAAGCCTGCGCGAAAATCTCGCAGTACGGATGGCATACGGATTACATACGGAGGATGCCATGCGCAAAATACGCTGACACACCCTGACTACGGATCACTATTTTGGGAACATTTCTCCGTATTACGGCCGTAGTACGGACGTATAATACGTGGCGTATTGTCTTACGCCGAGTGTGACGCCGGCCTAAACGTTGGCCTGTTGCCCTTTGTTCCAATATCCTTGATGTGTCATCCCTCAATAGCTATATTGTTTATTGTCAAACTAATCCAGAATTCCATGCCAACAGGAAGGACAATAGACGTATATTTTTGACAGAACTTTGTTATGAACTTTTGATGCCTACTATGCTAGAGAGAAGCAGCACAAAATGCTTATCAAGGCAAATTACAGAGGCAATGATCCGATGTGGAATATGCTTTCAGGAACAGCCAGAGCAAAGAGAAAAAAAAAGAAAGCGCTGCTATATTTGTCCAGCAAAGAAAGAAAGAAAATCGGAGCGTTTCTGTTCTACTTGCGGACAAAATGTATGCAGGGAACATTCTGAAGAAAAAATAATATGCAATAATTGTCGGGGGAATATGTAAAGTGGAAAATAAATATTCCTGCACCAAGTTTGCTACAGACTTTATGTAAAAACTTTTTATAAGAAAAAATGTATCCATCATAAAAAATTGTACTGAGTGAATATATTGGGCGTGCCCATTTAGTTACATTTTTGTTGTTTTATGTACATAATTTTTTTTTGGAATTATACACATCTTAGGCTATGTTCCAAGTAGCGCTGGGGTTCACCTGAATGGGATCCATAATGGATCTGACCTCCTGGTAACTCCAGCTAAGGCTGATGGGATGCCGGGATTCCACCAGCCTTAGCTGAGGTCACCAGGAGGTCAGATCCATTACGGATCCCCTCCTGGTGGACCCCAGCGCTAGTGGGAATGCATCCTTACTTTGCAAATTTAAAATAAACTTTGAAAAGTATTTTTATTTGAGTTATTCCATGTTATTTGCACACAGGCCTAAAAGGCCCCAGGTACGTGAATATGGGGTAGTCACAAAAAAAGCGTTGCTATACGAAATGCCTATAACATAAAAATATACGAACAACAGGAAATTACTAACAACTATATAGCTGAGGAATACCTAGAGTTTCAAAATTGTAACTAAAGTCGTTTTACAGAAAATAATAAAAAAGTAACCTGACAGGCCTGCGAGGCCCCAGGTACGCGTTCTACCAGCCTTAGCCGGGGTCACCAGGAGGTCAGATCCATTACGAAATCCCATCCAGGCGGACCCCAGAGCTACTGGGAATGCATGCTTTCAAATAACTTTGAAAAAAAATTTTTTTTGAGTTATTCCATGTTATTTGAAAACAGGCCTCAAAGGCCCCAGGTACGTAATAGTGTAGATTTCTATGGTCACGCATTCTAGGGTTAAGGGGAAAGCACAAACGCAGAGATGAAATAGATTTAGCAAATGAGGCCCGCTAACACTAGATAGCAGAAAATAGGAAGGGAGCTGTGCGGTCAATAGAAAACCCTAAGCAAAATATCCACGCAGAGATTGCTCGAGCCCCCGCACCAACTAACGGTGCGGGGGAAGCAACTCCGTACCCCAGAGCTTACCAGCAGCAAGAACTCACATATTAGCAAGCTGGACTAAACTCATCATACACTGAAATCATATTGCAGACTGATGAGCAAAAAATAATCAAACAGAAAATTAGCTTCTCCAGAAGTGA
The DNA here is from genome assembly GCF_051348905.1 of Ranitomeya variabilis. Taxonomy (NCBI): domain Eukaryota; kingdom Metazoa; phylum Chordata; class Amphibia; order Anura; family Dendrobatidae; genus Ranitomeya; species Ranitomeya variabilis. Next base: position 835,491,113 of record NC_135233.1, on the reverse strand, counting down.
CTGAAAACGAAGATCATCAGGGGAGATCAGAATAGCACTGAATACATCGACAGCCGGCAACAAGTGGAGGTGAAGCAGAGCTAAATAGGAAACTCCCTAGTGCATAACGAGGCAGCTGATCCAGCCACAGGTCAGCAGGATAACAAACAAAGCCACCAGGGGGAGCCCAAAAACAAAACTCAAACAATACCACCTGAGACCACAAGAGGGAGCCCGAAAACAGCGTTCACAACAGTTTGCGCTCCCGCAAACGCCGATCAATCTGAATGGCCAAAGACATTGACTCATTCAGACCCGCAGGCGTGGGGAACCCCACCATAACATCTTTAAGGGCTTCAGAAAGACCCTTTCTGAAAATTGCCGCCAGGGCGCACTCATTCCATTGAGTGAGCACAGACCACTTCCTAAACTTCTGACAGTAAACCTCTGCTTCATCTTGACCCTGAGAGAGAGCCAGCAAAACCTTCTCTGCTTGGTCTACCAGATTTGGTTCCTCATAAAGCACTCCAAGCGCCAGAAAAAACGCATCCACATTTAGCAATGCAGGATCTCCTGGCGCCAGAGAGAATGCCCAATCTTGAGGGTCACCACGTAACAAAGAAATAACAATTTTAACTTGCTGAACAGAATCACCAGAGGAGCGAGGTCTCAGAGAAAGGAATAACTTACAATTATTCTTAAAGTTCAAAAACCTAGATCTATCTCCGGAGAACAGCTCAGGAATTGGTATTTTAGGCTCTGACATAGGACTGCGGACTACATAATCCTGAATGCCCTGTACCCCTGCAGTGAGATGATCCACACTAGAAGACAGACTCTGAATGTCCATATCTGCAGCTGAGTTCAGAACCACCCAGAGATTAACCCCTTCATGACCCAGCCTATTTTGGCCTTAATGACCGTGCTGTTTTTTGCAATTCTGACCAGTGTCCCTTTATGAGGTAATAACTCAGGAACGCTTCAACGGATCCTAGCGATTCTGAGATTGTTTTTTCGTGACATATTGGGCTTCATGTTAGTGGTAAATTTAGGTCGATAATTTCTGAGTTTATTTGTGAAAAAAATGGAAATTTGGCGAAAATTTTGAAAATTTCGCAATTTTCACATTTTGAATTTTTATTCTGTTAAAGCAGAGAGTTATGTGACACAAAATAGTTAATAAATAACGTTTCCCACATGTCTACTTTACATCAGCACAATTTTGGAAACAAATTTTTTTTTTGCTAGGAAGTTATAAGGGTTAAAATTTGACCAGTGATTTCTCATTTTTACAACAAAATTTACAAAACCATTTTTTTTAGGGACCACCTCACATTTGAAGTCATTTTGAGGGTTCTATATGGCTGAAAATACCCAAAAGTGACACCATTCTAAAAACTGCACCCCTCAAGGTGCTCAAAACCACATTCAAGAAGTTTATTAACCCTTCAGGTGTTTCACAGCAGCAGAAGCAACATGGAAGTAAAAAATGAACATTTAACTTTTTAGTCACAAAAATGATCTTTTAGCAACAATTGTTTTATTTTCCCAAGGGTAAAAGGAGAAACTGGACCATGGACGTTGTTGTCCAATTTGTCCTGAGTACGCTGATACCTCATATGTGGGGGTAAACCACTGTTTGGGCGCACGACAGGGCTCGGAAGGGAAGGAGCGCCATTTGACTTATTGAATGATAAATTGGCTCCAATCTTTAGCGGACACCATGTTGCGTTTGGAGAGCCCCCGTGTGCCTAAACATTGGAGCTCCCCCACAAGTGACCCCATTTTGGAAACTAGACCCCCCAAGGAACTTATCTAGAAGCATAGTGAGCACTTTAAACCCCCAGGTGCTTCACAAATTGATCCGTAAAAATGAAAAAGTACTTTTTTTTCCCCAAAAAATTATTTTAGCCTCAATTTTTTCATTTTCACATGGGCAACAGGATAAAATGGATCCTAAATTTTGTTGGGAAATTTCTCCTGAGTACACCGATACCTCACATGTGGGGGTAAACCACTGTTTGGGCACATGGTAAGGCTCGGAAGGGAAGGAGCGCCATTTGACTTTTTGAATGAAAAATTATCTCCATCGTTAGCGGACACCATGTCGCTTTTGGAATGCCCCTGTGTGCCTAAACATTGGAGCTCCTCCACAAGTGACCCCATTTTGGAAACTAGACCCCCCAAGGAACTTATCTAGAGGCATAGTGAGCACTTTAAACCCCCAGGTGCTTCACAAATTGATCCGCAAAAATGAAAAAGTACTTTTTTTTCACACAAAATTTCTTTTAGCCTCAATTCTTTCATTTTCACATGGGCAACAGGATAAAATGGATCCTAAAATTTGTTGGGCAATTTCTCCTGAGTACGCCGATACCTCATATGTGGGGGTAAACCACTGTTTGGGTGCACGGCAAGGCTCGGAAGGGGAGGCGTGCCATTTGACTTTTTGAATGGAAAATTAGCTCCAATCGTTAGCGGACACCATGTCGCGTTTGGAGAGCCCCTGTGTGCCTAAACATTGGAGATCCCCTACAAGTGACCCCATTTTGGAAACTAGACCCCCCAAGGAACTTATCTAGATGCATAGTGAGCACTTATAACCCCCAGGTGCTTCACAGAAGTTTATAACGCAGAGCCGTGAAAATAAAAAATAATTTTTCTTTCCTCAAAAATGATTTTTAGCCCAGAATTTTTTATTTTCCCAAGGGTAATAGGAGAAATTGGACCCCAAATGTTGTTGTCCAGTTTGTCCTGAGTACGATGATACCCCATATGTGGGGGTAAACCACTGTTTGGGCGCACGGCAGGGCTCGGAAGGGAAGGCACGCCATTTGGCTTTTTGAATGGAAAATTAGCTCCAATCATTAGCGGACACCATGTCGCGTTTGGAGAGCCCCTGTGTGCCTAAACATTGGAGCTCCCGCACAAGTGACCCCATTTTGGAAACTAGACCTCCCAAGGAACTAACCTAGATGTGTGGTGAGCACTTTGAACCCCCAAGTGCTTCACAGAAGTTTATAACGCAGAGCCATGAAAATAAAAAATATTTTTTCTTTTCTCAAAAATGATTTTTTAGCCCACAATTTTTTATTTTCCCAAGGGTAACAGGAGAAATTGGACCGCAAAAGTTGTTGTCCAGTTTCTCCTGAGTACGCTGATACCCCATATGTGGGGGTAAACCACTGTTTTGGCACACGTTGGGGTTCGGAAGGGAAGTAGTGACGTTTTGAAATGCAGACTTTGATGGAATGCTCTGCGGGCATCAGGTTGCTTTTGCAGAGCCCCTGATGTGCCTAAACAGTAGGAACGCCCCACAAGTGACTCCATTTTGGAAACTAGACCCCCAAGGGAACTTATCTAGATGTGTGGTGAGCACTTTGAACCCCCAAGTGCTTCACAGAAGTTTATAACGCAGAGCCGTGAAAATAATAAATGCGTTTCCTTTCCTCAAAAATATTTTTTTAGCCCAGAATTTTTTATTTTTGCAAGAGTAACAGGAGAAATTGGACCCAAAAGTTGTTGTCCAGTTTCTCCTGAGTACGCTGATACCCCATATATGGGGGTAAACCACTGTTTGGGCACATGCTGAGGCTCGGAAGGGAAGTAGTGACGTTTTGGAATGCAGACTTTGATGGAATGGTCTGCGGGCATCATGTTACATTTGCAGAGCCCCTGATATGCCTAAACAGTAGAAACCCCCCACAAGTGACCCCATTTTGGAAACTAGACCCCCCAAGGAACTTATCTAGATGTGTGGTGAGCACGTTCAACCCCCAAGTGCTTCACAGAAGTTTACAACGCAGAGCCGTGAAAATAAAAAATCATTTTTCTTTCTTCAAAAAATATGTTTTAGCAAGCAATTTTTTATTTTCACAAGGGTAACAGGAGAAATTGGGCCCCAATATTTGTTGCCCAGTTTGTTGTGAGTGTGCTGGTACCCCATATGTGGGGGTAAACCACTGTTTGGGCACACGTCAGGGCTCGGAAAGGAAGTAGTAACATTTGAAATGCAGACTTTGATGGAATGGTCTGCGGGCGTCACATTGCATTTGCAGAGCCCCTGATGTGCCTAAACAGTAGAAACACCCCACAAGTGACCCCATTTTGGAAACTAGACCCCCAAAGGAACTTATCTAGATGTGTGGTGAGCACTTTCAACCCCCAAGTGCTTCACAGAAGTTTATAACGCAGAGCTGTGAAAATAAAAAATAATTGTTCTTTCCTCAAAAATTATGTTTTAGCAAGTAATTTTTTATTTTTGCAAGGGTAACAGGAGAAATTGGACCCCAACAGTTGTTGCCCAGTTTGTTCTGAGTACGCTGGTACCCCAAATGTGGGGGTAAACCACTGTTTGTGCGCACGTCGGGGCTTGGAAGGGAGGGAGCACCATTTGACTTTTTGAACGCAAGATTGGCTGGAATCAATGGTGGCGCCATGTTGCGTTTGGAGACCCCTGATGTGCCTAAACAGTGGAAACCCCTCAATTCTAACTTCAACACTAACCCCAACACACCCCTAATCCTAATCCCAACTGTAGCCATAACCCTAATCACAACCCTAACCCCAACACACCCCTAACCACAACCCTAACCGCAACACACCCGTAACCCTAATTCCAACCCTAATCCTAACCCTAATCCCAACCCTAACCCTAATCCCAACCCTAACCACAACTGTAACCCCAACGCACCCCTAACCCTATCCGTAACCCTAACCACAAGCCTAATCTTAACCCTATTTCCAACCCTAGCCCTAATTCCAACCCTAACTCTAATTCCAACCCTAATCCTAAGGCTATGTGCCCACGTTGCGGATTCGTGTGAGATTTTTCCGCACGATTTTTGAAAAATCTGCAGGTAAAAGGCACTGCGTTTTACCTGCGGATTTACAGCAGATTTCCAGTGTTTTTTTGTGCGGATTTCACCTGCGGATTCCTATTGAGGAACAGGTGTAAAACGCTGCGGAATCCGCACAAAGAATTGACATGCTGCGGAAAATACAACGCAGCGTTTCTGCATGGAATTTTCCGCACCATGGGCACAGCGGATTTGGTTTTCCATAGGTGTACATGGTACTGTAAACCTGATGGAAAACTGGTACGAATTCGCAGCGGCCAATCCGCTGCGGATCCGCGGCCAATCCGCTGCAGATCCGCGGCCAATCCGCTGCGGATCCGCGGCCAATCCGCTGCGGATCCGCAGCCAAATCCGCACTGTGCACATGCCATAACCCTAACCCTAACCCTACCCCTAACCCTACCCCTAGTTCTAACCCTAGTTCCAACCCTAACCCTAGTGGAAAAAGAAAAAAAAATATTTTCTTTATTTTATTATTGTCCCTACCTATGGGGGTGATAAAGGGGGGGGGGGGTATTTATTATTTTTTTTATTTTGATCGCTGTGATAGAACCTACCACAGCGATCAAAATGTACTTTGTAATGAATCTGCCGGCCGGCAGATTCGGCGGGCGCACTGAGCATGCGCCCGCCATTTTGGAAGATGGCGGCGCCCATGGAGGAGGCGGACGGGCACCTGGAGCCTCGGTAAGTATAAGGGGGGGGGGAGATCGGGGCACGGGGGGGCGTCGAGCACGGGGGGAGTGGACAGGAGGACGGGGGAGCGGAGCACAGGACGGAGGGGACTACGGGACAGATCGGTGGCTTGGGGGGGCGATCGGTGGGGTGGGGGGGGTCACTTCAGTATTTCCAGCCATGGCCGATGATATTGCAGCATCGGCCATGGCTGGATTGTAATATTTCACCAGTTTTTTAGGTGAAATATTACAAATCGCTCTGATTGGCAGTTTCACTTTCAACAGCCAATCAGAGCGATCGTAGCCACGGGGGGGTGAAGCCCCCCTGGGCTGAAGTACCACTCCCCCTGTCCCTGCAGAACGGGTGAAATCGGAGTTAACCCTTTCACCTGCTCTGCAGCGACGCGATCATTCCATGACGCCACATAGGCGTCATGGGTCGGATTGGCACGGGTTTTCATGACGCCTACGTGGCGTCAAAGGTCGGGAAGGGGTTAAGGGGAGGAGTGAGGCTAAACACAGTGCAGAGAAGAAAAAAAAATGACTTCAGGATTTCTCTTCTCCCTCTTCTGCTGCATTAACACTTTGTGGCCTGCTGTACTGTTATGATCCGGTGGTAGGATCTCAAAACTGACCTGATACATATAACCAGAATGTTAGGACAAGTTCTGGGGATGTGGAAGCTATACTCACCGCAATCCTGATCCTATCCAACACACTAAAGGCAGCCGTGGAGCGTTACCTAAAAACCTAGACGCCTCTTCACAGCCTGAGAAACTGACTGCCCCTAGAGAGAAAGCAAAGACCTCACTTGCCTCAGAGAAATAACCCCAAAGTTATAAACAGCCCCCCACAAATAATAACGGTGAGTTAAGGGGAAAATACAAACGTAGAAATGAAACAGGTTTAGCAAATGAGGCCCGCTAACACTAGATAGACAGAAAATAGATAGGAATCTGTGCGGTCAGTACAAAAACTATCAAAAATAAACCACGCAGAGAATACAAGAACCCCCACACCGACTCACGATGTGAGGGGCGCACTCTGCACCCCAGAACTAACCAGCAAGCAAAAAATCACATAAAAGCAAGCTGGACTGAACTCATCATATACCGAGAAACGTTTTCAAGGAAATAATGAGCAAAATGAACAAGCAAACTTAGCTTCTCCAGCAGGAGACTGGTCACAAGGAATATTCAGGAGAGCTCAGAATCAGGACTGAATACACCGACAGCAGGCAACAAATGAAGGTCCAGGTGAGTTAAATAGGCCCAGCATAGAAGGAAATGAAGCAGCTGAGCCCAGCCATATCGCTAAAGGCCACCAGAGGGAGCCCAAGAACAAACTCACACAGTACCACTCATGACCACAGGAGGGAGCCCGAGAACGGAATTCACAACAGGGAGCATCCCTTGAACTATTAATTCATTTAGTTTGACATATTGATAAACAGTGGATCATGGTTGTGTACTGCAGTCACACCATGACACCTACCGTGACCTGGATTCTTCCCTAGCAAGCATCTAAAAACTTAATCAATGAGACACATTATAATGATGGTGTCATTTTATTGGTTTGTTGCTTATTCTTTTTTGTTGGCACTTAAAATTATAGATGTTAGAATTGTCTAAAAATGAATTTAAAAATATACCAATGTTTCCTATGCTCTCCTAAGGTAGGAACTACTCAGAGCATAGAGACAAAAGTTCTGGAAATAATCTGATCTTCTGGCCTATCAGTATGAGTAAGTGTCATTTTGACAGTTTCTCTGCCTTACAGTTCACTTGGTATAATGAGTGGTCAAAGGTGACAGAAAAACATAGGCAGCCATAACAGCCATTTATAGGAACTGCATAACCTTTTAAACACATTGGTCAACACCAGTGCTAAGATGATAGTAAACCAGGCATGAGGAGCTCGACGTCCACCACCATTTAGATGTGGCTGACTTGTTTGGTGGCCTGTCAGAGGAACAGAATCCAGTTCTTGTAAGCTCTTAAGATGGTAGTGAGAGCTGCATTAATAACTAAGAACGTAAGTGTGCTCTTAAAGGTCACCTGTCACGTTGTGCATGCAGTCTGATATAGACTGATATAGAAATAGAGAAGAAGTGAAGCAGAATGATATATAGGGACTTTGGAAAACTTTCAATTTAACTTGTATTTTTTTTTTTATTGAAATCACTGGTGATTGTATGTATATGAGTCTAGTAGGTGGTCCTACTAGTGATTGACATCTATCTCTGCATGCACAGTCATGCATGGAAGGAAGATTGTCAATTACTTCATAGGACCCACAAAAAGTATATCAATCTACCTACTCTCTGCCTACCGATTAGATATCATTTGCAGCTTGACAGATTCCCTCAGTTCATTGATGATGTAGTAATTAAGACATGTATTGTTCGCAACAAATTCATTTTCTTAATCTTCATTATTTGGGTTGGATCACAACTTGAAATAAAAATATGATATTATACTGAATTCCAGATGACTTGTCTTAACTCCTTCACTACATTTTCATTATGTATACATCATGGTGATCAACTGTGCACAGGAGTCTGACACCCAGGACTAACTGCCGATCCTGGCGGTTTAACCTGCTAAATGCTGCGATCACGGCAATTATAAGGCAGGCAGAGTGAGGGAACCACCTCTGCCCTCTGATCAGTATCCCCACGATATCATCGCGGGGGCCCGATCGTTGCCATGGTGATCCGATGTCTTCATGATGACATCTTGGTCACCAGAGCTAGCAAACTTTTTACAATATGCTCAGAACTTGTCAAGCATTTCAAGCTTGTGTGTCAGGATAGCACTGAGATTGTAGAGCATAGCAATACTCCTACATTGCTATACCTTATAAGCGATCAGACTGCAAAAAGTGAAAAAAATTGTAAAAGTATTTAAAAACATTTTTTTACCCATAAATAAATATATTTTTATGAACAAAAAAAAAAAGTACACATATTTGGTATTGTCACGTCCGGAAGGACCCAAACTATAAAACTGTCCAATGTGTTAACCCTTTTATTGAACACTGTAGAAAAATTAAAAAAAAAATGATGCAAAAAAGAATTCTTTATCATACTGTCAAACAAACAATGGAACGCTATCAAATAGACAAATGTAAATAAATATGGTATTTCTGAAAATGTCATCTTGTCCCGCAAAAACCAAACCGCCATACAGCTCCATTAGTGGAAAAATAAAAATGTTATAGCTCTCAGAATAAAGAGATGTAAAAATAATTATTTTTTCTATAAAATAGTTTTTATTGTGCAAAATTGCCAAACATGAAGAAAAGATATAAAAACTATATAAAAATGATATAAATGTGGTATCGCTGCAATCATACTGACCTGAAGAAAAAAACTGCCTTATCAATTTTACCATAAGTGGAATGACATAATCACCACCTTCCCCCCAAAAAAACAACAATTGCCAAATTCCTGGTTTTCTTCATTCTGCCTCCCAAAAATCGGAATAGAAAGCGATCAAAAAATGTAGTGTGACTGAAAATGGTACCAATAAAAACGTCCACTCGTCATGCAAAAAAAAACAAGTCCTCACTTATAGCTCTCAAAATATGGCATCTTTTAGTGAGTGAAAGCAGCCAAACATAAAAAGCCATTATAAATTTAGTATTGCATCTACCCAAAGAATAAAGTCTGCTGTTGATTTTTTCTTTCTGCCTCCCAAAGATTACGGTAAGGCTCGGCTTACATTTATCCTGCACTCTATGCTGAGAGCTTACACAGGGTTTTAAGGGTGTAAGTCTCTGAAATACTTGATTTAGAAGGAATACTCGGTGGAAGATTTCCTGTAATGAGGCAGATGGAGGCACTATGAACATCATCTGGCCTATGATCCGGCGGTGTCCATCTTTTTAGATGTACATAAATGCACGCTCCTCAACAGTTTTGTGCACTTCTGAAAAAGGACACCTATTAACAGAGGTCAGACGGAGTCCAGAGTAAGTCTGCTGCCTCATTATAGTGAATTGATCTCTCGGGGGGTTTATCTGTATCATGTCATTCGGAGATAAAGATGGAAACCTCAATGTAAGTGCTCAGCGTAGAGCGCTGGATAAATGTGATCCCAAACATTATGTAAAATGTTCCCAATAAAAGCTTCAACTCGATATACAAAAAAAAGCAATTCTCCACTTAAGTCCGTCATGTGTTAGCATGTTAGCAGAAAAATTTGGGGTCTTCCACACTACTGGTAGTACAAAGGATCTGGAATTGAAATGGCTTCTTGTCCCCCAAAAAATTCAGCAAATTCTGCGCTCCCAAATCCAAATGCATGTGGCTTAGCACTACTGTACAGCCACATATAGGGTATGTCTACATTCAGCAGAAATTGTGGGGAAAATTTTAGTGCCATTTTTACCCACTTCCACTTGTGAAAATGAAACATCTGGGGCTGAAACAAAATTTTGGTGGTAAAAATGTAATAAATTTTTTCTTCACTGTCCAATGGCATAAAATTCTGTGACACACTTATGGTGTCAATATAATCCCTGCACCCCTAGATGAATTCATTGAGGGGTGTAGTTTTTAAAATGAGATCACTAATGGGGGGGTTCTGCTGTTCTGGCACCTCAGAGGCTCTGCCAATGTGACATGGTATCATCAAACCAGTCCAGCAAAATCTTAACTCCAATATGGTGCTTTTTCCCTTCTGAACTTTGCACTGTGCCTCAAAAGTAGTGTTTGACCACCGCTATCGGTATACTAAAGAGAAATTGCACAACAAATTTTGGGATCCATTTTCTCTTGCTATCCTTGTGAAAAAGGAAAATAATTGGGGCTAAAACAACATTTTTTTCATTTTCGCTGTTCCACGTTGTAAAATTCTGTAAAGCACCTGTGGGTTCAAGGGGCTCACCACACATCTAGTCCCTTGAGAGATTTAATCTCCACCATAATTTGCAAAATAAATCTTGCCAAATCAGACAAGGTGATTTTCTGGATTTGTTTTCTCATTTTGACTCCCATAGTTGTGGTCTACCCATGATGTAAATTACAGGCCTCTCTCATCTTCTTAAGTGGGAGAACTTGCACAATTGGTGGCTGACTAAATACTTTTTTTCTCTATCTATCTATCTATCTATCTATCTATCTATCTATCTATCTATCTTTCAATTCTATCTATCTGTCTATCTATCTGTCTATCTATCATCTATCTATCTATCTATCTATCTATGTATCTATCTATCTATCTATCTATCTATCTATCATCTGTCTATCCATTATCTATCTATTATCTATCCCATATTCTATCTATCTATCTATCTATCTATCTATCTATCTATCTATCTATCTATCTATCTTTCAATTCTATCTATCTGTCTATCTATCTGTCTATCTATCATCTATCTATGTATCTATCTATCTATCTATCTATCTATCTATCTATCTATCATCTGTCTATCCATTATCTATCTATTATCTATCCCATATTCTATCTATCTATCTATCTATCTATCATCTATATATCTATCTATCCTCTATCTATATAGCCATCGTATCTATCTATTTATCTATCCCATATTTTATCTATCATCTATCTATCTATCTATCGATCGATCTCACTTGTATAGATGATGACTGAGCAGTAAAAGTTTGTAACTTATCTTGAAAGCATGAAAACAAATAAAACTTCACGATATCTTTGCAGGATGCTCCATACAATCAACCACGCTATCTAAAGGTAAGTTACATTTAATATTAAGATTTATTTGAACAAAAGACAATGCAACTCTAATCATGAAACATTATAAATCAGAAACTGAGGATGACAATTCATATATATTTCTTTTATGTGTGTAGCATTGCTTAGCTGATTGCTGTCCATCACTTTGCAGTTTGCCTCCATCCTTGTGTAACGTAGATGTGTGAAAGCTGCCTGCAGACAGCATCTTACACTCGCAGGCAAGCACTGCTTACTGTCACCCTCATGGGGCTGTGTTTATTCAGCAGAGAAAACCGATGCAGTGTACAGAGCCGCAGGCTGCCTCGGCTTCACAATAGCTTCTTACCTAAACCATTGAGCCTGTCATAAACAGCATATAAATAAACCTGCACCAACAACACTTGTGCTGCGGTTGGCCGTATTTAGGTTGTTAGAAATCCTTCTGCAATAGGTGACTATAATAAGTAATGGTTTGTTAATATTATTATTGTTGTTTTTTTCTTACCGTAGTTTAGGGTACACACCTAGTAAATGAGAAAATCTCATAATTGCCATTCTTATATTATAAATGTAAAAATAATAACGTTATTAAAGACCAATACATGCGTTATGTCTTTAATCAGTCAACCAGAACAAACAGATTTATTTTAAACAGGATCTGTCACCAGATTTCGCAAAATATACTGTATCGATTATTAAATAGATGCCTTAGACCTAATGAGGCTGGTATGCTTACTTGGAAATATCCTTGCTAGAGGAGCTGTATAATCCTTTTTGGAAATTTGAGTCCCACAAGAGAGTGAAAGAGCTCCTTAGTCCAAATCTATTCATTAGGCCGGGGTCACACTTGTGAGTGCAATGCGAGAATCTCGTGCATCAATACCCGGCACTGCCGCCAGCACTCGAGAGCGGAGTGTGCGGCTGCATGTATTTCTATGCAGCTAAACACCCGGTCCTGAGTGCTGGCGGCAGTGCCGGGTGTTGATGCGCGAGTTTCTCGCATTGCACTCACAAGTGTGACCCCGGCCTTATATAAATTCTATCTCTGCCCACCCAGACTGATTGACTGACTTCTGCAGCTTGAACTGTACAGAATGAAATGTAGCAGTTGTAGGTAGGAGAGGTAATGAGAGGAGATTGTCACATCTCCACCAGAACTTGCTCCTGCGACGGCTGCTTCTGTTGCCTGTTGCCATATTTACTCTGCTCGTGACGCTTATGATAGATCAGATATCGTATTCAAAAAGCCCTTGTCCAGCCAATAATTTGAGGGTGGCTGTAAAATGCAGTGCTTTACAATCTGACATTATGGGTATGTGTGCTGTCTAGCTAATGTTATCAGTCCGTCAGACTGGCAAATAGAGAAGCGTGATTTGTTACTCCACAGAACATGCTTCCACTGCTCCAGAGTCCGGTGGCGGCCACTCCATCCGATGTTTGGCATTGTGCATGGTAATGTAAGGCTCGCATGCAGCTGCTCAGCCATGAAAACCCATGTCACGAAGCTCCGAGCATGCAGTTTTTGTGCTGATACTAATTCCAGAGCGACTTTGGATCTCTGCAATTACTGATGCACTATTGGAGACTTTTATGCACTGTATGCCTCAGCTCTCGGCAACTCTGCTCTGTAACTTTACTAGGTCTATCCCTTCATATAGTTTATAACCCTTACATTTTTCAATAATACTACTCACAGTTGATCAATGAATAGGAGGAAGGAAATTTCACAAACCGACTTACAGTACCATGCTAATATTCAGAGAGTGTTTTACAATGACTCATTCTTTCACAAATGCATGTAGAGGCAGACTGCACTTTGACAATGGGAACGGAGTCAAAAGAGTTTGTCCATCAAAATCAGATTACTGTAAGGAAATTTTATTTTTCTGTTCCATTTAAGGAACAGTAAAATTCAAGCCATGGGTGGATCTGACAAATACCAGTAGCGCAAGGCAGACTTACAGTGGGGCAAATAAGTATTTGATACTGTGATGATTTTGCAAGTTTTCCCACTGCAAAGAATGGAGAGGTGTGTAACTTTTATCATAGGTATGTGATCACCAACCTACTAGCAAGAATTCTGACACTCACAGAACTGTTAGTTTTTCTATAAGAAGCCCTTTTACACTGCACTCATTACCTCTGTTAATTGCACCTGTTTGAACTTGTTACTTCAATAATGGACACCTGTCCATACACTCAATCAATCACACTCCAACCTCTCCACCATGGCCAAGACCAAAGAGTTGTCTAAGGACATTAGGGACAAAATTGTAGACCTGCACAAGGCTGGGATCGGCTGTTGAACAATAGGCAAGCAGCTTTGTGAGAAGGCAACTGTTGGCACAATTATTAGAACGTGGAAGAAACACAATATGGCTGTCAATCTTCCTTGGTCTGGGGCTCCATGCAAGATCTCACCTCATGGGGTAAGGATGATTCTGAGAAAGATCAGAAATCAGACCAGAACTGCACAGGAGGACCTGGTCAATGACCTGAAGACAGCTGGGACCACAGCAAGGTCCCCCTGTTCATGTCACCACATGTCCAGGCCTGTTTGACATTTGCCAATGACTATCTGAATGATCCACAGGAAGCAAGGGTTTTACGCACAGTGTGGGAAGACTAAGTGCAACACAAAGGGATGAGGGGAAGGAAGCCCAAATGCTAGGGAATGGGAGAGTGGAGTCAGATCTAATAGCACCCTGCCTTCCCTACTATCCCTATATTGGTTCCACACCAATCACCAAGAAGGAAACTTAAGCCCTGTCTATCCCTAGAGCGAGGCCCTGAATAAGGAAGGCGGGGATGTGCAACAGTCAGTCCCCACTGTACACTAAAGACAAGGAAGACAAACAAGGGGGGGGAACTTAACTTGAGCAGACTCCAGAGAGATAACACCAAACGTCCTCCAAGAGCACCAGAGAGGGAGGTTGCCACTGGGTCCAAAAGTCAGAAGGATTAAGAAAGCATCTGCAATGACAAACGCAGAGACCTTCTGCAGCCAGATGCAGAACGACCATCTGTTGTATCTGGCACACCCGTGACAGGGGGAAGGTCAGAGACCAAAATAGAACTCTTTGGTGTCAACTACACTCGCCGTGTTTTGAGGAAGAAGGATGAGTACAACCCCAAGAACACCGTCCAAACCGTGGAGCATAGGAGAGGAAACAAACATTTTTTGGGTGTGCTTTCCTGCAAAGGTGAGAGGATGACTTCACTGTATTGAAGGGAGGATGGATGGGGTCATGTATCTCGAGATTTTGGCCAGCAACCCACTTCCCTCAGTAAGAACTTTAAAGATGGATCGTGGCTGTGTCTTCTAGAATAAAAATGACCCGAAACACACAGCCAGGGCAATGAAGGAGTGGTTCTGTTAGAAGCATTTCAATATCCTGCAGTGGCCGAGCCAGTCTCCAGACCTGAGCCCAATAGAAAATCTTTGCAAGGAGATGAATCTCAATGTTGCCAAGTGACAGACCCAAAACCTGAAAGATCTGGAGAAAATCTATATGGAGGAGTGGGCCAAAATCCCTGCTGCAGTGTGTGCAAACTTGGTCAAGCACTACAGGAAACATCTGACCTCTGTAGTTGCATCAATTCAATATCAAATATTAAGTTCTGTTTTTCTATGATTTGAGCCTTACGTATATCTATCTGATAGTGGGGCACACTTACCACTGTTCAATATAGTGAGGACACGTGATCAAACTAGTGAATTCAGAGCGAGAGCAATATTAGAAACTATTTTTTATATTTCTGTAGGAAGCTTCATATTCAGAAATTGCTTAGTAAAGTAGACATAATTAAAAAGTAGAAGCTTTTTTCAAAATTTATTCTATGATCTTGTATATTTGAGAAGAGAAATGAGAGAGTTCATCAAAATGTCCCCTTGGAAATGTTGACTCCTCCCCTCATTTCTCCCAAGCAGAGTGTATAGACACTCGGGTTTGACATTCCATATGAGCAACCATGTGCAGATACATAAGACCATACTCGTAAGGTGCTCCCTTTCTAGTAGACCAAATAAAAAGAAATAATTTCTTTTTTCTTCTGTTATTCAATACATCAAAGAAAAGGCAATAACTAGAAAGTGATGGAAATGGGCAAAAATGTTTATTTTAGAAGAATAATAACAAGGATAGAAATAATGTCCAACAGAAAAAGAGGCCAAACATTCAGCAGAAAAGTTCATCCAGTAAAATGGTAAAGTGGAGAAGTATAGTGTGAAAGAGCGCTAGTTATAAGAAAAGTAGCAAAATAAGTACATAATAATACCTGCTCTAAATATGAAAAAAACTATATAAACTACATAGGTATAAAGATTATTTCTAAAGCCCATTAAAGGGAACCTGTCACCCCCAAAATCGAAGGTGAGCTAAGCCCACCAGCATCACGGGCTTATCTACAGCATTCTGTAATGCTGTAGATATGCCACCGATGTATCCTGAAAGGTGAGAAAAAGAGGTTAGATTATACTCACCTGGGTGGGCAGTCCGATCCAATGGGCGTCGCGGTCCGGTCCGGGGCCTCCTATCTTCATAGGATGATGTCCTCTTCTTGTCTTCACGCTGTGGCTCGGGCGCAGGTGTACTTTATCTGCCCTGCTGAGGGCAGAGCAAAGTACTGCAGTGCGCAGGCGCCAGGCCTCTCTGACCTTTTCCGGCGCCTGCGTACTGCAGTACTTTGCTCTGCCCTCAACAGGGCAGATAAAGTACACCTGCACCGGAGCCGCAGCGTGAAGACAAGAAGAGGACGTCATCTTAAGAAGATGGGAGGCCCCAGATCGGACCGTGATGCCCATCGGACCAGACCGCAGCGGGGACCGCCCCTGAGTGAGTACAATCTAACCTCTTTTTCTCATCTTTCAGGATACATCGGGGGCTTATCTACAGCATTACAGAATGCTGTAGATAAGCCCCTGATGCCGGTGGGCTTAGCTCATCTTCAATTTTGGGGGTGACAGGTTCCCTTTAAGGGTAATATTGTAACATGCAATCACATATTTATGAAGTATAATATGTGATATCAGTGCAAGCCAGCAGTTATCTGGGGTGGGGAAGATTAGATGTGTATCACTGGTAAGGAACACCCAATTGACTACTTGGCTCAGAATCAGTGATTTTAATTAAAGGGTATTTCTAGGACTATTTTTTTAATATATGCCTAAGAACTAACAGGTAGATAGTTGCTATTTACCTGCCTGTTCTACCTGGCGCTCTCTCAGAGCGATCCTGCCAATTTTTCTGCTGCTTCATGTTAACGGGTTAACAGAGCAACTCCTCTTTTTCCGACTGCTCTCTCGATGGGTCATGACTGACTGACAGCTGGTTTTCCGCAGTTAGGCAGCAGGAGGCAGCTATCAATCAGCATGACATTAACAGTGATGCCCGGTCAACAGAGCACAGTGGAAGGGAAGCAGCTGCTATGCCGATGTGATGTCGATGGAAGCCACAGAATCACCGGCAGGAGCTGTCTGTGGCTGCTCTTAGCTGGCAGAGATCATCAACTTCCTGCCTTGTTAGTTCCTAGACCCACAGTAAAAAAAAAAAAAATGTCCAATGTACAGGTTTTCTTTAAATGTAAAGGTAGAAAGGAATATACGGATAAATGTACTGCACAATTGTGATTGTGTTTTCATCCTGATGAAGGAGTTTGTTCAACTCTGAAATGTGTAGATTGATAAACCTGCCCTTTGTTCCACGCCATCATCTCCATTGAATTTTGACCAACAGGGTAGCAGATTTATCCGTATATAACTTTCTACTATTGCTGTTTTATTCCAGCATATGGAGCAACAGCAGCTGGTGTCTATATCTGCTTAGGAATTGTGCCTGATACAATCTAGTCTGATGCAATACTGTACTATCTACATAATTTATTGCCGGGTCATGCCCTATTGTGCGTTTTTTTTTCACTTTTTAGCTATACTACAGGTTTTTATTAAAAGCGTTGCAAAATTTTGGTCTCGAGGAATTATGTTTAGAAAATTATTTTCCTGGACAAGCAGTTTTACTGTTACCAATGTGTCATATAGTGTCCAGGTATATTTTTGGCATGACTACAAAATTACTTTATAATAAATGGTAAAGTTGCAGTTCATGCAGAAAAAGAATATGAGGCTTGCTTAGCTATTAAAAAAAGTCAGCAAAAACTGTCATGGGTTTACCATGACATAGAGGAGCCAGAAGACCGCTGTGTCTGATTTCTCCTACTCCTGCACTGATTAAAAGAACTTCACCTTCATATTAAATGGTGTAAATTTCTTTTAGCAGTGCAGGGGTTAATCTGCTCACTTGAGAGCTCCTGGAGCTTTCTTGCATTAAGGCACTCAGCTGTGCTCTGTTAGACACTCTCATCTCCTATATAATCTGAGCCCTGACTATCATTCATTGTCAGAGCTAGCTTTTGCTGCATGGCTGGAGGTTGTTAGTGGTTGTTATTGGAGAAGGCATTTGGTGGATTTATCTGTAACCGTTGCTAGGTTTTGAGTGTATAATAATTATCTTTCTTCTCCTACTTTGGTTTAAGCCCATCCTCCACTCCCTGTTGTTTACCTCTGTTGTTTGTGTGTATATTTGTATGATTGGTATTTTCCTTTATCCCTGTTCATATTACCCTGTTAGTCTTGTTGATGTATTACGGTACACTACTACTCACCTCTGACTGAGGGCAGATTCAGGAGCTAAGGCAAGGTACGTGGCCCCGGCGTCTCTACCATCAGAAGTAATGCTGGGAACAGGGATGGCTAGGGTGCCCCTAGTGTTAGGAACAGGGAAGGAGCCCCTGGTACTTGGACAGCCAACAACAGAGTCATGACAGCAACCTTTCATAACACATTGTTCTGGTCTCATGCCAAAACAGAAAATACTATACCAGAAAACCAAGAGCTTCCGGGACCGGATCTTCTAAATAAGAGAGTGGTGACTTTTAAACATAAAGTATACACTACTCACAAAAAGTTAGGAATGTTTGGCTTTAGGTGAAATTCATGGAAAACATAAAATGTTGACACTACAGTGATATTTTATCATTAAAGTAGGGCATTTCCGTAGAAGAATGCAATGGTGATATCCTCATCTCAAGCAACTTATTAAAACAAAAGACAACAGTGGTGGATATACCCCAAGAAAGAATGTCAATGTCTCAATAACTTGCCATTAGGACTTGAGCATCAATTACAGCTTGACAACAATGTCTCCTGCTGTTCATAAGATGAGTTATTGTCTGTTGAGGCATGGCATCCCACTCTTCTTGAAAGGCGGCCCTCACATCATTGAGGTTCTGGGGTACAGAGTTATGAGCCTCTACATGGCAGCTCAGCTGATGCTGTAGCTTTTTTATGGGATCTGGATCTGGAGGAAGTGCAGGCCACATCATTTGAGATACCCCAGGCTCCAGCAGACGTTCCCTAATGATGCGACCTTAATGAGCTGGAGCATTGTCATCCATGAAGATGAAATTAGACCTGTGTTGTTCATGCAGAAGCATAATGACTGGCTTACTGATGTTATTCAAGTAGTAGGGGCTTGTCACTGTACCATTCAAAAAGTGTAGGGCAGTTCTGTATTGGCTAGACACACCTGCCCATACTGTAACACCACCACCAAAGCCTCATCTGGTGACAACAATGTCTAATGCTTAGCGCTCTCCTTAACATCTCCAGAATCGTTGCCAGCCATCATCTCTCAGCATGAATCAACTTTCATTAGTGAACAGCAATGAGGTGTCCAGCTTAGATGCTCCTTGGCCCATGCAAGACGATGATGCCTGTGCCTAGTGGTGTGGTCAGGTATCCGCAGGTCGTCTAGCACTCTGATGTAAACTGTTTGGAGTGGTCTGACATGATACTTGAGTGCCTCTCACCTCGCTTAAATGTGTTTGGAGTTTTGTGGCATTCATCTTCTTGTTCCGAAGGGCATTGATCACAATGAAGCGGTTATCAGTATGGGATGTGACCAAAGGATGTTCACTCCAGTCTCTCTGCATCTCTGCAACCTGCTGATGACACTCTGTGACCCTCTAAGCTTAGTGGCCACTTTCGTCTGAGAACATCCTGCTTGAACACTCCCAATGACGAGGTACTATTGATCAATTGTTAGCCGTCGTCTTGATGTCAAAATGTGAACAGCATGATGTGAGAGACTGTTTAATACCAATTCTAAGTGAACCCCAAAATTTTTGGGGTGATTCATGGATCAAACACCTGTTGTGAATTTTGCTATTAATCGCCTTGCTAGAGAACAGCTAGTTGTGCAAAAAGTACTGAAACACTGTACAGTTTGACATGTACATTCAAAGGTATAAAGATGGTCACATTAAGTCCGCCTGAAAAGGTACATTTTAGGATCATCCTGAAATTACACCCAATAGCCAAATATCCCTAACTTTTTCTGAGTAGTGTATGTTATGTGACAAGTTCCCACCTCTGCACAGGGGGAATCTCGAACCTCCTCCGCTGTGGTCTCCCATTCTTCTCCAGCCGCAGTGGAGCCTGCTCAGCGGAGACGTCAGTCCCAGCGTCTGGCTCAGGCTGATACTGGGCAACTGGTTACTACTGTTCTTCCAGGCTCTGCCTTTGTAGCCAGTACTGGTCAGCGGCGAGCAGACCTCTCTGTGACTAAGTCCTGCTTTTCCCCTTCTGAGCATGCCCAGGGTAAGACCTCTCATTGGAGGTCGGGGGTCACATGCTCAGATACTGGAGCAGCTCCCATTGGTCCTCTAGGAAGGTCCTGAAGTTGCTCAGGTACTGTAGCAGCTCTCATTGGTCCTCTAGGAAGGTTCTGTAGTTGCTGCAGCTATAAAAGGTTTGCATGGCCGCACGGCCATGCGCTAGTATCAAACCAATGTCTATGAGCTCAGCACCAGTGTGGTCATGTCTGGATGCGGTTAGGGTTTGGCTGAAATAAGCCCCTAGAATACCGGCACCTCCAGTGAGGAGTTTGTATGAGTGCATTCAGGGCCTTGGCTGAAATAAGCTGCTAGAATACCGGCACCTCCGGTGAGGAGTTGTTTGTCTGTTTTCTCTGACTGCATGACCACAGTTTGCTCTGGTTGGTAGCCGTGTACCTCGGTGAGGTTAACAGGGCACAGCATCTTGTTCCTAGCAACTCTGTGGAGTTAACAGAGTTCGCTTATACCGCGATATAGCGCCGCCATTTGCCAGCAGCAGGTTCCTCTCCTGCACGGTGGACCCCGGGTTGCGAACGCACCTAATAACACATATATATACTCGGTGCGTTCCGCCAATCCTAACAGTGTATTACTTAGTTGTGCAACTTACTGCGGATATTCACATAAATAATGGAGTGCTTGCATAATTGATTCATAAAACTTTCCAATGTTAAACCTTAGGCTATGTTCACATGCAGCGTTTTTTGCTGCTTTTCTTTTTCTGCAGCCAAAACCTCCTCTCTTGGCAGTAAAAACACTGTATTCAAAATTCCAGTTTTCATGGCATTTTTTTAATGCTTTTTTTGCAGCCTTTTTCGGGTGCAGATTATATAGCTGCTTTTCTACACAGTACATGTTCAAAAAAGTTAGCTTTATTTACTAAGAACTCTTCAAAATGCCACAAAAAATGCTGTTGCAGGCAGGCGGGACCACGCTCTTCCTGCCACAGCTTCAACTAATCTGAGGGAGCTGAGCCAAAGTGGCATGAAAACGTCAAAAGTCAAAGACTCCATATTGCTTATTGCTCAAAACTGCAACTTTTAAAATCATTTATGCCAGTTTTGTGGCATATACTCTTTGAGTCGGCCTCTTTAGAGTGTATTCCATACTTCCTAATTTCTATTTAACAACATGCAAAGATTTTACAGTAAACAGTCTAATAGTGTTTACTCATTAGAACCCACAAGTATCATTTTCCTAATAGCTTATTTTTTTTCACAATTTTATTGCCAAAAGCTAAACTCCTCTTCATTTTTATATACTCCAGCAATCTGCAAATCACTTCAAAACCAGAAGATGATTAGTTATAGGATCCCATTATGTGTTTTAATAGCCTAATATATCCAAAAAGATGACTGACACAATCAAAGGCCTGAAAACAAAAATTGGAACTCAATGATGATGTCACCAGTGTGTCCTCCTGTTAGATCTGGAGTTGGGCGATCTTAACATACAGCCAATTGCATATCTTCCATTTTACCTGTGTGTTTTGTTCCTCATATTAAATGGACTTTGTTTCCTTTGGCGCTGAAGAGGTTAATGACTTTGTATGCTGGTTAGAGCCATTGAGCTCCATCACACAGCTGCTCCTGACGTGCTTCTTTTCTTTCTCTATAAAACCTGGCCACACCATCTCATCGCTGCCTGTGAAAGTTTTGCTTCCTTAATTGCTGAAGTTTGAGTTTGTAGTTGCTGCTAGAGATTGTTGTCTGCTGTCTTTGGGTGTAGACTTTCTCCATTATCCTATTCCAATTTGGTTTGTGCCTTACTATCCTTCCCTTTATTCCTCTCTACTCTTGGTGAGTGCTTTGTATGCAAGTTGCTTTTTGCTATCCCTGTTTGTCTTACGTGTTTATACACTAACATATCTGTCCCTGGCCTCCTGGGGGATGGCAAAGCTTAGGACATTAACAGGATCATAGTGTGAGACATGAGAAAATGATATCTAAGGGTACTGTCACACTCTGCAACTTTCCAACGATCACGACCAGCGATACGACCTGGCCGTGATCGTTGGTAAGTCGTTGTGTGGTCGCTGGAGAGCTGTCACACAGACAGCTCTCCAGCGACCAACGATGCCGAAGTCCCCGGGTAACCAGGGTAACCCGGTCCGCGCTTAGTAACCCGATGTTTACCGTGGTTACCAGCGTAAAAGTAAAAAAAACCAAACAGTACATACTTACATTCCGGTGTCTGTCCCCCGGCGTTCTGCTTCTCCACACTGTGTCTGCGCCAGCCGGAAAGCACAGCGGTGACGTCACCGCTGTGCTCGCTTTCCGGCTGGCCGGCGCTCACAGTGCAGAGAAGCAGAACGCCGGGGGACAGACACCGGAATGTAAGTATGTACTGTTTGTTTTTTTTTACTTTTACGCTTGTAACCACGGTAAACATCGGGTTACAGTAGCGTAGCTACTGGGGGGGCAGAGGGGGCCATTGTTCCGGGCCCGGTCACATGAAGGGGCCCACTGGGAGCCAGGGCAGAGCCACTTCTGTGAGGAGGCAGAACACCACATAGGAGGAGAGCAGTATGTCTGCTCCTGTCTGACGGAGACTCTGCACGCTGGCTATTAGCACAGTGGCTGGCTGCAGTCTCCCCCCTGCAGTGAATGGTTTCGCCCGTCTGACCTGATCCTGAAGCTTTTCCTGGCTGCAGTTTTCTTTACTTTGTGCACGCTGGGATTGGCTCAGGCACGCTGGGTCCTAGTGCCCACATCTTGCATTACACTGACACTTCCTGGTCCTGCCTGCAAACTTTTATCAGTAAGTGCTGGGGATGGACCTTATAGTTATTAGGTTTATTAAATTCAGGTATGTCACTGTGAGACCGTTGGGGTATTGTGGGGGAGGGGGGACAGGGCACTGGGGGGTAAATGTGAGACCATTTGGGTGTTGTGAGGGCAGAAGGTGGGTGAGGTGGGACAGGGCACTGAGGGGTGGATGAGATGATGGGGGTATTGGGGCTGAAGTGAGGGAGGGAGACAGGTCACTGGGGGCTGAATATTATAATGTTTTGTTATGATATTATATGTACTCCATCATGTAATATTTCCTGTCTGGGGAGGCTGGAGATGGGGGGGTAGGGGGCTTTTGATACGTACCACCTGGGCCTTTTATGAGTATTAGTATAAGGAGCCCGCATACAGTAACCAAGAGCTGCATCACATTTACAGCACCACTGCAGCATTATCTTTTATTTCATTGCTGGAGTGGTGCTGACAATCCCCGTCCCCTGCCCTCTGTCTGATACTCACCTTCTGGCGTTTTCATCTGTTTCAGTCTCCGCTCGGCTCCGTCTCCTGCAGTTTGTGACCTGTCCGAGGCTCCAGTGTTTCATGGAGCAGCGCAGAGGTCGCTAATCAATGTAAGTCTGTGGGAGCCTCGTTCTGGCCTCTTCCTCACTCTCAGGTTATGTGCACACGGTGCGGATTGGCCGCTGCGGATTCACAGCAGTTTTCCATCTGGTTTACAGTTCCATGTAAACCTATGGAAAACCAAATCCGCAGTGCACATGGTGCGGAAAATACCAAGCGGAAACGCTGCATTGTATTTTCCGCAGCATGTCAATTCCATTTGCGGATTCCTCAGCATTTTACATCTGCTCCTGTATAGGATTCCGCAGGTGGTAAAACGCAGGTGAAATCTGCACAAAAAACACAGGAAATCAGCGGTAAATCCGCACACGAATCTGCAACAAGTGCACATAGCCTCATAGTCTTACATTGAGCGCTTGTGACATACTAACTTCTGGCCTGTCAGAAGCTGCGCTCACAAGTTTGAGCAGCGGCACTGCAGCAGTGCCACAAAATAGTGCTTACGCCGGAGGACGACTAAATGACCAGGGCATCCAAATCATGACAGGAAGCTGTGAGTCCATCATACTGTGTATATGGGAGCTGCGGGCCAATCATACTATGTATAAGGGAGCTGCGGGCCCATCATACTGTGTATAAGGGAGCTGCGGGCCCATCATACTGTGTATAAGGGAGCTGCGGGCCCATCATACTGTGTAGAAGGGAGCTGCGGGCCCATCATACTGTGTATAAGGAAGCTGTGGGCCAATCATACTGTGTATAAGGGAGCTGCGGGCCCATCATACTGTGTATAAGGGAGCTGTGAGTCCATCATACTGTGTATAAGGGAGCTGCGGGCCCATCATACTGTGTAGAAGGGAGCTGCGGGCCCATCATACTGTGTATAAGGAAGCTGCCGGCTCATCATACTGTGTATGAGGGAGCTGCGGGCTCATCATACTGTGTATATGGGAGCTGCGGGCCCATCATACTGTGTATAAGGGAGCTGCGGGCCCATCATACTGTGTATAAGGGAGCTGCGGGCCCATCATACTGTGTATAAGGGAGCTGCGGGCCCATCATACTGTGTATAAGGGAGCTGCGGGACCATCATACTGTGTATAAGGAAGCTGCGGGACCATCATACTGTGTATAAGGAAGCTGCGGGACCATCATACTGTGTATAAGGGAGCTGCGGGCCCATCATACTGTGTAGAAGGGAGCTGCGGGCCCATCATACTGTGTATGAGGAAGCTGCCGGCTCATCATACTGTGTATGAGGGAGCTGCGGGCTCATCATACTGTGTATACGGGAGCTGCGGGCCCATCATACTGTGTATAAGGAAGCTGCGGGACCATCATACTGTGTATAAGGAAGCTGCGGGCTCATCATACTGTGTATAAGGGAGCTGCGGGTCCATCATACTGTGTATAAGGAAGCTGTGAGTCCATCATACTGTGTATACGGGAGCTGTGGGCCCATCATACTGTGTATACGGGAGCTCCGGGCCCATCATACTGTGTATAAGGGAGCTGCGGGCCCATCATGCTGTGTATAAGGGAACTGCGGGCCCATCATACTGTGTATAAGGGAGCTGCGGGACCATCATACTGTGTATAAGGAAGCTGCGGGCTCATCATACTGTGTATAAGGGAGCTGCGGGCTCATCATACTGTGTATACGGGAGCTGCGTGCTTATCATACTGTGTATAAGGGAGCTGCAGGACCATCATACTGTGTATATGGGAGCTGCGGGCCCATCATACTGTGTATAAGGGAGCTGCAGGCCCATCATACTGTGTATATGGGAGCTGTAGGCCCATCATACTGTGTATAAGGGTGCTACGGTCCCATCATACTGTGTATAAGGGAGCTGCGGGCTCATCACACTGTGTATAAGGGAGCTGCGGGCCCATCATACTGTGTATTCGGGAGCTGCGGGCCCATCATACTGTGTATAAGGGAGCTGCGGGCCAATCATACTGTGTATAAGGGAGCTGCGGGTTCATCATACTGTGTATACGGGAGCTGCGGGCCCATCATACTGTGTATAAGGGAGCTGCGGGCCCATCATACTGTGTATAAGGGAGCTGCGGGCCCATCATACTGTGTATAAGGGAGCTGCGGGCCCATCATACTGTGTATAAGGGAGCTGCGGGCCCATCATACTGTGTAGAAGGGAGCTGCGGGCCCATCATACTGTGTATATGGGAGCTGAGGGCCCATCATACTGTGTATAAGGGAGCTGTAAGCCCATCATACTGTGTATAAGGGAGCTGCGGGCCAATCATACTGTGTATAAGGGAGCTGCGAGTTCATCATACTGTGTATAAGGGAGCTGCGGGCCAATCATACTGTGTATAAGGGAGCTGCGGGCCAATCATACTATGTATAAGGGAGCTGCGGGTCCATCATACTGTGTATACGGGAGCTGTGGACCCATCATACTGTGTATAAGGGAGCTGTGGGCCCATCATACTGTGTATACGGGAGCTGTGGACCCATCATACTGTGTATAAGGGAGCTGCGGGCCCATCATACTGTGTATACGGGAGCTGTGGACCCATCATACTGTGTATAGGGAACTGTGAAGGCATATTGTGCATATGGGAGCTGTTGGCCCATTACACTGTATATAGGGGAGCTCTGGGGGGCATTATACTTTCTATAGTGGAGTTCTGTCAGCATTATACTGTGTAGAGGGGAGCAGTGGTATCATACTATGTAGAGGGGAGCAGTGGGAACATCATATGGTGTACAGGGGAGTTATAGAACCATCATAATGTGTGTAGGGGAGCTGTGGGAGCCTTAGGGCTTGTTCACACTTTGCGGAATTAGCTGCGGATTTTTCTGCTGGGGATTTGGAAAAACCGCAGAGCAAAACCGCTGCGGTTTTCACTGCGGATTTTCCTGCGGTTTCTTCTGTGCATTCCTCTGCGGGTTTTCAACAGCACTTTCCTATTGGTGCATGTTGAAAACCGCTGCAGAATCCGCAGAAAGAAGTGACATGCTCCTTCTTTTTTTCCGCAGCAATTCCGCGCGTTTTTTTAAGGGTACTTCCGCAATGTGGGCACAGCGGTTTTTGTTTTCCATAGGGTAACATTGTACTGTACCCTGCATGGAAAACTGCTGCGGATCCGCAGCGTCAAATCCGCTGTGGATCTGCAGCAAAAACCGCACAGTGTGAACATAGCCTAAGACTGTGTATAGGGAAGCTTTAAGTTCACGATACTGTGTAAAATGGAGCAGTACATGGGGGAACTTAGGGGACATTATTATTGTGCATATAGTCCAATATGGCGGTAAAGTCAATGTTCGTTTTTGTATATAGATTTATTTTCAATAACAGTAGTGTCACATTCTGAGGTTCCCCTATATTCACAATAAGTGCGCAACCGTAGCTGTAATCAGGGTTAGCTGGTTAGGGGCCCACTCAGATGTTTCGCCCCCCCTAAGTTGAAACCCTAGCTACGCCTCTGTCGGGTTACTAAGCGCGGCCCTGCGCTTAGTAACCCGATGTTTACCCTAGTTACAAGCGAACGCATCGCTGGATCGCTGTCACACACAACGATCCAGCGATGACAGCGGGAGATCCAGCGACGAAAGAAAGTTCCAAACGATCTGCTACGACTAGTGTTGAGCATTCCGATGCTGCAAGTATCGGGTATCGGCCGATACTTGCTGTATCGGAATTTCCGATACCGAGATCCGATATTTTTGTGATATCGGGTATCGGTATCGAAACAACATTAATGTAAAAATGTGTAAAAGAAAGAATTAAAATAAAAAATATCGCTATACTCACCTGTCCGACGCAGCCTGGACCTCAGCGAAGGAACCGGCAGCGTTGTTTGTTTAAAATTCGCGCTTTTACTTGGTTACGTGAATTCCCGGCTTGTGATTGGTCAGGGCGGCCATGTTGCCGGGACGCGGACCAATCACAGCAAGCCGTGACGAAATTACGTCACGGCTTGCTGTGATTGGTCCGCGTCCCGGCAACATGGCCGCCATTAACCAATCACAAGCCGTGACGTCACGGGAGGCTGGACTTGCGCACTTTTTAAAAAACGCGCGTGTCCAGCCTCCAGTGACGTCCTGGCTTATGATTGGTCAAGGCGCCATGTTGCCGGGACGCGGACCAATCACAGTAAGCCGTGACGAAATTACGTCACGGCTTGCTGTGATTGGTCCGCGTCCCGGCAACATGGACGCCATTAACCAATCACAAGCCGTGACGTCACGGGAGGCTGGACACGCGCGTTTTTTAAAAAGTGCGCAAGTCCAGCCTCCCGTGACGTCACGGCTTGTGATTGGTTAATGGCGGCCATGTTGCCGGGACGCGGACCAATCACAGCAAGCCGTGACGTAATTTCGTCACGGCTTGCTGTGATTGGTCCGCGTCCCGGCAACATGGCCGCCCTGACCAATCACAAGCCGGGAATTCACGTAACCAAGTAAAAGCGCGAATTTTAAACAAACAACGCTGCCGGTTCCCTCGCTGAGGTCCCGGCTGCGTCGGACAGGTGAGTATAGCGATATTTTTTATTTTAATTCTTTCTTTTACACATTTATATGGTTCCCAGGGCCTGAAGGAGAGTTTCCTCTCCTTCAGACCCTGGGAACCATCAGGAATACCGTCCGATACTTGAGTCCCATTGACTTGTATTGGTATCGGGTATCGGTATCGGATTGGATCCGATACTTTGCCGGTATCGGCCGATACTTTCCGATACCGATACTTTCAAGTATCGGACGGTATCGCTCAACACTAGCTACGACGTACAATTCTCAGCAGGGTCCCTGATCGCTGCTGCATGTCAGACACAGCGATATCGTATGGATATCGCTGGAACGTCACGGATCGTACCGTCGTAGCGACAAAAGTGCCACTGTGTGACAGTACCCTAAGTGATATCGTTTTGATATCTGATGGAATCCCCTATCAGATACAGTTTGGCTCAAAAATAATTGCTCCAAACTCAGCCCCCACCCTTGGCATTCCCTCAGGCCAATGGCTTTTTTAATTAGCTCAAGCAAATAGGCTTTTAGAGCTCTCTCCAGGGAGGCCAAAGGCATAGACCCTGTGTTCCCCAACATCAAATCCAGCAATTATCACAGGGGTGTGAACTCTTATGCAGTTACCAGCCAACTGGCTTCCTTTGTTGGACTCAGACATATTGGCACCACAGATTCCAGGTTCAATAGCACAGGCTCTGAGATACTGAATCTAGAAAATGACCTATAATAAAAGAATACAATATATCTGAACCTTGCCGAGCACATATTCGGAATCTTATTGAGTTACAAAGCATAGCTACCAGGAATTAAATACGGTAGCCGTATTTGGTCTCCATGCACAGGTAAAATCCAGCAGAACCCAGGGGCGCCACCACCGTCCCATTTAGAGCTTTGGGCTGAAAGATATGGGCATCCACATTTCCGGACAAAAAATTATGCTCTCAGATATGGGAGGAAGGAGGCTGCACAGCCCTGGGGTAGGTGCAGCATGTGGGAGGGGGCAGCCTAGGGGAAAGTCTGCGCTCACTTTTGTATATGGGGAGAATGTTTCCTATCTGTAGCTCATCATCTGGGAAGAATGTATGGGGGAAAAACACGTCGGGACAGTGGGAGCTATTGCACGTCACAGCTGACAGAAGGAACTGATTATTAAGATATGAGCTAAGTTCATAATTTTATGAGCTAAGATTAAGCACCTTATTTGCACATTCAGCACTTTTTGATATTGTCATCTGGGCTGCAGAATATACACATGAGGCCACAGTTTCCCTTTGAGGAGAAGAGGTGAACTCATTTTGCCCAAATAATTATTTGAACCTGTGGTATAGAGGATTATATGTGTATATATATTATAAATATATATATTTTTTGTATTGTACATAAGGGCAGCCTAAAACCAGTATAGTTTTCTATGCTCCTTCTCCAGTGCTCTGGTTAAGATATCCTTTTTTGAGAATATATTATATGCAGATTTCAACCTTCACTGATAGCGATATCATAGATAATCCTAAATGAGAGTAAGGAGTTTTTCTCTAATGTGAGACAGAGACTGGTTTATTTATTTTTTCAGTGGTGCTGTCTGTTACAGGCAATAGGGCTAAACAAGAGGTTTAGATCAATTGTACCTATAATCTATTGTTTTATTTTTTGGGGTCTGTGATTCTGATAGACTAAAGGTACCTTCACACTGAACAACTTAACAACGATAACGATAGCGATCCGTGACGTTGCAGCGTCCTGGCTAGCGATATCGTTGTGTTTGACACGAAGCAGCGATCAGGATCCTGCTGTGACATCGTTGGTCGGAGCTAGAAGGCCAGCACCTTATTTCGTCGCTGGATCACCCGCTGACATCGCTGAGTCGGCGTGTGTGACGTGGATTCAGCGATGTCTTCACTGGTAACCAGGGTAAACATCGGGTTACTAAGCGCAGGGCCGCGCTTAGTAACCCGATATTTACCCTGGTTACCAGTGTAAATGTAAAAAAAACCAAACACTACATACTTAGATTCCCGTGTCTGTCGCGTCCCCCGGTGTCCGCTTCCCTGCACTGTGTCAGCGCCGGCCGGCCGTAAAGCAGAGCACAGCGGTGATGTCACCGCTCTGCTTTAGGGCCGGCGCTTACACAGTGCAGGGAAGCGGACGCCGGGGGACCCGACAGACACCGGAATGTAAGTATGTAGTGTTTGTTTTTTTTTACATTTACACTGGTAACCAGGGTAAACATCGGGTTACTAAGCGTGGCCCTGCGCTTAGTAACCCGATGTTTACCCTGGTTACCCGGGGACTTCGGCATCGTTGGTCGCTGGAGAGCTGTCTGTGTGACAGCTCTCTAGCGACCACACAATGACGAAACAGCGACGCTGCAGCGATCGGCATCGTTGTCTATATCGCTGCAGCGTCGCTTAATGTGACGGTACCTTAAGGGATAACCTAGGGATTGAAGGGACTGCCACCATGGAGCGGGGGCGCCACATCGCAAATTAGGGTGCCAACCTCCGCTGACAGGAAGGCCATCAGACTTTAGGGCCTATTAGGGGCAGGGAAGGCATATTACTCTTTTTGTGGAAAGATTTTTTAGTATTTCTTCATATTGTGCCACATTGTTTCCTGTCATGGGCCGCTTCCCAGATTCCCGGGTTGATAATCCCTCCTGTGGATGTTTTAAAATTTTTGTATCACTGGTGGTATTATACGTGTTTGAATAGCTCATCATTTTAGACTCAGTTTTTCTACTGGCAGGAGGCCCATTAGCTGACACGGCCTGAGAATAACGTAACAAAGATTTGGACCTGTGATTCATCAGCGCCTCCCTGTGGTCACATGCTGCATAACATAGTAGTTGTAATCAATCTGTATCCTACCCTTGTACTTCACTCCTGACTGTACACTTGTATATTTGCTTTTGTAAATATATACCTGTATCTTTCAGCAATTAAATATAAAATTAATCTTGGGCTGCTCTTTTATTTCGATTCACGAATCCCCACATCCACACACTTGGTCGGTTATTATACGCTACCCCGGGGTTGGTTTCTGACCCGATTTAAGCCTGTTGTCTTATTGGGCTTATATCTAATGAGGAACTGGTGGCAGCATACAATACTATGTTAGTGAGGAACTCTGACAGTGACAGCCGAGAGGTTTATATATGTATCCGCAGCCAGGACTGGTGATGTATATCCCCCTCACTGGGAGCGCCTCAATAACTAGTACCTATAAGGGAAGCCTTTCCGGAGACTATTTGCCCTTGGTACGGTTCCCTGACTGACCTGAGGTAAGTGGTGGTTCCAGAGAGCCTATCCCTGCTTGGTCTTTCTCTCCCCTCCCCAGAGGTGAGTGAAGTCGACACACACCTTCCCCTGTACGATCCCTCCCACATAGTAAGGTTGGAAACTAGGGCTTCTCTAACTTTTAAGAATAACCCTGGGGCAGGGATAGTTAGGGTCCCAGTCCCAGGCACAGTTTTAGCCCCAACCCCCTTCTCACCGAAGACAGTCACAATTAGACCACAAAATTGTATTTACCGTCATTCTTGGAATCAGTGGTGGATTCTATGAACCAGTCCCTGCTGATTATGCAGATTATTACACATCCAAAATAAAGTAATAATGAAACAGTGTATATACTTAGATAACTTTACATTACATTTCTGCTATTTTTACTAGACTTTATGTGAGGTCATTAATGCACATGTTGATCAAATTGTGTAAGCACACCCGCAACAATGTAACTTCATTCCAGTGGGTCTACACACAAAATTATTTTAACTAGAGACTTATTTCGCTGTTTCTTTGGTTTTGAGTCTAAGGCTGGGTTCACATTGCGTTCAGTGACTCCGTTAAACGGACTACGTTACACCGCGGCATAACGCGGTGTAACGTAGTCCGTTAACGCCGCCATTGAATGAAATGTCGTATGCATCACTAGCACCCACCCACAATGGGCGTGCGCTAGCGATTTGCCATCATTGAGTGACGGACCCAAGACGCGGGCTGCAGCGTTTCTGGGTCCGTCACTGCTAGCGCAGATAGAGCTAGCAGATGCTCTATCTGCGGTAGCGATGTGCCAAAGTGGGCACTTGCGTTACAGCAGCCCGTTTAACGTATGTGTTGAACGGGCTGCTGTAACGCAATGTGAACCTAGCCTTAAACATGTATGGAGAATAGATAGTAACCAACTTTATGTTTTGCTAATTATAATTCAAAGAGCAAAACAAAGTTACAAAATTAGTCAGAACATTTAACCAAAAGCCTTTCCCCTTAAACACATGCACACTGGGCTCAGCCAAGTATGTGTGACTTTTCAATGGGCAGAGGGAAATGTGGAGGTGTCCGACACCTCTGGTGGTGGCTTTTTTGTCTTAAGAACAATAGGTTCAGGTATGTTGCAATCTACCAGTCTTCTTTCCCGCAACATCTGGAGAAGGATTGGGACATCACCTCTCAAAATTGTTGGGTTTCAATGACATTTAGCTAATGTGTACCAGCATTAATAGTCTTTTCCTCTTTTTTATGATCTTTCCTAGCTGTAGCTTAAAAAACTAAAAAAAAGTAGTCTCATGTTGCTATGGGGAAGTTACTATTTATGCTCCGTATCCTTAGTTTCATTTTGTTAATTATATAAATACAATACTCTGTGCTTCATCTACATAGAACAATGGAAAACATTTCTATTGCTCACATTGGCAGTTTCTCTATTTTCCTATTGTGGAGAAACCTCCTCAACTAATTTAATTTATCACTGATGTGGCTATTAATTATGCTTCATTTGTGCCATTATGCAAGAGAACTTTCCGTTGGAAGTGGAGATGTTTTCATGCCATAATGCCTCAGCTGGCACAGTCTAATTTTAAAATGAATAACCTCTAAATCTTTGACGTACCATGGGGTGACAAAGACTTCCTGTACAGAACATAAAATATCTCTTATGTTGCAGCTTTTATTAAAGGTTTCCTTAAAACTGAGCTAAAGTTTACAGAATGCTAAATGCTCTTTTCTTAATGTGTTTTGTAGTACTGGCAGTTGTATATTAAAGGGAACCTGCCAGCTGATACACGGAGCCCAAACCATATTATTGCAGCCATACATTTTAAATGCCGCAGTGTTTCAGAGAAATCATACTTTGAAAAGTCATCTGGGGATGATTTGTCTTGTTTGGCTAGCCTGAGGCGGGTCCAATGCAGTTTTGCCCCACTGCCTTAGACTGAAAGTCTTTCCATGTACACTCACTTAGAAAAGACACCAAGGACCTGCCTTAGACCAGTTATCCAAATACATAGTCCAGTTTTCCAAAGTGTGTTTTTTTCTGCAATGCAGTATTTTAGAGTAAAACAAAAAAAAGATTTTGGTAAGATGTTTAGCCAGTTGAAAAAAGATTGATCTGCTCTCAGTGGGAGAAACAAAATAATATACAATAATCTTGTAGTTATGATACCTTTTCATGGCTAATTGTCTACAGCCAGGCCCTCAGATATAATCACATCTGTTCCATCTCAACAGACAGAGATAAACACTTAATCTAACTTAAAAAATACATTTTTAAACCAAGGCTACCACCCCATCTCCATCGATGATCAGGTCATTAGAGCTACAAAGTTCCCTAGAAGACAATTACTTAACCTAACTTAAAAAAGACATTTTAAAACAAAGGGTACCACCCCATCTCCATCAATGATCAGGTCATTACAGCTACAAGTTTCCCTAGAAGACAGTTACTTCAATATGGAAAAAAAGAAGAAAATATTTGTGTACCTCTGGTGGTGTCCTACAGCCCACAGCTTGAAGTGCTTAGAAAAACTGCTAAAAAAAACCCCTCAAAGATTCTACACAAAAATGTTGAACTAAAAATATTTTTTCAAAGACTCTCCCTTGCTATGCTATAGACAACCTTCAAATCTAAGAAATTATCAAAAACTCAATGTCCTCTGATATGCCAAGAGGAACCTATCCTTGCAATATGAAGATCTGC
Organism: Ranitomeya variabilis; assembly: GCF_051348905.1. Lineage (NCBI taxonomy): Eukaryota > Metazoa > Chordata > Amphibia > Anura > Dendrobatidae > Ranitomeya > Ranitomeya variabilis. The sequence continues at coordinate 835,457,447 of NC_135233.1, read as the reverse complement.
AAAACCTGCGCTCATGTAATGATCACAGACTGGATACAGAACTGTGCTGCACAGCAGGACTTTAAGATTCCTGGGATACTCAGATGTCCTTCTTCCATTGTGGTATATTTAATTCTCTGTACTGTATGTCTTACTGGGGGTTTCAATGTTCAAGAAACAGGGCTGAAACTGAGAGCAAGGATGAGGTCTCATTGGCACATGACTACAGGAAAAAAACACATTTACCTGGTGCCAAGCATTTCTGTGATCCAGAACACAACATATACAATATGAAATACTATAACAATATTCATAAAGCACAACATATACAACAGAGTTGAGAACATATCCAAGAAATTTTGACAGTGTTCTCCATCTATTTCAATCAAACAAATTAGAGTGGTGGAGTACTCCTAAACATACTGAAAAACTGCAAAAGCAAATGGAGTAACCGTAAACCATTAAAAAGTGAACGATACCAACTTTATTTAGAAAATATACCATAAAAACACTTATGTATATCATATAAAACTAGCAAGGTTTATATATAAGGAGGAGACATGCAAGAGGAGGCGCAGTCAAATAAGGAGTATGGAAGCAGCACCTGGAAGCTACTTAGAGGAAGTATCAGAAAGAACATAAAACAATGATCAACAAAATCATTATACCGTTAGAAAGCCCCCAGACCATACATCCAGTGCGTTATAATGGGTACAAAGCCCATAATACAAATAGCTGCTTCTTACCCATAGTGTACCACGACCACCAACAATCCTCTCCTTGCAACCCCTGACTCTTGTGTTTCTCGTTATTGCTTTCTCAAAGGGAAATAAAGCGAAACGTGCGGGTGTTGTCATTGCTCAGCACCAGGTAACATCCAGTATATACTCTTGTGCTCTGCTACCCTTATGGAACCCTTTCATGTAAGCTAATATAGCCTATGGTAGACTGATCTAATGATGTATATGGTGGCTAGTGCTATAGTGATATAGTGCTATTATCTGTCATCAGACTTAGGCCTTACTTTTGTCCCTGGATAAGGTAGCACCTTTACCTGTAGGTGTCTTACTACACTGTGTGCAGAATTATTAGGCAAGTTGTATTTTGTTCACATGATACTTTTTATACATGTTGTTGTGCTCCAAGCTGTTCAGGCTTGAGAGCCAACTACCAATTTAAGTAAATCAGGTGATGTGCATCTCTGTAATGAGGAGGGGTGTTGTCTAATGACATCAGAACCCTATATAAGGGGTGCTTAATTATTAGGCAACTTCCTTTCCTTTGGCAAAATGGGTCAGAAGAGAGATTTGACGGGCTCGGAAAAGTCCAAAATTGTGAGATGTCTTGCAGAGGGTTGCAGCAGTCTTGAAATTGCCAAACTTTTGAAGCGTGATCACCAAACAATCAAGCGTTTCATGGCAAATAGCCAACAGGGTCACAAGAAGCGTGTTGGGCAAAAAAGGGGCAAAATAACTGCCCATGAATTGAGGAAAATCAAGCGTGAAGCTGCCAAGATGCCATTTGCCACCAGTTTTGCCATATTTCAGAGCTGCAACGTTACTGGAGTAACAAAAAGCACAAGGTGTGCGATACTGAGGGACATGGCCAAGGTAAGGAAGGCTGAAAAAGACCACCTTTGAACAAGAAACATAAGATAAAATGTCAAGACTGGGCCAAGAAATATCTTAAGACTGAATTTTCAAAGGTTTTATGAACTGATGAAATGAGAGTGACTCTTGATGGGCCAAAGGCTGGGCCAGAGGCTGGATCAGGAAAGGGCAGAGAGCTCCACTCCGACTCAGACGCCAGCAAGGTGGAGGTGGGGTACTGGTATGGGCTGGTATCATCAAAGATGCTTGTGGAACCTTTTTGGGTTGAGGATGGAGTGAAGCTCAACTCCCAGACCTACTGCCAGTTTCTGGAAGACAACTTCTTCAAGCAGTGGTACAGGAAGAAGTCAGTATCGTTCAAGAAAAGCATGATTTTCATGCAGGACAATGCTCCATCACATGCCTCCAACTACTCCACAGCGTGGCAGGCCAGTAAGTGTCTCAAAGAAGAAGAAACAATAACATGGCCCCCTTGTTCACCTGATCTGAACCCCATAGAGAACCTTTGGTCCCTCATAAAATGTGAGATCTACAGGGAGGGAAAACAGTACACCTCTCGGAACAGTGTCTGGGAGGCTGTGGTGGCTGCTGCACGCAATGTGGATCGCAAACAGATCAAGCAACTGACAGAATCTATGGATGGAAGGCTGTTGAGTGTCATCATAAAGAAAGGTGGCTATATTGGTCACTAATTTTTTTTTTTTTTTTGCATGTCAGAAATGTTTGTTTCTAAATTTTGTGCAGTTATATTGGTTTACCTGGTGAAAATAAACAAGTGAGATTGGAATATTTGGTTTTTATTCAGTTGCCTAATAATTCTGCACAGTAATAGTTACCTGTACAAACAGATATCCTCCTAAGATAGCCAAAATCTAAAAAAAAAAAACACTCCAACTTCCTAAAATATTAAGCCTTAATATTTATGAGTCTTTTGGGTTGATTGAGAACATAGTTGTTGATCAATAATAAAAATAATCCTCTAAAATACAACTTGCCTAATAATTCTGCACACAGTGTATTCTGGCAGGCCATTGCTTTGCGTGTTAGTATTATACCCCTGTTGTGGGGACTATTTTGTTTTCCTAGTGTTGTGTTCACTTAGTGATACTTCTCCCTGTTTTATTAGTGTTTTTATGAGTGTATATAAAGGGTTGATTGTGACTTGTAGGATCGCTACTTCCAACAGGTGGTGCTATAGAGTTTAAGTCCTCTTTTTCTCAGAAGAGGCAATTTGCATATTATATTTCCCAGAGGAGCATTGCACGGCGAATAAGCCTCCTTACCTTGACAAGCCAGAGATGGTATGTCACTCTCCATAAGGAGAAACGTTACCCCTTAGACCCCAGTCCAGAGCCTCTCACCTAGCCAAATCAGTTCTCATGCTTCGCACTGACGAGGGCCAACAGCCCGAAACACCATGTCTGCGAATTGAGATACTGATTTGGCTTTTATCCTAAGTCATATTGCACGACTCGTTAAAGGGTTGATTGTGACTTGTAGGATCGCTACTTCCAACAGGTGGCGCTATAGAGTTAAGTCCTCTTTTTCTCAGAAGAGGCATTTTGCATATTTGTATCAATAAAGTTTTCACTGCACTTATACAATTCTTCACTCTTATTGCTTCCCTTCTCTGGGTTTATGTATATTGGAAGTGAGTATTACTGCTAAACATCTCTATATGAGTATTGATATTTTGTAAGATTTTATGTAGAGGGGAAGCTGGAGGGAGGAGCTAGATGGAGAGCTCCTCACCTGTCCTGTCTATATACAGTGGGGTAAATAAGCATTTGATCCCTTGCTGATTTTGTAAGTTTGTCCACTGACAAAGACATGAACAGTCTATAATTTTAAGGGTAGGTTAATTATTAACATTGAGAGATAGAATATCAAAAATAAAGTCCAGAAAATCACATTGTATAAATTATATAAATTTATTTGCATTTTGCAGTGAGAAATTAGTATTTGATCCCTCTGGCAAACAAAACTTAATACTTGGTGGCAAAACTCTTGTTGGCAAGCACAGCAGTCAGACGTTTTTTGTAGTTGATGATGTTTGCGCACATGTCAGGAGGAATTTTGCTTGAATCCTCTTTGCAGATCATGAGTCTGTTTACATGACTATCATTACCATGTGTTTTTGGCGTTTGACTGTTTCTTACCTCAAAGTTTCTGCAGTGAAATATTAAGTTAAGGATATCATCATTTTTGTCCAGACCATTGTCATTCTTTTTTTTTTCTGTTGAACCAGCATTCAAAAGCAACATTTGATTTTCATTAGTTGATATTCAGGAAATTTAAATAAAAAATTACTTTTGTCAATTTCCAGTTATTTCATTGACCATTGAGGGTTTTTCCTACTTTAACAGAAAGCTACCATGTCGGTATCACAGCGTCTCTTATTTTCATGTGTATTATTGATTTATGAAATAGAAATTAAACTACAGTTAATCTTTAAAGGTTTCCATTAAAATTATAATTATTGATCTGGCTGGGTTTGTTTATAGTGCTTGCATATGTCACATGATACTGTTTCATTTTGTAAACAGACACTATGCCAACAATATCAGAAATCAACATATATTTTACATCCTAGCATCTGATCAGAGATTTTTCACTATTACTCTTTACTGTGTCACCTCCTTGTGGATCATTTTCAGATGCCTGACCGCTCCTCATTCATCTGTTTAAATGCTATTATACAAATTAAAACACTATGTGACCACCCAACTACCATGCGATTCAGGAAGGACACTCGTTCTGTCTCACAGACATAAAGTTACTTTGGTCAGAAAACTACAAATCAATACAAAGGTAACAAAAAATGACTCTGTGAAGTTGGCGGAGGAAACAAGTAAAAAGTATAGACATGACCTAAAAGGTTGGTCAGATAGGAAGGAGCTACTGTTCCAGAACTGCCATAAGAAAGTCAGGATGCAGTTTGCATCTGAACGACAGGGACATATATCTTAATTTTTGGTGAAATGTCCTCTGGCCTGATTGTTCAAAAGCGGAACTGTTAAGCCATAATGACCATCAAAAAATGGAGGGAAAAAGCCTTATGATACAGAGGGAAAACCGGGAAGCTTCCAAGCCATAGACCATGAATCACGAGGGTGGCTACAATCTTATTATTTGGATTGATTGGTGGAGGAGGGACTGTTGCACTTCATAGAACTGATGGCATTATGATGAAGTAAATTTATGTAGAGATATTGAAGAAACATCTCAAGATGTCAGGCAGGAAGTTAAAACTCGGATACAAATGGGTCTTCCAAATAGACAATAACCCCAAAGAGTTCTTCCAAAGTTGTGGAAAAATGGCTTGAGAACAACAAAGTGATAGAGTGCCCATCACTGACTCCTGACCTGTACCAAGGGCATAAAAGTATGTGAAAGCTCGGAGGCCTACAAAGTACAAACCTTACTCGGTGACACCAGTTTTGTCTGGAGGAATGGACAAAAATTCCAGCAACTTATTGGAAGGCTACCAAATACTTGCCACGTGTATGTAACATTCTGTGTCACTGGCAGTGTGCTGAAAGAAATGAAGCTGAAATAAATCATTGTTTCTATTATTGTTCTGACATCTCACATTCATGAAATATATGTAGTAATGATCCTAGCTGACCTAAGAAGTGGAATTAGATTTAAATGCAAAGAATTGTGGAAAACTGAATTTTAATGAATTAGACTAAGATTTATGTAAAGTTATATATGAATGTGTATGTATAGAAGAGTTCTTTCCCTCTGTGCACAGAGACTGTATGACTTCATAATATGGAGCCATATACCCTTCATGTACAGGGTGCAAAAGGTGATGTTGTAGGCTCTATTACATATTCTATATTTCTACAAGGTTCTATTTTTATTAGGTAAAAAGAGAGATATAGGAATAGGAACTTTTTTCAGGGTCAAGGAAGTTGAACATTTTGTGATAATGCTGCTGTTATTTATGGATTTCCTATTTCATCCATTTATTGATTTAACTGTTGCTTTCTTTGACCTGCCTTTATCTGCTTAGTTCATGTTTTGCCTCCTCGATGTGACCTGGTCAATTATCATTTTACTTCAAGGCATTCTCATTTATAACGAGATTATAACTAAATTCTCTGTGTTCATTTTTAATTACTATACATTTGCTGGGGCTTCGCTTTGTTCTTCAGCTGTAGTACACCGCTGTGCAGATATCACGGTGGTGTTAAGGTGCGATAAAAGATTGTATTATCATTAATAATTCATGAGCCACATGACTGTACTTTCGAAATAAAATGACCTATTTTTTCCTTTAAATTATTTGCTTTTTATTAGTATATGTTTTATAGGTTTCAATGTAGTAGTCTGTACTGTTATACTACGGTTACCTGGAATTAAAAAAAAAAGTTGCATATGAATACAAATGCAATGACATAATTAAGAAAATTTTAAACGTAAGTATATGTATTGTGTGCTGAATTAGTTTTTATAAAGTAGTTTTTATCCATATTTTTATTTAAAAAAAAAACCTGTATCTGGCTGTAGAATGATGTAACCCCTTAACATTCAATGACAGGCAGAATCTGACATTGGACACCTCCCCCTGTTTGGTGCGGGCTCCAGTGATGAGCCTGCACCTTTTCTGGCACAGAACAGCTGATCTGTTCAGCTAACATTGCCCCTAACAGCCGCAAGTGGAATCGCGATCTACCCGTGGCTGTTAACATGTTAAATGCCGCTGTCACACTCTGACAGCGGCATTTAACATGCACGTGCAGGAAGCACGTCATTACCTCCTCCCATCAGCGCACTTGTCACATGACCGTGGTCACCGATGGGTTGGCATGACAACCCGGCATCAGCAGGAGACCCCTGTGGTTGTCATAGCCAGATAGCTAGGAGCACCGTCCAGCGGTCGGCGCTCATAGCAAGTGAGCATATCTGCACAAGCGATCGGATGATCACAGCTTCTAGTCTCCCATGGGGACTATTGAAGCAAATAAAATATGTTTTTAAAAATCTAAAAAATAAAAAAAATATAAAAGTTCAAATCACCCCCATTCGCCCGTATTCAAAATAAAACAATAAAAAAATCAAATATACATATATTTGGTATCGCCGCATTCAGAATCGCCCGAACTATCAATATATAAAAATAATTAATCCAATCGGTACAGCGTAGCGAGAAAAAAAATTGAAACTCCAGAATTGTTTTTTTTTGGTCGCTGCAGCATTGCAATAAAATGCAATAACTGGAGATCAAAAGATCGTATACACACCAAAATAGTATAAATAGAAACGTCAGATCGCCATGCAAAAAATAAGCCCTCACCCATTCCCAGATCCCGAAAAATGGAGACGCTACAGGTCTCGGAAAATGGCAACTTTAGTTTTTTTACAAACTTTGGAAATGTTTTCACCACTTAAATAAAAGAGAACCTATACATGTTTGGTGCCTATGAACTCGTAATGACCTGGAGAATCATAATAACAGCTTTAGCATTTAGTGAACATATTAAAAAAAATCCAAAAAACAATTGTGGAATTTCACTTTTTTTTGCAACTTCACCGCACTTGGATTTTTTTCCCATTTTCCAGTACATGATATGGTAATATCAATAGTGCCATTCAAAAGTACAACTCGTTCTGCAAAAAGCAAGCCCACACATGGCCATATTGACAGAATTATAAAAAAGTTATGGCCCTGGGAAGAAGGGAAGCAACAAATGGAAATGTAAAAATGGAAATACCCCTGGTCCTTAAGGGGTTAACTGAGGATCTTCCCGTGATCTGGTTCTGACAGCAAAGTTTGTAACCTTCATCTTTTTTCTCTGGATTCAAGAACACATCAAAGTTGAGCCAGACTAACTGATGATTGTCAGTTAATTCTTTCAGCATTCACTTAAATTCAAAGGAACTTGAAGACTATGGTTCAACATTTTTTACAAAACTGTTTTGCAAATGTGATTTTAAGTCCATAATACATATGATGTATTCTGTTAAATAAATAATATTTTTTTCTTATTTTTTTATTGGAGTAGGAAACTTTGAGCTTAAACAATATTCTTAGCTTAGCCTTTTGCTGGCCAAGATGGGAATAACCCCATCTACTGTTTGTAGATTGTGAGCCCTCGCGGGCAGGGTCCTCTCTCCTCCTGTACCAGTTGTGACTTGTATTGTTCAAGATTATTGCACCTGTTTTTATTATGTATACCCCTCCTCACATGTAAAGCGCCATGGACTAAATGGGGCTATAATAATAAATAATAATAATACTGTCTACCGAAGGTAGAACTATGGAAACAGACAGGATCCTCTCATCAGTTGCAAAGAAGTACCATATATACTCATGTATAAGCCGAGATTTTCAGCACATTTTTTGTGTGCCGAAAACGCCCCCCTCGGCTTATACACGAGTCATTGCACCAGGGGGTCGGTGGGGGTAAGGAAGCGACAGGAGCCGGCGGCTGTCACATCATACTCACCCACTCCACACGTGATTGCTGCAAGTCTTCCCTGCATCACTCTGTTGTCCCAACGAGACAGCTTTTTTCAGTGTTCAGCGGTCATGTGGTACAGCTCATTAAAGTTATTAATATGGGGGCGTCTCCACTCCCATAGGCGTGGAGCGCATATTCATTACTTTAATGAGCAGTACCACATGACCGCTGAACACAGGAAGAAGCTGCCAGTCTCTGGACAACAGAGAGATGCAGGGACGTGCAGCGACAGCATGAGCAGGGTGAGGAGGATGGGGGGAGCCGAGCGGAGCCAAGCATACAACGGGGAGGAGGGAGGAGCCATGCATACAACAGGGGGAGGACGGAGGAGCCATGCATACAACAAGAGGAGGACAGAGGCGCAATGCACACAACAGGGGGAAGACAGAGGAGCCATACATACAGCAAGGGGAGGACGGAGGAGCATGCATGCAACAGGGGGTGGATGTGGGAGCCATGCATACAACAGGGGGAGGACAGAGGAGCCATGCATACAACAGGGGGAGGACGGAGGAGCCATGCACACAACAGGGGGAGCTGTTGTGAACTCTATTTTTGGGCTCCCTCTAGTGGTCACAAGCGGTACTGTGTAGTGTTGTTTTTCTGCAGGTTGGCAGCATCAGCTGGTTCGTTATCCTTGGTTGGTTTCCTATTTAGCTCACCTGGATACTCAGTTCCTTGCCTGCTATCAATGTATTCAGTGCTCTTCAGATTCCTTGTGTCTACCGTGCTCCCAGTTTCTCCAAGACAAGCTAAGTCTTTGTTTGATCATTTTTTGATTATCAGCGTTCATTATGTTTTTAGTCCAGCTCGCTAAAATGTGATTTCCTCGCTTGCTGGTTGCTCTAGGGGACTGAGTTTCTCCCCCCACACTGTTAGTTGGTGTGGGGGTTCTTGAAATCTCAGAGTGGATATTTTGTAAGGGTTTTTTATTGACCGCATAGATTCCCTTTTCTATTTTCTGCTATCTAGTATTAGTGGGCCTCATTTGCTGAATCTGCTTTCACCCCTGTGTATGTGCCTTCCTCTTACCTCACCGTTATTATTTGTTGGGGGCTTCTATATCTTTGGGGATTATTTCTCTGGAGGCAAGAGAGGTCTTTCTTTCTCTCTAGGGGTAGTTAGTTCCTCAGGCTGGCTCGAGACGTCTAGGATTTTTAGGCACGTTCACCGGCTACTTCTAGTGTGTTTGGATAGGTTCAGATTTGCGGTCAGTCCAGTTTGCCACCTCCCTAGAGCTTGTCCTATGTTTGTTACTTAGCTGGAGTAATTTGTGATCCTCAACCACTAAGGATCATAACAGTATAGCAGGCCCAAAAGTGTTTAATGCATCGCAGAAGTGGGATAAAAAGAAGACCTGAGTACATTTTTTTTTTTCCTCCCGCTTTTCCTTTGCTGCAGTCTGTTTAGCTTCTTTCTTCCCCTTGAACTCTGGGTGGTTTTGAGCTCAGCTGCAGACATGAATGTTCAGACTCTGACTTCTAGTGTGGATCATCTTACTGCACGGGTGCAAAGTATTCAGGATTTTGTTATTCATAGCCCTATGTCAGAACCAAAGATACCCATTCCTGAGTTGTTTTCTGGAGATAGATCTAGGTTTCTAAATTTTAAGAATAATTGTAAGTTATTTCTATCTCTGAGACCTCGTTCCTCTGGTGATTCCGCTCAGCAAGTTAAAATTGTTATCTCCTTGTTGCGTGGCGACCCTCAAGATTGGGCCTTCTCTCTGGCGCCAGGAGATCCTGCATTGCTTAATGTAGATGCATTTTTTCTGGCTCTTGGACTGCTTTATGAGGAGCCTAATCTTGAGAATCAGGCAGAAAAAGCATTGCTGGCTATCTCTCAGGGTCAGGATGAAGCAGAGGTGTATTGTCAAAAATTTCGGAAATGGTCGGTGCTTACTCAATGGAATGAGTGTGCCCTGGCTGCAAATTTCAGAGAAGGTCTTTCTGAGGCTGTTAAGAATGTTATGGTGGGGTTTCCCACCCCTACAAGTCTGAGTGATTCTATGGTTTTAGCCATTCAGGTTGATCGGCGTTTGCGGGAGCACAAATCTGCTCATCCTTTGGTGGTATTTTCTGAACAGAGACCTGAGTCTATGCAATGTGACCGAACTCTGACCAGAACTGAGCGACAAAGTCATAGACGTCAAAATGGGTTGTGCTTTTACAGTGGTGATTCTGCTCATGTTATCTCAGCATGCTCTAAACGCTTAAAAAAAATCGCTAAACCTGTCACCATTGGTACTATACAGCCTAAATTTATTTTGTCTGTTACTTTGATTTGTTCTTTGTCGTCCTACCCGGTTATGGCTTTTGTGGATTCGGGTGCTGCCCTGAATCTGATGGATTTGTCATTTGCCAGGCGCTGTGGTTTTGTCCTGGAGCCTTTGGAATTTCCTGTTCCTCTGAGGGGAATTGATGCTACGCCATTGGCTGAGAATAAGCCTCAGTATTGGACGCAAATGACCATGTGCATGACTCCCGTACATCAGGAGGTGATTCGCTTTCTTGTTCTGCATAATTTGCATGATGTTGTCGTTTTGGGTCTGCCATGGCTGCAGGCTCATAATCCAGTTTTAGATTGGAAAGCTATGTCTGTGTCAAGTTGGGGTTGTCAGGGAATTCATGGCGATACTCCGTTGGTGTCTATTGCTTCTTCCACTCCTTCTGAGGTCCCTGAGTTTTTGTCTGACTATCAGGATGTATTTGATGAGCCCAGGTCCAGTGCCCTGCCCCCTCATAGGGATTGTGACTGTGCTATAAATTTAATTCCTGGTAGTAAATTCCCTAAGGGACAACTTTTTAATTTGTCTATACCAGAGCATGCCGCGATGCGGAGTTATATAAAGGAGTCTTTGGAGAAGGGACATATTCGCCCATCCTCTTCCCCTCTTGGTGCAGGATTTTTTTTTGTGGCCAAGAAGGACGGTTCTTTGAGACCTTGTATAGATTATCATCTTCTGAATAAAATCACAGTCAAATTTCAGTATCCTTTGCCACTATTGTCTGATTTGTTTGCTCGGATTAAGGGTGCCAGTTGGTTCACCAAGATAGATCTCCGTGGTGCATATAACCTTGTGCGCATTAAGCAGGGAGATGAATGGAAAACAGCATTTAATACGCCCGAAGGCCATTTTGAGTACTTGGTGATGCCTTTTGGACTCTCTAATGCTCCTTCTGTGTTTCAGTCCTTCATGCATGACATCTTCCGAGAATATCTGGATAAATTTATGATTGTTTATCTGGATGACATTTTGGTCTTTTCTGATGATTGGGAGTCCCATGTGAAGCAGGTCAGGATGGTGTTTCAGGTCCTGCGTGCTAATGCTTTATTTGTGAAGGGCTCAAAATGCCTCTTCGGAGTACAGAAGGTCTCCTTTTTGGGTTTTATTTTTTCTCCTTCTACTGTGGAGATGGACCCAGTCAAGGTCCAGGCTATTCATGACTGGACTCAGCCCACGTCTGTTAAGAGTCTTCAGAAGTTCTTGGGTTTTGCTAATTTTTACCGTCGTTTCATCGCTAATTTTTCTAGCGTGGTTAAACCTTTGACGGATTTGACCAAGAAGGGTTCTGATGTGACTAATTGGTCTCCTGCGGCCGTGGAGGCCTTTCGGGAGCTGAAGCACCGGTTTTCTTCAGCTCCAGTCTTATGTCAGCCAGATGTCTCTCTCCTTTTCCAGGTCAAGGTTGATGCTTCTGAGATTGGAGCAGGGGCTGTTTTGTCGCAGAGAAGCTCTGATGGCTCTGTGATGAAGCCATGTGCTTTCTTTTCAAGAAAGTTTTCGCCTGCCGAGCGGAATTATGATGTTGGTAATCGGGAGTTGTTGGCTATGAAGTGGGCATTTGAGGAGTGGCGACATTGGCTCGAAGGAGCTAAACATCGTGTGGTGGTCTTGACTGATCACAAAAATCTGATTTACCTTGAATCTGCCAAGCGCCTGAATCCTAGACAGGCTCGTTGGTCGTTGTTTTTCTCCCGTTTCAACTTCGTGGTCTCATACCTGCCTGGTTCGAAGAACGTGAAAGCTGATGCACTTTCTAGGAGTTTTGTGCCTGACTCTCCGGGAGTTTCTGAGCCGGCTGGTATTCTCAGAGAGGGAGTGATTTTGTCTGCCATTTCCCCAGATTTGCGACGAGTGCTGCAGAAATTTCAGGCGGATAGACCTGACCGTTGTCCACCAGAGAGACTGTTTGTCCCGGATAGATGGACCAGCAGAGTTATTTCCGAGGTGCATTCTTCGGTGTTGGCTAGTCATCCTGGGATTTTTGGTACCAGAGATTGGGTGGCTAGGTCCTTCTGGTGGCCTTCCTTGTTGCGGGATGTGCGTTCCTTTGTGCAGTCTTGTGGGATTTGTGCTCGGGCTAAGCCTTGCTGTTCTCGTGCCAGCGGTTTGCTTTTGCCTTTGCCTGTTCCGAAAAGGCCTTGGACGCACATTTCCATGGATTTTATTTCGGATCTTCCAGTATCTCAGAAAATGTCTGTCATCTGGGTGGTGTGTGATCGTTTTTCCAGATGGTCCATTTGGTGCCCTTGCCTAAGTTGCCTTCTTCCTCCGATTTGGTTCCTCTATTTTTTCAGAATGTGGTTCGCTTACACGGCATTCCTGAAAATATTGTGTCTGATAGAGGATCCCAGTTTGTGTCCAGGTTTTGGCGGACTTTTTGTGCTAAGATGGGCATTGATTTGTCTTTTTCGTCGGCCTTCCATCCTCAGACTAATGGCCAAACCGAGCGAACTAATCAGACATTGGAAACTTATTTGAGATGTTTTGTTTCTGCTGATCAGGATGATTGGGTGACTTTTTTGCCGTTGGCCGAGTTTGCCCTTAATAATCGGGCTAGTTCTGCTACTTTGGTTTCACCTTTTTTCTGCAATTCTGGTTTCCATCCTCGTTTTTCCTCGGGTCAGGTTGAGCCTTCTGACTGTCCTGGGGTGGATTCTGTGGTGGATAGGCTGCAGCAGATTTGGAACCATGTGGTGGACAATTTGAGGTTGTCACAGGAGAAGGCTCAGCGCTTTGCCAACCGCCGCCGTGGTGTGGGTCCCCGACTTCGTGTTGGGGATTTGGTGTGGCTGTCTTCTCGGTATGTTCCTATGAAGGTCTCATCTCCTAAATTCAAGCCTCGCTTCATCGGTCCTTATAAGATCTTGGAAATCCTTAACCCGGTGTCTTTTCGTTTGGATCTCCCAGCATCGTTTGCCATTCATAATGTGTTCCATAGGTCTTTGTTGTGGAGGTATGTGGTACCTGTGGTTCCTTCTGTTGAGCCTCCTGCTCCGGTGCTGGTCGAGGGCGAATTGGAGTATGTGGTGGAGAAGATTTTGGATTCTCGTATCTCTAGACGGAGGCTTCAGTATTTGGTTAAGTGGAAGGGCTATGGTCAGGAGGATAATTCCTGGGTTGTCGCCTCTGATGTTCATGCGGCCGATTTGGTTCGTGCCTTCCACGCGGCTCATCCTGATCGCCCTGGGGGTCTTGATGAGGGTTCGGTGACCCCTCCTCAAGGGGGGGTACTGTTGTGAACTCTATTTTTGGGCTCCCTCTAGTGGTCACAAGCGGTACTGTGTAGTGTTGTTTTTCTGCAGGTTGGCAGCATCAGCTGGTTCGTTATCCTTGGTTGGTTTCCTATTTAGCTCACCTGGATACTCAGTTCCTTGCCTGCTATCAATGTATTCAGTGCTCTTCAGATTCCTTGTGTCTACCTTGCTCCCAGTTTCTCCAAGACAAGCTAAGTCTTTGTTTGATCATTTTTTGATTATCAGCGTTCATTATGTTTTTGGTCCAGCTCGCTAAAATGTGATTTCCTCGCTTGCTGGTTGCTCTAGGGGACTGAGTTTCTCCCCCCACACCGTTAGTTGGTGTGGGGGTTCTTGAAATCTCAGAGTGGATATTTTGTAAGGGTTTTTTACTGACCGCATAGATTCCCTTTTCTATTTTCTGCTATCTAGTATTAGTGGGCCTCATTTGCTGAATCTGCTTTCACCCCTGTGTATGTGCCTTCCTCTTACCTCACCGTTATTATTTGTTGGGGGCTTCTATATCTTTGGGGATTATTTCTCTGGAGGCAAGAGAGGTCTTTCTTTCTCTCTAGGGGTAGTTAGTTCCTCAGGCTGGCTCGAGGCGTCTAGGATTTTTAGGCACGTTCACCGGCTACTTCTAGTGTGTTTGGATAGGTTCAGATTTGCGGTCAGTCCAGTTTGCCACCTCCCTAGAGCTTGTCCTATGTTTGTTACTTAGCTGGAGTAATTTGTGATCCTCAACCACTAAGGATCATAACAGGGAGCCACACATACCAGGACAGGGATGAGGGGACAATGCATACCCGGCTTATACTCGAGTCAATAAGCTTACCCAGTTTTCCGTGGCAAAATTAGGTGCCTCGGCTTATACTCGGGTCAGCTTATACTCGAATATATACGGTAAATGGGAATTAGGGCCAATTTAGACAAGGCCATTAAATAAATGCTGATTTGCTACATACAAGCTGATCGGCGGTTGTTTATTGGAATGTTCTGACAGGTCAACCAGAATTCTATGGTTACAGAATGGTTGTGTCACAAGTGTGTCACATCCTTCTGGGAGATCTGAGGTTAGGAGATCATTATACATTGGGAATCACAGGTCTTCCATTTAGCCTGTGTGTTTTGTTCCTCATATTAAATGGACTTCTTTTCCTTTGGCGCTGAAGAGGTTAACCATTCTTTGTATGCTGGTTAGAGACATGTAGCTCCATCTCACAGCTGCTCCTGCCTGCTAGTTTTATCTTTATAAAAAGTTTACTTCCTGGCTTGCTGCAGTTGGTATGCTGGAGTTCGCAGTTGCTGCTGGAGATTGTTGCATGCTTTTTTGGCTGTATGCTCTCTCTATTATCCCAGTCCCATATGGTTTGTACCTTTCTATCCATCCCTATATTCCCTACTCTTGATGAGTGCTTTTGTATGTAAATTGCTTTTTGTTTTCCCTGTTTGTCTTACCTGTTTATACACTGACATATCTGTCCAGCCCTCCTGGGGGAAGGGACAGCTTAGGGCATATAAAGAGCATAGTAATGTCAGAGACACGGGCCTCTACCATTAAGAGTACCCCTGGGACAGGGGTAGTTAGGGTCCCATTTCCAGGAACAGTTTGAGGCTCCTTTTCCTTTACCAAAGACTGTCATGACATCACATGTTGTTATTACTATCATTCTGTGCACATAGAATATCATGTCATTTTCAGGACACCTCCCATTCATGTTGGATGATGTGCCACCGAGAACAAAAATTTTAATGCCAGAACTCACAAAACGAGGATTCACATGGTAATTATTGTCATATTTACACAAGAAAAAAGAGTAAAGCCACAAAGAAAGAAAGAATATTGCCCCAAAAATTTAAAAGTTAAGATAGCAAAAAAAAAGGGCAATAGTATTTACCTGTCCAGGTCACCGAAATGAATGCATTATCGGGATGCAGCAAACCCCCTTTATAAAGGTGGAGGCAACCCAGGTGAAAAATACTGATGAGACAACCACTCACAATCTACTCATGGAGGGGTAATATCCTACATAAAAGGGAAGCAACAAAGTCATAGAGGTACGAAGAATAAAAAATTTACTTTATTAACCAGAAAATATACACAATAAAAAACATACTAAAAACAAGGAGAAGTGTGAAGAATACACGCAGCACCAAGGTAACCGGTAATATAGCCACATAAATGATGGTATGCAATAACACATATATCAGACAACCAAAGATAAGTAAAAGGAACTCACAGATAAAGTGCTATGTGCATAAGAACAAGGATGAAATCTCAGGGAACTCACATATACTGGTAATCACAGAGGTAACAAAAAATATATATACATTTAATACTTAGTCATATCGGGAAAGTTCCCAGAAAGTAGCAAGGTGTCCTTTTGGTGCAAAAACCACATAGTCCATAATAAATTTACCCTGTCATGGTATCTGTTAGGAATGCATATAGAGGTCCCAAGGAGTGATAGGATTCAAAATTGAGCAATAGATAATACCTGATGCTGGGAAGTGACAGACCCCAACGCACGTTTCGCGTCATGGTCTTCAGGGGGCGTTGGGGTCTGTCAATTGAGTTAGAATCATCTCACTTGAAGGAGCAGGAGTAGTTTTGCCTTGAGGAATGGGCAAAAATACAAGTGGCAGATGTGGAAAGCTCATAGAGACTTATCCAAAGAGACTTGCAGCTGTAATTGGCACAAAAGGAGGCTCTGCAAAGTACTTACTTCAGGGGGGGTGAATAGATATGCACACTGAAGTTTTCTGTTATTTTGTCCTATTTGTTGTTTGCTTCACAATTAAAAAGAAAACCAAATATTAACAGTTGTAGGCATGTTCTTTACATAAAGTGATGAAAAACATCAAAATAGTGACATTTCCAGATTGTGAGGTAGCAAATTACGAGAAATGCCAAGGGGGGTGAATACTTTTGTAAGCCACTGTAGGCGTTTTTGCAATAGCATAGCTACATGGAGCTTCACTATTTGAAGATTGTGTCTCCCTTTTATCTTATTTCAGGACAGGTGAATAAGAAAGAACCAAACTAGGTGACGTGTCCAACGTTGATGAATGAGAGACTTAACATCTGTTTAGAAGACACTCAGCTGGGAATGTGACCAAGATCTAGAATTGACTACTTTTCTAAGGCTAGGTTCACATTTTTTTAGGGTGATCCGTTTACCGGATCTGTTACTTAGCAGCACTAACGCAATGTAACGGATCCGTTAACGCGCCCATAGACTTACATAATCGTAACGCATCCTAAAGCATGTCAAAATCGGCATGTGTTAGCGATGATGTGTTACTTTGTAACGCACCCTCAAACGCGGTTTCCTGCATTTTTGGGTACATTAGATCTAACGCACAGCGAACGGACGTGTTCGCTGTACATAGACCTCTATTGCTAACACATGCCAATGCAATGGTACCATGCGATAGCTCATGCGTTAGCGCGATTCTAGAAAAAAAGAGATTTTGCCCATTAGCATTAGCGCATCCATTTATCAGATCCGTTAAACGGATGGCACTGATGTGATGTGAACCTAGCCTAAGAAAAGAGGATTGTAGAACTTAAGTCATCTGAATGCAACCATTACAGTGATTTATTGACTCTATAAGCCTAACCAGTTTGCTCTTACTGCTTCATTGGGACCTTCTCATATACTTCTAATTTGGACATGAATATCATCTGCTTACCTTCTATTATATTTTAAGGTCTCTGAGAGATCCTGAGCAAATACCAAACACCTGCATCCTGCTGGTGACATACTGTATATGTACGTCAGTTTGCAGGAAGGGGTTAATATAGATGTCACCGTTTAGTGTATTGCCGTTTGTGATTCTAATGGGATGATTGCTGAAAAGTTTAGAAAACAGGAAGTTTCAGTCTACTGTGACTAGTGTGAAAACTGCGATATTGCAGGCATTAAAAAAACATAGATTGATGCAGAAAATTAGAAAATACACTACCAACATTTTTGTAAACATGAGCCCTTAATTTAAATGATAGATCTACCAATACATTCTATGTATGTAAATCGCTAAAACAAATTTCCATTTAAAAACGACATAAAATACAATTGCCAATACGAACTGGTTTTAGCACTGTACATTGACCGTTCATTTATTCAAAGAAATGAAAGATTTTTTTTTTGTTATCTGGTAGCACTTGTCTGCTGTTATTTTTGCATTCTTAAAAATGTTCTGGTGAATTTAAAAAATGGCTATCTGTATTCCCACAGAGCGTTAAGTCATTCATCTTTACACATACTGAAATTAAAATTTTCTATTGGTTCATGTTTGCTCCTTTTTTTAATGTGTACTCATCCAACTTAAAAGAATGGCTAACACATTTTCACTGTGCATTTCTCTTTTTCCCTTACATAATATTTCCTTCTTTAATGTCTAAGGGTAAAATACATGACATATACTTGAATACAAAAAGATTTTATGTCAAGTATATTGTCCTTCGTATCTATGAAATGAAGGAGTTATGTTGCATTTTGAAGCTGTAAGTATTCATCTAAACAGCTCATTTTATAGTGGAGTGGTATAGTGACTAATAATAAAATGATTGTTTACACAGTATGCTAACAAGTAATGTCATGCATACAGCATTGTTATTGGCATTTAAAAATGTGAATATTAAAGGTATATTGAATAAAGGGAACCTGTCTGCCCAAAAAACCCAGTATAAATTAAAGAGATTTTACACTACTTTAGCACTGATGACCTGTTAGTGGTGGTGGCAGGTGGAAATACTCATTTGCAGAGCTTCCCCATCTTCTGACAGTGGCCAAGGCAGTGTACTGCACATCTGCCTCCTATTGAAATCAATAGGAGGTGAAAATGTAGTACCCTGTAGCAGGCACTATCAGAAGACAGGGTAGCTCCGCAAGTGAGTATTTCTGGCCTTCGATACCCATAAAAGCTGATCGGCTGGGACCCCGACTGATCAGACACTGATGACGTATCCTAAGGATAGGTAATCAATGCTAAAGTAGTGGACAACCTTTATAAGCACATATAAGGAGTAAAGTCCCTAAAAAAAGGCATGTCAGCCAAGTTTCCAGCCATGCCCTTTTTCCTTTCTCGATGCTCCTCTGAATACTGTTTTTTTTAGAATCTGCCATATAGTTCCAGAGTTACTGGCCTTTATCTTTGTTGCCTCCAATATAATAATTGCTATGGTATTTGCATGTCTATAGGCTGTTAAGATTAAGATTTGAGCATTGTCCCCTTGGTTAATACTAAAATATTTGCATATTGAGTGTGCACTAAGAAAGAAGGTCCATGTTAAGGGGTTTAACTGGTGAGGTGTATTCTCTAAGCAATAAGTTAGGGTGAGCAATACAGATCAGATGTGATGGAGCAGTGGAGGGAGTATTTTTAGATGACACATGGATCAGTGAAGACCAGGACACGGAGTATGCATAACAGCAGAGAGAAAAGCAGAGCACATTGCATCAGATGAGTCTGAGCCAGGCGTGAAGACGCATACAGAAACAATAGATGTATAGACAATCTGGAACAAGCAGCAGGCAAATGGTTAACAGCAGGACAGCCGATATGTAATGGCAAATTGCTTGCGTTTACGGAAGTATTTTTACACACAGAAGTAATAAACAAATAGACAATATATTAACTGTGTTGCAGAATTAAGGTTGATATATGCAAACAGGAAATTGTTGCATGGAAAGTATAAATCACAGAATAGCAGTGAAGTCATGCAACTGATACATACTTGGAGAGCAGAGTTTCAAACATAAATAGTAAAAATACATAGGCAAACTAGAAACTATCTTTATGTCATACGTTACCTTGATTGCAGTGACTGAGGTGTGAGCATTGCCAAAAAGAATTGTAAACTTGTTTAGAAGAGAGAGGTAAGGTCTACACCTGGGTAAGCTGAACTGTACTTGAAAAATATGCAGGACGTTGAATAGAAGTCCGGAGTAGCAGGAGATAATTAGACATCTGACTGAAACATGAGCTAAGGGAAAAATGAAGCAACTCCTGACAAGAAAATGATTCCTGAGAGCAAACCGATCTCAATAATCAGACAGACTTAAAAGGCTTTGTGTGATGGTGTCATAGATATTTATCGGGATATCACAATAACCCGGTATGACCTAGAGCTAAGGGAGCCAGCCATACGGTAATACGGATTCCGTCCGGCACACCAGCCCGGTAAGTAAAAATAAGAAAACTTTCTTAAGGCATGTCAACCATAGGTAAAAGAATAAAATGCCTGACGCGCTTCTGACACGGTAATGTGCTTTTAATCATAGGATACCATAATAGCAATACACTCAAACATATATAGGAAAAGCTAACCAATCAACACTTATGTGCTTAATTGCATTAAGGATGCAGATGGAATGTACAGTGTCGACATAACAAGTACAATTGAACACAATAAAAACCAAGCAATTAATATTTATAGAACAAATCATTGTGAAAATTCATCGCTTTTGGGTATTTTCTATGT
Source organism: Ranitomeya variabilis (assembly GCF_051348905.1). Classification (NCBI taxonomy): domain Eukaryota; kingdom Metazoa; phylum Chordata; class Amphibia; order Anura; family Dendrobatidae; genus Ranitomeya; species Ranitomeya variabilis. The sequence goes on along the minus strand of NC_135233.1, from coordinate 835,437,375 downwards.
AATTTTTAAATCCAAAAGGCTTCTCTAATAGTGAAGTGTTGATTGGTCAGCTTTTCCTATATACAGTATATTGCTATTATTGTATCCTACGATTAAGGACGCATTACCGCTCCAGAAACGCATCAGACATTTTACTCTCTTTTAACTATGGCTTGAAATGCTTTAACAAAGTTTTGGATTTTTACTTACCGGGCTGGTGTGCCGGATGTAATCCTTTCCTTCTTCAAATATCTATGGCTGCACTCAAGAGCGGGATAGGCACCCACCTGTGAACAATCATACCCAGCCTCATTTGGACACATCTATTGCTGCGTTGGAAGCTCCATGACCCTCTCTCCTCAGCCTTAAGGTAAGTTAACAAGGCACAGCGCCTGAGCCGGGACAGGTGACTAACAGCACATATCGTTGGAATCAAATGGTGTGGTTTTAAAAAAAGAAAAAAGGGGAATACTCAGGGAAGCAAGAGGAATTAAATAAGAATAAAAACTGCACACTTGTGACCTGATGATAGCTCCCTTTTAAAAATTGTTCTTTTCTTGTTCTCATCACTGAAGTTTAATGAAATATGCTAATTAGGGTGCTTGGTGCACCCTTGGTGTGGCCAAGAGGCTTAATACACAGTTTTGACCTCTAGTTTTGCAAGCCCCACCTTTCCCACTGGTGATTGACAGCGCTGGCTTGCCTTGATTGAGCACTGTCTGCAGACTTGATTTGATTATGTTTTTGAACCTACTTTGCAAGTTTACGAACCATTTGTTATGTATCTTGAGTACATCTCTATTGGTTTGAAGAATGTTCTTACATATGGAAATAGTTGGTTAATTTCTTACACCAAGACCTTCATTAAGTAGCAGTTTTTATAACCTGAATGTAATTGTGAATGGGATTCTTGGGTCTCAGATCTGCTCTTACCTAGTGCATTGAATCAATTACTATTCATGATGACGGTATAGAAGTATAATATGAACTCGATTTCTGTCAGATGTATTCACCCTTAATGTAATCTAGTTGTGATAAAGGTAATATACAGTAGATACATAGTGTGAGATTTCAACATCATGCCTGGGTGAGACAATAGTGAACACATCGAGATGATTGATAGTGATCATCTGCTGTAAGGCTGCTTTGACATCTGTATCATTCAGAGGGAAACGTCAGGGCAATTTTCCATAAGATAATGTATAAGTTACAGCAACTCTACACATGTAAAGGATTTCATGTCTAACAGCTGTCATTACATATGTGGCTTATGGTGAACTACAACCAACAAGTCCTTCTCATAGTTGTGACAATACACTAAGTCGTAAGACCATTAGTGGCTGTACACAAGAATATGACATGTTGATACACAAATGCTTTTTTAAAGGAAAGACCAGAGCAATAAAACACAACTTTACAGATAAACCTTGATGTAAGCTATCTGCCTGACAGTTCAACCTCTACAAGTAGCATATGACACTTCCCCACTCACCTGTGGTAATTCTTCTAATTCGGAACTTTCTCTGAACATAATGCTCTCCTTCAGCGCATGATCAATAATAGAGTTTGAGCCGAGTGTCAGTTTACTGTGATCCGATTCTCTCAAATGAGAGAATCATAGCAAGGGTACGGAGAAGACGGAGAACTTGATTTCTCCATCTTCTCCGTTGTCTTTGTGCACGTACATCGGATGATATCCGAGTGCAGTTTGAAGTTTTACATGCACCCGTAGACTTGAATGGGAGCACATGATCCTATTTGAAAAGCCACTCACAGTATGTTGCAATGGTTTTCTAATGTTGAATCTGCATTAGCAAAAAAAATCGCAGATCTGTACTGCGCCATAGTATAACATTGGGTTAAAGGTAGAAATGGTCACAGGAGCACTGAAACTCCCACCTGATGAAGACGGCATGTCCGTTGAAACGCGTTGTGGCTAAACTGTATCCAGTGTCAGTGTCTCCTTTCTGCGCTCCTGTGACCGATTTCTACCTTTAACTCTGTGCCTATCCTCCTTTGTAGGTTTTCGGCTAGAGCTGCGGCAGTTCCTGGCACTTCCCTTATCCCTGGGGCTGCCTCCTCAGTGCTCCTAAATGGACCGCCTTACATTGACTCTGATAGTATAACATTGGGCTGAGTGCTGTCCGATAAAACATTGGACAGCACTCGCTCGAGTTATATGCTCGTGTGAGAGAGCCCGAGATTGCCCTAAGCAGCCCCATTGGCTCTTTCACCTGAAGATTAAGGTGCCAAACTGATGTTTGTTTTTTGTTTTCTACACAATTTATTGAAAAAATACACAGCCAACGCTTTTAAATGATACGTTAGAAACTAATCATGGATGATAAAAGTGATATCTGTATAAAGTTCACAATTCTAATAATTATCATCATTTGTAAAGTGCCAACATATTCCACAGCATTTTACAATTATTAGGTTACGTATATAGATAACATCAGACATTTACATAGTAAACTATAGTATCTTCAGGTCCTTGCACTGAAAGCTCACAATCTGTGAGAATACTATTACACAAGCATCAGCATCATTTACTGCGAACAGAAAAATGATCATAGTTACAATAATCTAATCTATATAAACTCCCTCAGCTTCAAAAACTTAACTTTTGGTGGAAGGTGAAAATATTGCTTATTTCCTATTTTCTTGAGTGTCCATGAATTTACAGATAGTTAGCAAATCTCTTCTAGGTTCAGACTTGTTCACACAGCCATACATCACCTTGTCCTTGTGTACTCGGGATGCCTTTGCTTCATTCTATACTTATTTCTTCCTCTGTTTCATGGTCTTAAAATGTCCTTGGCATTAGATTAACATCGGTTTAGGGATCAGTTGATCGTGCAATGTGTGCGGGGACATCCTGAATCGTCCCTTATACCATGTTCTGGGAAGCATAATGGTGCTTTCAAACTGCGCTTTTTATTATGGGTCCCGTTGGGGCCTGCATTGAAACCCTTCTGCAAAATGGGATTCAGATACATGCGCTGATGGGGCCATAGATTATATTGGTGCTGGCAGAACGAACATGCGCTTTGTCGTGCATAATTTTCAGGTGCTAGTGGAGACGGACACCCTGAAGGTCAAGTACTGTCTACCCACTTTGACATGATCTGGACTACAAACATTATGAACAGAGATGAGTAGATGTGACGAGATTGAAATTCACCAAATCCAATGGATTTTACTGGGACATTATTGTTACTATGCTTCCGGGTCTGGAGAGACCCCAGAGAATAATAAACATAAGATCTCTAAAAAAAACATCGTCCCCCTCCATTGATCACTAACTCTCTTCTTACAGCCTGAAACCGCAGGTATTTGCCCACTATGCTGGATCTTCTGGTACCAACTAGGGTGGTCTGTCCCTAGTCATGGCTGAAGTCCTGTGGCAAAATTGCAGCGCATTTCCGAGCATCATGATGTTGCAACCTTGTGATATGCATGCACATAAACATATTAAGCATAGTGCAGAGATGCCCAGGGTTTCAGCGTGCAGTGTTGATAGCGAGGACCATATGGGGGAGAACATGCAGTGGAGGTGGCAGGGAGATGAGAGGTGAGTATTAGGAGTTTCTGTTTATCCTATTGCTGGCCCTGTATGGTTCAGCAAAATGACTGCCATCTTGCAGAGTTTGCGTGCCGTGAATTATAACAAACCTACATTCACCTATTTTTAAATTAATTGGATTTGTATAGTTTCACTTTATTTGGTTAATTTCAATAACATTTTAACATGGAAAAAACTTGCATTCTACTCTCCGAAAAATTCCAACTGTTTATGAATAATTGAGAGCTACGAATGTAAACTGGAGTCATCAGAGTACCCCCTTACGCCTGAAGAAGCGGTGATAAAGCATTTGTTATTAACTGACCACAGGTCAACTTCAAAGTCCATAGAACAATGTAATATTATTTTTGCAAAATATGTGTTGTCTTACATAATGATAAGTTCTGTTGCTTGACATGTTTTCCTGTTCGATGCCCAACATTTTTAGATTTTGACTTTTTTTTATGTAATATTAAAGAAATCGGATGGTGGATGAAAAAAATGAATGGAACTAATGTCTTAAATTGTTTCAATTTTTTATTATCCAATTGACATTGTAATATTAAGCATCACATTTAAAGGGGTTGTCCGGTTGGAGCAAATTATCACCTATCCAAAAGACCCCCACTGATTACCAGAGAGCTGCACTTTTATTCCCATTAGAAGAGAGTAGGAGAGCATATACTTGAACACTGCTCTTGCTCTTTTCATTCTCTGTGGGACTGCCAGATCAAAGTATTCAGATTTCTCCAACAGCCCCAAAGGACTTGTATGGAGCTATCGTCGAGTATGTGCATTGCTGTTCCATCCTAACTGGGATAAAAGTGGATTAAAGTGCTCCTTTTTGGTGTTTGGGTGGTCCCAATGGTTGAACCACCATGGATCTAGTTATGGCCTATTCTCCATATATGTGTAAACTTCGTCCTGCTGGACAACATCTTTAAAGGAGAGTCATGTTTGAGACATTATTGGCATACTCCCCTGATATGGCATAGTCCAATACAAATAAATGTAGATAGTCATGTGTGGCCACCTCTACTTTCATGGCAGCATACTGTATGAGCGATTCCCCATTCTTACGATAGATGAGTGTCATAACTCGGAGGGGTGTGCCATAAAACTCTGAGATGGAACTGCCCCTTTAAATAAATAGCTGAAAAGTGGTGATTATAAAAATAAAGATCATTTTTACATTGGATCAGTTTTTATTTCTAATTTATTCATTAGCAAAAAAATGCAGCATGACCCTAGAGCTGGCCATACATATTAGATACCATTTCTCTTGATTGCCCTACCTTCCATTGTTATGCATGCTTGGTTCGTCTGATCATGCATTTGTTCTGAATGAACCAAGGGAGAAGGAAGTAAGCCAACTTGAGACAACTCTATCAGAGTCTTATTTCCCTATGTTCATAGGGATTGGGCATGTTTAAATGCAATTGCCTAATATTTCTTTCCCTCGTCACATCCCATTATGGGAGATTTGGTAGGTATCCATACACATTATTTAGTCTGCTGATCTGACATTAATCTCGTGTGTGGCCAGCGTGAAAGAGATGATTGCCTTTTCAGAGAAGAAGAGTACTTCAACTCTAGTGCCACCTATTGCAAGAAGCAATCCAAAATGTCAATATCGACCCTTTAATGAGCTTTGCCAAATGAATTAGGATAAAACCAAACCAGACACTTTATTTGCAGACACGTGTTTTGGGGTCAGTGCAAAGCAAGAAGTCCGATTTGGCTACTTTACATGCATAAGGGGTAATTTCTATCCTTGTTTAGAGTGACATGCCTGACATGCCGATGTGAGGAGTCATATATGCCATACAATGTTTCTTTGGAAAGCCAATTGTCTCTTCAGAGAGGCAGAAGACTTTAATTCTAGCCCCGCGTATTGCATGTAGTAATCCTAACAGTCAATATCAACCCTTTAATGAGCCTTGCCGCATGACTTAGGGTAAGCAATAACCATTCCAATCATCTTATCTTATAATTGTCATATGCTATTTTAATTCTGATATTCTAGTCTAATTCTAGTTTTTGGGAGGAAGGTACACGGATTTCTTATTTTATTTAATTATGGTTGTATAACATTTGCAAATGTATCCTTGGTATTTGTCATCTGTGCATTAAAGAATAATCATAGTAATAAACAGAGTTTTAGTTCACATTTTACACGGAATCATTCGGTTTTAGGTAGTAAGGTTACAGTACTTTTACTTAATTCTTTGAGTTCTAAAATAATGCCAGTATTTGACTTGACTCGTAAGTATTGGTTGATAGGAATGGTTCTCTGTCATCCTCTGTAACGTAGATATCTTTCCTCGTTCCTTGTAGATAAAATTGGTAAACAGTCATGGCCAAAAGTGTTGGAACCCTTGAAATTGTTCCAGAAAATTAAGTGTTTCTATCAGAAAATTATTGTAAATACTCATATTTTGTAATACAAATATTTATTTCCTTTGTGTGTATTGGAATAACACAAGAATCTGAGAGGGAAAAAAGCAAATTGAACATAATTTCATAGAAAACCCCAAAACTGGGCTGGACAAAATTGAGGCACCCTCAGCTTAATATTTGGTTGCACACCCTTTGGAATAAATAACTGCAATCAATGGATTCCTATAACCATCAACAAACTTCTTAGACCTCTCAAGTGGAATTTTGGACCACTCTTCTGCAAACTGCTCCAGATCTCATATTTGAAGGGCGCCTTCTCCCAACAGCAATTTTAACTCCTTTACCCCCAAGGGTGGTTTGCACGTTATTGACCGGGCCAATTTTTACAATTCTGACCACTGTCCCTCTATGAGGCTATAACTCTGGAACGCTTCAACGGATCCCAGTGATTTTCACATTGTTTTCTCGTGACATATTGTACTTCATGTTAGTGGTAAAATTTCTTTGATATTACCTGCGTTTATTTGTGAAACAAATGGAAATTTGGTGAACATTTTAAAAATTTTGCAATTTTCCAACTTTGAATTTTTATGCCCTTAAATCACAGAGATGTCACACAATATACTTAATAAGTAACTTTTCCCACATGTCTACTTTACATCAGCACAATTTTCGAACCAAATTTTTTTTTTGTTACGGAGTTATAAGGGTTAAAATTTGACCAGCAATTTCTCATTTTTACAACACCATTTTTTTTTAGGGACTACATCATATTTGAAGTCACTTTGAGGGATCTATATGATAGAAAATACCCAAGTGTGACACCATTGTAAAATTTGCACCCCTCAAGGTGCTCAAAACCACATTCAAGAAGTTTATTAACCCTTTAGGTGTTTCACAGGAATTTTTGGAATGGTTAAAAGAAAATGAACATTTAACTTTTTTTCACAAAAAAAGCTCCAATTTGTTTGTTTTTTTACCAAGAGTAACAGGAGAAATTGGACCACAAAAGTTGTTGAACAATTTGTTCTGAGTATGCTGATACCCCATATGTGGGGGTAAACCACTGTTTGGGCGCATGGCAGAGCTCAGAAGGGAAGGAGCGCCATTTGACTTTTCAATGCAAAATTGACTGGAATTGAGATAGGACGCCATGTCCTGTTTGGAGAGCCCCTGATGTGCCTAAACATTGAAACCCCCCACAAGTTACACCATTTTGGAAAGTAGACCCCCTAAGGAACTTATCTAGATGTGTGGTGAGCACTTTGACCCACCAAGTGCTTCACAGAAGTTGATAATGTAGAGCTGTAAAAATGAAAACAATTTATTTTTTCACAAAAATTATCTTTTCGCCCCAATTTTTTATTTTCCCAAGGGTAACAGAAGAAATTGGACCCCAAAAGTTGTTGTGCAATTTGTCCTGAGTATGCTGATACCCCATATGTGGGGGTAAACCACTGTTTGGGTGCATGGCAGAGCTCGGAAGGGAAGGAGCGCCGTTTGAATTTCCAATGTAAAATTGACTGGAATTGAGATGGGATGTCATGTCACGTTTGGAGAGCCCCTGATGTGCCTAAACATTGAAACCCCCCACAAGTGACACCATTTTGGAAAGTAGACCCCTAAGGAACTTATCTAGATGTGTGGTGAGCACTTTGACCCACCAAGTGCTTCACAGAAGTTGATAATGTAGAGCTGTAAAAATAAAAAATCATATTTTTTCACAAAAATGATTTTTCACCCCCAATATTTTTATTTTTCCAAGGGTAACAGAAGAAATTGGATGCCAAAAGTTATTGTGCAATTTGTTCTGAGCACGCTGATACCCCATATGTGGGGGTAAACCACTGTTTGGGCGCATAGCAGAGCTTGGAAGGGAAGGAGCGCCGTTTGGAATGCAGACTTAGATGGAATGGTCTGCAGGCATCACATTGTGTTTGCAGAGCCCCGATGTACCTAAACAGTAGAAACCCCCCTCAAGTGACCCCATATTGGAAACTAAACCCCCCAAGGAACTTATCTAGATGTGTTGTGAGAACTTTGAACCCCCAAGTGTTTCACTACAGTTTATAACGCAGAGCAGTGAAAATAAAAAATCATTTTTTCCCACAAAAATTATTTTTTAGCCCCCCAAATTTTTATTTTCCTAAGGGTAATCAGAGAAATTGGACCCCAAGAGTTGTTGCTTAATTTGTCCTGAGTACACTGATATATGTTGGGGTAAACCCCTGTTTTGGCACATGGGAGAGCTTGGAAAGGAAGGAGCACTGTTTTACTGTTTTAACACAGATTTGGCTGGAATTGAGATCGGACGCCATGTCGCGTTTGGAGAGCCCCTGATGTGCCTAAACAGTGGAAACGCCCCAATTCTAACTTCTAATCCCAACCGTAAATGTAATCCAAACCCTAACTTTAGCCCTAACCCTAACTTTAGCCCCAACCCTAACACTAATTTTATCCCCAACTCTAACCCTAACTGTAGCCCCAATACTAACTGTAGCCCCAAACCTAACTGTAGCCCTAACCCTAACTTTAGCCCCAACCCTAACTTTAGCCACAACCCTAAGTTTAGCCCCAACCCTAACCCTAACTGTAGCCCCCACCCTAACCCTAACTGTTGCCCCAACCCTAATCCTAACTGTAGCCCTAACCCTAACTGTAGCCCCAACCCTAACTGTAGCCACAACCCTAAATGTGGCCCTAACCCTAACTTTAGCACCAACCCTAACCCTAAATTTAGCCCCAACCCTATCCCTAACTTTAGCCCCAATCCTAGCCCTAACCCTAATGGGAAAATGGAAATAAATACATTTTTTTAATTTTGTTATTTTTCCCTAACTAAGGGGGTGATGAAGGGGGTTTGATTTATTTTATAGCGAGTTTTTTAGCGGATTTTTATGATTGGCAGCTGTCACACACTAAAAGACGCTTTTTATTGCAAAAAATAGTTTTTCCGTCTCCACATTTTGAGAGCTCTAATTTTTCCATATTTTGGTCCACAGAGTCATGTGAGGTCTTGTTTTTTGCAGGATGAGTTGACATTTTTATTGGTACCATTTTCGGGAACATGACATTTTTTGATTGCTTTTTATTCCGATTTTTGTGCAGCAGAATGAACAAAAACCAGCAATTCAAGAATTTCTTTTGGGGGGTGTTAATACTGTTCCATGTTTGATAAAATTGATAAAGCAGTTTTATTCTTTGGCTCAGTACGATTACAGCGATACCTCACTTATATCATTTTTTTATGTTTTGACGCTTTTATACGATAAAATCTATTTTATATAAAAAATAATTATTTTTGCATCACTTTATTCTGAGGACTATAACTTTTTTATTTTTTTGTTGATGATGCTGTATTGCGGCTGTTATTTGTGGGACAAGATGACGTTTTCAGCTGTACCATGGTTATATATATCCATCATTTTGATTGCGTGTTATTCCACTTTTTGTTTGGCGGTATGATAATAAAGCGTTGTTTTTTGCCTCTTTTTTTTACGGTGATCACAGAAGGGGTTAACTAGTGGGACAGTTTTATGGGTCGGGTCGTTACGGACACGGTGATACTAAATATGTGTACTTTTATTGTTTTTATTTAGACAAAGAAATGTATTTATTGGAACTATATATATTTTTTTTTTTCTTTATTTAGGATTTTTTTTTTAATTTTTTTCTTACATGTGTAAATATTTTTTTAATTTGTAAAATTGCCCCGGGGGGACATCATGTTACAGTGACAGATCGCTGATCTGACACTTTTCAGTGCACTGTGTCATATCAGCGATCACACAGACACTGAAGGAGGCTTGCCGGTGCCTGCTCTGAGCAGGTGCTTGCAAACCACCTCCCTGCAGGACCCGGAAGGCCCCTGTGGCCATTTTGGGTCAAGGGCCCACAGGGAGGAGGAGGTAGGAGACCCTTGGAGCAACGCGACCACATCGCGTTGTTCTGAGGGTCTCAGGGAAGCACGCAGGGATGCTTCCCTGTGACGCCGGAATGCTGCGATCATCTTTGATCACAGCGTGCCGGGGGTTAATGTGACAGGAGTGGTCCGTGACCGCTCCTGGCACATAGTTCCGGAAGTCAGCTGTAACTGTAGCTGACACCCGGCGGTGATTTTCATATTACCAACACCTACTAGTTGCCACAGGGGAGTTTGATCAAGCATCACATGCTTGAAACAAAGTTGTTTACCCACGATTTAGGACAACAATTTTGTCCAGCCCATTTTGGGGGTTGTGTGTGAAATTATGTCCAATTTCACTTCTTTGCTCTGTATTTTTGTGTTACTCCAGTACAAACAAAGGAAATAAACATGTGTATAACAAAACAGGTGTAATTGCAATAATTTTCTGGGAGAAATTCAAGGGTGCCAACACTTTCGGCCATGACTGTATTATCATCTTTGTCCTTCTATCCCAAGAACTCTAACTTCAGTGTGCTTCGTCTTTCACCACGTAATGTCACTACCCAGTCCCTCCTTCCTATCGCCAGAAACCAGGATGAATATAGTCTGAAGCTGGATTAAAATATTTACATAAACAGGTCAAATTCATCTTTGGAGAACAGAAGTGTGTAGCATTTTGATGGTGGAATGATATTTACATGATAATTTAATGTGTCCAGTGGCAAGTAAAATTTTGGCAACCCTGGTCAAAATTACTGTTATTGTGAACATGCTACTGTAGCTTTAGGTATATTAATACGATCCTTGAAAATATAATTTGCATGTTTATGTTGTATGTAACTTGTACTGTAATTGTTAAATTTTTGCCTCCATTTGTTTTTTTTTATATGGAGGAGAAAAATTTCTAGCCATGTAAAAAAATAGTGAGTCATAACCATTGACTTTGAAAGACCTTGACCAATGGAAAATTCCAGTTGCTGAGTCTGCAACAGCACTATGCTGACAGATTTGTAGTTTTATATTACTTTTGTATATATTGGTCTGACAATCACTACAGCCCTGCCTGGTCTCTTAGGTTCTGTGTTAAGTAAGATTTACATTCAAGAAAAGGCAACACTCATCAATATTCTTTTCCCCCTTGCCAGCTAAGCCGTGCTAAAGGTCCCAATAGGATAAAAATAGGAATGATTGTATTATAAACTGACCTAAGTGGAAACTAAACTATAAAACAACATAATGGGCTAAAAGAGTGTGCCACTACCTCACTTTAAAGTACTTTGAACAGCAAAAACTTTCCTCTACTCGATTCGTAGGAAAAATAAAGTACTAATATACAACAGTGTTTATAGCCCACCCTACTTAACCCATTTCCCATCAAGCTATTTTTCATTTTCATGCTTTCATTCCTCCCTTTCTTCCAAAACCTTTCTATTTTCCTATCTACACAGCCATATGAGGACTTTTTTAGAACTGAAGAAGGGGAAAATAATTCTAAAGGGGTTGTATTGGCAAAAAAAAAGTATTTGCAAGATAATTTTTTGGGCTTCCTTTTTACACATTTAAAAAGTGTTAAAAATGAACTGTCAACATGATTCGTAAGGGTAATAGGATTACAGAAATATATATATTTATTTTTTTACATTTTAGTGGTTTAAAAGAAATTCAGAATTTTGTAAAATTGTGTGGTCATTTCCTGAGACCCATCACTTCTTTTTATGTCTATGGAGTTGCATGCGGACTTATTTTTTTGCATAGTGTAGCAGTAGTTTTTTTTGTTTTTATTTTGGGGTGCATAAGACACTTTGCTTGTTATTGCAATTTTTTGCAGAGGTATGGCGACCAAAAATTGACAATTCTGTCATTGTTATTTTTTTTCTTTATGCCATTTACTGAATGGGCTAAATAATTGAACATATTGTTAGATCATGTTTTATGGATGCAGTTATATATGTTTTTATTGTTATTTTTTTAATTTAGTTTTTGCATTGGGAAAAGGGGGTGATTTTAACTTTTAGTGACAAGGAGTACCAAGATGGCAGCAATGGGGGGAAGGGGGGTTCAGTAGGCCTCAGGCTGCCATAATAACGTCTCATCAGCCTAAAATTGAATCTTTAAAGGATCACTACCCTGAATCAAGGATCTCAAATACAGATGTCAGAAACTGAGATTGGCATCCATTTGGCTGAACAGCTGCTGTTGGAGCAGATGCAGTCTGTATAAGGCTACTTTCACACTGGTCCGTCAGTACGGGCTGTCGCAATGCGTCGGGCCTACGTACCGACGGATGCTGTGAAATATCTGCAAGACGTGGGCAGCGGATGCAGTTTTACAACGCATCCACTGCCCATTCTGCAGTCCGGGGAGGAGGGGACGGAGTTTCGGCCGCACATGCGTGGTCGAAAATGACGGACGCGACGCACAAAAAAGTTACATGGAACTTTTTTTGTGCCAGCGGTCCGCCAAAACACGACGCATCTGTCGCAGGTGTGGCAATGCGTCGCTAATGCAAGTCTATGGAGAAAAAACGCATCCTGCGGGCAACTTTGCAGGATGCGTTTTTTCTCCAAAACGATGCATTGCGACGGACGTCACACAACGCTAGTGTGAAAGTAGCCTTACACAGCCGGCAACCTCTTTGTATGGAGTAGGCTCAGCTTCTGAGGATACTCCATACACCCGTAGCCTACATGTGACATACATGTTTGGAAGGTGTAAAAGGGGTTTTCTATCCAGAAACATTTAGTAACTGTCCCCATTCCTTTCAGTCACAAACCCTTTGTTTATGGGAAGTTGGTAAGGAGTGGCAGCTAGGCATGCACTCTACCACTGAATACAAACTCTACGGTTCTGACAGAGACCACTGAGATCACGTAGCAGCCCGGCTACTGCCTAATTTAAACCCCTGTTAGCCATAGTCTTGTGTCTAGTGTGAACAGCACAGAGGCCCTTTTATAGTGATTGGTGGGTATTTACAATGGGTAGATGATTGATAGAATGGAATTCCCCTTCAAAGATAATACTATACACTCCAAGGAATAAGCAATATATCGGTGAAGAGTAGTCAAGAATAGAAAATTGTCATCACATTATTAGTAGTGTTGAGCGATACCGTCCGATACTTGAAAGTATCGGTATTGGAAAGTATCGGCCGATACCGGCAAAGTATCGGATCCAATCCGATACCGATACCCGATACCAATACAAGTCAATGGGACTCAAGTATCGGACGGTATCCCTGATGGTTCCCAGGGTCTGAAGGAGAGGAAACTCTCCTTCAGGCCCTGGGATCCATATTAATGTGTAAAAGAAAGAATTAAAATAAAAAATATTGCTATACTCACCTCTCCGACACAGCCTGCACCTCACCGAGGGAACCGGGAGCGTTCTTTGCTTAAAATTCGCGCGTTTACTTCCTTACGTGAAGTCCCGGCTTGTGATTGGTCGCGTGCCGCCCATGTGGCCGCGCCGCGACCAATCACAGCAAGCCGTGACGTAATTTCAGGTCCTTCAGGATTTTAAAATTACGTTCTGGCTTGTGATTGGTCGCGTCGCGGTCACATGGGCGACGCGACCAATCACAAGCCGGGACTTCACGTAAGGAAGTAAACGCGCGAATTTTAAGCAAAGAACGCTGCCGGTTTCCTCGGTGAGGTCCAGGCTGCGTCAGAGAGGTGAGTATAGCAATATTTTTTATTTTAATTCTCTCTTTTACACATTATATTACATTAATGTTGTTTCGATACCGATACCCGATACCACAAAAGTATCGGATCTCGGTATCGGAATTCCGATACCCGCAAGTATCGGCCGATACCCGATACTTGCGGTATCGGAATGCTCAACACATTATTAGTTAACCAGATAACATGCCACCTACAAATCTATCATTTAGCTTATATCTGTCCATGACATATGCAGCTGATTTGTTACAGAGAAAACTTAGGAGACTTCAGATATCTAAGAAATATTTATCTCATAAATGCAGCAAAAAGATGGAAAGGTAGTACATTTTTATAAGGCTAGTGAGAAAATAACCCCAATATACAGGGTTATTACCCTTGAAAGTGTCAATAAAGGAAGCATATACTTTATTGTTTCTTTGTCCTGATAGTCAGTGGTATTGTATTTGGTCCACGCAGGGTTATTTTTTTCTTATATTTTTCCTTTATACTTCACATTTTTAATTACTGATCCAATATACAATCAATATAAACTTTTATATCACAAGATTTGCTTAATTTAAACTGATCAGTGCTGCTCCACTGATTCTGGAACAGCTTGTCTTTTTCTTCTGTGCTTCTTTGTTCCAAAGTTATACCCTCTGTTAATAAAGGAGCAAATCTTCCATCACTTCAACCAATTGGGAGTATACCATAGAATTTCTTAATGGGCATTTCCTTTATCACCTCTGATGCTGGCCAATCAAATCACGGCAGTGCCCACTGAGAAGTTCTGTGGTACATACCCAGTTGGTTAAAGGGAACATTTGCACCTTTATTACCAGGGGGCATAACTTTGTAATAGAGGGACACAGAAGAAAAAGAAAAACTGTTTCAGAATCGATGGACGAGCTACAATTGGAGAAGGTTTAGATTTTCAAAAATCCAGTGAAAGTTCCTCCTACTAGAGGCATTTTCTCAATAATAGATTTTAATGTTATTAGTAAAAGGTCATTTTTATTATATTCCAAATTAAGAGAAGGACTAAAAGACTAAATATCGAAAAGATACAATGAGTTGACATAGAAAAACCAAAAGTCGCCAAATTTCAATCCCAAAAATGTCTCTCCTCAAAACAGTTGAACATTCAGTGTTAGACGCAGAAAGGGAGCAGGAGATTGAGAAGAGACGGAGAATGAAAAACGGGTTACTAGATAATAATAATATTTATTTTTATATAGCGCTAAAATATTCCGCAGCGCTTTACAGTTTGCACATGTTATCTTCACTGTCCCCGATGAGGCTCACAATCTAAATTCCCTATCAGTATGTCTTTGGAATGTGGGAGGAAACCGGAGGAAACCCACACAAACACGGGAAGAACATACAAACTCCTTGCAGATTTTGTCCTTGGTGGGATTTGAACACAGGACTCCAACGCTGCAGTGCTAACCACTGAGCCACCATGCTGCCCCTAGATGAGAATAATACAAAAGTAGTAATAACAAATCAATGCTATCTTATCAACAAAATAAATTAATGTCTGCATAAGAAAAAAAGACATACAGGTGAAAAATAATGAGGTATAAGCATTCCCACCACACCTGGCGGATATTTTTTGTACCTTCAACTGGTAACACTCACTTGTCAGTTTATTCATACATTTATTGATGGAATAACAGAGGAACGAAACAATGTCATGTTCTAATAAAACATGCTCCAAAATTGTTATTACATACGGGATATGGCTATTTACAAAACCACACGTGAGGAACGGGAAAGTTGCTCCTTAAGGGCAAACGGTATCAATTCGAGTGACAGTCTTGAAGCTGCCTTCCAGCAGCAGTTTACCAGCAAAGCCGTCTGTTTCACTGAATGCTGTTATAAATTTTTAGACTTTTCATAATTGACTATGACAGCCTTGTTACTTCCCTGGCGTTCCCAGCTTTTTATTGAAAGGAGGAGGAATAAGCTTATAAATTTTAACCTGTCTGCCTGCCTTCATGTGGTAGCATTAAAATGCTTCCAATGATTTAACAAACTGGGATACATAGAAACTCGAGCTAAAAACTTGCTTAGTGGCAAATTAGGTGCAAGCAGAGCTGTCATTAGGTGAATGGCTGGAAAAATTGCTGATACATCATGTTCAGAGCCAACGAGTTCCTCTAAGGTTTAAAGCTTTCTCCCCTTGAGATGCCCATAAGTCAATATTCGGTGCTGCCCTTATTGAGGAATAAGAATGTGTTCTCTCCACCGCAATTTAATTGATTCACAATGTATTCAATGATAGAGAAGCTGATTACGCTAGTTCTTTTATTCTGTCAATTAGATGAACAGTTTCTAAAAACCTACAATGACCATTTAACTCCTTAGTGACAGAAACAATTTGGTACTTATTGACCAAGCCAATTTTTACAATTCTGACCACTGTCACTTTATGAGGCTATAGATCTGGAATGCTTCAATGTGTTCCACTGATTCTGAGTTTGTTTTTTCGTGACATATTGTACTTCATGTTAGTGGTAAAATTTCTTTGATATAACTTGCATTTACTTATGAAAAAAATAGAAAATGTAGCAATTTTCAAACTTTTAATTTTTGTACACTTAAGGCTACTTTCACACTAGCGTCGGGCCGAGGTTCCCGACGCTAGCGTTATCTCCGCCGCACAACGGGGGCAGCGGATGCATTTTTCCAGCGCATCCCCTGCCCCATTGTGAGGTGCGGGGAAGTGCGGGGAGGTGGGGGCGGAGTTCCGGCCGCACATGCGCGGTCGGAAAAAGCGGACCGTCGGGAGCAAAAAACGTTACATGTAACGTTTTTTGCTCCCGACTGTCCGCCACAGCACGGCGCAACCGTCGCACGACGGTTGCGACGTGTGTCATTGCGTCGCTAATGTTAGTCAATGCAGAAAAAACGCATCCTGCAAGCACTTTTGCAGGATGCGTTTTTTCGGCAAAACGACGCATTGCGACGTAATGCAGTTAACGCCAGTGTTAAAGTAGCTTATATCAGAGAGGAGTGTCACACAAAATAGTTAATAAATAACATTTCCCACATGTCTACTTTACATCAGCACAATTTTGGAAACATAATTTTTTTTTGATGGGATGTTATAAACTTTAAAATTTGTCCAGCGATTTCTCATTTTTGCAATAAAATTTACAAAACTATTTTTTAGGGACCACCTCACATTTGAAGTGAGTTTGGGGGGGTCAATATAACAGAAAATACCCAAAAGTAACAGGACTCTAAAAACTGCACCCCTCAAGGTGTACAAAACCACATTCATGAAGTTTCACTTCACTTCAGGTGCTTCACGAGAACTAAAGCAATGTGGAATTAAAAAATTAACATTTTACAAGGGTATCAGGAGAAAATGGACCACAATATTTGTTGTGCAATTTCTACTGAGTACGCCGATACCCCATATGTGGAGAAAAACCACTGTTTGGGTGCATGGCAGGGCTCAGAAGGGAGGGAGCACCATTTGACTTTTTGAATTCAAAATTGGCTGGAATCAATGGTGGCACCATGTCACATTTGGAGACCCCCTCATGTACCTAAACAGTGGAACCCCCCAATTCTAACTCCAACCTTAACCCCAACACACTCCTAACCCTAATCCCTAACCATAACCCTATCCACAAACCTAACCCAAGCACACCCCTAATCACAACCCTAACCGTGATTTCAACCATAACCACAACCCTAACTCTAGCCCTACCCTAACTTTAGTCCAACTCACTTTAGCCCAACTCACTTTACCCCAACCCTAACTTTAGCCCAACCCTAACCCTAACTTTAGCCCAACCCTAATTCTAACTTTAGCTCATCTCACTTTAGCCCAACTCTAACCCTAATGGAAAAATAAAAATAAATACATTTTTTATTTTATTATTTTCACCTAACTAATGGGGTGATAAAGGGGGGTTTAATTTACTATTTTTTTTTAAATTTGATCACTGTGATAGGGTCTATCACAGTGATCAAAATGAACCAATATGAAAAATTTCCTATTGTTGCTGGGTCCCAGCCGGCAGCTCTTGGCTGGCGCACTACGCATGCACCCACAATTTTCTCCCGAAAGAAGATGCCGGTGGCCCGGGTGACTTCACGGGAAGATCATGGGAAGATGCAGGGACTCCAGAGGTATCGGGTGGATTGGGGGACTCTATTTCTCTCTCCTCTAATGTGCGATCACCTCAGAGGAGAGAGAAATTAAATAGAAAATCAGACTTTTTTTGCGGTCGCTGTTATACCATTAATAATGGCGATCACAACACTGGGGTCGGTAAAAACCGACCCGAATCATGTTCTCTGAGGTCTCGGCTACCCCCGGAGACCACGGAGAAATTCTGACTCTGGGGGCGCTATACACTTATTTCTCAGCTCCGTTTAAAAGCGGAGCTGAGGCATAAGTACCCATAACTACTGCCATGAAATGGCATATCGGCGGTCGTTAAGGGGTTAAAAAATAAATGCAAATACATAAACCAGGCTATATATATATATATATATATATATATACTAGACTGTGGCCCGATTCTAATGCATCGGGTATTCTAGAATATGCATGTCCCCGTAGTATGTGATTCGCGGCAGACTGTGCCCGTCGCTGATTGGTCGAGGCAACCTTTATGACATCATCGTCGCCATGGCAACCATTATGACATCATCGTCGCCATGCTGTGCCCATCTCTGATTGGTCGAGGCCGCCCGACAAACCGTCGACCACTCCATATAAGGTATGGTCTACAAACCGCCGACCACTCCATATAAGGTATGGTCTACAAACCGCCGACCACTCCATATAAGGTATGGTCTACAAACCGCCGACCACTCCATATAAGGTATGGTCTACAAACCGCCGACCACTCCATATAAGGTATCCTGTTTGTAGACCATACCTTATATGGAGTGATTTCCAGGACAGACAGACAGACAGACAGACAGACAGACAGACAGACAGACGGAAAAACCCTTAGACAATTATATATATAGATATATATATATATATATATATATATATATATATATATATATATATATATATATATATATATATATATATATACAGTGGCATGAAAAAGTGTGGGCACCCCTGGTCAAAATTACTGTTATTCTGAACTGTTGAAGATGAAATTATCTCTTAAAGGCCTAAAGTTAAAGATGACAAATTTCCTTTGTATTTCAGGCAAAAAAAAATATTGGCATGTTTTACATTTTAAATATTACAAAAATGAAAATGGGCCTTTGAAAATGGAGATTTTTGTGCTGAGATAAGTTTCACCAATGTTTCAGACCTTAAATAGCCTGTTAGGGTTATGGCTTATTCACTATCCTCATTAGGAAAGTATAGGTTATGCAAATTTTCCACCTTCATAAAAACCCAGCCTCCTCTAACCTTGGGTCAAGAAAACAGTACCCATGGGTTCTACTAAGCAGCTGCCTAGCACTCTGAAAATGATGGAGGCCCACAAAGCAGGAGAAGGCTATTAGAAGATAGCAAAGCGTTTTCACGTTGCTTTTTCCTCAGTTCGAAATGTAATTAAGAAATGGTAGTGGAGGTCAAGATAAGGTCTGGAATACCAAGCAATATTTCAGCAGTGAGAGCTGCTTGTAGGATTGCTAGAGAGGCGAATCAGAACCCCTGCTTGACTGCAAAAGACCTTCAGATATGTTTAGCAGACTTTGGAGTTGTGGTACGTTGTTCTACTGTTAAGAGCCACCTGCACAAATATGGCCTTCATGGAAGAGTCATCAGAACAAAACTTCTCCTGCATCCTCAACTTAAAATTCTGAGTCAGAAGTATGCAAGAGAATATCTAACCAAGGCTGATGTATTTAGGAAACAAGTCCCATGGACCGATGAGGTTAAAATAAAACGCTGATCAAAGGAATGTGTGGAGTAAACAGGGCACAGAATTTTAGGAAAAGAACATCTCTCCAACCATTAGGCATGGGGTTGGATCAATTATGCTCTGTGGTTGTGTTGCAGCCAACAGCACTGGGAACATTTCACAGGTAGAGGGGAGAAATGGATTCAATGATATTTTAACAAATTATTGATGCAAGCATAACACCACCAACATTAAAAAGCTGAAATTGAAAAGAGGATAGCTTCCATACATGTCGAAATCCACAATAGACTACCTCATAAGGCACAAGCTGAAGGTTTTACATTGGCATTCACAGTCCTCTGATCTGAACATCATTGAAAATCTGTGGTTATACCTCAAAATAGCAGCGTATGCAAGACGACCCAGGAATCTCCAAAAAATGGAAGAATTTTCCAAGGAAGAATAGATGAAAAGAAAATCCCTCAAACAATTGAAAGACTTTTGCCTGGCTACAAAAAGTGTTTACAAGCTTTGATACTTTTAAAAGGGGGTGCTACTAGGTACTAACCATGCTGGGTGCCCAGACTTTTGCATTAGCCCATTTTCCTTCGTGTAATTTATATACTTGCTAAAAATATAAAGGAAATGTGTCATCCTAAACTCTTTAACTTTAGACCTTTTAGAGCTCATTTAATCTTCAGTTTGCTTAACCCCTTCCTGACATCCGACGTACTATCCCGTCGAGGTGGGGTGGGCCCCCATGACCGCCGACGGGATAGTACGTCATAGCCGATCGGCCGCGCTCACGGGGGGAGCGCGGCCGATCGCGGCCGGGTGTCGGCTGCATATCGCAGCTGACATCCGGCACTATGTGCCAGGAGCGGTCACGGACCGCTCCCGGCACATTAACCCCCGGCACACCGCGATCAAACATGATCGCGATGTGCCGGCGGTGCAGGGAAGCATCGCGCAGGGAGGGGGCTCCCTGCGGGCTTCCCTGAGCCCCCCGCAGCAACGCGATGTGATCGCGTTGCTGCGAGGGTCTTACCTCCCTCCCTGCCTGCTCCAGACCCGGATCCAAGATGGCCGCGGATCCGGGTCCTGCAGGGAGGGAGGTGGCTTCACAGAAGCCTGCTCAGAGCAGGCACTGTGAAGCAGCCTGCACTTCTCGCAGATCGGTGATCTGTCAGAGTGCTATGCAAACTGGCAGATCACCGATCTGTATTGTCCCCCCCTGGGGCAAAGTAAAAAAGTAAAAAAAAAAATTTCCAAATGTGTAAAAAAAAATAAAAAAAAATATTCCAAAATAATGAAAAAAAAAAAATATATTATTCCCATAAATACATTTCTTTATCTAAATAAAAAAAAAAAAAACAATAAAAGTACACATATTTAGTATCGCCGCGTCCGTAACGACCCACCCTATAAAACTGCCCCACTAGTTAACCCCTTCAGTAAACACCGTAAGAAAAAAAAAAAAAAAACGAGGCAAAAAACAACGCTTTATTACCATACCGCCGAACAAAAAGTGGAATAACACGCGATCAAAAAGACTGATATAAATATCCATGGTACCGCTGAGAACGTCATCTTGTCCCGCAAAAAACAAGCCGCCATACAGCATCATCAGCAAAAAAATAAAAAAGTTATAGTCCTGAGAATAAAGCGATACCAAAATAATTATTTTTTCTATAAAATAGTTTTTATCGTATAAAAGCGCCAAAACATAAAAAAATGATATAAATGAGATATCGCTGTAATCGTACTGACCCGAAGAATAAAACTGCTTTATCAATTTTACCAAACACGGAACGGTATAAACGCCTCTCCCAAAAGAAATTCAGGAATTGCTGGTTTTTGGTCATTCTGCCTCACAAAAATCGGAATAAAAAGCGATCAAAAACGGTCACGTGTCCGAAAATGTTACCAATAAAAACGTCAACTCGTCCCGCAAAAAACAAGACCTCACATGACTCTGTGGAGCAAAATGTGGAAAAATTATAGCTCTCAAAATGTGGAGACGCAAAAACTTTTTTGCTATAAAAAGCGTCGCTGGTTTCACACTTGCGTTTTTGTCTGCAGCGTTTTTTGCACAAAAAAACGCATGCGTTTTTTCCCTATATTTAACATTGAAAACGCATGCGTTTTTTTTGTACACGTTTGGTCGCGTTTTCAAACGCATGCGTTTTTTTTCTGCATGCGTTAATTTTCAGAAATACAACCTGCAGTATTTTCTTGCGTTTTTAAGCACATGCGTTTGTTTGCGTTAAAAACGCATGCATTTTTATCGAAAAAAAACAGAAAACACACTGAAAAGCCACCCACCACCATTAAGGTGATAAAGGGATCCAAACCCTAACCCTAACTCTACCCCTAACCTCACCCCTAACCGTTTAATGAACATTTTCTGAGTCATAGTGCCACGTATTTCAGTGCCACGTATTTCAGTGCCACGTATTTCAGTGCCACGTATTTCAGTGCCACGTATTTCAGTGCCATGTATTTCAGTGCCATGTATTTCAGTGCCATGTATTTCAGGGCAACGTATCACGTATTTCAGTGCCACGTGTTTCAGTGCCACGTATTTCAGTGCCACGTATCACGTATTTCAGTGCCACATATTTTAGTACCACGTATTTCAGTTGCACGTGTTTCAGTGCCACGTATTTCAGTGCCACGTATTTCAGTACCACGTATTTCAGTGCCACGTATTTCAGTGCCACGTATCACGTATTTCAGTGCCACGTGTTTCAGTGCCACGTATTTCAGTGCCACGTATTTCAGTGCCACGTATTTCAGTGCCACGTGTTTCAGTGCCACGTATTTAAGTGCCACGTATCACATATTTCAGTGCCACATATTTAAGTGCCACGTATTTCAGTGCCACGTATTTCAGTGCCACGTATTTCAGTGCCACGTATTTCAGTGCCACGTATTTCAGTCACGTTTAGGGTTAGGGTTAGGGGTAGGGTTAGGGTTAGGGCTAGGGTTGGAGGTAAAGTTAGGGTTGGGGCTAAAGTTAGGGTTGGGGCTAAAGTTAGGGTTGGGGCTAAAGTTAGGGTTAGGGTTTGGATTACATTTACGTTTGGATTAGGGTTGGGATTAGAATTATGGGTGTGTCAGGGCTAGGGGTGTGGTTAGGGTTAGCGTTGGGATTAGGGTTAGGGGTGTGTTTGGGTTAGGGTTTCAGGTAGAATTGGGGAGTTTCCACTGTCCAGGCACATCAGGGGCTCTCCAAGCGCGACATGGCGTCCAATCTCAATTCCAGCCAATTCTGCGTTGAAAAAGTAAAACAGTGCTCCTTCCCTTCCGAGCTCTCCCGTGCGCCCAAAAAGGGGTTTACCCCAACATATGTGTTATCAGCGTACTCGGGACAAATTGAACAACAACTTCTGGGGTCCAAGCTCTCTTGTTATCCTTAGGAAAATAAAAATTTGGGGGGCTAAAAATCATTTTTGTGGGAAAAAAAAGATGTTTTATTTTCACGGCTCTGCGTTATAAACTGTAGTGAAACACTTGGGGGTTCAAAGTTCTCACAACACATCTAGATAAGTTCCTTGGGAGGTCTAGTTTCCAATATGGGGTCACTTGTGGGGGGTTTGTACTGTTTGGGTACATCAGGGGCTCTGCAAATGCAACGTGACGCCTGCAGACCAATCCATTTAAGGCTGCATTCCAAATGGCGCTCCTTCCCTTCCGAGCTCTGTCATGCACCCAAACAGTGGTTCCCCCCCACATATGGGGTATCAGCGTACTCAGGACAAATTGGACAACAACTTTTGGGGTCCAATTTATCCTGTTACCCTTGTGAAAATACAAAACTGGGGGCTAAAAAATCATTTTTGTGAAAAAAAAAAAGAATTTTTATTTTCACGGATTTGCGCTATAAACTTTAGTGAAACACTTGGGGGTTCAAAGTTCTCAAAACACATCTAGATAAGTTCCTTGGGAGGTCTAGTTTCCAATATGGGGTCACTTGTGGGGGGTTTGTACTGTTTGGGTACATCAGGGGCTCTGCAAATGCAACGTGACGGCTGCTGACCAATCCATTTAAGTCTGCATTCCAAATGGCGCTCCTTCCCTTCCGAGCTCTGTCATGCGCCCAAACAGTGGTTCCCCCCCACATATGGGGTATCAGCGTACTCAGGACAAATTGGAAAACAAATTTTGGGGTCCAATTTATTCTGTTACCCTTGTAAAAATACAAAGCTGGGGGCTAAAAAATCATTTTTGAGAAAAAAAAATATATATTTTCACGGCTCTGCGTTATAATCTGTAGTGAAACACTTGGGGGTTCAAAGCTCTCAAAACACATCTAGATAAGTTCCTTAGGGGGTCTACTTTCCAAAATGGTGTCACTTGTAGGGAGTTTCAATGTTTAGGCACATCAGGGGCTCTCCAAACGCAACATGGCGTCCCATCTCAATTCCAGTCAATTTTGCATTGAAAAGTCAAATGGCGCTCCTTCCCTTCCAAGCTCTGCCATGCGCCCAAACAATGGTTTACACCCACATATGGGGTATCAGCGTACTCAGGACAAATTGCACAACATTTTTTGGGGTCCAATTTCTTCTCTTACCCTTGGAAAAATAAAAAATTGGGGGCGAAAAGATCATTTTTGTGAAAAAATATGATTTTTTATTTTTACGGCTCTGCATTATAAACTTCTGTGAAGCACTTGGTGGGTCAAAGTGCTCACCACACATCAAGATAAGTTCCTTAGGGGGTCTACTTTCCAAAATGGTGTCACTTGTAGGGGGTTTCAGTGTTTAGGCACATCAGGGGCTCTCCAAACGCAACATGGCGTCCCATCTCAATTCCAGTCAATTTTGCATTGAAAAGTCAAATGGCGCTCCTTTCCTTCCGAGCTCTGCCATACGCCCAAACAGTGGTTTACCCCCACATATGGGGTATCAGCGTACTCAGGACAAATTGTACAACAACTTTGGGGGTCCATTTTCTCCTGTTACCCTTGGTAAAATAAAACAAATTGGAGCTGAAATAAATTTTGTGTGAAAAAAAGTTAAATGTTCATTTTTATTTAAACATTCCAAAAATTCCTGTGAAACACCTGAAGGGTTAATAAACTTCTTGAATGTGGTTTTGAGCACCTTGAGGGGTGCACTTTTTAGAATGGTGTCACACTTGAGTATTTTCTATCATATAGACCCCTCAAAATGACTTCAAATGAGATGTGGTCCCTAAAAAAAAATGGTGTTGTAAAAATGAGAAATTGCTGGTCAACTTTTAACCCTTATAACTCCGTCACAAAAAAAATTGTATATAATTGTATAATTGGTTCCAAAATTGTACTGATGTAAAGTAGACATGTGGGAAATGTTACTTATTAAGTATTTTGCGTGACATATGTCTGTGATTTAAGGGCATAAAAATTCAAAGTTGGAAAATTGCAAAATTTTCAAAATTTTCGCCAAATTTCCATTTTTTTCACAAATAAACGCAAGTTATATCGAATAAATTTTACCACTAACATGAAGTACAATATGTCACGAGAAAACACTGTCAGAATCGCCAAGATCCGTCAAAGCGTTCCAGAGTTATAGCCTCATAAAGGGACAGTGGTCAGAATTGTAAAAATTGGCCCGGTCATTAACGTGCAAACCACCCTTGGGGGTGAAGGGGTTAAAGGTGTTTTCCCACCAGCAAAGTTAATTTTAAAGTTGATTTTTATCAATACATTTTGGAATAATAATGATTTCCACAATTGGATGTGTTTCTTTTTAAAAAATGTTACTGTGCTAAGATAATCTTATACAGTGCCTTGCGAAAGTATTCGGCCCCCTGGAACTTTTCAACCTTTTCCCACATATCATGCTTCAAACATAAAGATACCAACTGTAAATATTTGGTGAAGAATCAACAACAAGTGGAACACAATTGTGAAGTTGAACGAAATTTATTGGTTATTTTAAATTTTTGTGGAAATTCATAAAATGAAAAGTGGGGGTGGAATATATTTTGGCCACCTTTAACCCCTTTCTGACATTGGACGTACTATCCCGTTGAGGTGGGGTGGGCCCGTATGACCACCGACGGGATAGTACGTCCAGCGCGATCGGCCGCGCTCACGGGGGGAGCGCGGCCGATCGCGGCCAGGTGTCAGTTGACTATCGCAGCTGACATCCGGCACTATGTGCCAGGAGCGGTCACGGGCCGCACCCGGCCCATTAACCCCCGGCACAACGCGATCAAACATGATCGCGGTGTGCCGGCGGTACAGGAAAGCATCACGCAGGGAGGGTGCTCCCTGCGTGCTTCCCTGAGACCTTTGGAGCAACGCGATGTGATCGCATTGCTCCGAGGGTCTCTTACCTCCTCTCCCTGCAGTCCCCGAATCCAAAATGGCCGCGGCATCCGGGTCCTGCAGGGAGGGAGGTGGCTTACCAAGTGCCTGCTCACAGCAGGCGCTTGGTAAGCCTGCAGCACTGTAAGTCAGATCGCCGATCTGACAGAGTGCTGTGCAAACTGTCAGATCAGCGATCTGTGATGTCCCCCCCTGGGACAAAGTAAAAATGTAAAAAAAAAAATTTCCACATGTGTGAAAAAAAAAAAAAAAATCCTAAATAAAGAAAAAAAAAAAACATTATTCCCCTAAATACATTTCTTTATCTAAATAAAAAAAACGATAAAAGTACACATATTTAGTATTGCCGCATCCGTAATGACCCAACCTATAAAACTGTCAAACCAAACTAGTTAACCCCTTCAGTGAACACCGTAGGGAAAAAAAAAAAACGAGGCAAAAAACAACGCCTTATTATCATACCGCCGATCAAAAAGACGGATATAAATAACCATGGTACCGCTGAAAACGTCATCTTGTCCCGCAAAAAACGAGCCGCCATACAGCGTCATCAAAGAAAAAATAAAAAAGTTATAGTCCTCAGAATAAAGCGATGCCAAAATAATTATTTATTCTATAAAATAGTTTTTATCGTATAAAAGCGCCAAAACATAAAAAAAGATATAAATGAGGTATCGCTGTAATCGTACTGACCCGAAGAATAAAACTGCTTTATTAATTTTACCAAACGCGGAATGGTATACTCTGTGGACCAAAATATGGAAAAATTATAGGTCTCAAAATGTGGAGACGCAAAAACTTTTTTGCTATAAAAAGCGTCTTTTAGTGTGTGACGGCTGCCAATCATAGAAATTCACTATAAAAATGCTATAAAAGTAAATCAAACCCCCCTTCATCACCCCCTTAGTTAGGGAAAAATAATACAATTAAAAAAATGTATTTATTTCCATTTTCCCATTAGGGTTAGGGTTAAGGCTAGGGTTAGGGATAGGGCTAGGGTTAGGGCTAGGGTTAGGAGCTAAAGTTAGGGTTAGGGTTGGGGCTAAAGTTAGGGTTAAGGTTGGGGCTAAAGTTAGGGTTAGGGTTTGGATTACATTTATGGTTGGGATTAGGGTTGGGATTAGAGTTAGGGGTGTGTCAGGGTTAGGGGTGTGGTTAGGGTTACCGTTGGGATTAGGGTTAGGGTTGTGTTTGGATTAGGGTTTCAGTTAGAACTGTGAAGTTTCCACTGTTTAGGCACATCAGCCAATTTTGCATTGAAAAAGTAAAACAGTGCTCCTTCCCTTCCGAGCATTCCCGTGCGCCCAAACAGGGGTTTACCCCAACATATGGGGCATCAGCGTACTCGGGACAAATTGGACAACAACTTTTGGGGTCCAAGTTCTCTTGTTACCCTTGGGAAAATATAAATTTGGGGGGCTAAAAATCATTTATGTGGGAAACATTTTTTTTTATTTTCACGGCTCTGCGTTGTAAAATGTAGATAAACACTTGGGGTTCAAAGTTCTCACAACACATCTAGATAAGTTCCTTGGGAGGTCTAGTTTCCAATATGGGGTCACTTGTGGGGGGTTTCTACTGTTTGGGTACATCAGGGGCTCTGCAAATGCAACGTGATGCCTGCAGACCAATCCATCTAAGTCTGCATTCCAAATGTCGCTCCTTCCCTTCCGAGCTCTGCCATGCGCCCAAACAGTGGTTCCCTTCCACATATGGGGTATCAGCATACTCAGGACAAATTGGACATCAGCTTTTGGGGTCCAATTTCTCCTGTTACCCTTGGGAAAATACAAAACTGGGAGCTAAAAAAATCATTTTTGTGAAAAAAATAATTTCTTTTTTCACGGCTCTGCGTTATAAACTGTAGTGAATCACTTGGGGAATCAAAGCTCTCAACACACATCTAGAGAAGTTCCTTAGGGGGTCTACTTTCCAAAATGGTGTCACTTGTGGGGGGTTTCAATGTTTAGGCACATCAGGGGCTCTCCAAACACAACATGGCGTCCCATCTTAATTCCAGTCAATTTTGCATCGAAAAGTCAAATGGCGCTCCTTCCCTTCTGAGCTCTGCCATGCGCCCAAACAGTTGTTTACCCCCACGTATGGGGTATCGGCGTACTCAGGACCAATTGCACAACAAATTTCGTGGTCTAATTTCTTTTCTTACCCTTGGGAAAATAAAAAATTGGGGGCGAAATGATAATTTTTGTGAAAAAATTTGATTTTCTATTTTTACGGCTCTGCATTATAAACTTCTGTGAAGCACTTTATTTGTCAAAGTGCTCACCACACATCTAGATAAGTTCCTTAGGGGGTCTACTTTCCAAAATGGTGTCACTTGTGGGGGGTTTCAATGTTTAGGCACATCAGGGGCTCTCCAAACGCAACATGGCGTTCCATCTCAATTCCAGTCAATTTTGCATTGAAAAGTCAAATGGCGCTCCTTTCCTTCCGAGCTCTGCCATGCGCCCAAACAGTGGTTTACCCCCACATATGGGGTATTAGCGTACTCAGCACAAATTGTACAACAACATTTGGGGTCCATTTTCTCCTGTTACCCTTGGTAAAATAAAACAAATTGGAGCTGAAATAAATTTTGTGTAAAAAAAAAGTTAAATGTTAATTTTTATTTAAACATTCCAAAAATTCCTGTGAAACACCTGAAGGGTTAATAAACTTCTTGAATGTGGTTTTGAGCACCTTGAGGGGTGCAGTTTTTAGAATGGTTTCACATTTGGTTATTTTCTATCATATAGACCCCTCAAAATGACTTCAAATGAGATGTGGTCCCTAAAAAAAAAATGGTGTTGTAAAAATGAGAAATTGCTGGTCAACTTTTAACCCTTATAACTCCCTAAAAAAAAAAATTTTGGTTCCTAAATTGTGCTGATGTAAAGTAGACATGTGGGAAATGTTACCTATTAAGTATTTTGTGTGACAAATCTCTGTGATTTAAGGGCATAAAAATTCAAAGTTGGAAAATTGTGAAATTTTCGCCAAATTTCTGTTTTTTTCACAAATAAACACAGATAATATCAAAGATATTTTACCACTATCATGAAGTACAATATGTCATGAAAAAACAATATCAGAATCGCCAAGATCCGTTGAAGCGTTCCAGAGTTATAACCTCATAAAGGGACAGTTTTCAGAATTGTAAAAATTGGCCCGGTCATTAACGTGCAAACCACCCTTGGGGGTAAAGGGGTTAACATAATACTTTGTTGCGCCACATTTTGCTGCGATTACAGCTGCACGTCGCTTGGGGTATGTCTCTATCAGTTTTGATGCTGCCACCACCATGTTTGACAGAAGGGATGGTGTGTTCAGGGTGATGAGCACCTTCTTCCACATGTTTGGTGTGTCTCCCAGGTGGCTTATTGTAAACTTTAAACAACACTTTTTATGGATATCTTTGAGAAATGGCTTTCTTTCTGCCACTCTTCCATAAAGGCCAGATTTGTGCAGTGTACGACTGATTGTTGTCCTATGGACAGACTGTCCCACCTCAGCTGTAGATCTCTGCAGTTCATCCAGAGTGATCATGGGCCTCTTGGCTGCGTCTCTGATCAGTGTTCTCCTTGTTTGAGATGAAAGTTTAGAGGGACGGCCGGGTCTTGGTAGATATGCAGTGGTATGATACTCCTTCCATTTCAATATGATCGCTTGCACAGTGCTCGTTGGGATGTTTAAAGTTTTGGAAATAATTTTGTATCCAAATCCGGCTTTAAACTTCTCCACAACAGTATCACGGACCTGCCTGTGGTGTTCCTTGGTCTTCATGATGCTCTCTGTGCTTCAAACAGAACCCTGAGACTATCACAGAGCAGGTGCATTTATACGGAGACTAGATTACACACAGGTGGATTATATTTATCATCATTAGGCATTTAGGACAACATTGAATGATTCAGAGATCCACAATGAATACTGGAATGAGTTTGCTGCACTGAAAGTAAAGGGGCCGAATAATATTGCACGCCCCACTTTTCAGATTTTGAATTTCCCAAAAAATTTAAAATAACCAATAAATTTCATTCAACTCCACAATTGTGTTCCACTTGTTGATTCTTCACCAAACATTAACATTTGGTATCTTTATCTTTGAAGCATGATATGTGGGAAAAGGTTGAAAAGTTCAAGGGGGCCGAATATTTTCGCAAGGCACTGTAATTGTGCCCCTGCTATGTACTGTGTAATTCCTGTGTCTCACTGTGCAGGGACAGGGTCCGATCATACCACATCTCCTGGGCAGGGGAGGAAGCAAAAGAGAGGGTACAGATGATCCCCTGCTGTAATATCTGTATTCTCTTTTGTTCCCGCCCCTGCCCAGGATCTGTGGTATGATCAGACCATGTCCCTGCACGGTCAGACACAGCCATTACACAGTACACAGCAGGGGCACATCTATAAGATTATCTCAGCACAGGAAAAAAAATTTAAAGACATCCAGGGCCGTATTTGCCACTAGGCACTTGAGGGAACGTGCCTAGGGGTGCCAGGACGCAGAAGGCGGCACCTGAGCAAGGTTTTTTTTTTAAGTCCTTTTCAGCTCGCCCACCCACCAACAATCATTACTGAATTTTGCAGCCTGATCCCGGAAACAGCTCGCTCCTTCCCTGCCCATATTCCCCAGCCGACAGCTGCTCCACGCCTCTGTGGGCACTGCAGCTACTTACAGGTCCTTGGCCGGTAAGTTCTTCCCTTCCACTACCCAAATGAAGAGGGAGCTCCGTTTGACCATGGCAGTGAGGGCAGAGAGTTCAGCAGCCGGCTCCCATCCTCGTCTCCCTCCACATTAGTCCTAAATGCTCCGGTTAGCAGGTACTGCTGTGACTGCAGGGAAATATCAATCAGACAGCAGCCAGTGGCGGAGGAGCCCTCGGGGGTCTTAGTCTCTACCGTTCTCCTGGGAGCTGCTGGAGTTCTATAACAGGGTCGTGACCTAGGGTCAACCTGCAGAGTGAACGGAAGGAATGCTCACTGCAAGCTTCTGGGTGCAATCTTGTGGCCTTTTATATGCGAAAGCATTGATTTCTCTCAGTGTAAATGCAAATGAGGAAATCACAAGCTGCGCACTTCAGACTAAAGAACTGGTCAATTCTGCCACATATACATGTTTCATTTGTTACTGTTTGTATGGAATGTGGAGAGCAGAACAAGTACAATGTAAGGCAGTTTCCCCCATACAAATCAGTATCCACCCAGTTTTCCCCCATACAAATCAGTATCCACCCAGCTTTCTCCCATACACATCAGTATCCACCCCGCGTTCCTCCATAAAAATCACTATTCACCCAGCTTTACTCCATACAAATCACTATTCACCCAGCTTTCCCTATAAAAAACAGTATCCACCCAGCTTTCCCCCATACAAATCAGTATTCACTCAGTTTTCCCCATACAAATCACTATTCACCCAGATTTCCCCATACAAAACAGTATTCACCCAGTTTCCTTCCATACAAAACAGTATTTACTCAGCTTTCCCCCATACAAATCACTATTCAACCAGCTTTCGTCATACAAAACAGTATTTACCCAGCTTCCATCATACAAATCAGTATCCACCCAGCTTTCGGTAAACAAATCAGTATCCACCCAGCTTTCCCCCATAGAAGTCAGTATCCACCCAGCTTTCCTCCATACAAAACAGTATCCACCCAGCTTTCCCCCATACAAAACAGTATCCACCCAGCTTTCCCCCATACAAATCAGTATCCACTCAGCTTTTCTCCCATACAAATCGGTATCTACCCCTCTCTCCCCCATACAATTCACTATTCACTCAGCTTTCCCCTATACAAATCATTATACACCTACAAATACCACCACACCATGACCAGACCACATATTACCACCACATAGTGACTGAATATTACGATAGTGTAAGGAAATAATGGAAACTCGGAGACTGCCCATCCCAGTCTACGCCGTAGCCTGGAGCCCTCATTATCATAGGAATATGTCAGGTAATAAATTGTTTTTCTAAAGCTTTATAGTATACTTGTAGGTCAGAGGGATGGCTAGGATGAGCTAGCAAGGTGCAGGGACAGGTAGTGATGGCTACTTGCGGACAAGTGCAGCACTTGCAGTTTTTCACTTGCGGTGAGACAAA
The DNA here is from genome assembly GCF_051348905.1 of Ranitomeya variabilis. NCBI lineage: Eukaryota > Metazoa > Chordata > Amphibia > Anura > Dendrobatidae > Ranitomeya > Ranitomeya variabilis. The sequence goes on along the minus strand of NC_135233.1, from coordinate 835,405,579 downwards.
AAAACACTGCTAGCAGTGTTTTTTTCCATTGCTGCAAGTACCGCATTTGCCAGATCGCGGCAAAACCGCAAGTGCCGCACATGTCTGCAAGTCCCATAGGGAATGAATGAGGCTGAATACAGTGTTGTTGTAAGTGATCCGTTACGCGGCAGATGCGGAAAAACTGCCGGATCTGCGAATGGCAAAAATAGCTGATGTGAAAGTAGTCTAAGTCACTGCCGACAGTGTTTGCTGTTGTGAATTTGGATTCTGGGCTCCCCCGGTGGCTACTGGTGGAATTGAACTGGTGTCTTCATCTTCTCTGTTCACCTGTTCCCATCAAGATGTGGGAGTCGCTATATAACCTTGCTGCTCTGTTAGTTGCTTGCCGGTCAACAATGTTATCAGAAGCCTCTCTGTGCTTGTTCCTGCTCCTAGACAACTACTAGATAAGTTGGACTCTTGTCCATGTTTGTTTTTGCATTTTTGTTCCAGTTCACAGCTGTAGTTTCGTTACTGTGTCTGGAAAGCTCTTGTGAACAGGAATTGCCACTCTGGTGTTATGAGTTAATGCCAGAGTTTTAAAGTAATTTCTGGATGGTCTTTTGATAGGGTTTTCAGCTGACCATGAAAGTGTCCTTTCTGTCTTCTGCTATGTAGTAAGTGGACCTCAAATTTGCTAAACCTATTTTCATACTACGTTTGTTATTTCATCTTAACTCACCGCCAATACATGTGGGTGGCCTCTGTCTCCTTTCGGGGTATTTCTCTAGAGGTGAGCTAGGACTAATATTTCCCTCTGCTAGCTTTATTTAGTCCTCCGGCTGGTGCTGGGCATCTAGAATCAACGTAGGCATGCTACCCGGCCACTGCTAGTTGTGCGTTAGGTTTAGTTCATGGTCAGCTCAGTTCCCATCTTCCAAGAGCTAGTTCCTATATATGCTTATGCTATGTTCTCTTGCCATTGAGATCATGACAGTTTGACCGGCCCACTAAAGGGTTAAAATCCTTGGCTGAGAAAGGAGAGAAATAAGTAGTCTGCTGAAATTTTTTTTTTTTTTTTTTTTTTTTCTCTCATTCTAATCTTTGAATGGCTCTGTGTCCACCTGTTTGTAATGGATCTTCAGAGTGTAACTGCAGGTTTGAATAATCTCGCCACGAAGGTACAAAATTTGCAAGATTTTGTTTGTCATGCACCTGTATCTGAGCCGAGAATTCCTTTGCCGGAATTTTTCTCGGGGAATAGATCCGGGTTTCAGAATTTTCGAAATAATTGCAAATTATTTTTGTCCCTGAAATCTCGCTCTGCCGGAGACCCTGCACAGCAGGTCAGGATTGTGATTTCCTTGCTCCGGGGCGAACCTCAAGACTGGGCTTTTTCATTGACACCAGGGGATCCTGTGTTGCTCAATGTGGATGCGTTTTTTCTGGCCTTGGGGTTGCTTTATGACGAACCTCATTTGGAGCTTCAGGCAGAAAAAACTTTGATGTCCCTATCTCAGGGGCAAGATGAAGCGGAAATTTACTGCCAAAGATTCCGTAAATGGTCTGTGCTTACTCAGTGGAATGAGTGCGCCCTGGCGGCGACTTTCAGAGAGGGTCTCTCTGATGCCATTAAGGATGTTATGGTGGGGTTCCCTGTGCCTGCGGGTCTGAATGAGTCCATGACAATGGCTATTCAGATCGATAGGCGTTTGCGGGAGCGCAAACCAGTGCACCATCTGGCGGTGTCCACTGAGAAGTCGCCAGAGAGTATGCAGTGTGATAGAATTCTGTCCCGAAGCGAGCGGCAGAATTTTAGACGGAAAAATGGGTTGTGTTTCTATTGTGGTGATTCTACTCATGTTATATCAGCATGCTCTAAGCGCACTAAAAAGCTTGGTAAATCTGTTTCCATTTGCACCTTACCGTCTAAGTTTATTCTATCTGTGACCCTGATTTGCTCTTTGTCATCTATTACCACGGACGCCTATGTCGACTCTGGCGCCGCTTTGAGTCTTATGGATTGGTCCTTTGCCAAACGCTGTGGGTATGATTTAGAGCCTTTGGAGACTCCTATTCCTCTGAAGGGGATTGACTCCACCCCATTGGCTAATAATAAACCACAATACTGGACACAAGTAACTATGCGTGTTAATCCGGATCACCAGGAGATTATTCGCTTTCTGGTGCTGTATAATCTACATGATGATTTGGTGCTAGGATTGCCTTGGCTGCAATCTCACAACCCAGTCCTCGACTGGAGAGCTATGTCTGTGTTGAGCTGGGGATGTAAGGGGGCTCATGGGGATGTACCTGTGGTTTCCATTTCATCATCTATTCCCTCTGAAATTCCTGAGTTCCTGTCTGACTATCGTGACGTCTTTGAAGAATCCAAGCTTGGTTCGTTACCTCCGCACCGAGAGTGCGATTGTGCCATAGATTTAATCCCGGGTAGTAAATACCCAAAGGGTCGTTTATTTAATCTGTCTGTGCCTGAACATGCTGCTATGCGAGAATATATAAAGGAGTCCTTGGAAAAGGGACATATTCGTCCATCGTCATCTCCCTTAGGAGCCGGTTTTTTCTTTGTGTCAAAAAAAGACGGCTCTTTGAGACCATGTATTGATTATCGGCTTTTGAATAAAATCACTGTTAAATATCAATACCCATTGCCGTTGCTGACTGATTTGTTTGCTCGCATAAAGGGGGCCAAGTGGTTCTCTAAGATTGACCTTCGTGGGGCGTATAATTTGGTGCGAATCAGGCAGGGGGATGAGTGGAAAACCGCATTTAATACGCCCGAGGGCCACTTTGAGTATTTAGTGATGCCTTTTGGTCTTTCTAATGCTCCGTCAGTTTTCCAGTCCTTTATGCATGATATTTTTCGCGATTATTTGGATAAATTTATGATTGTGTATCTGGATGATATTCTGATTTTTTCGGATGACTGGGACTCTCATGTCCAGCAAGTCAGGAGGGTTTTTCAGGTTTTGCGGTCTAATTCTTTGTGTGTGAAGGGTTCTAAGTGTGTTTTTGGGGTACAGAGGATTTCCTTTTTGGGATATATTTTTTCCCCCTCTTCCATTGAAATGGATCCTGTCAAGGTTCAAGCTATTTGTGATTGGACGCAGCCCTCTTCTCTTAAGAGTCTTCAGAAATTTTTGGGCTTTGCTAACTTTTATCGTCGATTTATTGCTGGCTTTTCGGATATTGCCAAGCCATTGACCGATTTGACTAAGAAGGGTGCTGATGTTGCTGATTGGTCCCCTGATGCTGTGGAGGCCTTTCGGGAGCTTAAGCGCCGTTTTTCCTCTGCCCCTGTGTTGCGTCAGCCTGATGTTGCTCTACCTTTTCAGGTTGAGGTCGACGCTTCTGAGATCGGAGCTGGGGCAGTGTTGTCGCAGAAAAGTTCTGACTGCTCCGTGATGAGGCCTTGTGCCTTCTTTTCCCGTAAATTTTCGCCCGCTGAGCGGAATTATGATGTTGGGAATCGGGAGCTTTTGGCCATGAAGTGGGCTTTTGAGGAGTGGCGCCATTGGCTTGAGGGGGCCAGACATCAGGTGGTGGTATTGACTGACCACAAAAATTTGATTTATCTTGAGACCGCCAGGCGCCTGAATCCTAGACAGGCGCGCTGGTCATTATTTTTCTCTCGGTTTAATTTTGTGGTGTCATCCCTACCGGGTTCTAAGAATGTTAAGGCGGATGCCCTTTCTAGGAGTTTTGAGCCTGACTCGCCTGGTAACTCTGAGCCCACAGATATCCTTAAGGATGGAGTGGTATTGTCAGCCGTTTCTCCAGACCTGCGGCGGGCCTTGCAGGAGTTTCAGGCGGATAGACCTGATCGTTGCCCACCTGATAAACTGTTTGTTCCTGATGATTGGACCAGTAGAGTCATCTCTGAGGTTCATTCTTCTGCGTTGGCAGGTCATCCTGGTATTTTTGGTACCAGGGATTTGGTGGCAAGGTCCTTCTGGTGGCCTTCCCTGTCACGAGATGTGCGAGGCTTTGTGCAGTCTTGTGACGTTTGTGCTCGGGCCAAGCCTTGTTGTTCTCGGGCTAGTGGATTATTGTTGCCCTTGCCTATTCCTAAGAGGCCTTGGACGCACATCTCGATGGATTTTATTTCAGATCTGCCTGTTTCTCAGAAGATGTCTGTCATCTGGGTGGTGTGTGACCGTTTTTCTAAGATGGTCCATTTGGTTCCTCTGCCCAAGTTACCTTCTTCTTCCGAGTTGGTTCCTCTGTTTTTTCAAAATGTTGTTCGTTTGCATGGTATTCCTGAGAATATCGTTTCTGACAGAGGGACCCAATTCGTGTCTAGATTTTGGCGGGCATTCTGTGCTAGGATGGGTATAGATTTATCTTTTTCGTCCGCTTTCCATCCTCAGACGAATGGCCAGACCGAGCGGATTAATCAGACCCTGGAGACATATCTGAGGTGTTTTGTGTCTGCTGACCAGGATGATTGGGTTGCTTTTTTGCCATTGGCGGAGTTCGCTCTCAATAATCGGGCCAGCTCTGCCACTTTGGTGTCCCCGTTTTTCTGTAATTCGGGGTTTCATCCTCGATTTTCCTCTGGTCAGGTGGAATCTTTGGATTGTCCTGGAGTGGATGCTGTGGTGGAGAGATTGCATCAGATCTGGGGGCAGGTGGTGGACAATTTGAGGTTGTCCCAGGAGAAGACTCAGCTTTTTGCCAACCGCCACCGTCGTGTTGGTCCTCGGCTTTCTGTTGGGGATTTGGTGTGGTTGTCTTCTCGTTTTGTCCCTATGAGGGTCTCTTCTCCTAAGTTTAAGCCTCGGTTTATCGGCCCGTATAAGATATTGGAGATTCTTAACCCTGTTTCCTTCCGTTTGGACCTCCCTGCATCCTTTTCTATTCATGACGTTTTTCATCGGTCATTATTGCGCAGGTATGAGGTACCGGTTGTGCCTTCCGTTGAGCCTCCTGCTCTGGTGTTGGTTGAGGGTGAGTTGGAGTACGTTGTGGAGAAAATCTTAGACTCTCGTGTTTCCAGACGGAGACTCCAGTATCTGGTCAAGTGGAAGGGATACGGCCAGGAGGATAATTCTTGGGTGAATGCATCTGATGTTCATGCCTCCGATCTGGTTCGTGCCTTTCATAGGGCCCATCCTGATCGCCCTGGTGGTTCTGGTGAGGGTTCGGTGCCCCCTCCTTGAGGGGGGGGTACTGTTGTGAATTTGGATTCTGGGCTCCCCCGGTGGCTACTGGTGGAATTGAACTGGTGTCTTCATCTTCTCTGTTCACCTGTTCCCATCAAGATGTGGGAGTCGCTATATAACCTTGCTGCTCTGTTAGTTGCTTGCCGGTCAACAATGTTATCAGAAGCCTCTCTGTGCTTGTTCCTGCTCCTAGACAACTACTAGATAAGTTGGACTCTTGTCCATGTTTGTTTTTGCATTTTTGTTCCAGTTCACAGCTGTAGTTTCGTTACTGTGTCTGGAAAGCTCTTGTGAACAGGAATTGCCACTCTGGTGTTATGAGTTAATGCCAGAGTTTTAAAGTAATTTCTGGATGGTCTTTTGATAGGGTTTTCAGCTGACCATGAAAGTGTCCTTTCTGTCTTCTGCTATGTAGTAAGTGGACCTCAAATTTGCTAAACCTATTTTCATACTACGTTTGTTATTTCATCTTAACTCACCGCCAATACATGTGGGTGGCCTCTGTCTCCTTTCGGGGTATTTCTCTAGAGGTGAGCTAGGACTAATATTTCCCTCTGCTAGCTTTATTTAGTCCTCCGGCTGGTGCTGGGCATCTAGAATCAACGTAGGCATGCTACCCGGCCACTGCTAGTTGTGCGTTAGGTTTAGTTCATGGTCAGCTCAGTTCCCATCTTCCAAGAGCTAGTTCCTATATATGCTTATGCTATGTTCTCTTGCCATTGAGATCATGACAGTTTGCATTGGTCATACTCACCAATGGGGGAGGCAGTACGAAAAGTGCCTAGGGCAGCATAAACTCTAAATACGGACCTGAACACCATCCAATTGTGGAAATTATTATTATTGCAAGATCTATTGATTAAAATGAACTTTGTCCATGGGAAAACTCCTTTAACTGTTCACAGTAATTTTGACCAGGGGTATCAAAACTTTTGCATGCCACTGTGTATATATACACTACCGTTCAAAAGTTTAGAGTCACTTAGAAATTTCCTTATTTTTGAAAGAAAAGCACAGTTTTTTTCCAATGGAGCTAACATTAATTGATTCAGAAATACACTCTATACATTGTTAATGTGGTAAATGACTATTCTAGCTGCAAACATCTGGTTTGTAATACAATTTCTTCATAGGTGTATAGAGGCCCATTTCCAAAAACCATTACTCCAGTGTTCTTATGGTACTTTGTGTTTGCTAACTGTGTAAGAAGGCTAATGGATGGTTAAAATACCCTTGAAAACCCTTGTGCAAGTATGTTAGCACAGCTGAAAACAGTTTGGCTGATTAAAGAACCTATAAACCTGACCTTCCTTTGAGCTAGTTGAGAATCTGGAGCATTACATTTGTTGGTTACATTAAACTCTGAAAATGGCCAGAAAAAAAGAACTTTCATGTGAAACTCGACAATCTATTCTTGTTCTTAGAAAAGAAGGCAAGAAATTGCCAAGAAACTGAAGATTTCCTACAACGGTGTGTAGTACTCCCTTCAGAGGCGAGCACAAACAGGCTCTAATCAGAGTAGAAAGAGAAGTGGGAGGCCCCGCTGCACAACCGAGCAGCAAGACAAGTACATTAGAGTCTGTAGATTGAGAAATCGATGCCTCCCAGGTCCTCAACTGGCAGCTTCATTAAACAGTACACGCAAAACGCCAGTGTCAACGTCTACAGTGAAGAGGTGACTCAGGGATGCTGGCCTTCAGGGCAGAGTGGCAAAGAAAAAGACATATCTGAGACTGGCTAATAAAAGGAAACGATTAATATGGGCAAAAGAACACAGACATTGGACAGAGGAAGATTGAAAAAAGTGTTATGGACAGACGAATCCAAGTTTGAGGTGTTTGGATCACACAGAAGAACATTTGTGAAACGCAGAACAACTGAAAAGATGCTGGAAGAGTGTCTAAAACCATCTGTCAAGGATGGTGGAGGTAATGTGATGGTCTGGGGTTGTTTTGGTGCTGGTAAAATGGGAGGTTTGTACAAGGTAAAAGGGATATTGAATAAGAAAAGCTATCACTCCATTTTGCAACGCCATGCCATACCCTTTGGACAGCACTTGTGGAGCGCACGCTAGGACCCTGGGGTACTCGGGCCAGGTCCGGTGGTCATTTAAAGGGGTGGTCACGGTGGCAGTGACCTGGTCCATGGACCTGGGCGTCCAAGTAAAAGGAAAGTACTTTTAAGGGGTTATTTGAATAAAGAGTGTTTGTGATGCCACCTGTGGTATTCGGTCAAGGATGACCGACTCTGCTTAAATGGGTTCACTGGGGTGATGATATGGCAGCAGGGATGGTATGGCTTCCCACAGGTGAAGCTGGATCCCCAGGGCTCCCGATGTAGTAGATAAAGATGGTGTAGTGCTGGAAAGAACTAGAGGACACAAGGTTTCAGTCTGTTTACCTTTTTACTGGTGTAAGGCTGCCTTAGGCCTCACACAAGGTCCTCACTTTCTCTCTGTCCCTTTCAGTAGGACACTACCCACATCGCAGGCAGCACGAGCTTTTTTACAGGAGTCTCTCAGGATGACTCTGGGCTTTATGTGCTGCTGTGCCTTTGGGTGTTATGGTGGGCAGATGACCTGCAATCTCCTGTCCGCCGGTTTCTGCTGTGGGGCATAGGGTTACCCCACAACCTCGGTCTTCCGGTTACCAGTATTCTGCGCTTCAGCGTGGAGGAAGCTCAGTCGCAGCTTCCCTTCAGCTCTTTACTTCTCCTGTGCCTCTCTTCCCCTTTCAGTCTCCTACAGACTGCTCTGTTCCTCTCTACTTCCAGGAGCTGCAGAACCACTCGTCTTCACGGGCCCAGCTTTCCTCTCTCAGACTCTCTCTGTCTGCTTCCTCTCTCCTCTCACTCTCTGACTAACTCCTCCCCAGGCCAGAATATATAGGGATGTTCCCCTGAATCTGGGTCTCGAGCTCCCCCTTCTGGCCTGGAGTCAGAACAGTGTTGCATGTACTGGTTACCTGTTAAAGGGATCCTTCCTCGCTTGCAAGCATGGCATCACCCTCCCCGAGAGGAAAGCAATGCCACTGTAACAACCAGTTACCTGGGGTGTTACACTCGATTGGAGCCAATTTCATCCTACAACAGGACAATGACCCAAAGCACACCTCCAAATTATGCAAGAACTATTTAGGGAAGAAGCAAAGCAGGCAGCTGGTATTCTATCTGTAATGGAGTGGCCAGCGCAGTCACCAAATCTCAACCCAATTGAGCTGTTGTGGTAGCAGCTTGACCGTATGGTACGCAAAAAGTGCCCATCAAGCCAAACCAACCTGTGGGAGGGGCTTCTGGAAGCATGGGGTGGAATTTCGCTAGATGCCAAAGGTCTGCAATGATGTAATTGCTGCAAAGGGAGCATTCTTTGACGAAAGCAAAGTTTGAAGGAGAAAATTATTATTTCAAATAAAAAAAATTGTTTCCAATTTTTCGGACTGACTGACCTTCATTTCTTAAAGTAATGATGGCCACTCGTTTTTCTTTACTTAGCTGCTTTTTTCTTGCCATAATAGAAATTCTAACAGTCTATTCAGTAGGACTATCAGCTGTGTATCCACCAGACTTCTGCACAACACAACTGATGGTCCCAACCCCATTTATAAGGCAAGAAATCCCACTTATTAAACCTGACAGGGCACACCTGTGAAGTGAAAACCATTCCCGGTGACTACCTCTTGAAGCTCATCAAGAGAATGCCAAGTGTGTGCAAAGCAGTCATCAAAGCAAAAGGTGGCTACTTTGAAGAACTTAGAATATAAGACATATTTTCAGTTGTTTCACACTTTTTTGTTAAGTATATAATTCCACGTGTTAATTCATAGTTGTAATGCCTTCAGTGTGAATGTACAATTTTCAAGTCATGAAAATACAGAAAAATCTTTAAATGCGAAGGTGTGTAAAACTTTTGGTCCGTACTATATATATATATATATATATATATATATATATATATATATATATATATATATATATATATACACACACACTACCGTTCAAAAGTTTAAGGTCACCAAGACAATTTTGTGTTTTCTATGAAAACTCATACTTTTATTAATCAAATGAGTTGCCATATGAATTGAAAATCTAGTCCAGGCATTAACAAGGTTCGAAAAAAAGATTTTTATTTGAAATAATAATTTTCTCCTTCAAACTTTGCTTTCATCAATGAATGCTCCCTTTGTAGCAATTACAGCATTGCAGACTTTTGGCATTCTAGCAGTTAATTTTCTGAGGTAATCTGGAGAAATTTCACCCCATGCATCCAGAAGCCCCTCCCACAAGTTGGTTTGGACACTTTTTTCGTACCATACGGTCAAGCTGCTCCCACAACAGCTCAATGGGGTTGAGATCTGGTGACTGTGCTGGCCATTCCATTACAGATAGAATACCAGCTGCCGGCTTCTTCCCTAAAGAGTTCTTGCATAATTTGGAGGTGCGCTTTTGTTCATTGTCCTGTTGTAGGATGAAATTGGCTACAATCAAGCGCTGTGCACAGGGTATGGCATGGCATTGCAAAATGGAGTGATAGCCTTCCTTATTCAATATCCCTTTTACCTTGTACAAATCTCCCACTTTACCAGCACCAACGAAACCCCAGACCATCACATTTCCTCCACCATTCTTGACAGATGGCATCAGACACTTTTCTTTTTAGTCTTTTTGGTTGTTCTGTGTCTCACAAATGTTTTTCTGTGTGATCCAAACACCTCAAACTTGGATTCGTCTGTCCATAACACTTTTTTCCAATGTTCCTCTGTCCTATGTCTGTGTTCTTTTGCCCATATTAATCTTTTCTCTTTATTAGCCAGTCTCAGATATGGCTTTTTCTTTGCCACTCTGCCCTGAAGGCCAGCACCCCGGAGTCGCCTCTTCAATGTAGACGTTGACGCTGTCATTTTGCATGTACTGTTTAATGAAGCTGTCAGTTGAGGACCTGCGAGGCGTCGATTTCTCAATCTACAGACTCTAATGTACTTGTCTTGTTGCTCAGTTGTGCAGCAGGGACACCCACTTCTCTTTCTACTCTGTTTAGAGCGCATTTGTGCTCTCCTCTGAAGGGAGTAGTACACACCGTTGTAGGAAATCTTCAGTTTCTTGGCAATTTCTCGCATGGAATAGCCTACATTTCTAAGAACAAGAATAGACTGTCAAGTTTCACATGAAATTTCTTTTTTTCTGGCCATTTTAAGAGTTTAATGGAACCAACAAATGTAATGCTCCAGATTCTCAACTAGCTCAAGGGATGGTCCGGTTTATAGGTTCTCTAATCAGCCAAACTGTTTTCAGTTGTGCTAACATACTTGCACAAGTGTTTTCAAGGGTATTCTAACCATCCATTAGCCTTCTTGCACAGTTAGCAAACACAAAGTACCATAAGAACACTGGAGTGATGGTTGTTGGAAATGGGCCTCTATACACCCATGAAGATATTGCATTACAAACCTGTCGTTTGCAGCTAGAATAGTCATTTACCACATTAACAATGTATAGAGTGTATTTCTGAATCATTTGTTAGCTTCATTGGAAAAAGCTGTGCTTTTCTTTAAAAAATAAGGAAATTTCTAAGTGACCCTAAACTTTTGAACGGTAGTGTATATATATACACTGTAGGGATGTCCCTAGAGAATGACTTTTACAGTACATATAATACCTGTTAACCGAAAGCTTGGTCACTATAGGTTTAATTAAATCACGTGGTTTGTATCTTGGGTCTGTTTCCTAATATTTTAGGGTCTGGTGTTTTTAGGAATTCCAGCAGATTTTTTTCTCACACTGTAACATCTTGGAAGATGAAATATTCAGGGTTCATGCTGCAGCTTCCGCAGCCTTGTAAATGTTCTTGCGAGATTCATGCTATTGCAGCAGCCAAAGCTTCTGGAGATTGATGGGACCCTATCATCCACCCTGCTCACTCCATTATAAAGAGCTGTGTCGTCAGTGGCAGTGACGTTTTAAAGGAAATTGCCCATTTATGGCCACTCAGGCAAATGATATCATCACAATAGGTTCTCCTGTCTTACTGTAGATCATCTCTGAAATGAAATTACAGACTCTTATCTGGGAAACAGGAGACAGAGGCACCTGGTCTATGTAATTAGTATCCTGGGAAATAACATCATCCTTTAATGAATGCATAAATCCTATTTTGTAAGTCTGTTGCAGGAGCAGGCAGTCATTCTGCTGTTACAGAAGCCCCGCATCCACAAGGAGCAAGGCTCCACATCGTGTTTTCTGTTTTACTTGAATATATAGGACATGTATTGCAATCCTATGCTTTGCACAGTGCTGCAGTGTACTTGTTTTGCAGAGCTGCTAAAGAGCTACAGAACAGCTGTGAATTACTGGCTTCATGGATACATAAATTGAAATCTCCGGCCTTCATGTTTTTCTACAATCTATGTGATTCTGGGGAGAGAATGTGCATATTCTTATTTACAGACCAGCCCAATGTTGGTTTGGGAAGCCACTAGCAATATTCTAGCCTTCTAAGGTAAGCCAGAGATGACTGTTTTTTTTCCCTTTTACTTTGTTTTTACCGTAATTTGTAATCTTGCGTATTTAGAGATTGTACGAATTAACCCTCAGTCAGTTCATGGTTGAGATTTTCAATTTCCTCACTTTACCTTGCGAGCGACTGGAGAGACTGCATAGTGGCACTACCAATCTGTAGATGATTCTCACGCCGCTTTACAGTACAATGTTGCACAAACGTAGCAAAATGACAGATGAAAATGAATTCCAGAGGCATCCAATGCAGTCAATTACAATGCTCGTCCATTGCCGTTTGCTTTTCCGCTAGCATTATTTGCAATATCTGTCTCACCTATAGCTCCAGATGGCCAATGTGTGCTGCTCATTCAATGTTCAAAGGGGTCTGCAGAAATACAGAGGATGGCGTATTGTAAGAGACAAAAAATAAAGAAATAGACCTTGTGCTTGCCAATGAATGCCAAAGTGAACAATGCCATCTATTAACCCCACAACATAAGCAGTGAATTAAAAGAGCTACTTTTTTGTTCTGCTGAAGGGACACATGAGAAAGGCATTGTTATGGAAATGAGACATCTGTAAATCTGCCATTTGAGACAGAATTGCCACCTAAAACCTTGTGCAGACCAGACAGAGCTTTTCGCAGGGTGCTTGTGATTTTCTGCATGCATTGTAGAAACATGAGGTTAACGGCACTCTTTGAAGGCTGCAAAGCTTAAATCGTAGGTTCAGAACTAGTTCTGATGTCAGGAAAATTGTACGGTGAATAAATGGGTAAGTTGAGTCCTTCTAGATTTGAGCCTTTAAAACCTTTATCATGCTGGTTATGGAATTAGGATTAATTTGTGTGGCTTAAATTTTAATAAATAGCATTGGAGGAAGCAAGCATGGCTGAGCAAGCAGTACTGATTTATGTGATAAATGGATCCAAGTGGAAATACACTTTATTTGTACTAAACTATTTGGCTACCATATGTCTATTATCCATGTAGAAAGAACCAGCCATAAGTTGTAATGGGGAGAGCTAATCTTTCACTGTCGTCATCAATACTTCTATTTTAGGAAACTAGCGTCCTTCCATACCACTGTATGGTTAGATGTATTTGACTTCGTTTTTTGCAATTCGTCATACATCACACATTATCCAGCAACAGGTTATGAAACATAGTTCGCTAACATTTACAGCCATCAGATAATTCAAAGTAACTGGATTCCAGTCTTTTGTGTTTAGTATATTATTTATATCTTGCTAACAGGATTCCCTCATGTGCATTACCTATTCCACATGGCAAACCTTAAAGTCTAAGTAATGGCCCACTGATAGTTTCTTATCGCCATCTAAGAAAGGCTTACATAAATGTTTTCATACAGATATGTCCTTCTTACTTTTTCTCTTGCCTCCATAAGTCCCGAGATGTAAGACTGCAGTTTAGTGGTACTCTTCTGGAAGATGTTTATGCTATATGTGTCTATGTGGGTCACCCAAGACTTGTAAAGTGAACCATTGTTTTTTCTAGCATGTCACAATATTATATTGCAGTTGTTTAGTTTGGCATTACGAAACGTGCGTTGGGTGGAGGGAGGCACGGCCTGACTGCCCATACAAATGCTGGATTCCATACTGGGACCCTACACGTAATAGGTAACACTTATTTTTAAAATCTTCTTGTATATTTGATGAGGACTGTCCTCTGATTGTTAGGATCCACATATATGCATGCATTTGGTCATGTACACTTAGTGCAACTTGTTGACTCATACTATTAGGTGACCGCATGCTTGTGGTGATTTTATCCTAACTAGTAACTATTTGTTATATGAACCTATTGTGACCATTGACTTATATGGCCCAGCACAGGTCCATTTCGACATTGTTACTTTTTGTTTAAAGTATGTGGATGTTTCTGGCAGGCCTCCCTTACACAAGAGGCATCTTGTTGATCTTTCAATTGAACATATGTGTTTTATGAATATTTAATAAAATGATGTGACTTTTTTAACAAACACATTGTTTTTGAAGTGGTTACTCTTGTATGTTTCGGTTTATACCTGATCATACTGGTTGATTTTCTTTCTTTAAAATGTGTATAATACATATGCGAAGTGACATCAGAGCTTGAAGTGCTGTGACATCACTACACTGCGTTCTGCCCCTTGGTGACAATAATATCTTTATTTTAATATGCACATTAATATAGCATGGAAATTCATTGTTGAAATTCAGTTACCTACGGCAAGGGTTTGTTCACTCAAGGAACCTTTTCAGACTTGATTTTTCTTGTGCGCCAAAAAAATTGACCAATTGTTTTGATCAGATGTTCATCGGTGTTTGGTCAGCTTCGACCATCAGTTTCATCAGTTTTTTGTCATATCCAACAAAAAAAATTATAAAGGTTTATTAAGCTTCTTTGATCAGTCAAATGGGAAAAATAGAAAACATTAAGATGCAACTAGGATGTCATCAGTATCAAGTTTGAGTTTTTCATCGCCTTATAGACTTGAATCGGTGAATTTAATCCCTAACTACAATCGAAATCAGACATATCTCCGCTTTTCTTTTGCTGGCAGTTTTGTCCCCCCATTAAACAGATATGTGAATATCCCCATAGAATAAAATGGGTATGTGTTCAAATCTGTGAAAAATCTGGATATGGATATAACTCGTACTTCTAAAGCAGTCATCTGAATGAGGCCTAATTATTACTTTCTTAAATCTGAATGCAGTTCCTTCTGCGACATATGAAGGATTTCTGTACATATGAAGGATTTCTGTAAAACACAGCTATAATCCAGGAAACCACATGCATGATTTTTACATAATTAATTAGCATTTTATTGCATGAAATAAGTATTTGATACAATAGAAAAACAGAACTTAATATTTGGTACAGAAACCTTTGTTTGCAATTACAGAAGTCAGAGGTTTCCTGTTGTTCTTGACCAAGTTTGCACACACTACAGCAGGGATTTTGGCCCACACCTCCATACAAATCTTCTCCAGATCTTTCAGGTTTCGAGGCTGTCTCTGGGTAACATTGAGTTTCAGCTCCCTCAAAAGATTTTCTATTGGGTTCAGGTCTGTAGACAGGCTAGGCTACAGGACCTTGAAATGCTTCTTACAGAGCCACTCCTTAGTTGTTCTTGCTGTGTGTTTCGGGTCATTGTCTTGCTGGAAGACCCAGCCACAACCCATCTTCAATGCTCTTACTAAGGGAAGGAGGTTGTTTGTCAAAATCTCGCAATACATGACCCCATCCATCCTCCTTTCTTTATGGTGCAGTTGTCTTGTCCTTTTGCAGAAAAACACCCCAAAACTATGATGTTTCCCCCACAATGCTTCACGGTTTGCTACGTTGTTCTTAGGGTTGTACTCATCTTCTTCCTCCAAGCACGGCGAGTGGACTTGATACCAAAAAGTTCTGTTTTGGCCTCATTTGACCACATGACCTTCTCCCATGCCTCTTCTGGACCATCCAGATGGTCATTGGTGAACTTCAAACGGGTCTGGGCATGTGCTGACGTGAGCAGGGGGACCCTGCGTTCTCTGCAGGATTGTAATCCATAACGGTCTAGTGTGTTACGAACGGTAATGTTTGAGACTATGGTCCCAAATCTCTTCAGATCATTAACCAGGTCCTCCCATGTAGCTCTGGGCTGATTCTTGACATTTCTCAGAATTATCCTTACCCAGCGAGGCAAGATTTTGCATGTAGCCACGGACCAAGGAAGATTGACAGTTAGCTTGTGTTTCTTCCATTTTCTAATAATTGTGCCAACAGCTGTTGGCTTCTCACCAAGCTGATTGCCTAGTGCCCTGTAGCCCATCCCAGCCTTGTATAGGTCTACAATTTTGTTCTTCATGTCCTCAGACAGCTCTTCGGTCTTGGCCATGGTGGAGAGGTTGGAGTGTGACTGATTGAGTATGTGGACAGGTGTCTTTTATACAGGTAATGAGTTCAAACAGGTGCAATTTATACAGTTAATGAGTGTGGAGTAAGAGGGCTTCTTAAAGAAAAAGTAACATGTCTGTGAGAACCAGAATTCTGGCTGGTTGGTAGGTGACCAAATACTTATATCATGCAATAAAATTTAATTTAATTATTTAAAAATCATACAATGTGATTTTCCTGTTTTTTCTTTTAAGATTATGTCTCTCACAGTTTTCGTGTACCTATGATAAAAATTACAGACTTCTCCATTCTTTGTAGATGGGAAAACTTGCAAAATCAGCAGTGAATCAAATACTTATTTTCCCTACTGTATATAAATTGGAATATCACTGAAATTCCTGCATCAATTATACCATGTGCTGAGAAGTGGCTTCCAAAGTTTAATAATCTACTGGGAAATTACTAAATGTATGGTGTATTGACTTATGCTGTATGTTGAGCTTTATAAGTTAGAGAAGGTGGTAGTAATTAATTGATTATTATTATTGGGTTTTCTGATTTATTTGTACTATTTAATTAAGCACACAGCACAAAAAGAGTTGAAAAAAGGTTCAAAATAGTTCAGTGTTTGAGAATCTCACTTATAAAAAGACACTTAGCAGTACGACAGTATAGGCGTCTTTCAGCAATATGTTATAATTAAGGAACAGTCCATGGAAAATTGATATACTGTATAATATCTAACGCAGTGTCCGTGAAAGTCAAGTACTTCTTCTTTAGGCTTCTTTAGTTGGGCAGAAGGTGTAGCTCCACTTTTCTGGAACGTAATAAGATGTCAATTTTTTATTAATAATAATTCAAACAGCTCATTGTCTGCAGTAAAAAAAAATTAATACTAAACTACTAAGAAAATGGTCAATTACATACATGGTAATAGGTGAATATTTCCACTAGGCACATGAGCAGTAAGTTTAAAGACGTCCTTTCAGACAAGGACTCTTGCTCCTCGG
Organism: Ranitomeya variabilis; assembly: GCF_051348905.1. Lineage (NCBI taxonomy): Eukaryota > Metazoa > Chordata > Amphibia > Anura > Dendrobatidae > Ranitomeya > Ranitomeya variabilis. Next base: position 835,389,043 of record NC_135233.1, on the reverse strand, counting down.
GGTCGGGACTTAATTCTAATCTTTTTTTATTGATTATCAGTGCATTAGTTTAATTAATTTGTACATACAGTATTAAGTAGTAGCTCAGGGCTGACAGACCTACCCTTAGTTCTAGTGCATTCTACTAGGTATGGTAAAAGTTCAGGTATCTATGTTACTAAAGACCTCTTTACTATTTAATTGTTACTAAGGACCCATCTATACCTACCAACTCTTCTGTCCTTGATCGCGACATTCAGAATGATGTGATCGTCTATTCTTTCTGCTATTGGGTATACCAGTCAGTATACCAGAACACCGTGCTTGCTAATAGTATATACTCGGATATCAGCAGTTCTTTTGACTATCGACTTCCTGGCCCTATGTTTCGATTGTCTCTTCATTCTAATTGCTATATATATTAGGTGGCTACATGGGTCTTGTAATAATGTGCTGCTGTAACTTTTTGTTTGTTCTTACCTTTTTGAGATCTGCATCATAAAATAAAGGCTTAGCATTGATTGCAAGAGGTCAATCCTCTTCTGCTGGGATTTTAATATAAATAATACATCATTCTTTTGAAATGTTGATTTTCTTTCAAGTGTATTTATAGATTTAAAGTCAAGAATCCTTTACTGGTTAGAGACCTTAAGAGTTGGGAATTGCTTCAAAATAAATGTAGGATTGGAGTGGATTAATTTTTCTTCTTTACAAGTGATAAAGCTGAGTGATCTTTTATCTAGATAAACAAATGTCAATTACTTAATGTACTCTTTTAATTTTGTATTCTTTATATTGCACTTTCCTTCCACCTCCCACTGGAGAATTCTTGAGACATGGAGTGGATTGAGCGCCTGTGGGAGAGAATGAATATGGTCCCTTCTGTGTCTTCAGAATGGTGCAGTTATGTGATTGCATGAGGCAGCTCACTGGGTGGCACCAGAATAGTATAGATAGGGCTGGTTGCTCACTGTTATCACACCTGGATAGAGAAGCAGACAGTGAGTGGGATGGAATTCGCAGTACTATTACAGAGACTGAATTTGTTGAGGGGCCTGGATTGGAGTGCATTGGCCTGGAGACAAGGAAAATAGTCAATTTTCATCAATCGCTGGTGAGTTTTCTCCTCTGATAATAAAATACAATTTCAGGAAATAAAATAATGCAGCAGATAGTGGTCAAGACCAGCTGAATCTCGTTGTCATCGCTGTGCAGCCACATCTGTCTCTCACAGCTGTTTGGATGCCTTGTGGTCATCCTGGTATGCCCTGGGAGAGGTTGGACCACCTCTAGCGCTACCATTGTTCACTGGTTTTTATCTGCCAATGCAGAAGATCGGGCTAAGTTTTTGCCCCATGCCAGTGCGCGGTTCACTCCTCCTGTGTGGTATAAGTGCCTCCAGGCATCTGTCCTTCTTTTCCATAGGATAACTACTTAGTCTTCAGTCTACATCTTTGTGGAGCTCCTGTCTTTGCATCTAGAGATGCAAGTCTTAGCAGACTTTTATGAGCAGCAATTGCTCAAGTATTAACCTGAGGGATTGCTATTCTTCCTTCTGCAGTACTGGTATTAGTTTTTCCACCTCAGGGAATGTCCCCGAATGACACTTCAAAGAAATGAAGACTTTTCTTGTTCACTGCAAGATCTTTTTTTCATAGCCTTCATTGAAAGACACAGCACCTTCCCTTGTTTTGGGGATCTTAGCTTTACTCCTCCTACCGCTTTAGCAGTAACTGAATAGCTGGGTGTTGGTTGCCCAGGTGTAGCCTTTTGGGGAAGAGTCAACTTTTTTCTAAGATGTATTCTTAGTGCCTGCCTCTAGGTGGCATCATATAGAACATGGTTTCTGTGTTCCCCAATGAAGGCTATGAGATAGAGATGTTACAGTGAGTACCAAAAATCTTCACTTTACATGCATTGAAGCAATAATGATTTAAGGATAAAACATAATTTAATATTAAGGATTATATGTGAAAAGATATGTAATGAGCTGTCTATTTGCACTAAATGGCCAAAGGTATGTGGATATCTGAAAATCTGTTATATATCATAGAATGGTAGAGTTGGAAGGGACCTCCTGGGTCATCTGGTCCAACCCCGTGCTCAAAGCAAGATTCACTAAATCATCCCAGCCAGATGTCTGTCCAGCCTCTGTTTGAAAACTTCCGTGGAAAGAGAACTCACCACCTCTCGTGGCGGCCTGTTCCACTCATTGATCACCCTAACTGTCAAAATGTTTTTCTAATACCTAATCTGTGTCTCCTCCGATTCAGTTTCTTCCCATTGTTTCTAGTCTTTCCTTGTGCAAATGAGAATAAAGATGATCCATCTACAATGTGACATGCCTTGAGATATTTGTAGACAGCTATTATGTCTCCTCACAGTCCTCTTTTTTGCAAGCTAAACATTCCCAGATCCTGTAACCGTTCCTCATAGGGCATAGTTTGCAGACCGGTCACCATTCTGGTCACTCTTCTCTGAACTTACTCCAGTTTGTTGATATCTAATGTGGTGCCCAAAACTGGACACAATATTCCAGATGAGGTCTGACCAAAGAGGAGTAGAGGGCAATAATGACTTTGCGTGATCTAGACTGAATGCTTCTATTCAGGGCCGGCTCCAGGTTTTTGAGGGCCCCGGGCGAAAGAGTCTCAGTGGTCCCCCTCTTAAACACATACCATGCTTCATGATGCTCAGATACAGCTGAGAAATATACCACAGCCCACGTAGCATATAACACAGTCCACGTAGCATATAACACAGCCCATGTAGCATATAACACAGCCCACGTAGCATGTAGCACAGCCCACGTAGCATGTAGCACAGCCCACGTAGCATGTAGCACAGCCCAAGTAGCATATAGCACAGCCACATAGCACAGCCCACATAGCATATAGCACAGCCCATGCAGTGTATAACATAGCCAACGTAGTATATAGCACAGCCCACGCTGTGTATAACACAGCCCATTTAGTATATAGCACAGCCACATAGTATATAACACAGGCAGCCCACGTAGTATATAGCACAGGCAGCCCACGTAGTATATAGCACAGGCAGCCCACGTAGTGTATAGCACAGGCAGCCCACGTAGTATATAGCACAGGCAGCCCACGTAGTATATAGCACAGGCAGCCCACAAAGTATATAGCACAGGCAGCCCACGTAGTATATAGCACAGGTAGCCCACGTAGTATATAGCACAGATAGCCCACGTAGTATATAGCACAGGCAGCCCACGTAGTATATAGCACAGGCAGCCCACATAGTATATAGCACAGACAGCCCACGTAGTATATAGCACAGGCAGCCCACATAGTATATAGCACAGGCAGCCCACGTAGTATATAGCACAGGCAGCCCACGTAGTATATAGCACAGGCAGCCCAGCTCACCCACCACCACGCCATCGCCGTCGCCCCCGACCATTGTGGACACAGGATCTGCGCACATGCACTGACGAATGCTGCTCGTCTTCTGCTGCTCGCTGCGCTGGAACTGGACGGTGGAACCGGGTCCCGGACCATGTCGCGACGTGATCTGTGCGTCAGCGGCAGCGCTGCTCTTCTTAGTGACGAGCTCCTCACTTTCACCCGGAAGTGACGACCGCCGGCCCGGAAGTGACTCTTCTATCCCCATAGACGGTGATTGGTGAGTATTCCTGCTGCAGTGAGTCCCAGTCAGTGAGTCCCGCCTCCTGCTGCCGGGAATCATGTATCCGCTCCAGCTCCGCCTCCGAGTCCTGGCTGCAATCACACACAGCACACAAACACAAGGAAGGGAGGGTTGGACTTGGGAATGATGTAGTCCGGCTTCGGGGGCCCCCCAGGAGCGCATGCTGCACTGCGCATCAGTGTCGGCAATGCCGGCATAATAAGTGTCTTACCGTTATGGGCCCCCAGTCTCGCCAGGGCCCCGGCATTTGCCCGAGTGCGCCGGGTGCTGACACCGGCCCTGCTTCTATTAATGCATCCCAGAATTGCATTTGCCTTTTTTGTTGCTACATCACACTGTTGACTCATGTTCAGTTTATGATCTATAAGTATACCCAAGTCTTTTTCACATGTGCTGTTGCTTAGCCCTATTCCTCCCATTCTGGATATGCTTTTTTCATTTTTATTGCCTAGATGTAGTACTTTGCATTTTTCCTTGTTAAAAACCATTCTGCTAGTTGCTGCCCACTGCTCCAGTTTATTTATATCTTTTTGAATCTTCTCACTCTCTAGTATGAGCTATCCCTCCTAGCTTTGTGTCATCAACAAATTTAATCAGTGAACCCTCAATTCCTTCATCTAAATCAGTTTCCCAAACTCCATTCCTCACGGACCCCACGGGTCATGTTTTCAGGATTTCCTTAGTATTGCACAAGTAGTGGAAGTATCATCAAGGCATCAGGAATTGTCACACCTGTGCAACACTATGGAAATCCTGAAAACATGACCCGTTGGGTCCATAAGGACTGGAGTTTGGGAAACACTGATCTAAATCATTGACAAAAATGTTGAACAATACAGGGCCCAGGACAGAACCCTGGGGTACCCCACTTGAGACATTCTTCCAACTAGATGTGCAGCCATTTACGACCACTCTTTGGGTCCAATCACTAAGCCAGTTATGAATCCACCTTACAGTTGCCTTGTCCTTTCCATACTTAGTCATTTTTTCAATAAGGATGGTGTGAGATACTTTGTCAAATGCTTTGCTGAAGTCAAGATATACTATATCTACAGCATTTCCCTGATCCACCCAGTTAGTGATTCAGTCATAGAAGGAAATTAAGTTAGTCTGACATGATTTATTAGTTACAAACCCATGCTGACTCTGGTTAATCACTTCATTCTTATCCAGGTACTTACATACATCTTGTTTAATAAATTGTTCAAAGATCTTTCCTGGTATTGAAGTCAGACTCACCGGCCTATAGTTCCCTGGTCTACCTTCATCCCCTTTTTGAAGATAGGAACACCATTTGCTCTTCTCCAGTCTTCTGGGACTTCTTCTGTTCTCCAAGAATTTTCAAAGATTATGGAGAGTGGTTCAAAAATTTCTTCTGCTATCTCCTTCAGTACTCCGGGGTATTATTCATCTGGACCTGGAGACCTGAATTCATTTATGTTAGCTACGTGTTTCCTCTAATAGGACAGTGAAGATCAGATGATGTTACATTTCCTTTCTGAGAGAAAACAGATGCAAAATAGGAATTTAAAAGATCGGCCTTCTCAACATCCTTTCTTACCATTTCATCATTTTCATCCTGTAAAAATCCTATAGCATCTTTGACTTTTCTTTTACTTTTGACATATCCCCAAAATCCATTTTTATTGCTTTTGATGACTCTTGCGAGCCTTAATTCATTTTCAGCTTTAGATAATCTGATTCGTGCCCTGCAGGTTCTGCAGACAGCATTATATCCTTCTTTAGATATGCCTCCCTTTTTCCATATGACAAACATTTCTTTCTTCCTTTTTAGCATGTGTTTAAGTTCTATGTTCATCCATTCTGGTTTCCTTAAATGCTTTGGACAACATGTGCCAAGGAGTTGTATGTTCTCTCCGTGTTTGCGTGGGTTTCCTTTGGGCACTCCGGTTTCCTCCCACATTCCAAAGACATACTGATAAGGGAATTTAGATTGTGAGCCCCATTGGGGACAGCGATGATAATGTCTGTAAAGCGCTGCAGAATATGACCTAAACTAAAGACCTAAACTTAACTCAGTAATAACAAGAGGTATCCACTAACATATAGTGAAAAAGTACTTGTTAAATTAACCTAGCTTGTTAAAGCCATTGTCAGGTTGTGAAAAAAAAAAAATATAACATGAGGAAATAAAACATACTTACCTTAGTAAATCCCAGGCAGTTCTTGCTCCAATGCTTCCAAGTTCCTCTCCAGTCTCTATACTACCTGGCAGGAACATGTGAATGCTGTACAAGCACACGCTTTGCACTGGAGTTATTAACAACAAGTAATGTTCTTCTATTGTATGGTAACATTTTACATTTTTTCATGATAAATATATTGTTATAAGTGTTCAGCTACATAAAGGTCACTATGAACTGAAGCTTCTTGGATGTACTGTATTTCAGATCCATCAGGGAATGTTGCCCCAACCTTCAATGGTATGTGACCACTTGACCCATGATTTTGATTTGTATAAAAGGGAGTGTGTTCATGCACTTGGAAATTATGGTGCAGTATGAGTTGGAGGGTGCAGCAAGGTGTTGTTATTAAATTTATGCCCAGAGCTGGGGAGAATGTTAACCCACCTTTATAAAAAGGCAGAATAGAGTAAATTTATCTCAGAGTTGAAAAATGAGTGGTTTGGATCTTTCTGTTATATCTTAAACTGGCCCTACACATTAGAAGGCTGTCAGCTGAACAAAGCTTTGGCTGATCATTCAGCCGGCAGCTGGCAGAAGATCGTGTTTGGCTTAGTACTCCTTTGTTCTTTATGAGAAAGACTGGCCTGAAATGTCTGACAATGGCCTATCTCCTGGAGAACAAAGGGATTGACAGTTCAAAATCAAACATGCAAAATCGATATCTTCCCCGATGATCAATTGTCTAGGCCCCTGTAAATATTAGACTATCAGTTGAATCCATCGATATTTGCGGGTTTGGCCGACATTAGTCTTATTTTGCAATGACATTGCACGTTACGGGTTGGAATCCCTACTTGAGCACGTTACTCTGGATGTCTAGAGTGCCGTATAGTCATCTATACCATTAGTCTTATTTTGTTTATGGAATCATTTACCCTTGTGCTCTACTGTTTCTTACTTCCAGGTCACAGAATAATGTTTATTTGTGTTTTTTTCTAATACTAAGCATCCATACTCCTCATGGATGACAGATGTGTGCCTGAATATGCAACAGTATTTACACGTATACAACCTCCATCACATGCCACGGTGGCCTGTTTGCAAGGGAACTGGTGTTTTAACCATTGTAATTTTCATTCCTTTTTCAGTTCGGTTGTTCCTGAATCAGCTACTCCTACTAAATTTAGATTTAGAGGTATTCTTCCAATGAAGTCCTTGTGCCGTAATAGAAAATTTAGACTGAGTCCATTATGGATTAACCGTATTAGCCATATCCTAGTGTATCATGTCAATCTGCAACTTTCATTGCAGACTAGATCTTATAGTATGATAACACTCATCCCTGGATGCCTTTCTTGAAAAATAAAATGTTACAAATTATTACTTATTATTAGTATTATATTTATGGAGATGGGACGCTGATCCAGAGATTTATTTGGATTTTTACCTAGCATGGGGCAAATGGCTTATGCCTCATATGAGTTTTTGCCTTAAAACTTGTCAACTATATATAGTGGATGACATAAGTATTGAACATGTCACCAGTTTTCTAATTAAATATATTTGTAAAGGTACTAGTGACATGGAATTCTCACCAGATGTTGGTAACAACCTATCCAATCCACACAGGCAAAGAAATCAAACCATAGATGTCCATTAATTAAGCTTTGTGCAATAATGAGAAATGACACATGGTAAAAGTATTGAACAAGCTTACTGAAATTGAATTAGTACTTTGTATAAATGCCTTGTTGGTGATGACAGCTTCATGACACCTCCTGTATGGAGAAACTAGTTGCACGCAATGCTCAGATGTGATTTTGGCCCATGCTTCAAATCCTGAAGCTTCCATGTTCTGCTTCCATAAATTTTCTATTGGGCCATTCTAGCAGCTTTATTTTCTTTCCCTGAAACCAATTGAGAAATTCCTGGGCTGTGTGTTTGGGATCACTGTCTTGCTGAAATGTCCACCCTTCTTTCGTCTTAATTTTTCTGGTAGATGGCAGCAGATTTTGTCAAAAATATGTCAATACATATGTCCAGTTATCCTCCCTTTAATTATATGAAGTTTGCCAGTGCTGTCTCCTGAAAAACAGCCCCACACCATGATGTTCCCACCTCCAAACTTCACTGTTGGTATCGTGTTTTTGGGATTATATGCAGTGCATTTTGGCCTCCAAACCTGGTGTGTATTATGGCATCCAAAGAGTTCAATTTTGATCTTATCTGATCAGAGTATATTCTCACAAACTTGTCTAAATGTTATTGAGCAAACTTTAAATGCTCTTCAACTTGCTTTTTGTTCATAAATCATGCATGTTGAGTCTTACCTGGTTCTTGACTCTTGGACAACACTTCTCGTAATTTCTTTCACTACACTGTCTGAAATGTTGTGGGAAGCACCTGGTTGTGGCCAGTTTATGGTGAAATTAAGTTCTTTCCACTTCTGGACTATATTCCCAACAGTGCTCACAAGAACTTTCATTAGAATAGAAATTCTTCTGTAACCAATGCCATCAGTATGTTTTGCAACAATAAGGTTGCAAAGGTCTTGAGACAGCTCACTGGTTTTACCCATCATGAGATGTTTTTTGCATGACACCTTGGTAATGAGACACCTTTTTATAGTCCATCAGTTGAAAGAGTTGATATTATTTTTCACTAAGTGGCAGGTGTGCTATCTAATTACTGATAGATGTCAGCTGATGTTATAACTTTCCATGGTTATTGGCACCTCTCTTTTTTGTTGTGTTCAATACTTTTTTCCTGTGTCATTTCTCACCATTACAGCTATGGTTTGATTTATTTGCCTGTGGATTGGATGCATTGTTAAAGAGACTTAATAGCTGTCTACAAATATCTCAAGGGCTCTCACAATGTAGAAGGATCATCTTTATTTTCATTTGCACAAGGAAAGATTAGAAGCAGTGGGATGAAACTGAATGGGAGGAGACACAGATTAGATATTAAAAAAAACTTATTTACAGTTAGGGTGATCAATGCGTGGAACAGGCTGCCACGAGAGGTGGTGAGTTCTCCTTCCATGGAAGTTTTTAAACTGAAAGAGAAGCTGGACAGACATCTGTCTGGGATGATTTAGTGAATCCTGCTTTGAGCAGAGGGTTGGACCAGATGACCCAGGAGGTCCCTTCCAACTCTACCATTCTATGATTCTATCTGGTGAGAATTTCATGTCAATAGCACCTTTAGAAATGTATTTACTTAGAAAAATTGGTGACGTGTTCAATACTTATTTCACCTACTATATGTAAATATGTATATCTGTAGAGTCACAGATAATGACCACTTATATGGTAAGAGCCACATATGAGTCTTGTGAATATAATTGCATTACACCCTATTGCCAGAATATAACATTATTGCAAATTTACCCTTGGAAAAAAAAACTCCACACACAGTGTCCTCTGAATATAATGCTGTCTTGCATTGTGCCTCTAAATATAACATACAGTAACATTACCCTTTGCCCTTAAATATAATACCGCCATAAACTACGGTGTCATCTGAAATTGAAAAGGCCACACGATGACTCCTGAAAAAGCCAGTGTCACACATAGCAGACACTGAAAATATTATGTCACCACAGTGCCCGTGAAAGTAGTGCTACACACTGAACTAAATATAATAGTTTTACATAATTTTCTCCCATAAAATAGTATAATATACAGGGCCTCTAAATGTAATAGTGCTTCCTTAAAGCATTTTTTATCTTTTTTACTAGCTTTTTCGAATAAGATGTAACGTTTGTGCATGAAGAATAACAGTATATCTGGCCATTACATGACTTGTTTATTCACAGTTTGTAGAAACTTGTAGAAATGTCCATGACTTTTTAAAATAATACTACTGATATTGCTTCCTCAATGCAACCCAAAGTCTCAATGAAAATTGTAAGGATATTGCTTGCTAACATTTTTAGTTTTTCACAAATATTAATGCCACAAATTGCATATACTATGCTCTATAGATTCCACCGACTAATATGGTGCCATGGATTGACCCCTGACAATTTAATCACACTTATCGCAGACCTCTGTAGTAAATAGTACTCCGAAGGTTCCCCTACTGGTATCACCTTCTCATGATTTCTTTTACTAGATTTTGGAATTTAGTAAGACAGGAAACTGTGCTGTAATTCCAGTTTTGGCTTAGTTAATAATTTGTAAACCTTTTTGGGGGATTAGTTCCAGTATCCACTGTGGAAGTTATTGTCAAAAAATATTGCATTGTCTTAAGATGTATACATATTTAAAATCTTCTTAATGCTTCATTTTGTAAAATGGTTTAACATATTTATTTGTCATGCACAATGTTCTTATATGGATAATTCTTCATTTCTAGATTTATACATATAAGCTTATTAGAAAGAGCAGTACCATTACAACAGAATAACCTCAATCATGGTAGTCTTAAAGGGCACCTTCACTTTTTATAAAAGCCTTCAGATAGTGGTCATTATTAGGCCGTGTCCAGCTTAGTACCGCAAAAAAAAAAAAGATTTAAATGAAAACAAAACTCCAATCCTTGATCAAATAGGCTTTTTTTTGCACCCTGACATATGGCTACAATTACAGTCCCCATATAAGATCTGCCAGTGCCCTTGAATATTCTGATTAGATTAACAATTACTAGATTAAAAATGGGTTTGTTGTCATTGTCTATGTAATAAAAAAAAATATAATTTAGACTTTTTATATGACGGAAGTTTAAGTTTAAATCTGTGTGGGATGCTGTTGTGCACGTTCATTCCAACTGGCTAGATGAACAGATTAGACGTGATGGCAAGTAAAAAGTTCAACAGCCAGGAAAAAAATAAAATAATTTTCACTATATAAAAAACAAAAAAGTCTGAGAAACAACATTTTCCTAGAAAATCTGGAATTTCCTGACACTTAAAGGGCCACTGTCACCCCCCTCCAGCCGTTATAAACTAAAAGAGCCACCTTGTGCAGCAGTAATGCTGCATTCTACCAAGGTGGCTCTTTTAGTTTTTGTTGCTGTGCCATGGAGGCAGGTCTGAACCCCCCTCTTTCAAGCGCCAAACTGCCGTCAGTCATATCTTCTGGGGCGCTGGTCGCCGCCCCCTCAGCGCTGTTTTCCTCGGAAATCCGGCACCTGCGCTGTGCTCTTCTGCCTTGGGCAGGCGCATTGAGCATTGGCCGTCTGACCTCACCTCCTGGGTTGCAGACTGCGCCTGTGCGGGCAGTGCGGCCACCCAGCTACTGAATCCCTGCCCCGCAGTGTGTTATGCATTATGCACAGTGCGGGGCTGGGATTCCTGGGCATGCGCACTGCGCTTGTCAGACGCTCCCCAGGTCCCCCACCTTCCAGCCCCGCACTGTGCATAATTTATTTGGGGAATAACAGCAACAAAAACTAAAAGAGCCACCTTGGTAGAATGCAGCTTTACTGCTGCACAAGGTGGCTCTTTTAGTTTATAACGGCTGGAGGGGGTGACAGTGTCCCTTTAAATGCATGAAATGTTGCTCATATCGGTTGTATTTCTCAGGGTTCGTTCACACTTGTGTGTTTCTCTCACTTGTCATCCGCGTGCTGTCCGTATACAATTTGTTTGTTTTTTACTCAGCAGCAATTAATCATTTACAGGACAGTTTACAGTTTCCTATGTAACAGAATTATACTGTATCCGTAGAAATTGGATTCTATACTAATGGTCCACATGACTAGCAATTATTTTCTCACACCCATCGGACTTTGCTGTGAAATCACAGCATGCTAATTTTTTTTCATGCCGAATACAGCAGAGAAAAAATACTCAGATCTGCACTCCCTTGTTGAATAACATTTTTCCAAGTGCAAAACTATTTTTTATCAGATTGCACTTATCCGATTTATACGAAAGTCTGAGCGAGCTCTTAAATAGGATCTGGGGTAAGGATTGAAAAAATAGCCACACAATTTGTACAGTACAAAAGGCAGACAAGTCACTGGGTAGTTGTGTAAAGTTCCACACTTACAGCACAGTGCACTATAACAAATCTTTACCGTCAAATAGACCTGGGCAAACAGCCGACGAGGAACACTTGAGCCCCTTTGTTTTTATCAGTGTGACCCGTGGCCAAAAGGCTGGATAGAGGGATGTCCTGCACCACGCAGCCGCCTTCCACACGGTGTATCACTCCTCACGATACAGGTACCAGTGAAGGCAATGATGGAACAGGAAGCCGTCAACTCCCTCTTCCATCATTGAGCTGTGCATCTGAAATCGCAGCAGGCATGATTACGTCATTACATTGTGCCAGCTGTGCTTCAGTGCAGAGCGGAGCAGTGAGAGAACACGGTTAGGTGAGCAGTTGTTTTTTTCCATAAAAACATTATGGGAAAAATAGAACTATGCCGTAAGTTCAATGTGTGGGGACATAATACTGTGACCTAAGGGGTATGTGTGAGGGCATAGCACTGTGCAAAGAGGCATATGTGGGGATATAGTATTGTGCCCTAAGAGGCATGTGTGTGAACGTAGTACTGTGTCCTAAAGGGTATGTATGAGGACATAATACTGTTCCCTATGGAGTATGTGTGGGGATATCACACTGTGCCATACCGGGCATGAGTGTTGACTTAAAACTGTGCCCTTAGGGGGCTGTGTGGGAATATCATTCTGCATGAGGGCTTTGTTGGAATACTGTACTGTGTGGGGAGCCTTGTGGAGACATCATACTGTATCAGTATGAAGTAATAAAAATTCATATAAAACAGTAATAATAAGCAGAAGTAAGTTCTACCAATTACTTTCGCCCTTCACAACAATTACAGTTTCTCACATGGCCACTTGATAAAATTAATTGCTCACCCCTGTCATAAAAGCACAATCAAAGCTGCAGTATCTGGAAAACATTACAGAACAACTATTTTTTTTGTTTCATTTTTGAGCATGGGAAGTTATGGAAGTTTGTAACTAACTTTTGTTTTTTAGGGGTATGAACACATGGCTCCCAAACCCCTTAGCTTTCTTCAAACTTATCTGATTGTTGTGCAGCATCCATACTACCTATCTATGTAATTGGAGTACGGATTCTATCTGCAGAGGGGGTAATACTAGGGATCAGCGAGTAAATTTGCAAGTATTCGGTACTCGTCGAGTAATGTGGTATTCGCAGTACTCGGAACATAGCGAGTATTTCACTACTCACCTCGCAATATTCAGATCTCTCGCCCAGCATGTTAGCCAATCACAGTAATGCCGCTGCCTTCTTGGTTGTGGCATTACTATGATTGGCTGGCCGCACAGCATTATAGATCAGTCATAGAATAGGTGTATATATATATATATATATATATATATATATATAGTGACATATATATCTTTATATTGTGTAGAGATATAGATAGAAGATTAGCCGGTAATTGCCGGTGAATCCATGCAGAATACTTATATATATATAAATGTGTGTGACCAAAACAATTAGTATAGTGAGTGTTCAAATTATGGGACTTGTATGTATTTAATAAAAGGATCTTTTGGCGTGGGCTCCCTCGCAATTTTCTGCACGAGAGAGGGAAAGTCAGTGACTGGGGGCCGATGTTTATAGCTTAGAAAGGGGTTAAAACCCAGGGATCTTCCCAGGCTATGAATATCAGCCCGCAGCTGTATATTTAGCCTTTGCAGTCTACTAAAATAGGGGGACCCAAAAAAAATGACATGGGGTCCTCTATGATTAATAGCCAGAAAAGGCTATGTAGACAGCTATGGGCTGATATTCATAGTTTAGGAAGGGACCATGGTTATTGCCCCCCCCCCCCCAGCTACAAACACCAGCTCACAGCCTATCTCTTCCCACTGCCCTGTAGCGGTGGCATATCATGTAATAGGGGGTTAATGTCACCTTTGTGTTGAAGGGTGACATCAAGCCAGCTTAGTAATGGAGAGATGTCAATAAGACATCTATCCATTACTAATACTATAGTTGTTAATGGGTTAAAAAAAAGACACAGCCAGAAAAAAGTCTTTTAATGAAATAGAACAATTAACACAGTTTGCCATCTTTATTGTTCTCCCAATCAATGCGACACCCTAGGGTACCGTCTCACAAAACGATTTACCAACGATCACGACCAGCGATACGACCTGGCCGTGATCGTTGGTAAGTCGTTGTGTGGTCGCTGGGGAGCTGTCACACAGACAGCTCTCCAGCGACCAACGATGCCGAGGTCCCCGGGTAACCAGGGTAAACATCGGGTTACTAAGCGCAGGGCCACGCTTAGTAACCCGATGTTTACCCTGGTTACCGTTGTAAATGTAAAAAAAACCAAACAGTACATACTCACATTCCGGTGTCCGTCAGGTCCCTTGCCGTCTGCTTCCCGCACTGACTGACTCCCGGCCGTAAAGTGAAAGCAGATCACAGCGGTGACGTCACTGCTATGCTCTGCTTTAACTTTCCGGCCGGGAGTCAGTCAGTCCGGGAAGCAGACGGCAAGGGACCTGACGGACACCGGAATGTGAGTATGTACTGTTTTTTTTTTTTTACATTTACAACGGTAACCAGGGTAAACATCGGGTTACTAAGCGCGGCCCTGCGGTTAGTAACCCGATGTTTACCCTGGTTACAAGCGAACGCATCGTTGGATCGGTGTCACACACACCGATCCAACGATGACAGCGGGAGATCCAGCGACGAAAGAAAGTTCCAAACGATCTGCTACGACGTACGATTCTCAGCAGGGTCCCTGATCGCTGCTGCGTGTCAGACACAGCGATATCGTATGGATATCGCTGGAACGTCACGGATCGTACCGTCGTAGCGACAAAAGTGCCACTGTGAGACTGTACCCCTAGATCTTCTGTAAAAGAAATAAATAAAAAAACAACAATATACCATACCTGTCCAGAGTTCAGTCCCATGTCGTAATCCATATCTGGGGGATATATAGTTTACAACCAGGAGTGGTGCTAATGCGACCACCCCAGCTGTAAACCACTGATGAATGAATGAGAAGTTGATGGTGGCAGCATCAGTGACTAGCAGTGAAAACACTTATGCTGTGCACCCTCACAGCTGACCTGCGCTGAATTCTGGAGGATGGAAAAATGACAGTTCATTTTCCCACGCTGAAGAGTTCACCGTGGTTCAGGCCACAGGGTGCAAGCCGCACAAGAGTAGGACCTGAGACAGGTGACCTCCGGAGGAGAGCTGCACTAGAGCAGGACCTGAGACATATGACCTCCGGGGGAGTGGCAAACAACTCCCGTATGGGAGAGACAATGAAAAGCAGGCGCAAGCGGCGCCGGGAGCGAGGTCAGACAATCCGAGTAAGCAACTAAAGGGTATCACAGTGTCCTAGGGATTAGGCAGAAGAATGGTACAATACAAGCCATAGTCAGAAACCAGAGAGGGGATGCAGTAACCAGGGTCACAGACAGAAGGGAAATCAGAGAACTTAGCTGAAGGTCAGAACCGGAGAATCCTAAGCAGTACAGAATCAGTCACAAACTGAGGGACAAGCCGAATCATACACAGAGCAAACACACAGAGGAACAAGCGGTGTACACTACGGTCACCTAGGTCAACTACTCAGGTGAGAGCGGATGTATCACTGACAGAGAACCTGGCACCAGAGCTGGTTAATATAGCCCTCCCAATACCAAAAGGAGGCCAAGCAGAGTTAACCCCAACAAGCCCAGAACGGGGAAGGAAATCCCATCCTGAGCCATGACAGCAAGTAGACCTCCCAGGTTCAGTTTTCTTATATTACATTCACAACTGCTACATACTTCTTGAATGGGGACTAAACACAGAAAATGCTATTCATAGTTTTCCATCGAATTAATGTTTGTATGGATGGTTTGATTAGCATAGAAGTTTGAACCATAATATTTTTCATGAAAATATTTTGGTGGCTTTTATTATAATGGTTAAACTATTTTTAGTAGCAATTAGTAGAAATATCAGTTAATTGAAATGCATTGGAAGATCTTGAAAGTCGAAAACATGAATTAGTTGGAACATGCTACACATTCAATAAACTCCATGCTAAAGAAAAAGTCATGTGTGAAAAAGAAAAAGAAAACAAAAAAGCGAAAGACAAATATGAATAAAGCAATTTTAAAGTAATGGCAATGTTTTTCAAATAAAAATTAATATGTAGGTGTAAATAGCCGTTAAATGATCATTGTACTTTCAATAAACTTTAAATGAATAAATAGTAAAAGCAAATATTAGCAAACTTTTAAAGAAATCTGCTTATTTCTCCTTTTACAAGCCGCTTCTTCCAATGTGTAGAACTCATTCACTCAAAAAGTACAGGTGAAATCCATCTTGCTCAAGGGAAGATGGGCTGCCAGCACTGTGAGGTGTCCAGTTATGCAGAATATTGCTGTCTATGAAGGCAGGAGGGGAAGAAGGAGAGAGAAGCAGAGATAGAAAGAGAGCCAGATCCTGCAGATTCTAGCTAATGTGTCCCAGAGCTAGATTCACAGCTACACTTCTTAGTATTGTGTCAGTTCCTTCATGCCTCTGCTGGTTCTGCCGGGGGTGCTGTCAAAATGGAAAAAGAGCAGGAATCCCTCTTTGTCGGTGCTTAGTGTATGGGAGACATCATAGCATATTCTCCCGCCACTAGCTCAGAATTAATAGCAAATCTTTGATAGAACCGAAGAGAGAAAAACAGGTGAAACACAGGACACAAGATATATAGTGTCATTCCTCAGGTACACACACAGCAGCTTAATCTGAAAAGTAACTTGATAGTTCCCCTTTAAAGGATCACTATTGATTCAACAAACTTTACATAAATCATGGTACACAGTGAGATTGAGATTGATGCATATCTCTCAACTTGTGAAGCTTATTTTTGTCACTCTAACTTCTGAACTCTTCATTCACTCAGAAACACAACTAATGTTTGTCTTTGTCAAAAATCATATTGCAATTGCTTCTTGAAGTCTATGCAGAGGGGAGAGGGACACAGCTACAATGCTTAGTACAGTTGAAAACCAGTACTTGATTACTTTCATGCTGCTGTTGCTTCTAATAAATGTGATATATAGAGATGGACACAGGAATCTCTCACATCTCTTAACTGTGTTTAAGAGACCTCATGGCAGCTAGTCTTCACCCACTTACGTTCCCAATATGTCTGCTTTATATCTGCAACATTTTACTTAGTTGGTATGTGAGAGGGTTTAAACGTTTAGTAGCAATTTTTCATTTTTTCAACAAATTTACAAAACCAGTTTATTTAGTGACCTGTTCAGATTTCAATGGACGTTGAGGGTCCTTATTATTGGAAACTCCCCAAATGTGATACCATTTTAAAAACTGCACCCCTCAAATGCTTCAAAATTGTTGGCAGCAAATTTTCTAACCATTCACGTGCTACACAGGAATTAATGCAAAGTGGAGTGAAAAAAATATTAATTTAAATTTTACCTTTAAAATGTTGCTTTAGCCCCAATTTTTACACTTTTGCAAGAGGTAACACCAAAAAGTGTTCAATTCTTAAATACCATTGATAATACAATCAAATTCACACTTGTAATGTCCAGAAAGGAAATTCAG
Organism: Ranitomeya variabilis; assembly: GCF_051348905.1. Lineage (NCBI taxonomy): Eukaryota > Metazoa > Chordata > Amphibia > Anura > Dendrobatidae > Ranitomeya > Ranitomeya variabilis. The sequence continues at coordinate 835,371,699 of NC_135233.1, read as the reverse complement.
TTCCTAGATGTACTCGTCAGTCTAGAGAAGGGACAATTAAGTACTACATTATTTGTGAAAAATACAGACAAAAATAATTTGTTACTTTACGATAGCCAACACCCTCGATCTATGGTTAAATCCATTCCACTTAGCCAACTCTTAAGGATTAGGAGGATAGTTAAAGATGAAAAGGACATAGATACAGTGGTAGACAAATTAGTTAAAAAATTTCTGGATAGAGGTTACCCCATGAATTTATTGGAGAATACCAAAAATAAAGTACTACAAATAAGTAGAGTGGAACTTATCCAAAAGAAGACATACAACCGATGTGAGAGGAAACAAAAGAGAGTCCCATTAGTCACCACATATGCGGAGGAGAGTAGGGAAGTTGCCAACGTGATCAGTAAACATTGGGGTATGCTGGGAAAATGCTTGCCTGACATAAAAGAACTGCAATTACCGCCATTATATTCCTATAGACGTAATAAGAACATTAAGGATTATTTGATTAAGTCAGATATTGGCCCAAGAAGAGTAAGTAAACAATTATCCCTGACAGGCTCAAGCAAAACAGGCTGTTTCCCATGTTTAAATTGTGTGAACTGCACCTATATGGTGAAAGGAGCAACATTTGAACATCCGCAAACGGGGAAAATATATAATATCAAACATTATCTAACTTGCAGCTCTGACTTTGTTGTGTACCTTTTGATGTGTCCATGTAAGCTGTGGTACGTCGGTGAAACGACGTGCGAGTTCAAGGTACGAATGAATCAACACCGATACTCAATTAGAAAAAAGAGGACCGATCTCCCGGTTCCAAAACACTTTGTGGAGTGTAATCATTTAGAGAAGGATTTAAAGTTTATGATTATTGACAGGGTACCTATAGAGAGGAGAGGAGGTGATAGAGAGTTAGTCCTCCGCAAAAGGGAACTTATGTGGATATATAAATTGAATACGCTTAGGCCCAAGGGCCTCAATGTAGATTTTAAATTACATAGAGTTATATAATATTATGTTCCAGCATCGAGATAGTGTAGTTAACAAGTCTGGTATATGTTGTATTTATATAATTGGGAATACTTTCTTAATAGTATGTTCCTAATTTTAATTTGTATATGTTTTTTGTCCAGGTACTGTTGCTGTTATGCATAACAGAAGATCCTATTTGGAGAGACATTCGAGATGGAGGAGGAAAATTAATTTGAGCAATATATATGCTGTGTTATTATAACTATTTGAAAAAGATATACAATTTTATATTGAATTAACCATGTACGTGGATGGTAGGAGGCCAATTAATAAATTATATAAATATAAATATATTTCTTTTTGTCCTATAGACTTCTTTTGCTTTTGTATATTGATAAATGTGGCCAAAAGGGCTATGTGCAATATACCCATTGGGGATCCATAAACCATATATGTTCACACAAGCCAGGACTTACGTGCTACTGCTATGCAGAGGTCTAGAATGGATGCGCCTGACTCGAAGGGGTGAGGGGCACCCTATAGACACTGTATGAGTGCCAGATGAGGATCTGAATCAAGATACTCTCTGTTAGCTCAAGGTAGGATTATGCACATCTCACATTGGTCCTTATGGCATATGAGCAGCTGAGCTGCCTTAGTGAACATAGAAATGGATAAAATGGATTTTACCATAAGGGTTAAAGAATGTATTCTATATTATAGTGCTGGCATTATTAATATAAAGGCACTTGGTGGCACTTTATTTATTTATTTATTCTTATATAATGTGGCCCTGAAAATGCCATATACAACACTAAGTGATGTTGAGTAATATCGCTGCCATAGGCGCTACGGCGCATGCGCTTTAAGTCCTGAAGGAACTAGATTCCATTACCAAGATGGGGATCATGAGCGCTACTGCGCAGGCGCGTTATGACAAATGGAGAATAGTGGCTCCTATTGGCCCTCTATATATATGTGACCATGAGTCACAGGAAAATATTGGAGTTTATTATCAATATAGAGACTCCGAGCGCTACTGCGCAGGCGCAATACGCCGTGTGGAAAATAGCAGTTCTTATTGGCCCTCTACCTAACACGTGATCATGAGTCACATAGGAGGATTAGGACATGCGCAGTAGCTGTCCGGGGACGCCGAAAACATGCTGCCTCCTCCTTGAAAGCTATGTCTCTCCAAGGGTATGTTTAATTCAGTAATTGTCCTATATGATTTTAATAGTACACCGCTGGCACTTAATACACTTTATGATGCAATGTAATTGTCTGTAAATTTATGAAGTTCACTGATTGGCTGCACAGAGGGGATGTTGGGGAAATGTCCCTCTATATATACACTGTCAAAAGGTCTGTTTGTTGCTTGAGAAAGGCTCAGTTGAGAGCTGAAATGTTGCACGAGATGTGGGCTCAATAAAGACCTGCAGATTATCTTGAGAATATGGAGTGCTGCCTATTTTTGTGACTTATATGGACTGAAAGCAACCAAGGGACGGGTTGCCTGGGCCTTGCACCCGAAGATAAGTAAAGGATTTGTGCTGTTCCAATTTTTTCTATTATATATATATATATATATATATATATATATATATATATATATATATATATATATGTGTTATATACAGTGGGGCAAAAAAGTATTTAGTCAGTCAGCAATAGTGCAAGTTCCACCACTTAAAAAGATGAGAGGCGTCTGTAATTTACATCATAGGTAGACCTCAACTATGGGAGACAAACTGAGAAAAAAAAATCCAGAAAATCACATTTTCTGTTTTTTTATCATTTTATTTGCATATTATGGTGGAAAATAAGTATTTGGTCAGAAACAAAATTTCATCTCAATACTTTGTAATATATCCTTTGTTGGCAATGACAGAGGTCAAACGTTTTCTGTACTGTAAGTCTTCACAAGGTTGCCACACACTGTTGTTGGTATGTTGGCCCATTCCTCCATGCAGATCTCCTCTAGAGCAGTGATGTTTTTGGCTTTTCGCTTGGCAACACGGACTTTCAACTCCCTACAAAGGTTTTCTATAGGGTTGAGATCTGGAGACTGGCTAGGCCACTCCAGGACCTTGAAATGCTTCTTACGAAGCCACTCCTTCGTTGCCCTGGCGGTGTGCTTTGGATCATTGTCATGTTGAAAGACCCAGCCACGTTTCATCTTCAATGCCCTTGCTGATGGAAGGAGGTTTGCACTCAAAATCTCACGATACATGGCCCCATTCATTCTTTCATGTACCCGGATCAGTCGTCCTGGCCCCTTTGCAGAGAAACAGCCCCAAAGCATGATGTTTCCACCACCATGCTTTACAGTAGGTATGGTGTTGGATGGATGCAACTCAGTATTCTTTTTCCTCCAAACATGACAAGTTGTGTTTCTACCAAACAGTTACAGTTTGGTTTCATCAGACCATAGGACATTCTCCCAAAACTCCTCTGGATCATCCAAATGCTCGCTAGCAAACTTCAGACGGGCCCGGACATGTACTGGCTTAAGCAGTGGGACACGACTGGCACTGCAGGATCTGGGTCCATGGTGGCGTAGTGTGTTACTTATGGTAGGCCTTGTTACATTGGTCCCAGCTCTCTGCAGTTCATTCACTAGGTCCCCCTGCGTGGTTCTGGGATTTTTGCTCACCGTTCTTGTGATCATTCTGACCCCATGGGGTGGGATTTTGCGTGGAGCCCCAGATCGAGGGAGATTATCAGTGGTCTTGAATGTCTTCCATTTTCTAATTATTGCTCCCACTGTTGATTTCTTCACTCCAAGCTGGTTGGCTATTGCAGATTCAGTCTTCCCAGCCTGGTGCAGGGCTACAATTTTGTTTCTGGTGTCCTTTGACAGCTCTTTGGTCTTCACCATAGTGGAGTTTGGAGTCAGACTGTTTGAGGGTGTGCACAGGTGTCTTTTTATACTGATAACAAGTTTAAACAGGTGCCATTACTACAGGTAATGAGTGGAGGAAAGAGGAGACTCTTAAAGAAGAAGTTACAGGTCTGTGAGAGCCAGAAATCTTGATTGTTTTTTTCTGACCAAATACTTATTTTCCACCATAATATGCAAATAAAATGATAAAAAAACAGGAAATGTGATTTTCTGGATTTTTTTTCTCAGTTTGTCTCCCATAGTTGAGGTCTACCTATGATGTAAATTACAGACGCCTCTCATCTTTTTAAGTGGTGGAACTTGCACTATTGCTGACTGACTAAATACTTTTTTGCCCCACTGTATATATTATAATATAATATATATATATATATGTGCCCGTCGCTGATTGGTCGAGGCCTAGCGGCCTCGACCAATCAGAGACGCGGGATTTCTACGTCGATACTGTGCCCGTCGCTGATTGGTCGAGGCCCAGGCGGCCTCGACCAATCAGCGAATGAATAAACGGGACACAGACAGACAGAAAAACCCTTAGACAATTACATATATAGATGTGATAATTTGGTTATATTGCCCTTTACTCTGTCTTCTGTCATACATATAATAAGCTTGTTTTATTGAACTGTGTGTATTTTTGTGGTGATGTCCATATAGGTATTGCCCCATTAGGTATTGACCTATGGTCTATGGCGCAGGTGTTAGCCCTATTTTGGGCTGAATTTTCAAGGGACAAGAATGTTGCCTTTTTTAATTGTTTTTAAGTGTGTTCACTTTATTACCTGTTTTCATGTGTACTGTAGTGTACTAATAAAAATTGTATATATCCCAGCTGAATCCTTGATGTGGTGATCCCCATTTGTATGACCTCCACTTTTCTTTTGTGTCCTTTGGAACTCCAGTTTGTTACTCACTTTCTTTCTAGAACAGGGATACCCCACAGATGGCCAAAACGGTAGTTCTGTTAGGACAAATGGCAGGGCTCAGAATGGAAGTAGCAATATTTGAATTATGGAATACACATTGACTGAAAAATATTGCGGGCGACATGTCACATTTGTACATGTTGTGCCCGTACATTGTGCATAGCTTGTAATGCTGGAGACTCACAGAGAATCATTGCTGCACAAATGGCAAACATGTAGATGCTAAATCTAGTTTCAGCGCACTGTGGCTCAGAAGGGAGTGGGGCAGTTGGATATGGGAGCACGGAATTCACTGAATTTCTGTTGAGGGGTGCAATTTCACTTTTCCAGAGCCTTTGTGTTATAAAGTTTGAAGCCCCTGTACTTCCATTGATAGATGAAACCCTGAGGGGGAGGGAATTTTTTTTTTTTTTTTGTGGTTTGATTTTATGCTTTTGTTGGGAACATTTTACATAACATTTAGGATCACATTTATCCGATGCTCTACGATGAGCACTTACATTGGGGTTTACATCTAGATCTCTGAACTATGTGATTCAGATGAAACCCCAGATGGATCCAATCACTATAATGAGGCAGCAGAGTAACTCTGGACTCAGCCTGGCACTTGTTTTCAGAAGTTCACAAAATTGTGGCCTAACTGCGCTTTTATGCATGCTTAAAAAGACAGACCGGATCACAAGACAGACGGGGGTCAAAGTGCCTCAATCGGCCTCCTTGTAGGGCATATTCCTCCAAGAGTTCCATCTGAATCAAGTATTTCAGAGATTTACATGGAAATTCCTGTGTAAGCACTCAGAGTAGAGCACAGGGTAATTGTGAGTCAAGCCTTATTGCGATCTTAGGGAGGCAGAATAAACAAGTCAACAGCAGGTCAAGAATCTCTTTTATTTTTTTGCACCATTCCGCATGCGGTATAAGTGATTAGACAACTTTATTCTCTGGGTCAGTGTCGAAAACAGGGACACCAGATTTTTTTTTTTATGTTTGGCAGCTGTCACACTAGAATATGATTTTTTTTTTTTTTTGCAAAACCAAGGTTTTGCTTCGCCATATTTGAGAGCTATAATTTTTCCATTTTTCTACTCACAGTCATGTGAGGGCCTGTTTTTTGCAGGACGAGCTGACATTTTTATCGGTACTGTTTTCGGACACATAGCAATTCTCAATCGCTTTGTATTCCGATTTTTGGGAGTCAGAATGAACAAAACCCAGCAACTTAGGATTATTCTTTTATGTCATTCCCAGTGTGGAAAACTTGATAAGACAGCTTTATTCTTCGAGTCAGTACAATTACAGTGATACCACATTTATATTTTTTTATGCTTTGCAGTTTTTACACAATAAAAACTTTTTTTTATAGAAAAAACAATTCCTTTTATGTCTGCTGTCTTCACAAAAGATCTACCCTACTAGATTTAACCTGCCTAATCCTATTTGTTTCTCCTGGAATACATGGCTCTCTGGTGGCTTCCTATTTCCTAATTTTTCTCCATCTAGTCATCTCAACAACATTCATTATTTGGCTGACAGATGGTTTCTTTAGGACCTACTAAGGTCAGTATCATTATAAATCTTGAGGGTGTTATAAAGTGGCAAAATGCAGCAGATATGTTTTGATGAGTAAGTAGAAGAGAAAACATAAGACATGTAGAAGAACTTCAGCAGTGCGTAAGAAATCATGTAACAGAGGAAGACACTCTCTGTCCCCGCACTCCTGCAGTCCGGTGCTTTGTAAGGACACGTCTCAGCAACTCTCCAGCTACTTAATTAAACAAGCAGCTAGTGGAAGAGGCTGAGCACACACATCACTTCTGCTGAGTGCTCAGGTTTGTACTCAAACCCTGTGAAGGGAAAGCAGCTTGCAGTTGTTGCTTGTTAGACTGGCTGGGATCTCGCTCACTTTTTATTTTCATTGATTTGTATAATCTGCAGAGCCGTATATAGAAATCCGCACAAGGTGCATTGACGTCAAATGTTTTTTTATGCTGGAGTCTGTGTATTTCCAGTGCCGATCTAGCGAGAAAAGTGCCTCAGTTTCCACAATTGCTGTGTATTAACTACTCTTTATCTGAAATGAAATCTTACTACTCAACAATAAAATTTTCTATAAGAAATACGTTACATTGACCTAAATTAGAAATACTTTAGTATGAGTTCTTTCAAATGGATATTTCCCTGAGTGAACCTTTTTTCGTTGATTCCATGCAAACGTGTATCCACAGGAAGGCTCCATTTACAGTAACACTCATGTCTGTCCACTGTCTATAGCAATGTTTCCCAATCCAGTCCTCAAGGAACCTCACAGGTCATGAGTTGAGGATTTTCTGTATAAAATTCCCATGTAAAATGCATAAATACATTGTGACAAAATCTTGTTTTTATTTTGCTGTATTTACTGCAAAATGATGGTAATGGAAAAAATTGGCTAATAGAGGGACAAACAACAGAAAGAAGAGGGCCCCTTCATAAGAACCATATATGGGCCCTTTGGAGTCCAATAGTTTTTCCTAATCCTATCTGCGTGTCAGTGAGAGACGCTGATTGCTGCTCTGGAGATGAAGGTAGGTTCTTCTATCTCCTGGACCTCTGTGCATTTGCATCAATGGTATGCCTGCCCCTGATTTGACTTTGACATATAGATGCACCTTAAGGAACTCCTCAACACACAAGCCATGGGGGTTCTTTGATGGCTTCATAAGAGAACGTTCCTCTAATCACACCTCTCTCGCCATCATCGGCATCCTGCATACAATCCCATCATGATAAGACTGCTGGATATTTTGTGTATGTGTGCTCTGTGCCAACTGTCCATTAACAGGGATTATATCGAGGATGTCAATCACAAACAGAGAGGCATGATTAAAGTATTTGAGGCAGGACTAGTCAGATGGTAGCGACGTCTCTGTAGACTCGTCCTGCCTCATTTGTGCATAAAGACATGCAGATTAATGCCTCTCATCTAGCCAAACCAGTTCTCATGCTTTGCTCTGACGAGGCCCAGCAGCCCGAAACACCGTGTCTGCGAATTGAGATACTGATTTGGCTATTCACCCTAAGTCATATCGCAAGACTCGTTAGAGGGTTGATTGTGACTTGTAGGATCACTACTTCCAACAGGTGGCACTATAGAGTTCAAGTCCTCTCCGAAGAGGCAATTTGCATATGCAGATTAACTTTTCATTTTTAAAAGCTAGTCAAACAAGACTACCTAAGGATTTGCTTGTGAACTCAATTTTTGATAAAATGGCTCCCAAAGGACTAGCAGATGACAACACCAATTGATACTGGTATTGGAGCCAAACACGAGAGTTCATTTCTCATGGTTTGATTCATAAATAAAGTATTGGGTCATGTTGCTGACACCATAGTGCATGATGCATGGAAAAGTGGATGTACATACAGTATTTTGCATAGATAAAATATTGGACCCCCCTAGAATAATTTTCTCTGGTGTCTCCATACAACCCTAATCATACGGCATTAATCTACTGCAACCTTTTCATGGTTTATGTAAAAGAAAACCCATAACTGTATGTTGAATTTTAATCAAATTAGAAAATGTGAAAATGTAATAATGAAAAGCTGCATTTTGCATTTTAGAAGTTTATGACCGCCGATCAAAAAGTCACAGTTTTTGGGAGTATATATTAAAAAGTGGGTTATATAAACCTTTATACTATGCACAATGAAATAAATTATTGTCCAAAGCAGGCATTGCATTTTCCTAGAAAGAATTAGTTGTTAGGCAAAAAGATTTACGTAGAGTTTCCAACATTTTTTTTTTTTTGCAAATAGATCCTAAAGATATGTAAGGTATGTCTATAGCTCCAAAATCTGATTTGAACATCAGGGGTGGACACAAATTACAGTGGGGGAAATAATTATTTGATCCTTTGCTGATTTTGCAAGTTTGCCCACTGACAAAGACATGAACAGTTTATCATTTTAAGGGTAGATTAATTTTAACATTGAGAGACAGAATTTCAAAAATAAAATCCAGAAAATCACATTGTATAAATTATATAAATTTATTTGCATTTTGCAGTGGGACATAGGTATTTGATTGCTGTGACAAACAAGACTTAATACTTGGTGGCAAAACCCTTGTTGGCAAGCACAGCAGTCAGACGTTTTTTTGTATTTCATGAGGTTTGCGCACATGTCAGGAGGAATTTTGGTCCACTCCTCTTTGCAGATCATCTCTAAATCATAAAGATTTTGAAGCTATCACTTGGCAACTCTGAGCTTCAACTCCCTCCATAAGTTTTCTATGGGATTAAGGTCTGGAGACTACGCCACTCCATGACCTTAATGTGCTTCTTTTTGAGTCATTCCATTGTTGCTTTGGCTGTATGTTTTGGGTCATTGTCTTGCTGGAAGACCCAGCCACAACCCATTTTCAATGTCCTGGTGGAGGAAAGGAGGTTGTCACTCAGTACTTTACGGTACATGGCTCCATCCATTCTCCCATTGATGTTGTGAAGTAGTCCTGTGCCCTTAGTAGATAAACACCTTCATACTTGACAGTGAGGACAATGTTCTTTGGGTCATAGGCAGCATTTCTCTTCCTCCAAACACGGCTAGTTGAGTTAATGCCAAAGAACTCAATTTTTGTCTCATCTAACCACAGCACCTTCTCCCAATCACTCAGAATCATCCAGGTGTTCATTAGCAAACTTCAGACGGGCCTGCACATGTGCCTTTTTGAGCAGGGGGACCTTGCAGACACTGCAGGATTTTAAACCTTTACGGCATAATGTGTTACCAATGGTTTTCTTGGTGACTGGTCCCAGCTGCCTTGAGATCATTAACAAGTTCCTCCGTGTAGTTTTAGGGTGATCTCTCACCTTCCTCATGATCAAGGATACCCCACGAGATGAGATTTTGCATGGTGCCCCAGATCGATGTCGGTTGACAGTCATTTTGTATTTCTTCCATTTTCTTACTATTGTACCAACAGTTGCCTCCTTCTCACTCAGCATCTTACTTATGTTTTGTAGCCCATTCCAGCTTTGTTCTAGTCTATGATCTTGTCCCTGACCTCCTTATAAAGCTCTTTGCTCTTGCCCATGTTGTAGAGGTTAGAGTCTGACTGATTAATTGAGTCTGTGGACAGGAGTCTTTTATAAAGGTGACTATGTAAGACAGCTGTCTTTAATGCAGGTAGCGAGTTAATTAGGAGCGTCTAACTGGTCTGTAGGAGCCAGAACTAAGGATAGTAGAGGATCAAATACTTACTGTATTTCCCACTGAAAAATGCAAATACATTTTTATAATTTATACAGTGTGATTTTCTGGATTTTATTTTTGATATTCTATCTCTCAATGTTAAAATTAAACTGTCTTTGTCAGTGGGCAAACTTGCAAAATCAGCTAGGGATCAAATACTTATTACCCCCACGGTATGCAAGAAGTGTATATGGGTCCTTTGCTGTTCAATAGTTCATCACAAAAAGCTGCTTTGGAGGTAGAAGTGGACCTCTTACGTCTTGGGCCCCTATGCAGCTGTCCAGGTTGCACCAATAGTATACTTGCCCATGATCAGCACATTGGCAGCATTTACCTTAAATTTTACAATGAAAATGACAATCTTGGTACCCTGCATAATCTCTTCCTACATCGATTAATTACTACAAACAGACAAAATTATTCAATTTTTTGATAAACCATCCACGTATTTATGGATAGTTGGCAACCATAAAGAGTAAATGTCGAATTCTAATTTTTATTTCATAATTCAATAGTACACATGAAAATAAGCAATTTTGTAAGATATCTTGTCAGAAAAATTTCTTCCTTCTCTGACAGGGCTGATCATTAATTCTCAGCTTTGAGGTAAAATCTGTCTTCAGTGAAGACATATTTTTACATTATGGAGATAGAAGATGTCAGATGGTGCTGATAAGATTTTACTTGAGGAAGTGAGGGAGATTTGCTAGAGGCAGAACTCTTCCAATCTACTTAGAATCTAAAAACATCTCCTATCTCAGTGATGTTAAAAATCTGTCTTCGCTGAACACAGATTTTACCCAGTATTGAGAATTTTGAGAATGAATGATCAGTCCTGGAAGATATATTACAACGTTGCTTATTTTCATGTGTACTATTGATTTATGAAATAAATCTTTAAGTGTAAGCCGTGCTATACAACCACTAGCCCTGCTGACTACAGAGCGATCGCCAAAGTGCAGATATTGCTGGAGAGTTCTAAATTTGATACATTAAGTCTTGAAAATCAAGGATAGATTTGCATAGAACTGTAAAATAGAAGATACATTTGTTGCCAGGAGACAGAAGTGCTTCATCTCCTCTTCCGGCTTCTGAGCGATTGACTCATCATGTACAAACACGGAGGTGCATGTATGTAGTATTGTGCGTTCTGTGTTTATTTATATCTCTGTTACCTTCATCATGTAATCCTTTTGCTGCCACGGGTGATCTCAACATGTTATATTATTGGTCCTTCAAGAATAAACTAATATTGCTAAGCTTAAAGGGAAACTATCATCAGAATATTAGGCCCCAAAATAAAGGCACGTTTGTAAAAGCCTTTAATGATTAAATCCATATCTTGCTTGTAGTATTTTGTTTGAAAATTGTAGAGAAATTCATCCTGTCATGACAGTCTGCGGCCACAGGCTCAAAAAGGCTACCTCGGGCACACTTGGCACAAGCCACTCTGTGTAGCAGATTTCATAGAAACCCTGATCTTCACCCTTTAACCTCGGTGCAGGGATGTGGTCTTACAACAGGGTCTAGTGGATTGCTTTTTCAGAAGGGCTGCTGTCCAGAGGAGCGAACCAGAGGTATGAAGAGATGCCAAGCAAAGTCAAAGCCAAAAGGTCATGTCAGAAACAGAATCTTAAAACAAGTGGGTAGTCAAATGTCAAGCCGAGGTAAAAAAATGGGAATAATCAGGACAATACACTGGCTCTCAGCACAAAGGTATATACCAGGGCAGCAGAGCTACTGACTGGCAGCGGGAAATTATTCTCAGGGGTTGAAAAAGAGATCAGCCCCACCAGGGGTGACAGCAAGAAGAAGCACACCCTAACAGAATTTAACCTCATAACTTCTGCACTGGCTAGAGCCACAAATCCCAGGAATAAAACAGGGCTAGTAAAGAGCCACTCTGCGTCGGCCGATGAGCGAAGCATGAGTAGAGGGGAACAGATGTCACACAGCTAATATTATCATTATTACACCTACTACATATTGGGATAGGATCTTGGAGATGGGATTACTCCTTTAACTGTTCAATGAGGTACGGACTGTCCCCATCTGATTCCCAGGTTAAAGTTCCTTGAGTAGTTACTAATTGGCAGCAAGTATTCTGGTAGGAAAATCTGGTGTAGAGATAGAGTCGTGAAGAAAGCCAAGGTTAGCTACCAGGAAAGAAATCAGAATGAGAGAGACTAGAGGATAAAAAAAATGTTATCAGAAGGCAATCCAGGTACCGATCAGTAATGGCAAACAGAGTAGGGAAAATCCAGAAGCAAGGCTAAGGTCGACAATATACATAAACAAAAACAATGAAAAATAAGTCATCCTGTGGACTGCTATATGCATAGACATACAGTTACACAGTCACATGATGTATAAATGTTATTTAACTGAACAATATTAGATAGCAAAACAGATTGTTCTGCTCTGCAACAATTTTGCTAAACATATATACATGCACGGCAGATGTGTGCAGCTACAATTTATATAAAAATGTCAATCATCAATTACCCTTTCTATAAACTAACATTTTAATGTGATATAAGAAGCTGAATATTAATTTATGAACGTGTTCACTGCCATCTGTTACACAGAATAACTTCACCCAAGCATTATCTAAAATTAGGTATTTTATTTCGGAAAAGCCAAACACTTTTGCTTAACGTTAGAATTCTTCCAAAACGCATAACTTGTAATCTAAGAGTTTTTAGTATTAAACCAAAGTTTCATTTGATCGATATCTACAGAGCTTTACACTTCAAAGGTCAGAAATTCTTTTCAGTGTCTAAAGTTCATCTACCATTAACCAGAATTGATTATACCGATGTGTCAGAGTAACTCAAGCATTGAGGTGATGTTCCTCTTAATCCATTTGATGTATTTGATAATTCGATGCAAAATGTAAAGATGTAGATCTAATATATAATTGCCTAGAATACTACTTCCTGCAATTTGTGCCAACTTCCGTGGCTTTGTCCGGAGCTAATGTCCGGAGATAATGTCCGGAGCTAATGTCCGGAGCTAATGTCCGGAGCTAATGTCCGGAGATAAGTGACGTCACCAGTGTCCTACACCCAGGCAGAGCACAGGGGCCCCAGGCAGCATGTGGGGCCCCAGGCAGAGCACAGTGGCCCCAGGCAGAGCACAGGGGCCCCAGGCAGCATATGGGGCCCCAGGCAGAGCACAGTGGTCCCAGGCAGAGCACAGGGGCCCCAGGCAGCCTATGGGGCCCCAGGCAGAGCACAGTGGCCCCAGGCAGAGCACAGGGGCCCCAGGCAGCATATGGGGCCCCAGGCAGAGCACAGGGGCCCCAGGCAGCATATGGGGCCCCAGGCAGAGCACAGTGGCCCCAGGCAGAACATGGGGCCCCAGGCAGAGCACAGGGGCCCCAGGCAGAGCACAGGGGCCCCAGGCAGCATATGGGGCCCCAGGCAGAGCACAGGGGCCCCAGGCAGAGCACAGGGGCCCCAGGCAGAGCACAGTGGCCCCAGGCAGACCACATTGGCCCCAGGTAGCATATGGGGCCCCAGGCAGAGCACAGTGGTCCCAGGCAGAGCACAGGGGCCCCAGGCAGCTTATGGGGCCCCAGGCAGAGCACAGTGGCCCCAGGCAGAACATGGGGCCCCAGGCAGAGCACAGTGGCCCCAGGCAGAACATGGGGCCCCAGGCAGAGCACAGGGGCCCCAGGCAGAGCACAGGGGCCCCAGGCAGCATATGGGGCCCCAGGCAGAGCACAGGGGCCCCAGGCAGCATATGGGGCCCCAGGCAGAGCACAGTGGCCCCAGGCAGAGCACACACCAAATCGGAGGCCGAGGGGCCCCGCCAACCAAATCGGAGGCCGGGGGTCCCCGCCCTCCAAACCGGAGGCCGAGGGGCCCCGCCCACCACATCAGAGGCCGAGGGGCCCCGTCCACCAAATCGAAGGTCGAGGGGCCCCGCCCACGAAAGCGGAGGCCGAGGGTCCCCGCACACCAAATCGGAGGCAGAGGGACCCCGCCTACCAAATCGGAGGCTGAGGGGCCCCGCCCACCAAATCTGAGGCCGAGGGGCCCCGCCCACCAAATCGGAGGATAAGGGGCCCCGCCAACCAAATCGGAGGCCGAGGGGCCCCGCCAACCAAATCGGAGGCCAAGGAGCCCCGCCCAACAAATCGAAGGCCGAGCGGCCCCTCCCACCAAAGCGGAGGCCGAGGGGCCCGGCCCCGCCCACCAAAGTGGAGGCCGAGGGGCCCCGACCACCAAATTGGAGGCCGAGGGTCCCCGCCCACCAAATCGGAGGCCGAGGGGCCCCGCCTACCTACCAAATCGGAGGCCGAGGGTCCCCGCCCACCAAATCGGAGGCCGAGGGGCCCCGCCCACCAAATCGGAGGCCGGGGGTCCCCGCCCACCAAATCGGAGGCCGAGGGGCCCCGCCCACCACATCGGAGGCCGAGGGTCCTCGCCCACCAAATCGGAGGCCGAGGGGCCCCGCCCACCAAATCGAAGGCCGAGGGGCCCCGCCCACCAAAGCGGAGGCCGAGGGTCCCGCACACCAAATCGGAGGCAGAGGGACCCCGCCCACCAAATCGGAGGCCGAGGGGCCCCGCCCACCAAATCGGAGGCCGGGGGTCCCCGCCCACCAAATTGGAGGCCGAGGGGCCCCGCCCACCAAATTGGAGGCCGAGGGGCCCCGCCGACCAAATCGGAGGCCGAGCGGCCCCGCCCACCAAAGCGGAGGCCGAGGGGCCCGGCCCCGCCCACCAAAGCGGAGGCCGAGGGGCCCCGCCCACCACATCGGAGGCCGAGGGGCCCCGCCCACGAAATCGGAGGCCGAGGGTCCCCGCCCACCAAATCGGAGGCCGAGGAGCCCCGCCCACCAAATCGAAGGCCGAGCGGCCCCGCCCACCAAAGCGGAGGCAGAGGGACCCCGCCCACCAAATCGGAGGCCGTGGGGCTCCGCCAACCAAATCGGAGGCCGAGGGTCCCCGCCCACCAAATTATTCTTACATTTGAATAAATAAAGTATATATGGATTCTAGACTCCCGATTCTTTAGAATCGGGCTGCCATCTAGTTTACCATAATTGTTTAATACCTGAGCAGCTGAGGTGAGTTTTGTATTCAAGATGTAGTTTTCGTTTTCTACATTTTTCATCCTTCCATCAGGCCATACAAATGCATTATATTCATCTTTATTTAGTCAGTTGTAAGTATTAGTGATGAGCGAGTGTGCTCATTCTTCGGGTTTTCCGAGCATGCTTGGGTGTTCTCCGAGTATTTTGGGCGTGCTTGTAGATTATGTTTGAGTCCGTCCCCACAGTTGCATGATTTGCGGCTGCTAGACAGCCTGAATACATGTGGTGATTCCCTAACAAACAGGCAATCCCTGCATGTGTTCAGGTTGTCTAACAGCCGCAAATCATGCAGCTGCGGGGACACAAAAATAATCTACGAGCACGCCCCAAATAATAGGAGAACACAGGAGCATGCTCGAAAATCTCAAGTAACGAGCACACTCGCTCATCACTAGTAATCACATCTTGTTTTACTGATGCAGCCAGGTGAAAATGCCCTTTACTACAGGTGCAAAAATAATGCCTGGGTCATAAATATTGTCAAAGCACAAAGCCTAAATTAAAATATCACAGAACAATTCTCATTCACTCTGCATTTTGTATGTTAGCTTTCTCAATGGCTATTGAAATACTGTGAAATAAAGACGTCCCTATTATAATATGATTTATTTTTTAAATCTCCAGGTACTTTTTGTAAAACTGTGTTAACAGTTTACAGTACATAACATATGTATAAAACATGACATAATTATAGTAAATATGACTACATGAGTGACAAACTAGCACATAAATATAGAGGAGTTCACATAGCTGTAGGTGCAAAATAAAGGAAAGGTCTTACCAAACGAGTGGCATGTAAGAGGCTTCTGGAGTATAGAAGTGGCGAGTCAACTTTCCAGACTTTATTGGAGGACCAAATTTGCCAACCACCCCTACTGTCTCTGATTTTCCCTACTTAGAGGACATATTCCTGACCTTTTCACCAACACTGCTTTCGCCCTTTACAAGAGCAGTCCCTCTACAGTAATGGTGCACAACCTGCTTCCCTGGATGCCTTTCTTGGGGCCTTCCACTATGTGGTCACAGACATACCTGCCAGTGTATGGTGGCTGCTCTTTTGCATTTTCCATATTAGTGAGGTGGAGGAGTGTCAGGTAACACTGCAGGGATGGGTAACAATGGTGTATTGTGTGGCCAAGTCTGTGACCATGTTATCATCTAGATATGGAGTAGATGAAGTAAACAAGTGGCCATACATGAGTGCTGCTATAATCATTGCAGCTTATGAAAGAAGAGAGAAACCTACGGCTGTCAGCGTCTCACATAAACTACAATGAAGAAAGTTGACTTGTTTTTGGTTGTAAACTGGAGAGAAGAGGACTACTATCACCCTAATAGCTGAGAACTTTAAAAATAGAATCATCACCTATTAGATATTGGTGTTTGTGATATTTTATTACAGCTCATGGGGTTGGTTCAATCTGGCAATGTGGCCATTGGTTCATAAAATGTTGTGCGCCCCTGCCTGCAGCATCACTCTAGTTTTCCAGATCCTGATGAAGTTACATTTCATACCCTATAGGCAAACAACTCCCTCTCAAAGTTTTCGGCTGCATGAAAAAGCATGTTATAATGAAGCAACATTTGCTTATCTGTATAATAAATGTGTCTAAGAATTTTGACAATTATTGAGCAGTGTGGAGCCTACAATTGTGCTGAGAGAAGAAGCCTTGTTCTGCAATCTTAATTATTTATATTTTTGTACTTTGACTAAATGTATGCTTCATTAGGCCTTCTAATTGCATCACAAGTAAATGTTACATTTTAATAAGCGGTTCACCCGCTGCTGAAGAGATTTCTTTGAATTAAGACGAATTTGGCCACATGTCCTGGATTACCTCTGACTGTGATGCTTCTATTGTGTTGTTTTGTACTCTTTATTTCCAGGCATACTGTTTCATTTTGGTTGGTTGTTTTCTGGCTTCTTCACATGTTACACATTTATGTTCCATTAGCTGGGCTATTATTTTATGTAGTGTAATTGAGTCTGTCTAGTACCTTAGGTTGCCTGCTTGTCTGGGAAACCCTGGTAATTACCTGATTGTAGCAACAGTCCATTTCATAGTGGGTGGATATAAGGATTTGAGACTGACAAGCTTCACTGTAGTTAATCTGTACATTAGCCAGTTGAGAATAAACCAGACACTCTAATGCAAAGGGCTTTTATCAGTGCCCTAGCTGAAGTCCCAATATTCTTAAACGTTAACTACATTTTTCTTGGTTTTCTAAAATTTGACATGCCCTGCAGATTACTGGGGTCTGGATTCTGAGGTCCTCTTTCAATTGCTCAAAGAACTTGTTTGCTTCTCAAGAAGTATGAGTGTTCTCCTCCTGCATGAGTATGCAAACTGAGCGGTGTGTGGGCTCAGGACTTGGACACAAAGTATTGTGCTTCTACCTTTTTAGTGTTTGAGAATGTGTGGCCACAGTTTATATGTGTGGCCATAGAGCTCATTGTGTTGCACTGGTGTGATTTATTGAGGTGAACTCAAAGTTCCTCTGCCATAGCACAAACCAACACAACTGAAATGGCCGGAAAAGGCAGAGAGGCGTTACATTGACTAGCATTCGCCATCAGTTGAAAATATTCACTTATTTTCCCTCCCGCCTTCTGTGGGTGGGTTCAATACAAGCAGCATATGCAGATCAGCAGCTAACGCATCTTTACATGGTCGGCCACAAGCCTTACACAGGATACAGAAGGGGAAGAATTATCAGTTTATATCTGCACCGCAACATTGTTTTAAATACATGCAATTGAGAAGATGCTTAATTTTTCATTAACTATTGATTAAACAACATTTTTGTTAATGGGGAAAAAACCCTTTCATTTATGATTACAAAAAATCCAACCATTGTGATGCCTTATAGCCAGACCATTGGTTTCAAGATCATGCAGCCATTGGTTATCATAGTTGACCAAGTTTCCAATGTATTTAGCAAGATGCAGCATGTGCGATCACTCTTGGGGTACACGCAACACTGGCGTGTAACTCGGACGAATACTATCCTTTTTTAGTCGGATAGCACACTGACCCATGTTGTTCACTGAGGCAGTGCAGATGGCCATTTTTTTTCACTGAGGCAGTGCAGATGGCCATTTTTTTTCACTGAGGCAGTGCAGATGGCCATTTTTTTTTTTCACTGATGCAGTGCAGATGGTCGATTTTTTTTTTTTACTGGCAAAATCCATCTGTGAAATTAATTGCAGCATTTTTGGAATTCCACTCTGTATTCAGCTGAATGCGAGATAAAAATCAGATGCTATTCGGCCCCGCAGTATGGACAGGCTTGGACTGGCCCATAGGAGAACAGGAGAATCCTCCGGTGGGTCACTGTGCAAGAGTAGGACACCACCCTCTCATATGAGCAGTACTTTGCGCAATATACTTGAATCACTATATACAGACACAAGCAGCATCTTATTCATTTAACAATCTACCTAGTTCATTGTTATATAAACTTGTGATTGAGGAAAATGTCAAATGTGCATGTAGTTGAAAAGTGGGGCCCTGGAGTTGGTTATTGTTGGGCCTTTGGAACTTCAGTCCGACACTGAGCATGGCATCCCTTTTTTACAAATACATTGCAATTCTATAAGGTGGGGAACTGTAAATGGCCCTATAAAATATTAATAACTGTTGAGTAAAACAAACGGCCTGCACACAGACAGCACACAAATGACAAGTGAGAAAAAATAGTCCTACCCTCCAGGATGAGAAAAGAACTGACTTTCTATTTATTTATTTTTTTACACTAGTGTGAGTGTACCCTTAAAGGAATGGTCCGACACTAATATTGATTTTACCCCTAAATGTCTATTGCAATTATCTAATCACTTATACTTTAAAAGGTCCCTACCGTCGCCTTTCCAATCTATCCTACTGCTTACCTTTTTGTTTTGTATTACCTGCTGCCTTTGTGATGACATTTTGTTTGAGTATCAAAGCATTTACTTGGGATTCTCAAAGTGGACATCCTACGGGAAGATGCTACAGTCACTGCCGCTTTCTCTGTTTCCACACAGTTTCAGGGGCTGGGCTAGTCCATGCTCTACTGAGCATGTATCAGCTCCCTAGTTACTGTGGTTCACTGTAAAGAAACCTTATAAACAGTAACTTTTGTTGAAAACATATATATATATATATATATATATATATATATATATATATATATATATATGTATACAGTTAGGTCCATATATATTTGGACAGAGACAACATTTTTCTAATTTTGGTTATAGACATTATCACAATGAATTTTAAACAAAACAATTCAAATGCAGTTAAAGTTCAGACTTTCAGCTTTCATTTGAGGGTATCCACATTAAAATTGGATGAAGGGTTTAGGAGTTTCAGCTCCTTAACATGTGCCACCCTGTTTTTAAAGGGACCAAAAGTAATTGGACAATTGACTCCAAGGCTATTTAATGGACAGGTGTGGGCAATCCCTTCGTTATGTCATTCTCAATTAAACAGATAAAAGGCCAGCAGTTGATTTGAGATGTGGTGCTTACATTTGGAAGGTTTTGCTGTAAAGTAAACATGCGGTCAAAGGAGCTCTCCATGCAGGTGAAACAAGCCATCCTTAGCTGCGAAAACAGAAAAAAAACCATCCGAGAAATTGCTACAATATTAGGAGTGGCAAAATCTACAGTTTGGTACATCCTGAGAAGGAAAGAAAGCACTGTTGAACTCATCAATGCAAAAAGACCTGGGAGCCCACGGAAGACAAAAGTGGTGGATGATCGCAGAATAATCTCCATGCTGAAGAGAAACCCCTTCACAACAGCCAACCAAGTGAACAACACTCTCCAGGAGGTAGGCGTATCAATATCCAAATCTACCATAAAGAGAAGACTGCATGAAAGTAAATGCAGAGGGTTCACTGCACGGTGCAAGCCACTCATAAGCATCAAGAATAAAAAGGCTAGACTGGACTTTGCTAAAAAACATCTAAAAAAGCCAGCACAGTTCTGGAAGAATATTCTTTGGACAGATGAAACCAAGATCAACCTCTACCAGAATGATGGAAAGAGAAAAGTATGGCAAAGGCATGGTACAGCTCATGATCCAAAGCATACCACATCATCTGTAAAACACGGCGGAGGCAGTGTGATGGCTTGGGCATGCATGGCTGCCAGTGGCACTGGGTCACTAGTGTTTCTTGATGATGTGACACAGGACAAGAGCAGCCGAATGAATTCTGAGGTATTCAGAGACAAACTGTGTGCTCAGATCCAGCCAAATGCAGCAAAACGGATTGGTCGTCGTTTCATACTACAGATGGACAATGACCCAAAACATAAAGCCAAAGCAACCCAGGAGTTTATTAAAGCAAAGAAGTGGAATATTCTTGAATGGCCAAGTCAGTCACCTGATCTCAACCCAATTGAGCATGCATTTCACTTGTTAAAGACTAAACTTCAGAGAGAAAGGCCCACAAACAAACAGCAACTGAAAACCACCGCAGTGAAGGCCTGGCAGAGCATAAAAAGGAGGAAACACAGTGTCTGGTGATGTCCATGAGTTCAAGACTTTAGGCAGTCATTGCCAACAGAGGGTTTTCAACAAGTACTAAAATTGAACATTTTAATTAAAATTATTGAATCTGTCCAATAACTTTTGGTCCCTTTAAATACAGGGTGGCACATGTTAAGGAGCTGAAACTCCTAAACCCTTCATCCAATTTTAATGTGGATACCCTCAAATGAAAGCTAAAAGTCTGAACTTCAACTGCTTCTGAACTGTTTTGTTTGAAATTCATTGTGGTAATGTCTATAACCAAAATTAGAAAAATGTTGTCTCTGTTCAAATATATATGGACCTAACTGTATATATATATATATATATATATATATATATATATATATATATATATATATATATATATATATATATATATATATATTGTGGTGCAGTGACCAATGTTACAGCCAGGGGGCGCTGTGTGTGCACTTCAAGATGCACTTGGAGGCATAGTTGTGATGAAACAGTGACTGACAGTGTTGTGAATGGCCGATATGTATCGCAGAGGTGGGTGGCCCTGTGATGGAAGCCTGGGTATGTTTTGCTCAAGCAGATCTACTGCTGAGGGATTTGTTTACATTGGGAAGGCTTCCAGGTGATTGGAGAGATGGGTGGATCCAGTCACCTACAAACCCACCCAAAGAGGTGTGTCTGAACACCTAAGATGGTTTTGTGTTTTAAGGACCTGTGGTGATGTCACGCTCACATGACTGGCCATGTGACAGGTACCTGGGTGTGGTTACACATATGTAAATGAGGTGTGTGTATAGCACATGGTGTGAGTGTTTTGGGAGTCTGTCAGGGTGGACACACTTCCATATGTCCTGGCTGGACACTGCAGAGTGGCCTGTGTGCTGTAGGTCCTGGATGGTCAGTGTTGGAGGCTCCTGGGAGTGGAGTCGTCCTGGAAGCACCTGGAGACCGTAGACCTGGACGGTCAGTGTTGGAGACTCCTGGGAGTGTAGTCGTCCTGGAAGCACATGGAGACCGTAGACCTGGACGGTCTGTGTTGAGGACCTGGGATTGACGTGAAGTCAGCATGAGGAGTAGAACTCCTGAAAGGTAACCCCGGACAAAGGGATTGTAATATATGGCAGAGAAGTTTATCTGCTGCATGAACAGACTGATAAGTTCATGGACATAATGAAATAGACTGTATGTCATGTGGTTTATGAAGTTTAATAAACCAGATTTGACCAGATTTGTGTGAGGTAACGTGCCTGAGTGCTTGAATCCTATGCCAAGCGAGTGTCCCCCAACACACTCAGGTAGCGTATCACCACATTTGGTGTTTCGAATGTGGGCACGGTCCAAGAAGCACATGTTGCAGCGCTGGCTGATCTGAGCCAGAGGAGTAAACGGTCTGAGAACCGTGTGTAACAGACAGGAGTCTGTGCTATGCTCACTGGGTCAGTGAGAGACTGAAGTTTTTTTTCTCAAGTCAGCTTGCTGTGGCTCAGTGAGGTCACGAAGTTTGCTGTGGGTCGGTGAGGTCACGAAGTTTGCTGTGGCTCGGCGGGGTCACGAAGGTGACAAGTGGCTTGCTGTGGATCGGCGGGTCCACGAAGTCTGCGGTTGAGCCTTGTGAAGTGTAGCTGCAGTTGCAGCAAAGAGAAGAAAAAAAAAAGACATTGCTGGTCCAGAGCGTGCAGATTCTTAAAGGGCCAGTGCAAGGCCAGAGTCACATTGGTGTACTCTGCGAACTGGGGCCTGAAAGTACTGTGGGGAGTCCACGGGGTGTACCCCAGGGAAGGGGTGGTGTCCCTAATAGGGTGGTGTCCCAAAAAAGGGGGCAGTGACCCAACCAGGGATGATTGCCCAAAAGGGGGTGGAGTCCCAAAAAGGGGCGGCATCCAAAAAGGGAGTTGGTGTCCAAAAGGGGGTGGAGTCTCTTAAGGGGATGGTGACCCTAAAGGGGGCAGAGGCCCAAAAGGGGGCGGAGCCTTCTGAAACTAAAGGGGTGGCACAAACGGACTGTTGCCAAACACAATGGTACTATGTGTGTCCAATTTGCCATGTGAACTACCCTCCTGGTAAGAAGCTGCGTGGGTGTGTTCTAGAGTTGAACGCAGATGTAGAGGATGTTTTTGGTTTGGTTGATTTGGGAAGCCTGATGACCCTGGTAAGGGCTGTAGAAGATAAATTTATAATGTCTGAAAGGAAGATTGAGGTCACATGCATCCATGGGGACACTAAGGTTTATCCAGTGGCCTTGGTGCAACTCGAGACGATCAGGAGCCATAAAAGTCTGGAGGCCCCCATAGTTCCTAACCTACCTTGTGCGGTAATAGTAGGCCAGGACTGTAAGTTATTCTCAGACTTGTGGGAGGAGGGTGTTCCTCTGCAGCATGAGGATGGAAGTCTCATTACTGTTGCAGGGGCATACATTAAGTCAGTAATACATCCCAGAATTGACGGGTCAGACATCGGGGTGACCAGTGTGAAGGGTTCGTCTGCCCAACTTACTGACATGATGTCACCTGACATGTACTCCAAGATGACTGGTAGTGGTGTGTTAAATAAAACCTGTGTAGCTGACACCCGATTAGAAAGCAACTTTAGCGTTCACATGTTGTGGGGTGTGACACAGACTCTGGGGGTGACTGTGACGTTTCATTACCAGTAGCAACCACTAGAGCTGAGTACGAGGTTGTGCGGACAGAAACACTGACACAGGGGAACGACAGTGCTCCACAAGGTAAAGTCAGGATGGCAGGGGCAGCCATAACAGAAATTATGACCTGTGTAAGGGGCGACTGCGGGTTACAGGATGACCGATTGGGTGGTGGTGACTCCCATTCAGATGATGACGCCAGCGGAAAAGAGTGCAGTATAGCTGAGTCAAGTGCAAGTGGCAAGTCTTCCTCCCATCACCGGAGACGTAAAAGAGGCAAAGGGGCTGAACAAATTGCACCCTCTGAGAAGGTTGATAAAGAGGAGGTCCAGGATCTCGCTAATGAGTTGTCTCATGAGAAGCAAAAGGTGACAGATTTACAGGCCGAGTTAAGGCATCTGAGACAAGCAGCTGAGCACAGGGTGGATGAGCTGGAGAAGGAAGTCTCTGAGCTCTGAGGTCACCTGTCAACATGGCAAAGTGTGAATAAAGCCTTAAGGGAAGATGTGGAAGTGCTCAGGGAAGCATTAAGTGGTCTTCTGCAAGATAAGGAGATGCTGGTCGAAGGCTCACAGCGGCGATACCAGAGTGGTAACGAGGTGAAGCTGCCAGTACCCATCCTGGCCAGGGATCTGGAAGAGTGTAAAGCGGAGGAAGAATTGGCACTAAAAACAGAACAAGGCAGTCACCCGGTCGTGGCAGATGTCTTAATGGAAAGGTCCATGGCAAAAAGGGAGCCGTCCGTCTATGAAGAGAGTGAGACTCCGCTCTTCAAGTGCGTGATAGATGTACCCGGAGAGGCGCAAGATGCATGTACCAGTGAGGGTGTGCATGAGGCCTTTAAAAAGGCAGTAGAAGCGTGTAGTGTGCACTGGGCTCCAGAGACGAAACAGTTGGTGATACTGTCGACTAGGAAAGTCACAGTGAAGCGGGTGGCTATCCTGAAGGATATGCACCTACAATGTCTCCGTACAAAACAGATGATCTTGTTGAGAAATAAGGAAGCCACTCGACGTTTGAAGCATACCAGGAAATCTCAAAGTCGGCTGGGCTTTGTGGAAGACATTGTTCAAGTACCCAGAAGTCTGGTGGGGAAAGTCATTGGAAGATTTGGAAAAGTGATGCATGACCTGGTGAATAGATCCGGTGTGGTAAGACTGAGGATTCCGGATGATGGTGAAGTCCAGGTAACTGGTGAAGGTGAGATGGTTCCATTTGTTGTAATTGGCTCAGTAGATAGCCTTAGGAACATTCGAGTGCTTCTTGAATACCGGGTGACGTATCTAAAGGAGATAGAGCAGCTAAGACTGGAACGTCTGAAGATTAATAAACAGCTGCAGAATATAAGATGGCGACCACTTCCAACCCAGGGTATGGAGATATGAAAAGATACCCTAAAGAATAGAAGAGTCCAAAGAAGTGACTCCTCTGTTAGCTCAGGGCTGAGTGACCGTGGTAGGAGACCCACTAGCAGATGTAGTAGCGAAGGGTCAGATGCAGACCAGACAGTCAGCGCGACTACAAGTGAGACTTATGACCGTGTCAAACGGGGAAGTCAACTATGGAAAGACAGCTCACGTGAAAGAGTACATGTGGAAAGTGGGTTGACCAAAAAGGGTCTGGTGACACAGATGGATGGTAACTCAAGGGTTGAAGCCCAAGGCCAACAAACTGACGGCTGGGGGCAGGGAAGGCCTATCAAAGGTGATGTGGGTTCCCGGTTTCGGAACCCCGGGTTTATGTCATGTGTCCACCCCAATAGGGTTGAACAAAGGGGGCAGGTATGTGGTGCAGTGACTAATGTTACAGCCAGGGGGCGCTGGGTGTGCACTTCAAGATGCACTTGGAGGCATAGTTGTGATGAAACAGTGACTGGCAGTGTTGTGAATGGCCGATATGTATCGCAGAGGTGGGTGGCCCTGTGATGGAAGCCTGGGTATGTTTCGCTCAAGCAGATCTACTGCTGAGGGATTTGTTTACATTAGGAAGGATTCCAGGTGATTGGAGAGATGGGTGGGTCCAGTCACCTACAAACTCACCCAAAGAGGTGTGTCTGAACACCTAAGATGGTTTTATGTTTTAAGGACCTGTGGTGATGTCACGCTCACATGACTGGCCATGTGACAGGTACCTGGGTGTGGTTACACCTATGTAAAGGAGGTGTGTGTGTAGCACATGGTGTGAGTGTTTTGGGAGTCTGTCAGGGTGGACACACTTCCATGTGTCCTGGCTGGACACTGCAGAGTGGCCTGTGTGCTGTAGGTCCTGGATGGTCAGTGTTGGAGGCTCCTGGGAGTGGAGTCGTCTTGGAAGCACCTGGAGACCGTAGACCTGGACGGTCAGTGTTGGAGACTCCTGGGAGTGTAGTCGTCCTGGAAGCACATGGAGACCGTAGACCTGGACGGTCTGTGTTGAGGACCTGGGATTGACGTGAAGTCAGCATGAGGAGTAGAACTCCTGAAAGGTAACCCCGGACAAAGGGATTGTAATATATGGCAGAGAAGTTTATCTGCTGCATGAACAGACTGGTGGTCGTGATAAGTTCATGGACATAATGAAATAGACTGTATGTCATGTGGTTTATGAAGTTTAATAAACCAGATTTGACCAGATTTGTGTGAGGTACCGTGCCTGAGTGCTTGAATCCTATGCCAAGCGAGTGTCCCCCAACACACTCAGGTAGCGTGTCACCACAATATATATATATATACAGTATATATATATATATATATATATATATATATATATATATATATATATATATATATATATAAACCTGCGAGGGTGAAAAAAGTGTTTGCCAGAGGAATAAAATACTTTTTTCTCACTGCAAAATGCAAATACATTTATATAATTTATACAATGTGATTTTCTGGGTTTTATTTTTGATATTCAATCTCTCAATGTTAAAATTAACCTACCCTTAAAATTATAGACTGTTCATGTCTTTGTCAGTGGGCAAACTTACAAAATCAGCAAGGGATCAAATACTTATTTACCCCACCGTAAACTTCTGGTTTCAACTGTATTTTGTACAAAATAAAATGTGATATTTTCTTTCTGTTGACCCTCCAAAAACAGATTGCAGATGAAATGAACACATTTTTTTGCTTCAAATTTAGGAAAAATGTATTTTTACTGATCATTCTTATTCTCTTTCATTTAACATTTTTAAGCAATCCACAATACCCGAAATATATTAGTTTTCACTTTTAAAATGATCTCTCAAACAGATCCTTCAAAAACTATTCCTTTCGTTTGTATCTATTTCTGTTCCTTTCCTGATTTACATTGAACTGGATCAATTACAAATGGATCATATTTGGAAGTGTGAACATACTTTAGTAATGTATTACCTCTTTATGAGTGGATTACCTTGTTTCATGTGCGTGCTGTTATTTTTAGTTTGACATTGGAAAAACAAAATCCCAACAGGATGCTAAAAAAGTAATGCAGGGACAAGCATATTGGAGTCTGATTTCATTTTGGCTTTTATTATTTTCTTAAATAATATTTCTTCTGTAAATGTAAGAATTCATGACAGATGCACAATGTTATTTCTGTAGGACAACAATTTGAACACACGATAATAAACTCAAATCTATCTGTAAATTTTCAAAGTGCAAATATCAAAATTGATCATAATGATTTTTTTTTGTGTATTGTTGACCACTGAGAAAACCATAATCTCCCCGATCCTTGGAGAAATGATCACCATGCATTAAGATTTATGCGTGTTTCTGTAGGTAAGTAAAACGGTTTGTTGTTTTCTTGAATGATACGGCTCCTGGGGTTATTTTGAGCACCACAATCAATAATTTAAAACTCTTCATCTATAGAGAAGCGTGTCCAGACGACCCTGGTGATTGCTACAAATAAATCCCTGTGGTATCATAAGTTACATAGACTCTATCCACAAAACTTGAACGATTCACATGTACATGGAAATTAATTATTAATTATGTTTTCTTGGCTAAATGAATCCCTCCAGTACTTTCAATGTTTTCTGCTGAGCTTGAACTTTTTAGTCCACTGACAATGTATTACATCCAATATATCTTGTTTCCATGGTAACGCCAATGATCTTCCTTTGCATTGCTAGCATTTTCCAACATAGCACAGTGTGAGGTTGCTGTGGTGATCCCTTAGGCATTGTGTGTTAGTTTGTGGTTAATTATTACATTCCTCTTCAGTAAGGCTTCATATATTCTTCTTACCGATCACATCTCTATGTAATTTCTGCATCAAAAAAGCATCGATTTCAAATCATACTGAAATATTCTTTTTCCAGTGTATCATCTTGTGAATCTGACAATAGGTGTCCCATTATAAGGGTACAGGTTGGGATATCTAGTTCTTATTTGCAGAATCATGAAACGGTCATGGGTTTATAGTCACTGGTGATGAGCGAACGTGGTCAGATAAGGTGTTATCCAAGCATGCCCGGTTGTTATATGAGTATCTTCGGCATGCTCGAGTATTATGTTCAAGTCCCTACAGCTGCATGTCAATACATGCAAGGATTGCCTAACAAACAATCTCCACATGTGTTGTGGCTGTTGAACAGCCGCGAAACATGTAGCTGCAGGGACTCGAACATATTATTTGTGTATGACCGAGATATTCAGATAACACCCGAGAATGCCCTGATAACACCTTATCTGACCACCTTCGCTCATCAATAATAGTCATGCCACTTTAGTTATACTCTCTATTGTCACGATATACTGTATGGTAGAATAAACAATGAAGTTGACCCCTTTTTTTCTATTTTTTTCTGAACCAAAATTTAATTATGGTTCAACAGTTTTATCAATATTAACCCTGACCCTTAACCAAAAAACATCAACTGACACCACACCATATATTGGCAACAGTCCAAGAAGACAAGAATTGCCACATGTTAGGGTACCGTCACACATTGAAATTTTCATCGCTGCGACGGCACGATTCGTGACGTCGCAGCGTCGTATAATCATCGCTCCAGCGTCGTAGACTGCGGTCACACGTTGCAATCACGGCGCTGGAGCGATGCCGAAGTCCCCGGGTAACCAGGGTAAACATCGGGTAACTAAGCGCAGGGCTGCGCTCTGCTCTCACTTTCCGGCCGGCACTCAGAGCAGGAAGCAGACGGCAAGGGACCTGAAGGACACCGACGGGTGAGTATGTATGGTTTGTTTTTTTACGTTTACGCTTGTAACCAGGGTAAACATCGGGTTACTAAGCGCGGCCCTGCGCTTAGTTACCCGATGTTTACCCTGGTTACAAGCGAAGACATCGCTGGATCGCTGTCACACACAACGATCCAGCGATGTCAGCGGGTGATCAAGCGACGAAAGAAAGTTCCAAACGATCTGCTACGACGTACGATTCTCAGCAGGGTGTCTGATCGCAGTAGCGTGTCAGACACAGCGATATCGTAACGATATCGCTAGAACGTCACGAATCGTAACGTCGTAGCGATGGAAATTTCAATGTGTGACGGTACCCTTAGATCCCTCGCTGCTCCGGTGGCAATGCTCCCTTTATTGTAGCATTAATGACATGCTGTACTTACTGTCATCATTGCTGCATGTAAACAAAGACTGGTGTAGAACAATGGGTGTTGGAACTGTGGGGGATTTAACAAGTGAGTCATTTTTCTGAACTCTGGTGGCAGGAAACGCTGAGCACACTGTTGGTGTTGTGCACGGAAAACAAATATCAGACTATCTGTAAATTTATGCATGGTTGGCAGGCTAATGTTGCAGTGTTCCGACACTATAGACCAAAGGTCCCTATAGATATTAGACTGAAAGAAGGCTATAAACAATTGTTCACTGGTCAGACAAACATAATTTGTGTCTGTCCCAAAATAAACTCAGGTAGCATTGGTTAATGCCATTTCCATGATGACGCTGTGTAGTCAGTGGAATATGTCTAGAGGACATATGCCTATTGTTTAATTTTTACACCTGTCATAATTTACCTCTCCATTCTCGCAGGACACCTTGGTGTACAATCTAAAATTCTTGTGATAAGCGATTGCTACTTTATAAATCCAAATATCAAAAATATAATCGTAGAAAAAATATTAATATTTTATTCATATTCCAACTGAAGAAGCACTTCTCCCATCAAAGTTTGTATCCTCTTAATATATTGCAGTGATCATATTATATAGCACTGTGTACTTACAATTGCTCATTTTGCCTTTCTACTCAGTTATTTCTTCTCTTTTCCATTAGGTCTATGACATCACATGATTAAAAACTGAGTAGCTAAATCCTTCTAAGCTCTATGTAGAAACAGGACATCAATTTTCCCTGCATGAGTCATAAATCACTGCAAAAGTCAATGGCAGGTGTGAAGAGCGAAACAGCTGGATCAGGAGCTGAATATGGGAGTGATAAATGCATGGACAAGAAACTTAATGTTTATACATAGAACAGAGAAAGGAGAAGAATTAGCTGGGTAGGAAGGCAAAACTATCAATTGTAAGTACACAGTACTATATAATATGGCAGTGTATTCAGAGGATAAAAATGTTGATGGGAGTGCTTCTTTAATATGTATCTTTTAGCACAATGCATTAAAAGTGAGTGTATTCAGAGGATAAAAATGTTGATGGGAGTGCTTCTTTAATATGTATCTTTTAGCACAATGCATTAAAAGTTAAGTTTTATAACCTGTTAGTGAGGGTCAGGGCCGGCTCCAGGTTTTTGTGGGTCCCCGGCAAAAGACTCTCAGTGGGCCCTTTAATGCATACCACAATTCATGATGCACAGATACAGGAGACTTATATAGGTATAGTACAATGCAAAATATTTAACTTACTTCTTACATTACAAGAGTGATATCAATAGCTCAGAAACCAGACAGTATAGTCCTCCTTACAGTATAATGGGCACCACATAGTGATCCATACAGAATAATGAGCCACATATATTTCTACATACAGAATAATGGACCCCATATAATGTTCCATACAGAATAATAAGCCCCATATATTGCTCCATGCAGTATAATGAGCCCCATATAATGCTCCATACAGTATATGATGGGCCTCATATATTGCTCCATACAGAAGAGGCCCCATATAATGCTCCATACAGTATATGCCAGGCCTCATATAATGCTCCAGTATATCATGGGCCCCATTTATTGCTCCAAACAGAATGGGCTCCATATAATGCTCCATATATTATGGGCCCTATATAATGCTCCATGTATAATTGGCCCCATAAGATGCTCCGTATATAATGGGCCCCATAAGATGCTCCATATACAATGGACCCCCATATACTGCTCCATATATAATTGGCCCCATAACATGCTCCATATGTAACTGGCCCCATAACATGCTCCATACATAATTGGCCCCATAAGATGCTCCATATGTATTTGGGCACAAAATATGCTCCATATAATTAGCCCCATAAGATGATCCATACATAATTGGCCCGATAAGATGGTCCATATGTAATTGGCCCCATAAGATGCTCCATACTTAATTAGAACCATAAAATGATTCATATATAATTGGCCCCATAAGATGCTTCATATATAATTGGCCCCATAAGATGCTCCATATATAATGGGCCCCATATAATGCTCCATATATGATGAGCCTCATATATTGCTCCAAACATTAAAAAAAACAAAAACCTCACCTTTCCTCGCTGGCTTCTGCTCTGCTTCGGACTTCTCAGCGTCATCGTCTTCCTGCTCTCTGCACTGTGACTGTTCAAGAAGAGGGTGCACACTAGTGACATCATTGAGCCCTCAGACTGAACGTCACAGTCAGAGGACGCAGAAGACATTGCAGCCGTGGAGCGGTGGGTGGTAAGTATCATAAGTGCTGGAGCAAGAGGGGAAGGGACCCGAAGGTGATTGAGCCCCCTGCCTGCTGACTCCGGCCCTGGTTAAGGTAACTATTTAGTGGGGTTCTGCCCTTTTAAGGAATTTAAATTACAATACAGTATATCCCTCCCAGGTTATTGTAGGTCTCTGGATTATTTTTAATATTTAACCACAGTTTGTGCTCATCCTCCGTGATCCTGATTTGCTCCATCTTGACTGTCAGTCAAACTCAGGAGGAGCTGAAGAATAGAAGTAGTTAGTTGTGTAGTCGGCTGGTAAAATATCAACCAACCTGAATCAGCACAACTCCCACACTGTCATTCACCCGCTAAGTCATTACTTCTACTACTTGTGAGTGACTCACTTGGGTCAAGAGCGTGAAGACAATGGGTAGGGCATGTGGCTGGCATATCAAAGAAGAGAGCAATTACCAGACATTGGCTGTAGACTGATCTCCTCCTTTCTCCTATCTCTACTCTCCTATCTTTTTCAGTCTCGCTGTGTTTGAACTGCATACGTTCACCTTTGGCTTGTGTGCAGGTCATACTTTGAAAAAAAAATAAAAAAATCTCAGATGATTGTCTTTTCTGCTGAATACTAAGTACAGCAAAAAAAGTTAAAAAAAAGAAGCTTTCCTGTACAGTGTGCTGCATTTGGTAAATCAGAGCTATAAAAAGTCCTAAAATCAATTTGGAAATAAAAGGTATATAATAGAGGCATCCTAAAAATGTAAAAGGGCTCTTAATGGTGGTCATGGACAGGGTCATAAAACTATTATATAGCCTTGCTAGAATACTGTCTTAGAATACTCTGTGTTTATATTGTGAAAAAGCTGTAAATGTAGTCCTGCTAAAAATGATGGCGCAATTTACTAAGTCTGGCCTTTTATACTGATCCAGAGTACACTGGGGAGAAATAGGCCTTTTAATATATTTTGCTATGTCTGTGCCTGCATTTTTGCCTCCCCGTGCTCTTGTTTCTGGAATGGTCATGCAGTGTTTGTTCTGCACTCCTCAAAAAGTCAGATGTCTCCAAACTTCATGCCATGATTCATTACAAATGCAAGTAAAAACTGCAGGTGTATTCCCCTCTTACTTATCTGCCTTTTACTATTTTACTTTACACAGAATGTTTGGAGAATAAGGAGTTTGATTTATCAGATGCCTTTAGAGATTTACCAGAGGTGGATGATCTAGATGATATAGAAATCTAGATGTTGCTGGAAGGCAAAAGAGCCCTTAGAGCTGTATGGCTGCTGCAGTCAGGAGTCTTGGCCACAGATGTTATCAAAAGCCTCCCTTTCCCCTATGGCTGTCTATTTTAGGAACATAGCCAATTATCAAGTTTCAGCCATCACCCTTCCCTCCTAACTCTTCTTCTCTTCTCCGGAATGCAAAAATGGGAATTTTCAGAGCCCACTGAAATAGACTAATACCAAAAGTAACTTCAAGAGTTCCATCATAAATCAAAATAATTCCAAGAAGCTTCTAGAGCTGCTGCTTGTCTGTTAGCATTAGGCAGCAGTTTTAGTTGAATGCTATTTTTCTCATTTCTATCTCTTGGCCATGACACTGTGTTCCCCCAAAAATTGCATCATTCCAGAGCCCCTTGGTTCTCAGGACCCCTCCTTCCATAATGACAAGTCACATTGTATTTTTGCCATCCATCACACACAGCTCCTGCCATCTTCTTGTCTAGTGTTAGAAATAGATCTTGTATGTACAGGTTGTAACAATTCCACCCCCTCAGTGCTGAGCTGTCTGTGTAGTGATTGACAGCTTAGTTGTCTAGTCTGGTGCAGGGGCGTGCTGCACTGTCAGTGTTTTGATTGACCGCTCAGCCATCCAATCTGAGACCGAGAGTTGATGAGCTCTTGTCAGGTTCTCTGAGTTTTCATAAGTGCTCAGCTATTTAACTGAGCTGACAGCCCCAAATAGCTGTCAGCCATAACTTCAGCTAAGTATAGTTTGTTATTCTCTGCCTTGTATTTTGCTCATTGATCTATCTCTGCCTGACCTTGGACCTCATTCTGACTATCTATCTCTTTAATCTCCTTGCTCTAATCCGCTGTCTTCCTGGTATTTTGACCTCGGACCATGACCTGACTACACTTTTGTCTCTTCCTTCTGTTTATGATGTACCCTCCTGGCTATTGACCTCGGACTCCTCTACTATCCCGACTCCCGGTTTGTCCGTGAGAAATGACTCAGCGTTACACAGGATCCAGAACCTGCTATAATGTATTTAACAGGGTTACATGCTAAGCCACAATGCGTAATAAATAATGTGCAATATTTATACCCTTGTCACAGATTTCTGTTATGTACAGCAGGATATTTTAGCCAGTGTGCCATGAGGCTACCTTTAATGTGGTCTCGCAGCTTAATACTACCAAATGTTTAAATGCCTTTGAGTTTTGCTGATTCATTGCTGCCCATCTGCTCCTGTTGCTAGAAGGAGTATCACTGTACACTGACTGCTCACAAACATGTTCATGCCTAGACAGGATGTTCTTCAAGCTTCTGATCTCCTGGGCAGAGATAACGGGCTATCCAAGTGATTGTAATTTATTTCAGATTCTCTTTTTTGTTTTTGTCTTTTGCAAATCACTATATAAAATCCTCTTTCAAACATGATATCCTATTAGTAAATGCTCATAATGGGGTCCTCTGTTCAGGATTCTCATGGAAAGTAGGCAAAGATTACAAAGAGTAAGACCTTCTCTGCTGCATCACATTGTTGTGAGTGGGCACAGTCTTAATGTCCCTTGAGTTGCTGGCATGACAGGGAACGTTGAACCCTCTCAGATTTCTCTATAGCTGATCATTGTGGTTGTCATTAGAGAGAAACTTTGTAATCTTCATTTTTGTCTTGGGATCCTTTGAAGATGGCCAAAGCCTTTAGGCAGTTTTTGGCCAGTAGACATTGTTATCAACAGCCCTTTACAGGTGCCTGTTTGGCTTGGCTGAGCGTGCATTTGTTCCCAAAGAAGAGTGGTTAGACTGTAGTGAGAGAGAATAAAAGAATCGGACATATTGAAATAAAAGATACAAAATAATAATAATTTTATTTATATAGCGCCAACATATTCCGCAGCGCTTTACAAATTATAGAGGGGATTTTTATGGACAATAGACATTACAGCATAACAATAATCACTGTTCAAAACAGATACCAAGAGGAGTGAGGGCCCTGCTCGCAAGCTTACAAACTATGAGGAAAAAGGGGAGACACGAGAGGTGGAAGCAAAATATATTGAATATATACAGTAAATCCACCCTATACCAATAGAAGTTTACTGTAATTTCCATTGTCACCTGCATTGACCTTCCCAAGACTAAGGCGCAAAGAGACTTGACACCAACACAAAGTGTTTAGTAATATTATTATTATATTTGTTATTAGTTCCTCCCATAGCCTGGTTTTGGACTTTCATCTATAGGAAGACCATCATCTCACAATACAATTACTGCATGTATACTGTACTTTTCAGAGAACGGCTAAAAACACTTCTTTTCAGAATGTAGTTTTAAAAAATAAACCATTCGGAGGTGAGGGAGAAATTCTCACTTTGCCACTTAAACGGCAATCAAATACCAATCTAAATACCTACCCAGCTCACTAATTTTAAAGTAATCTAATAAACTTATCTAAAGATTTCACTGAACGGCATTAAATAAAACCTAATTAAAATTTAATTCCATTCAAACTGGAGTCATGGTGAATGATTTTTTAAGTACAAAGATTTATTGGGATTAGATAAAAAAACATGAAAACTCTTCAGAAAAGAAAGGGTCTAATACATCCCCATGTGTCAATTTCACAATCAGATGGTGTCTTAAATTGTCCATTTATAATAAAGAACCCAAAGCTATCTCTCCCGACAATGCTCATATATATGAACGTCATGTGTTCTCTGTGTGTAGATCTAAATTCAGACTTCCTGAATGTCATCTCCCTCAACATCAGCTGTCAAGGAAGAGTTGGGAGATCCCCAAAAAAGTCTGCTTCAGACAATTATATGTTTGTGGGGCCCCTTTAGACCATTGGGGCCCAATAACGTGTCAGAGCTATCAATCAATCCTTTAGCACTCTGATGGGTTCGTTTAACACTCAGCCACTTTCTTAGATTAAAGTGACCCTCCTCTCTGTCACTGAAAAATACAGTAATTATGCATTTATCAGGTATAGTCAATCGGCCAAGTGCCCTTGTGCCTTACGAGTGCACTCCCCGTGCTACTCTGGCAGCCATTTTGGATTCAGGAGAACCAGAATACCAGTCTCGGAGGAGTCAGTGGTAAACAAATCTAGAAAACCAGGAAGGTTATTAGACATGACAAATGTAAAATCACTTCTCAATGCTATCTTAAATCTCATGTTCTTTGGCTTTGCTATTGCTTCAAAATATGTACTAAGCTGTTTGCAGGTTTTTGCTATGTAATCTAAAGGCATCATAATGTAGGATCAGGGAGACTGATTAGAGTTGTCAATTACTGAGCTGTGCAATTACAGTGTTTTATTAGCAGGAGATTATCTCTACAGGACAACTGGCCTAGTGCATCCTAGTCCAACCACCCCACCAGCACTGATGAACATCTTACTGTCAATATACAATGTGTCAATATACACAGAAAGCAGTGGTGTTGGTGAGGTTGGATACTGCTCAACATCTCAACTCTGCTACTGTAATCAACAACAAAGAAAATTGTGAGTCTACCATAACAACTGCACCGAGTAAACAAAGTGTTAATACGTTGAGGTCTCTGTCCCTTCCTCATCATGCTAATGTCAGATTACATAGCAAAAACCTTGTGACTGATTCTCATTAAATGAACCATATTTTGTTAACAATATCTATGCCGTTTTATCTCACTAATATTTAAGTCCTAATATGCATTAATTGTGTACCCTCCTAAAAAAGGAAAATGAAATGGATATTCTATACTAACCCAACGAGTGACTCGAAGGTCTATGAAGCAGGGCCTTTCATCACATCCCATTATTGATAAAAAACTGATTTGCGATTGAAATGCTGCTCTCATTGAAAGCTGTCCTATTGAATATGGATTAAAGTGTTCAGTTTTTATTTTGCTGGAGTGAAGTCTGGTGCGTCGGCATATTTTTCTGAAGTGTAATGTGTGGGGATTGGTATCATTGTATCTTCCTCCATTATTCTTAGACTGTACCATTGTAAGCCTCCTTGACATACTCATTGGAGAGGTAAAAAGCTGCAACATCTTTTTTCTCCAAGGAATTCGAAGTGCAACATTTGCAGAAGATATGTCCTCACATCTCCTATTTTTACTGAGAAAAGACACCTGAAGAACTTGTCCCTTCTCTCCTTTTGAGTTATATTACATTCATTTTTATATTATGCATTATTGTGCATATAGCATCGTATCAATGCAGTTTTCCAATACTGAGACAATAGTTTCAAACTGACCAGGGCAACATAGACAATGATTTCAGATGTTCTCACTGTGGTGAAACTGGTTCCTTTCAAGTACTGTAATTCTCTCCTACTAGGCTACGTGTATCACCGTGAAATAGTTCCAGCGTTGTGTCTGAACCTGAGTTTAGTAGAATCATTTGCCCTTCTGGGACAGTCCCTTTCAGCCTCTGACTGGCCCACAGGAGAAATGGTGAATCCTCCGGTAGGCCCCAGGGAAAGAAAGAAAGAATGCTAATGGAAAGTGATCTTAGACTTGACTCACAATTTGTAGAAAAATGTAGAATCTAGTCATTCATTAAACAAGCTACCTAAATGAATACTACATACTGTAGAAGCAAAGGTAAATTTGTGTACTAGTGTCAAGTTATTCTTTACAGGAGGCCTTAAGAATTAATCTCACTGGTAGGCCTTTGCCGTCCCAATCCTCCGACACTGGTCCCTATAGTGATTCCATACATTCTAATTACAGTGCTGTAGAGTTTATGAATGATACCTAGGGCAGCTTTCCACGAGAAGAAGCATGCTTGTAGTCCTAAAATCTGTACACAGGAAATGACTCAAAGCCACATGCATGGGAAAATGACTGCACATACAGATAAATACAAGAAAACTCTTTGTTCCAAACACAACCCCAAAAAACTAGACTTAACCAACCATCTAATTAAAAACACTTAAAATCGCATACACATGTGTTGAGTAGTCATTCCCCACCCTGAATAACAGACAGTGGGACTGCCCACCCCAACTCAAAATAAGAGATAAGACTGGGCAATCCACATATTACTACAGTATATCAGGGTCAATATAACAAAATATAGAAAGGCGTAAATGCATAAATTAGGATAAATAAACAATAATCAAGCAAAGAAATAACTCAAATAAATGACTTGTGTCATAATAAAGTACATAAACAACCAGATTTGATGGGTAAAAAATGGAGAAAAAAAGTAAATATGGCATCTGAAATCCGGAAAAGTGGTCAAAAAAGTCCAGAAACTCAAAGAGTTGGAAAAGATTACCCTATATGGATGGCCATCCTACTGTGGCTTTGTCAGGGGGTAGTGAATTGGAAACCCAGATTGTCTTATATACAACTACAATAGATGTACCAAGCCAAAATTAATTAGGATATATTAAAAGAAAACATGGACGAGAAATCACAGAATATAATATCTATATGAATTTAAAAAAAATATGAAAGGGCACTGTCTCATGAAATGGCTGTATAATTACACCCTGTTACATGATGCATAGATGGGTTGATAGTTGATTGATGTATATGTGTATTTAATTAAAATAAAAAATAGATAATTATAATGCAGTAACTTTTCGTACAGTATCATACGAGTTACAGTGATCACAAATTCCCCTGACAAAGCACATGAACGCACATAGCAGATAAAAGACGATGGTGTATACCCAAAATGATGATTCCTCTGCCCATGCTAAAAAAACAATAAATAACAGTGTTTATGGGAAAACTATATTTGTGCAGTATTCTTCTAGTAAATGGTCACTCTGGAGTACATAGGTCCAAAGCTCATTTCAGAATTGTGAGCTACAGCTATGCTTCTTTTCAGGGAAAGATGCTCTGTGCTCCGTTCTGAATGTCATTTTGCCCTGGCAGACTCCCTTAATTATGTCATGTAATGATAAATATATCAGTAATAAATGCTACTAATCTAAAACACTCATTACTTCCCCATGTGATAAAATGCAAATGAATTATTCTTCTGGTAGCGCATTCTCATTCGTTATCTCCTTGTTGAAGCATTCACTAACACTGTCCTTCCCTGAAGTTTCATTAACTGTGGGCAGATGACTGAACATCTGGAGAGCCCGATCTTGTCCATCTTCGAGTCGTGCGCATTAAGGCTCTGATTGATTATGTTGCAAATTTGCTTAGCATTAATATTTTTTTTGTAATGAATCATACATTTATATATGTTATATCTAAATATTTTATCAAAAACCACAGGACGTACAGTATATGCTGTAATTATTTAGTTTCTTTAGCAAAGGGGCAGCAGTCAGGAATATGTTTTGGCAGATAGAATTCCCCTTAAAGGGGCATTCCCATCTCCAAGATCCTATCCCAATATGAAGAAGGTGTAATAATAATAATATTAGCAAATACCTCCAATTAGACATGTGGTACAGTTTTTCTGATTCGCTATTTTTCCTCATGTGCAGGCATTGCAGGACCTTAGGTATCTATGGTTACGACCACTAGCAACTAGCTAACTAACTGAAACTATATCAGTAGTTGTAACCATGGATAACTAAGGTCCTGCAAAGCC
This sequence comes from Ranitomeya variabilis, assembly GCF_051348905.1. Lineage (NCBI taxonomy): Eukaryota > Metazoa > Chordata > Amphibia > Anura > Dendrobatidae > Ranitomeya > Ranitomeya variabilis. The sequence goes on along the minus strand of NC_135233.1, from coordinate 835,332,837 downwards.
TGCACATGAGGAAAGAGACATAGTGAATCAGAAAAACTATACTACATTTCTGATTTGAGGGCTTGGCTAATATTATTATTTTTCCACCAACTACATATTGGGTTAGGATCTCTTGGAGATGGGAATAGCCCCTTAAATCACATGTAGACAATCAGCTCAATAAAAAGATGTGTTGAAGTGATTGGATGGCACAAAGCTGTACTGTAATCTGTTTGGTTGAAGATATAGTTTTAGCATACAAATACTATAGGGGCCATCCTCAAAGGGAGCGGTGGCAACGGACTGCTCACTTATTATTGCTGCTTGGCATTGCTACAGTTTCTGATGCATTTCATTTTCTCCTTATGTTTGCTGCAGTAACAGTGTGCTGGCACTGGCACCCCCTCGTATACAGTATTGACCTTGAACAATGCTGATCTTGTGAGAGCGACTGTATAACAAGCTAATGAGGGTGCTACATCGTCAATAAGCAGCTTCCAATCAGTACGTATTTGGCACCGCCGCTATATAAAAGGGATTACACCTCAATGTGCCAGCTGGTCTTCAATAATTTCAAAGCATGCCCAAAGTTTTTAGTTCACAGTGACCCTTATATTTTATACACCTATATTTAACCTTTTAGAGTTTGATTTTTCTGTTTAAATATGCTAATTTCATATCATTTTCAGACATCTGAAATCTTGACAGCATTTTTTATAAAAGAAAGGGCTTTTCCATGAAAGGCTCAGAGGCAACCCTCCCACCACCCCTGATAAAAAGTTAAAGGAGTTGTTGAGGCTTGGGACAAAACTCTGCTGTTGGTGTATCAATGTATAATGTTATGTGCGAGTGGGTCACATGACCATACTTTTTTCACATGCCAACTAGACTCATAAATTTGCTTCTATTGAAAGAAACTGAAACCGAACCAGTAGTTGGCGTGTGACTACATATATGCAAATTGTATGTAACTGATCACATGACCGCTACATGGCAGAGTGACAAGACTTTTTTTCCCAAGCTTAGACAACCCCTTTAATTATGCATCTATTTTTACAATCAGGCATGTCTCCTCCAGAAGTATTGCATTCTGTCCTTTAAGATAAAGGACTGTCCACGTAAAACAAAGACGACTTAAGCCCACCAGAATGGGAGCCACTCCTACAGAGAGGTTCTCTGTTCTTTTAGACAGGGCTTCTGGGCTGGGATCCAACCTTTATGATGTCCATAGCCATAATAATACTTATTGAGGCAATCATTTTAAGTAAATTAATCGATATCTGCACCAAAGATGAGGGGATCGATCTGCAGAGGGTCGACTCTGAATGGAGTTAGAAGCTTCACACAAATTTGAACATTTTAGAGATTCGGTTTGCAAAAAAAAAAAAAAAAACTTGCCTGACACCACTTACCACACTGCTGAAGCATCAGAAAATGGGCTAATATTTTGCGGGCTACTGTGCGGGCCTCACCATAATGCCCTGTAGCTATGACATGGTGGTCAGTATCTGATCCATCAGACCAGTGGAGCACAGTTTGCATGGTAGAGTTGTATTCCATCTTCAGAGTCACTGAGTAAATCTCTCTCCTCTGTAGAATGTAAGCAGTTATGGTCAGCTGTGTTCTCGATCTCTGTTGACTCTCGTTCTCTCTTAGCTCACGTTTGCAGTCTTGTTCGCTCTCGCTCTTTCTATCTACTGTGGAGTGTTAGCTCTTATGGTCAGCTGTATTCTCTCGTACTGGTTCTCTCTTGCACTCGTTTTCTCAGTCTCTCTCATTCACGGTCTCGCTCACTCTCTCTCTTTCCTATAAAGTGTGTGTTCTTATGGTCAGCAAGGTTCTCCCTTTCTGTCCTCTCCTCCATTTGTATTTTATGAGCAATTACAAGCGTTATAGTATTGAGATTCACACTACTTTATTAGCCATGAATCAAATTTTTGGGAAAATTTTGTGAAGTTGGCGCATTCGAATTTTGAGAGACCGCTCATCCCTAATTTGTATTATTATATTCAGCCCTTACTAGTAATAATACATAAAGAAAAATGTAAAATATGTATATACAGTATATATAATACATCCAATATATACAACTTCTAGTTTTCTGGTCTATAAATTATCAGAATTTTAGCATGATTGATTATTGATGGCTAATAATGAAATATATGTCAGACATTTATCAAAAATAAACAGAAATTGTAAATGAGAGCCGGAAAAAATACAATATACAAATAATCTTCATTTGTACTAGCTGAAAAGGCAATAAATTACACTTGAATGATTTTTAGTTATTGGTCAATCTATCAACCTGAAATCTAATTTCAAGATGTGGTTTTAAAAGTCATTAACTGAGGTTGATGAACGCAAGTTAGAAAAAAGCTTCATCACAATAACAAAGAAGATTTGTAAATCAACGACGCACAACGTAAAACTGATGGGCCATAATTTCTCATTTTCTGCGTTGTTATCCTGCCATCTCTGTTTTAGCCATAGATTAATGCTATATGTACTTTATAAGAATATTCAGGCTGATTATATCCTGCTCCACAATGTATTAACTAATAAAGTATTTGATTAGGCATCAATATTGCTGGTGCTTAGTTGTCACCGTCTTTAGGGAGACAATTTTTTCTGAGTAGGGGTTCATGTTTCTTTGGGTTCCATTTCCTTAAGTGTTGAAGATTATGTTCCAAATTTCCTTATGGCTCTAGATGCTATATTTATGTGTACATTGTAATTATAATAATTCTCGAGCATCTTATTGTATCAATATGTAAAGATAAAATTATCACTGGGTCACATTATTAGTCAATTAATTTCATAATTGCAGTTTTATCATAGTGTGATCGAGACTTGATCCAAGTGTCACCCATTGGTCTGCAGCAATAAATTACCTATATTAGTTAAATCTAGCTTCCTAACATACTTTTAGGACCAGTCCGTTGGATATGGAAATCTGGCATATGCGACCTTCATCATGACTTTTTATCAAATGCCACAAGTCCCCTTTGCTGGCCAGATAACGTTCATTTACTATGTTCATCACTCTGACATTTCAGGTTTAGTGATTGTAAGTGCCAAAAATAACAAAATATAAAATAATTTAGGCAAATTTTAACACACAAAAATAAATAAATAAAAAACTTTTCATACATTTTTTTTCCATTGAGCCTAAACTGAGACCTAAATTTGCACTATTGCCCTTGCCAAGGGATTCAAGCAGTGTAAATGCATCTACTTTGTCTTTTCTGCCTTTACATTTCTAAACCTCTGCATATGTATATGTAAGATTGGCCACGGTCACATAAACCACATACAGATGATGCATCGTGGTAAGTCTGATAGGTTAAAAAATGCCACAAGATATCTTGGCGCAGAAAACTGAACTGTAACTTGAAATCTGTCAAGCTGGTGTTTTGTTGAGTTGTAGTTTTCTGCATCAAGATATTTTTCTGCATTTTTCTATAGTTAATAGAGTGTGTTAGATTAAAGAATACTACATGTGTAACAATAATTTCATGCCATCCTATGTCTATTCCAGTGAATCAGTTTATATGCTATGTATAGTATTTTTCCACCAATTCTCTATTATTTTCGTTACCATATTGTCACACATGTGGATCGTGGACTCACTGTGCCACAAGCCGGGCTTACCCAGGAGGGGCTACCTGGTTTTTGCTAGAGCTCCAGATGGTGCCGTTAGGCTTGCACTGCAGGTAGCCGCCAGGTACCACTCATGAGCAGTCCCCGTTACTGCAGCAGCTGTCTACAAGGGTCAGGATTCCAGTCACAGACATAGACTCCATAATGGATATCAGAGCCACCACAGATGGTACGGATTCTGGATCACCAGACAGGACAGACACTAGTCCTAGTTCAGGCAACACAGGATTCAAGAAAAGCTTCTGGTTCCGGCAACATGGGTTTCAGGAAGAGGTTCTGGTTCAGGCAACATGAGTTTCAGGAACAGTTTCTGGTTCAGACAGCATAAGGCTTAAGGACATGGACCTGGCAACATACTAGCTGAACACACACTAAGCAGGGAAGGTACAGGGGTTGCTAAGGCACCTCCCTACTGGGGAAGGTTTTTTATATTCCTGATGCCTCCCAGGTATTGTCTGGGGCATTTCCAAAGTGCAAACGCGCACTAAGTGCACCGCCTAGAGTCCTGCGCAACATGCGCAGGCCCAGAGAAGCAGGACAACATTGCCACACGGCTGGGGCTGTGAGTGTGTTGGCCTACTTTCCAGGAGAAGGGAGAGAGACCACACAGGGATGCCAGCATTGGCGTTACACATGTTGGGCCACTTTTTATTTAATGTTGCTATGATGCACAGGAATTGTTTTTTCTTTTTCCATAACACACCACTTTTGTATCAGAAATTCTGTCTATGAATGCCACTTAAAATCAAAAGTTATGAATTATAACCAATTAAAATAATTTATTGGAGTAGAAGAAATGCTGCTCATTAATATCAGTTTTCAAAAAAAGGAAAATGTTTGCCCTGGTACAAAGAGTTATGAGAGAACAAAATACTCTGGGTAAAAGCTTTTGACTTGGGTGAAGACAATGTGATGACACTAGGTGAAAACATGTTGATTTTCTTCTCATGCAAGATGCTTGGAAAAATTACAAGTATGCCATCGTTTTTCTGTCCTGTGCTTTGGTGTTTACTGTAAAAAAATTTTTGACATAATTGTAATTTCCTTATGCTCATCAAACACCCAACACATCACATAGCATTTTTTTTTCACTTGTCCGAGGAAACCATTTTGATTTTGTAAAATGGGCAAATGAAAACTGTACAGTGACCAATCTCAAAATAATACTTGTAAACACTATTGGAAAGTGTGCCAAACATATAGATTCAGCAAAGTGTTTTTGCCTGATTTCTGGCGTAAAACACTTAGAAAAGTCTTGCACAACTTCAAAAAATTGCTGCAACTTATGACCTTTTTCTGTTTAAGTGAGCAAAGTATGGGCATGATGGGTTCTGATGGAGCATGACAGACAAGTTCTTCAAAAGTCATGCCAAAAATGTAATCCAGTACCTGAATAATAATTTCTGGTGGAGTCACGCAACATTCATAAGATGTGACCAAATCATTGTGTCTTGCAGTTCTTAATTAATTGGGTGCATTTTACTCCTACATGCCTATCACAGCACTAGTCTTAATGAACTGGGCCCTTACTGTGAGAAAGTGATAATAAGCCTGGACCTTCTGCTGAGCAGGTAGATGCCTCCAACAGAAGCTCAGACATCTCTCTATGAGCCAGAATGGAGAACTGCTCTGTAGAGCTACGATGTCATACTGCATCTCCCCAGCAGCGGCTTATTGCCGGGTCGTCAGCTGCTGGATCAGCGGATTCCTGTACTGGCTTAAATATAAAAGGGCTTGCTTCTATTCAATAGATAATTTAAGGGAATTGACTCACAAACAAAATGTATGAACATGGCAGCTAGATTAGGAAGAAGTGCACAACAGGAATGTATAGGTACCTTGTGCTGAATCAAATAAAATGAATAATGTTGAAATATTTGAGGTCAGAAGTCTTAACTATAGTGAAAGCTTAGTATAAAAAATTAAAGGGGTCCTTGCAAAAAAAACAAAAATAAACCACAAATCAAAGAAACCTTATACTGCTCAGTGTTATGTTTTTTTTGTTTGTTATTTTTGTATTATCATACAGATACATATAGGGCATGCATCCATTGGTGCACTTCAGAAATCCACCTAAAACATAGTAGGCAAATCTAATCTGAATGTAGCCTAGGATCCATTCACATGGGCAGATTGACTGCCTGTAATGATGTTGCAGTGGCAAAAATAAGTATTTAATACACTACAGATTTTGCAAGTTTTCCCACCTATAAAGAATGGAGAGGTCTGTAATTTTTATCGTAGATACGCTTCATCTGTGAGAAACAGAATCTTTAAAAAAAATTAATTTGCATTTTATTGCATAAAATGAGTATTTGATTCAACCTTTGTTTGCAATTACAGAGGTCAGACATTCCTTGTAGTTCTTGATCAAGTTTGCACCACAGCCGGGATTTTGTTCCACTCTCCTTCATACAGATCTTCACTTCTTTCGGGTTTCGGGGCTGTCACTGAGCAGCATTGAGTTCCATCTCCCTTTAAAGATTTTCTATTTGGTTCAGGCCTTTAGACTGGCTAGGCCACTCGAGGAACTTGAAATGCTTCTTACAGAGCCACTCCTTAGTTGCCCTGACTGTGTGTTTTCGGTCATTGTCATGCTGGGAGACCCAGCAGTGACCCATCTTCAATGCTGTTACTGAGGGAAGAACGTCATTGGCCAAAATATCACTATACATGACCCCATCGATCCTCCCTTCAATACGATGCACTCGTCTTGTCCCCTTTGCAGAAAAGTATCCCAAAAGTATGATGTTTCCCCACCACTGTTGGGATGATGTTTTTGGAGTTGTATTCATCTTTTTCCTCCAAACATGGCGAGTGTAGTTGATACCAAAATGTTCTATTTTGGTCTCATCTTACCTTCTCCCATGCTTCCTCTGAATCATTTGTGTGGTTATTGTCGAACTTCAAATGGGCCTGGACATGTACTAGCTTGAGCAGGGGCACATTGTGTTCCCTGCAGGATTTTAGTCCATGATGGCGTGGTGTGTTACTAGTGGTAATGTTTGAGACTGTAGTCCCAGCTCTCTTCAGGTCATTAACCAAGTCCTTCTGTGTAGGTCTGGACTGATTGCTGACCTTTCTCAGAATCATTCTTACTCCATGGGGCGAGATCTTGCATAGAGCCCCAGATTGAGGAAGATTGATAGTCATCTTGTGTTTCTTCCTTTTTCTAATAATTGTGCCAACAATTGGTGGCTTTTCACCAATCTGCTGGCTTACTGTCCTGTATCCCATTCCAGCCTTGTGCAGGTCTGCAATTTTGTACCTGGTGTAATTAGACAGCTCTTTGGTCTTAGCCATGGTGGGGATGTTAGAGTGTGATTGAGTGTGAGGACTGGAGTCTTTTATACAAGTAACAAGTTCAAACAGGTCTGCGAGAGATAGAATTCTTACTGGTTGGTAGGTGTTCAAATACTTGCTTCATACAATAAAATGCAATTTAATTATTTAAAAACTATACAATGTAATTTTCTGTTGTTTTTTTAATTTTTAGATTATGTCTCTCACAGGAGAAGTGTACCTACGATAAAAATTACAGACCTCTCCAATTTGTGTATGTGGGAAAACTTTCAAAATCGGCAGTGTATCAAATTCTTATTTTCCCCACTGCATATGAAAACAAAAATAATCATGCAATGATATATTGTAAATTTGTGAAAGGGTTCTTTAAAACAATCATTTGTTCCTCTTCAATGTCATTGTGTGTATAATGTCCAAGTGTACATGAAGACACGAGCTGCTGTCCGTACTTTTTGGGCATGTTTACAATGACAAAAATTCGGAACATTCTTATGAATGTTCATTTTGGGAATCATAATCTTACGTACAAGGGCCTTTAGACATATTTAGCCCTGTTTCTATATAGTCTGAAACCTCTGTTACATACAGTATATTTTGGTTAAATCATTTGACGCTCTCTTCTATGAAGTTCCAGATTATATGCTGCTTATTTCAGTTAAACTAGAGTTCAAGGTTGAGGCATCATCAGAAAATGACCTAATGTTTAAATCAAGGTTTTTTTTGTTATATGTACTTGCAAAAAGTGTTTTTCTTTTCATATCATAATTTGTACAAAAAATAAATAAAATCTTTCAATTTTCACACTGACCACTAGGGTTATTTTAGACTTATATCAACCTTTCTTTCAGGATGAGTTTTCAGGAGTTTCATTAACACTGGCATAAATAACAGGTAGCGCCTCCATATACAGATGAGACCACAGGATTCATCATTCATCATAGGTGATATCACAGTTGACCCTGTGCCTCCTCTATTGTCATTGCTCTTTACACACGGTCATTAGATGCTTCAATACAAACAATAGGATCAGAGTCGGTGTTTTGTTGCTAATGTATTTGTGGAATGTCTGAAAGATCAGGAAGTAGAAGTCTAGAATAGTTCCAGGGACCAGTGTAAATATTTTAATTTCCTTTTTTTCTGTATTATTTTTTTTTTATTATAAATATCACAACATAAGAAAAATTACCAAACAATAAAATAGGCAATTTAAATAGTAGATAATTTTCTAATCATTTATTCCTTTTTAATTCAGCTAATACAGATTATACATATTCCAAGAATAACTTCTTATTTGCAGTATTAAGCATTACCTACTTTATAGAAAATATATAATTTATGATTAACAGTGTTAGGACACCACATCTATTAACCCCTTTCTGTCATCGGACGTACTATTCCGTCCATGTGGGGTGGGCAATAATTCCCAAGGACGGAATAGTACGTCCAGCACGATCGGCCGCGCTCACGGGGGGAGCGCGGCCGATCGCGGCCGGGTGTCAGCTGCCTATCGCAGCTGACATCCGGCACTATGTGCCAGGAGCGGTCACGGACCGCCCCCGGCACATTAACCCCCGGCACACCGCGATCAAACATGATCGCGGTGTGCCGGCGGTACAGGGAAGCATCGCGCAGGGAGGGGGCTCCCTGCGTGCTTCCCTGAGACCCCCGGAGCAACGCGATGTGATCGCGTTGCTCCGGGGGTCTCCTACCTCCTATCCCTGCAGGCCCCGGATCCAAAATGGCCGCGGGGCTGCATCCGGGTCCTGCAGGGATCACTTCCGGGTGCCGAGCAGGCTGCAGATGAAAGCTGCAGCCTGCACGGCTGTAAGTGAGATTGGAGATCTCACAGAGTGCTGTGCACACTGTGAGATCAGCGATCTGTAATGTCCCCCCCTGGGACAAAGTAAAAAAAATTCCCACATGTGTAAAAAAAAAAATAAAAAAAAAAATTCCTAAATAAAGAAAAAAAAAAAATTATTATTCCCATAAATACATTCCTTTATCTAAATAAAAAAAAACAAACAATAAAAGTACACATATTTAGTATCGCCGCGTCCGTAACGACCCCACCTATAAAACTATATCACTAGTTAACCCCTGCAGTGAACACCGTAAAAAAAAAAAAAAAAAAAAAATGAGGCAAAAAACAACGCTTTATTCTCATACTGCCAAACAAAAAGTGCAATAACACGCGATCAAAAAGACGGATATAAATATATAAATAAACATGGTACCGCTGCAAACGTCATCTTGTCCCGCAAAAAACGAGCTGCCATATAGCATCATCAGCGAAAAAATAAAAAAGTTATAGTCCTCAGAATAAAGCGATGCCAAAATAATTATTTTTTCTATAAAATAGTTTTTATCGTATAGAAGCGCCAAAACATAAAAAAAATGATGTAAATGAGGTATTGCTGTAATCGTACTGACCCAAAGAATAAAACTGCTTTATCAATTTTACCAAACGCGGAACGGTATAAACGCCTCCCCCAAAAGAAATTCATGAATAGCTGGTTTTTGATCATTCTGCCTCACAAAAATCGGAATAAAAAGCGATCAAAAAATCTCCCGTGCCTGAACATGTTATCAATAAAAACGTCAACTCGTTCCGCAAAAAACAAGACCTCACATGACTCTGTGGACTCAAATATGGAAAAATTATAGCTCTCAAAATGTGGTAACGCAAAAAATATTTTTTGCAATAAAAAGCTTCTTTCAGTGTGTGACAGCCGCCAATCATAAAAATCCGCTAAAAAACCCGCTATAAAAGTAAATCAAACCCCCTTTCATCACCCCCTTAGTTAGGGAAAAATAAAAAAAATTAAAAAAATGTATTTATTTCCATTTTACCATTAGGGCTAGGGTTAGGGCTAGGGTTAGGGTTGGGGCTAGGGTTAGGGTTGGGGCTAGGGTTGGGGCTAGGGTTAGGGTTGGGGCTAGGGTTGGGGCTAGGGTTAGGGTTGTGGCTAGGGTTAGGGTTGGGGCTAGGGTTAGGGCAGGGGCTAGGGTTAGGGCAGGGGCTAGGGTTAGGGCTGGGACTAGGGTTGGGGCTAGGGTTAGGGTTGGGGCTAGGGTTGGGGCTAGGGTTGGGGCTAGGGTTAGGGTTAAGGCTACAGTTAGGGTTGGGGCTAAAGTTAGGGTTAAGGGTTGGGGCTAAAGTTAGGGTTAGGGTTTGGACTACATCTACGGTTGGGAATAGGGTTGGGATTAGGGTTAGGGGTGTGTCTGGGTTAGAGGTGTGGTTAGGGTTACCATTGGAATTAGGGTTAGGGGTGTGTTTGGATTAGGGTTTCAGTTATAATTGGGGGGTTTCCACTGTTTAGGCACATCAGGGGCTCTCCAAACGCGACATGGCGTCCGATCTCAATTTCAGCCAATTCTGCGTTGAAAAAGTAAAACAATGCTCCTTCCCTTCCGAGCTCTCCCGTGCGCCCAAACAGGGGTTTACCCCAACATATGGGGTATCAGCGTACTCGGAACACATTGGAGAACAACTTTTGGGGTCCAATTTCTCCTGTTACCCTTGGGAAAATATAAAACTGGAGGCTAAAAAATAATTTTTGTGGAAAAAAATATTTTTTATTTGCATGGCTCTGCGTTATAAACTGTAGTGAAACAATTGGGGGTTCAAAGCTCTCACAACACATCTAGATGAGTTCCTTAGGGGGTCTACTTTCCAAAATGGTGTCACTTGTGGTGGGTTTCTACTGTTTAGGTACATTAGGGCCTCTGCAAATGCAATCTGACGCCTGCAAACCATTCCATCTAAGTCTGCATTCCAAATGGCGCTCCTTCCCTTCCGAGCCCTCCTATGCGCCCAAACAGTGGTTCCCCTGCCACATATGGGGTATCAGCGTACTCAGGACAAATTGGACAACAACTTTTGGGGTCCAATTTCTCCTGTTACCCTTGGGAAAATACAAAACTGGGGGCTAAAAAATAATTTTGGGGTGAAAATGTTATTTTTTTTTTCACGGCTATGCGTTATAAACTGTAGTGAAACACTTGAGGGTTCAAAACTCTCACAACACATCTAGATGAGTTGCTTAGGGGGTCTACTTTCCAAAATGGTGTCACTTGTGTTTTTTTTTTTACTGTTTAGGTACATTAGGGCTCTGCAAACGTAATGTGACGCCTGCAGACCATTCCATCTAAGTCTGCATTCAAAATGGCGCTCCATCCCTTCCGAGCCCTCCCATGCACCCAAACAGTGGTTCCCCCCCACATATGGGGTATCAGCGTACTCAGGACAAATTGGACAACAACTTTTGGGGTCCAATTTCTCCTGTTACCCTCAGGAAAATACAAAACTGGGGGCTAAAAAATAATTTTTGTGGGAAAAAAATGTTTGTTTTATTTTTACGGCTCTGCATTATAAACTTCTGTGAAGCAGTTGGTGGGTCAAAGTGCTCCCTACACCTCTAGATAAGTTCCTTAGGGGGTTTACTTTCCAAAATGGTGTCACTTGTGGGGGGGTTTCAATGTTTAGGCACATCAGTGGCTCTCCAAACGCAACATGGCGTCCCATCTCAATTCCTGTCAATTTTGCAGTGAAAAGTCAAATGGCGCTCCTTCCCTTCCGAGCTCTGCCATGCGCCCAAACAGTGGTTTACCCCCACATATGGGGTATCAGCATACTCAGGACAAATTGTAAAACATCTTTTGGGGTCCAATTTCTTCTCTTACTCTTGGGAAAATAAAAAATTGGGGGTGAAAAGATAATTTTTGTGAAAAAATATGATTTTTTATTTTTACGGTTCTGCATTATAAACTTCTGTGAAGCACTTGGTGGGTCAAAGTGCTCACCACACCTCTAGATAAGTTCCTTAGGGGGTCTACTTTCCAAAATGGTGTCACTTGTGGGGGGTTTCAATGTTTAGGCACATTAGTGGCTCTCCAAATGCAACATGGCGTCCCACCTCAATTCCTGTCAATTTTGCATTGAAAAGTCAAATGGCGCTCCTTCGCTTCCGAGCTCTGTCATGCGCCCAAACAGTGGTTTACCCCCACATATGGGGTATTGGCGTACTCAGGACAAATTGTACAACATCTTTTGGCGTCCATTTTCTCCTGTTACCCTTGGTAAAATAAAACAAATTGGAGCTGAAGTAAATTTTGTGTGAAAAAAAAGTTAAATGCTCATTTTTATTTAAACATTCCAAAAATACCTGTGAAACACCTGAAGGGTTAATAAACTTCTTGAATGTGGTTTTGAGCACCTTGAGGGGTGCAGTTTTTAGAATGGTGTCACACTTGGGTATTTTCTATCATATAGACCCCTCAAAATTACTTCAAATGAGATGTGGTCCCTAAAAAAAAAATGGTGTTGTGAAAATGAGAAATTGCTGGTCAAATTTTAACCCTTATAACTCCCTAACAAAAAAAAATTTTGGTTCCAAAATTGGGCTGATGTAAAGTAGACATGTGGGAAATGTTACTTATTAAGTATTTTGTGTGACATATCACTGTGATTTAATTGCATAAAAATTCAAAGTTGAAAAATTGCAAAATTTTCAAAATTTTCGCCAAATTTCCGTTTTTTTCACAAATAAACGCAGGTAATATCAAAGAAATTTTACCACTATCATGAAGTACAATATGTCACGAGAAAACAATGTCAGAATCACTGGGATCCGTTGAAGCGTTCCAGAGTTATAACCTCATAAAGGGACAGTGGTCAGAATTGTAAAAATTGGCCCGGTCCATAACGTGCAAGTTGATGCTGCAGCTCTCTGGAGATGGTCTGAGGAATGTCCTTGACTGATCTCACCATTCTTCTTCTCTGCCTTTCTGATGTTTTTCTTGGCCTGCCACTTCTGGCCTTAACAAGAACTGTACCTGTGTTCTTCCATTTCCTTACTATGTTCCTCACAGTGGAAATTGACAGGTTAAATCTCTGAGACAGCTTTTTGTATCCTTCCCCTGAACAACTATGTTGAATAATCTTTGTTTTCAGATCATTTGACAATTGTTTTGAGGAGCCCATGATGCCACTCTTCAGAGGAGATTCAAACAGGAGAACAACTTGCAAGTTGCCATTTTAAGTAGCTTTTCTCATGATTGCATACACCTAGCTATGAAGTTCAAAGCTCAATGAGGTTACAAAACCAAAAAAAGTGCTTTAGTAAGTCAGTAAAAAGTAGGTAGGAGTATTTAAAACAAGAAAATGATAAGGGTGCCCATACTTATGCGCCTGTCAAATTTTGTTTGAATGCAGATTGCACATTTTCTGTTAGTACAATAAACCTCATTTAAAGGCAGAAACATTACTGTGTCCAACAGTTATTAGATATATGAAACTGAAATAGCTGTTGCAAAAAAAACAATTTTTATAAAACATTAAGCTTAAGATTAATAGGGGTGTCCAAACTTTTTCATATGACTGTACTTAGGAGCCACACCAACTTGTAAAGTTACAGAGTGAAGTAGGTGAGTGTTGAGGTGTACAGTGTTTAAACTGCAGAGTTCCAACATCTTCTGGCATCAGCATAAACACTGAGCACTGGAGACCTCATGGCATGGGTTACCAAGGTGGCTTCATGGAATCCTTACATCATGAAGTACAATGCCCAGCGTCAGATGGAGTGGTATAAACCACATTTCCATTGGATTTTAGGGCAGTGAAATCATGTTCTGTTTAACAACGAATCACACTTCTTTATTGGGCAAACACTTCTTTATTGGGCAGTCTGATGACTTGACAAATGTCAGGAGAACATTATCCGTCTAACTGCATTCTGCCGTCAAAAAAGTTTGTTGGAGAAGGTGCAATACTATGGTCTTTTTTTAAGAGGTTGTCCTAGGTCCATTAGTTTCAGCGAAATACCAAAATAATTGTATGCTTCCAATGTTTAGGCAACCGTTTGAGTAAAGCTATTCTCTGTTTTAATATGACCATGCCCCAGTGCCCTAAGAACATGACTGGAGACACAGCACTGACCTCAACACCATTAAACACCTTTGAGATGAATGAGAACAGAGATTGAAAGCCAAACTCCCTCCAAATTCAGTGTCTGATCTCACAAAAGCTCTTTGGGATGCACAAAGATAAATTTAAAAAAAGTTGCGAGCTGTCATGGCTGTCAAGGGAAAACCAACTCCAAATTAATATGGGTATAGATTGCTGTGGATAAAATCCACAACATTATAAATATTAGGCATTTAGTAACCTTTAGAAGACATGTTATTCCATCAGATATTAAACGCTACATGCTTTCTCAATCAAAATTATCTTAATTCACCAATTTTCCAAATATTGTAAATTCACTTTGCTATTTTTCTACTGAAAAGTAATTATGTAGTGAATATGAATTAAAGTGACCCGATATTCAATAACACATGTACTTTGGGTGACTACAACATAGTTCTTTCTCCTGAGATATATATGCTAAGGTTCTAGAAGTGTTGCACTTGACCTTTCAAAAGTAAACATTTTGTCTTAGTTGTCATCGTTTCGCTTCTGCGATGTGCGATCTGTCAAGATAAGTGATGAATTGTAATATGTTATATTTGGAGACTGCTGGTATTTTCCTTTGAAATGTGTTTTATGAAGTGCTTTTATCTGACCTTATGTCCATCTTTTCCCTTACATTCGAAAATATATCACTGTCTAAATTATTTATATAGCATTTACCATTGAATCAGATTTTGTGTGTATTTTAAAGGTATATTAAACTTCTATGAAGCATAAGTTTAAAATGAATCAATTTTCTTTTACAACAAAAGCTTTTTTGTGTGCCACAATGGAAATAGATCACCTATCCTATAGATATATGAATGTTGGGAGGGGGTTTCAACACCGAGACACCCACTGATCACTAGAACTGGGATTTTGATCCACCCGTTCTTTATGATTGCAGGTTTGCGCTTAGGAGATGCTGTGGAGTGGTGGTCATGTATGCGCCCTGCTTCTCCTCCATTCAATATCTCTGTAAAAAATAGAATTTGCATCAACCAGTTTTGGGATATTAGACACTTTTAAATAGTAACAACCTTTTTAATTTTTATTTCATTAATCAATAGTACACATGAAAAGGTATATTACAGGTTTGTTATTATCAGAGAGATCCACTTTTTTCTCCTCCTGGATTGAGGAGGGAGGAGCTCTGTCTCTAGCTCCTCCCTCTCCCATTTACATGGCATCTTATCAGTAGCAGCCGCCATCTCCTATCTCAGTAATGGAAAATCCGTCCTCACTGAATACAGATTTTACCTTGTATGTCCTTGCCAAATTTTTCCCCCTTCCAGGCAAGTAGTCACTTCCTCTGCCGAACATAGTAGCCAGAATCTGAGATTTGATGTAGCCGATAGGCATTAAACAGTTTTGGAACATCTAATATTTGGGGTTAATTTCAGGGAGTCTTTTTCTTTTACCATTATTGAGTTACTATTAGTGAGAGAGTTTCTATCTTATTAAAAATACCATCCAATGTGTAGGCTTCATGTTATAGAATATTTTTAGATACCAAAACCATGCTTTATTTTAATGCAAAAAATAATGAACCACAAGATTAAAATGCAGAGAACAGAGCACACTCACTAAGCAGGCAAGAAAATTAAAGGGGAATCCACAATTAATATAGTACAAAATTGCCACCTAGAGTGACTAATAAATTAGCCACAAGAGCACATAAATATGTATCCTAATTAATTTTCCCTTTGCACCACAAGGTCAAAATCATATGATCCCTTATAGGAAATTCAATTAGTGCTCAATAGTGACCAGGAGAAAATATGACAGAGTAAAACACTGAGATATAGTGCTGGTCTATGTCCAAATTGGATGCATTTGCAGGAAAGTCAATCCTATGGTCTCCCAAACAGGAATTGAATCGGGTCATCAGCAAGTATGTATATGTCCATATACAAGTGTTATTGAGTGCATGAATAATGTGGCAAAGAAGGGAAAAGATTCTGAGGGAAAATGTAGGAAGAGAGAACTGAGAAAAGTTAGATTACTGAGAATGTTATAGGCTTTCTAAAAAGGGGTTTTTTTAGGGCACACTTAAAACTGTGGACACTGGGAACCTGATTGTCTGAGATAGTGCATTCCAAAGAAATGGTGCAGTGTGAGAAAAGTCTTTGAGGTGGGAGTAGGAGTTCGGATTATGGAGGATGTTAGTCTTAGATCATTAGTGAAACAGTGACCACAGTGTGATATGTTTATATTGTATTCGTAAGCAAATGAGAACCCAGTGCAATAACAGGTATAGGATGGGTGCCTCTGTGTAGTGTTTGGAAAGATATATGAGCCTGGCTCAAATAAAACTATAAAAGGCGTACTCCCTGAAGGTTATGGTTGTAAAAACAAATTAACTAATTGGTTCAAGACTAAGTGAATTCATCTTGAATTTTACAAAACAAATTTTGATTCTACTGAATTCATTTTTTTTCTGATTCACCTTGTGTGAAATCAGCAAAATGGTGGCTTGCCTCCATTTTGCTGCTTTAGTGAGGACCATAAAAGAGGTGAATTTTTTTTACATCATGTTCTTATGGCCTCTCATTTGTTACCCCATTGCAGCCCACTTTCTGAGCCTACACACAGGTCCTTCTGACTAGTAGTACCAAACACACAAATGAAAATCTCAAGTTGAGTTTTGTTGGTAGAGGTAAAAAACAAAGTTCAGTTTTGGAAAAATTCAGTTTCAGATTGAGAGGACATGATACTAGAGGCAGCGGGCAACCATTGCTGATCTATAAGTAAGCAGAGATCTATGAGACTCTTGTGGCATTATTTCAGTCCTCAGAGTTGTATAAGTTTGGATGTCTTACTACTTCTACAGATGAAATGACTAGTGTTGAAACTCTTGGTTGGAAAACATTATTTTATAGTTTTTTGAAAAAAAAATGCTTTAAATAAAGAGTGAGGGACTGCTAGATCCTAAACATTGTCACTTTGGGGCACATTCAGTTCTAGTTATAGCTGTGCTGTATCCTACTTTAAACAACTGCTCCATATCTATGCATATAAATCTGGAAAAAAAATTAAATTGTTGTTAGAGTAAAAAAAAAACATTTCCAGAAACTCACAGGTCTACATGTTTAAATCTTAATCTTGTAATAGATGCGATGGATTTATCAATAATTTCTCTGTAAATACAAATGGTCGTTACCTTTGCACTTGAACAGGGGTTCAATAATTAATTGACAAATTCGCAAGTACACTGGTGGCTGTCGTGATTTTTAATGGTGATTAAACAAGCAATGCGCGTATGCCGATAAAATGTTACTACCGATACAGTATAATTATTAATCATGTACAATCACCGTTCATGTTAGATGTACGTGTAGTTTTTGCTTTCTAAAACCAAGGTATAAAGCGTCAGTATTTGAAATGATAGGATAGAGTCGTTTTGCTTGAACAAAGCCTTTTGTCAGATAACCTTTAGTTTTTAATTATAGAATGTTAGATAATTCCAAAATGAATTTGAAATCGAATTGGTTAATTGCATATAATTAGTGTGTTCTGGAATAATAATATTGTAAATGATATACATATTTGGTATTGTCGTAGTTAAACTAAACTTGACCTTAAGAGCCATATCACCAAGTGATTTTTACCATGCAGTGAATGTCGTAAAAAGGAAACCTAGAAGCCAATAGTGCAAATAACATTTTTCTTTTACAATTTCATCTCGCCTGGAATTTTGTTTTCCTTTTTTTTCGGTTCATTATGTGGTAAAAAAATGGAATAATCCAAAACGACAACTATCCTGCCAAAAACACAAGCTCTCATACAGCTGTCAATGAAAAGTTGAAAAAGTTATGATTCTTGGAAGAAGGAGAAGAACAAGCAAAAGTGCAAAAAAAAAAATTCCAAGACAATCGGTTAGAAAGAAAGAAAGCACATACCTTGGAGGCTCTGGCACTCTTTGAGTTAAACCAAATTAGTCATATTCTCAAAACCCTCTTTAAAATGCCTGTCTTCATAATATAATGTATCCTATCCCTCGGCTTTATAAAGCTCCTTCAACCAATACCCAAAAGGCATGAGCAGTGTAAAACTCGAGCAAAGTTAAAATAATAATGTAACCTGTGGCAATCAGTCAGATTACTGCTTTCATTTCCTAATCACCCATTAGAATATCATAGAGAAGAGAGTTCCATAGTCTCACTACTCTCACAATAAAGAATCGCTTTTTAATAATGATTAAACCTTCTTTCCTCTAGACATAGAGGATGTCCATTGTCCCCGTTGCAAGGCTACGTGTAAATATAGCATTAGAAAGATCTCTGTACTGTCCCCTCACATAGTTGTACACTGTAATAAAATTGCCCGTAAGCCTTCTTTTTTCTAAACTGGGTAACCCCAAGTTTGATCATTTGTCTTGATATTGCAGTCCATGCATTATGTTCATAACCTTGGTTGCTCTTCTCTGTACCAGCTGTAGTTACGTTGCGTCCTTCTTATATACTGGAGCCCAAAGTTGTCCACAGTGTTCGGTGTAGCCAAAATAGATGCTAATATAGAAAAAAACTATGTACTTGGCAAGAGCATCTATACTTCTTATAATAAAGCCTGTAATTTAATTTGCTTTGGCAGCCACTGCCTGGTACTGGTCACTAAAGTTGAGTTGCTCTCCACCCATATGCCCAAGTCTTTTTCAATGACAATTTTACTCAGTGTTCTACCATTTAGTGCATAATTGTACATTTCATGTCCTCAGCCCAAGTGCATGTAGAAAAGGGGGCCTAATACTGACCCCTACGGGGAAGCTTAGTCCATTGTTTAAATGAAACCCAAGCAGTTGAGCCAGTTGTTAACTCAATTACACATATTTTTTATTAGTCCCATTACTCTTATTTCATGCACCCATCTTTTATGTAGCCCCATCTGAAACCCCTTTGAAAAGTGCAGATATACAACATTCATGGTGTTATTCTGGCCCAGCCTGGAACTATCCTCCTCTTGAAAGCTGATCAGATTAGTTTGACAGGACTGTTCCCTTACAAAGCTATATTGATGCTCGGTTATGAGGGGTTTTTTTTTAGAACCTCCTAGATACCATCCCTTCCAATTTCCAAACTTACTGGCCGATAGTTTCCAGGCTCAGATTTTGCCCCCTTATTGCATATTGGCACCACATTCTCTATGCACCAGTCCTGTGCTACAGACCCTGTATTGTTTTGGAATGCTTGAATGTTAAAAGAATATTAGAAACAATGGTCAGCCTATCATGGCACTTAATTCCTTCAGTTCTTGGGGATATATGACATTCAATCCCATAGATTTGCCTATTTTAGTGTTTTTGAAATGATGCCATGCTTCCTATGCAATTAAAACTTTGTTACACAGTTAATATGATTGTGAAAGACAAATGTCCATCAAGTTCATCCATGGGATGGGAAAGTTGACTTGAAAATGTGTTACTCAAACAATAGTTCAAGTTGAATAATATATAGAATAAAGGACCATTTATTTATTTCTAGCACAATAGGGTTATAAAGCTTCAGGAGTTAGAAGTCGCATCAGTCTGTTGAATGTAGCTGTCTACAGCATAGGAAAAGGAAGGCCAGTTAGTGGGGTGACAGCTGTAATTTAATACTCTTCGATTGCGCTACATCAGATAAAACAAATGTGATAACTGTAATCATGCCTGAGCAAAAAGAACTTTTTCACAATCTGCGTTTTCTGGCTCTCTGAAATATTTGTACATTTTGTATATTCATATACTCTGTTATCAATTCCAGTAAATTTCATCAGTGATAGTTGGTAAGGTGTTTGATCATCAGATACTTTGGATTATCGAACTGTAATAGCGTTCTGTGTTATACTCATTTGTGCTTATCTCTGCTACATGATAGTCTTGTAATATGTATTATTATATTGTAGCTATTTGATGAAAACACAAGTTTGATTCTTATTAAATGGAAGACTAAGCAGTATCAATGTGGAAGGGTTCAATCCATCTGTCCTCTAGTCATCCATCAATCAGAATGGAGAGCGGCCACCAAGATTTTCTTTTATTTTGGAGGATCCGACATGTATATCCAATACATACTGGATTCTAAAGAATATATATAATGCATCATTTTACCAGTGGTGGCCCTGTGTGGGAGTGGATCAGTTCCTCCAGTTCCCCCACAGATTACAGTTGATTGCTGGAGTCTAAGCAGCATTCTACAAAAAGGGAATTGTCCAAAATGGATAACGGTTTAAAAACTATAAGGGATAATTACCCCAAAATAGCAAATAACTCTCCGTTCTTCCCGAGTCTCTCCATATGGATAAGTAGTTCTGTACAGCCACGTATCGAGTATTGTCACATTTAGTAGAAATTGTAGGACAAATTTTGGTGCCATTTTTACCCATTTTTTGTGTGAAAATATAAAATCTGGAGCTAAAACACAATTTTGGTGGTAAAAATATAGTTATTTTTTCTTCACTGCCAAATGGTATAAAATTCTGTGACACTCCCATGTCATGTGTCAATATGATCACAGGATCTCTAGATGAATCAATTGACAGTTGTAGTTTGTAAAATGGGGTCAATTATGTGTGTTCTGCTGTTCTGGCACCTCATGGACTCTCCCAGTGAGTTATGGCACCTGCAAATCAGAACAGTAAAATCTGGCGCTCCTTGCCTTCTGAGCTTTGCACTGTGCCTGAAAAATATTTCTTGATTACGTGTAGTCTGTTGTGAAAAAAAATTCCTATTAGCCCTTAGAAAAATTAAAAACTTGGGCTAAAATAACATTTTTGTGAGGAAAATGTGATTTTATTATTTTCACGGCTTAATGTTATAAACTTCTGTGAAGCACCTAGAGGTTCAAGGTGCTCACAACATATCTAAATATATTCCTTGAGGAGTGTAGTCTCCAAAATGGGGTTACTTGTGGGGGGTTTCTACTGTTTAGGCACACCAGGGGCTCTCCAAATGGGACATGATGTCCGCTAATTATTCCCGGAAATTTTACATTCAAAAAGTCAAATGACGCTCCTTCCCTTCTGAGCTCTGCCATGCACCCAAACAGGAGTTTTCACCCTCATATTGAGTATTGTCGTGCTCGGGAGAAATTGCACAACAAATTGTGTTGGGCAATTACTCATGTTAACCTTATGAAAATGCAATATTTTGTGCAAAAAACATATTTGTGGGGAAAATGTTATTTTTTTTATTTTTACGTCTCAATGTTATAAACTTCTGTGAAGCTCCTGAGGGTTCACTGTGGTCACCACACATCTAGATCAGTTCCCTGAGGGGTCTAGGCACATCAGAGGCTCTACAAATGCAACATGACATCCGCCAATTGTTCCAGCAAATATTGCATTTAAAAAGTTAAATGGCGCTCCTTCCCATGCACTTAAACAGTGGTTTTCTTTCTCATATAGGGCATCGGCATGCTCAGGAGAAATTACAGAGCAAATTTTGGGGTCTGAAGTAATTGTTTTGTGAAAAAGTTAAATGTTCCTTTTTGTTTTTCCACATTCCAAAAATTATTGTGAAGCACCTAGAGGGTTAATAAAACTTCTTGAATGCAGTTTTCAGCATCTGAGGGGTGCAGTATTTAGAATGGTGTCACTTTTGGGTATTTTCTATCATATAGACCCCTCAGAGTGACTTCAAATGTGATGTGGTCCCTAAAAAATGGATTTGTATATTTTGTTGTAAAAATTAGAAATTGCTGGTCAAATTTTAACCCAAAGCTTCAAAAAAAAATTTGGTTACAAAATTGTGCTTATCTAAAGAAAACATGTGGGAAATGTTACTTATTAATTTTTGTTGTGACATATCTCTGTGATTTAAGGGCATGAAAATTCAAAGTTGTAAAATTGCAAAATTTTCAAATTTTTGCAAAAAATTCCATTTTTTTAGCAAATAAACGCAAGTCAAATCAAATAAATTTTACCACTATCATAAAGTACAGCATGTCACGAAAAAACGTTCTCAGAATCACTGGGATCCGTTGAAGCATTCCAGAGTTATTACCACATAAAGTGACAGTTGTCAGAATTTTAAAAATTGTCCTAGTCATTAACTAGCAAACTACCTTCGAGGGTAAAAAAATGCAAGATATATTTGCACTATAATTTGTGTCAGTTTGTGTTGGGTGCAAATCCTATCAATTTTTCTTGTCATTTTTCAAAAGTGTCGAGGACTAAAACAGTAAAAATTCACAAATTTTTGCTCCAAATTGAGCCCTTGATCTCAGTGTGAAGATAAACTTTGTAAAAAATTGTTTTAATGTTTTTAACTCTAAAATGTCCTATAAATCATGTATTATCCAGACCCCAAGTCACTCTCAGATTTCTCCAAAGACTGTGCAGACATTCTTACATCAGCAGGTAGAAGCTATCAGCTTCTGCATGAGCACTATCTCATAGGTGTGTGGACACATAGTTCTTCCTCATCGTGGTGTGCAAGCTCATGCAGAACTCTTTCGTGAACTTTTTTAACCAAGACTCCCAGCAGGGCCTTATAAGGGCTTACAACTGTGAAGCAGTGACTAGTGTTACATGTGAGGGTCGCTGTGTGCTCCCCCCAGGATGCGCACAGAGGCGTATTGAGGCCATGGGAGTGCATTGCAGTCACAGGCGTAGCTGTGATTGCAATACAGAATAAAAGTAAGTGTTAGTCTTGGGCAAACTATTTGTCCAAGGCAGATTTAAGAAAACCTGCACTGGGCTTTTGTGTTTTGAAACAGAATACAGGATGGTAGTGGTGAAGTCTGTTTCATTCCTGACCAGGTTTTCCATGTGGCTGAATGCCACAGGTTGCTTGTAAAATCCGTGAAGTAGGGTTGGGTGTGTCAGGGTCAGAGTCAGTGCCAGTCTGGTGTTGGGAGGAGTACAGAGCAGGAGGCTCTACAGAACTCCACCTGTGTGAGGCAACACAGGCCAGCGGAGCCAACAGCCAAGGCAGCTGAAAGGCCTGGCACCCACAGTGTACACAGCGGTTCTGTTGCCCATGGCAACTGGTCTCGAAGGTGGAATGACGTGTTTATCAGCTGCAGACTGGAGGATATGGTTCCCAGCGGCGATCCAAAGGATATTGTGTACTGTGTAGTTCTGTGAGTTGAACATTAACATGGCGGTGCAGTCACCTACGGCAACCGGTCACGAAGATGGACTGGCGTGTTTATTGACTGCAATCAAGAGGATATGGTTCCCGGCTGCGATCTGGAGGATATTGTGTGCTGTGTTTTTGTGAGTTGAACATTAAAGAGACATTTTGCTTTGAACTTTCCTGGGTCACTGCCTCATTACTGCATTGGGTGCTACCTCTGCACTACACAACAGATATTAAAATTTAACTAAACTTTCAGCTGGGCTTTTGTTTTTAATTTTAATATGATGTGAGATTTAACACCTGCAAAAACATCGCATTATTCTCCTTCATTATGAAAGCAGCGAGCTGGAGATGTAATTTATAGACGTAATTAAGAATCCAGGGAATATTTGAGCACTGGAAATATCTGGGAGTGGCCAACACATGCAGGGATTGTCTGTTTGTTAGGCAATCCCTTCATGTGTTGCGGCTGTCGAACAGCTACGAGACATGCAGCCGCGGTTACTCAAACATAGTATTTGAGCATGCCGAAGATACTCTGTTAGCACCCGAGCATGTTTGGATAACACCTTATCTGAGCACACTCACTCATCACTAATCATATTATATGGCACTGTGTACTTACATTTGCTCATTTTGCCTTTCTACTCAGTTAATTCTTCTCTTTTGCATTAGGTCTATGACATCGCTCGATTAAACACAGACTAGCTGAATCCTTCAAAGCTCTGTGTAGAAACAGTACTTTAAGTATATTTTCCCTGCATGAGTCATCCTTAGAGCTACAATTGTACTCCTTGCAAAATCCCAGGCAGATGGAAGGAGCAGAGCAGCTGGATCAGGAGTTTGACTCATACAGGGAAAAGAGACATCCTGTTTCTACATAGAGCTTAGAAGGATTCAGCTAGTCAAGTTTTAAATCATGTGATGTCATAGACATAGTGGAAAACAGAAGAATTAACTGGGTAGAAAGACAAAATAAGCAGTTGTAAATACAAAGTGCTGTATAATATGATGAGTGCAATATATTAAGAGGATAAAAACTTTGATTAGAGTACTTCTTTATTATGGAGCGGAGGTTTGCATTCTTCTTGTGAGCCATGATGTCCTTACGAGCGGTGTGATATATTGTGGTGTGACAGTTGGAAAGTTGCATACTTACTAAGCCACATCATGTCTCTGGGTATTTGCAGTTCTTCTATTGTGACAGAATATTTACATCAGTCATTATATACTTATGTTAGGAAAAATAAATGTACCATTAATATCTTTAATATATGTTACTTCGAATGACTTACCATGTAACTGTGTGCTGAGCAGTTGCAACATTTCACAGCCCTTGTGGATATAATGGGTCATTTTTTACAAGGTTAGTGAAATGCCAATAATCATTTTTCAGAGTGTTACATGTGATTTATTCTGTAATAAACTGTGGAGTTGCCTCCTTGCAGCAGAAATTTCCTTGCCAGATTTGATTACGAGATTTGTGCTTATGTTGTTGGAAATTCTTATTGCAAAACAAACATTGGTAACCCACATTTACAATGTGTCATTCCTTAATCTTCTTTCTCACATGACAATAAATATTCCAACCAGAGTTTTGTACTTTGAAATTTGTGTAGTCAAAGTAATTTAACAAAAGACCATGATGAATCCTACGAGGTGTCTACAGCCCTCTGTCTCTCATGTGTTATCTGGTTTCCAAGAATATTTTTTTTACTGAACTGCGTCATTGTTTGAGTTTGTCGTATAAGGCACCATGATCATTTACTGCTGAAAAGACTCAATCATGGTCATATTGTAAAGTACGAAGTGACATTTAAGGAGCACAATGGCAGCCACTAAAGTGATTTATAAGGCGAAGATTGAGATCAGGGCTTTGTGATGGCTACTCCAAAACATTGATGTTGTTATCCTTAAGCCACTTTTTACCATTTTGGCAGTATGCTTTGGGTCATTGTCCATTTCGATGACCCATTTCCACCCAAGCTTTAAGGTGCCACATAATCTTCTTTTCTCATGATGCCATCTACTGTATTTTGTGAAGCGCACCAGTCCCTCCTGCAGCAAGACAACCCCACAACATGATGCTGCCACCCCCCTTGTTTCACAGTTGGGATGGTGTTTTTAGGCTTCCAAGCTTCTCCCTTTTTCCTCCAAACGTAACGATTGTCATTATACCCAAAAAGTTAAATTTTCCTTTCATCAGACCACAGGACATTTCTCCAAAAATTAAGGTCTTTGTTCCTGTGTGCATTTGTAAACATTAATTTGTCTTTTCATGTACCTTTTGGAGTAACGGCTTTTTCCTGGCAGAGTGGCTTTTCCACTCATGTTGATACAGTACTCGTTTCACTGTGGATATTAACACAATCTTACCAGCTTCTGCCATCATCTTCACAAGGTCTTTTGCTTTTGTCCTTGGGTTGATATGCACATGTTGGACCAAAGCATGTTCACCTCTGGGACACAGAACCCGTCTTCTTCCTGAGAGGTATGATGGCTGGATATTCCTATCTTGTTTGTACTTGCGTATAACTGTTTGTACAAATGAACGAGGCACCTTCAGGTATCTTGAAATTGTACCCAAGGATGAGCCAGACTTGTACAAGTCCACAATTCTCTTGCTGATATCTTGGCTGATTTCTTGAGACTTCGCCATGATGCTACACAGAGAAGCAGTATGTTTCAGGTATGCATCCACAGGTGTATTTCTAATTAACTCAGATGTTGCCAAAAAAACAATCAGAAGCTTCCAAAGACATTACATCATTATATTGGCAGTCCAGGATAGTTTATAAGCATAGTAATCTTAGTGTATGTAAACGTTTGACCTTGCAGTAAGTAAAAAAAATGCCTTAAAACATTCTCTCTCTCTCATTATTCTTGCATTTGACAAATGTTAATAATTATGGTTGTCGTAATTGACCTAAAATGGGAAAGGTTATAGGTCAATTAGCTCAGCACCTATTTCTCACTAACTCTGGGGTTAACCTGCTTCAGGAGAATGTTCTGATAAGCACAACACTCAGAAAAAGAGGCAACTGCTGATTTTTTTCACTGCAATCCTTTGTACTTCAACTGAGTACATTCTGATATCAATGCTGCTAAAGGCAGGCGAATAAACTGGGGAAAATCATTGATTTGGAAGCCACTTACAAGCTATTTTTACAGAAATAAAGACAAGTTCCCAAGTAAAGTGATTTGTGTAATTTCATTATTTTCTATGCTGGACAAAATTATGAAAACAAAATTTAAGATTAATTACTCTTTAATAGTGATGGAAAAATCCCTGATGTTCAGGTTTAGCGGGTTTGACCGAACATTTTAAAAAAATTTGGCTCAAGTAACAGAACAGTACCCGAACCTGGACACCATTCAAATGAATAGGGGATCTGAACATCGTTTGTTTGCCTTGCTGTCATCTGCATGGCAGCACGGCAAACACTGCCTTGGATTGGATCATTACTGAAGGTCAGAGAGCTGCAGTTCCCAAGCTGTGAGATGACAGCATGGTCCAGCAGCTGTGACCAGGGGTAAAAAGTTTACTGCCGGTCACAGAAGCGTTTGCTGATATGAGTACTACTTTCATCAGCTTATGCATTTTGTCGCTGCCAACACTATTCATCAGCCGGCGCCTGCACTATAAACAAATAAAAAAAAAAGACTTGGGGTCTCTTCTACTTTTGATAAAGAGTATGGCAAAACTGACAGCTGCGTGCGACAACCCTCAGCTGTCAACTTTATCGTGGTTATTTATCAGTGGTAGAGGGGTCCCCACACCATTTGTTTAAAATATTTAAATAATTAATTATAAAACGGCTTGTGGTCCCCTCATTTTTGACAACTAGCTAAGCTAAAGAAGGCAGCTGGGGGTTGGTATTCTCAGGCTGGTAAAGGGCTATGGATATCTGCCCCGGCCTAAAAATAGCAGCCTGCAGCTACACCAGAAAAGGCGCATCTATTAGATGCCCCAATTCTGGCAATTTTCCCTGCTCTTCCCCACTTGCCCTGTGGCAGTGGCAAGTGGGGTTAATATTTGTGGGGTTGATGTCACGTTTTTATTGTCAGATACATCAAGCCCACTGGTTAGTAATGCAGGAGTGTCTATAAGACTCCTATCCATTACTAACCATGTAGTCATATTGTAAATGAAAAACACCCAGTATAAAGTCCTTTATTTTAAAGAAAAATCCACACCCTGTTTTACAAATTTAATTAAAAAAAACAAACAGTTATACTCACATTATGCCCATTCCATTGAAGCCCTTTCCCCTGTAGAAAAGAAAATAGTAAACAACAAAAATACTCACCTTGTGCCCATTACATTGGAGCCCTTGTCACCTGTAAAAAACAGAACCATGATACTCACCTTACTCCCATGTCTCCTGTAAAAAAAGAAAAATAATAAACAACCATATCCCTCACCTGTCCGAAGTGAAGATGTCCCACACCAAAAACCATGTCTGCGATATGTGGTTTATAACCTGGACAATTGTTATGATGCGACCGTCCAGGCTGAAAACCATGGGAGAAAGAGGTAATATCTTACCACCGATCAGAGCCGCCAGTGTTTATTAAAAATGTTGCACCATTTGCCTTCTTTAGCCTCTGCTATGCACTGTCTATTGCTGACTGCAGAATGAGTTAACTGGGAATCCAAAAGAGAGCTCCTTCTTACTAGAGAGAATATAAATATCTTTTAGCGTCTTAGATTCTTTCACTTGATTTATGACCATAGGGAAGTTTAAAGTCAATTCTGGTATAATCAAAAATCAGCACAGCGGAGCTTAGAAGATAAATGAGAAGTTATAAACTCTTTAGCCAGAACAAACTCACTGACACAGAACGAGCTCATAGTGAAAGGGAATCTGTCAACACATTTGACCTATGTAAACTATTAATATGGGCATACAGGTTATAGACTGCTGATAACAAGTCCTACCTTACATCAGCTGTGTTGTTGTAGATAAATCCTCTTTTGTCACTTTATGTAAATGAGCTCTTCCAGGCTCTGGGGAGGACGCTGCCTGGAAGATAACTCTGCCTCCGCATGTCATTATCATGTGCATCGCCTCCCCTCAGCATCACTTTCCCTGTGACATCAGATGCTTGTCAGGAAAGCCCTCATACCTTCCATCTCCCATCGTTCCTCTTCAGTGTTCCGTATGGGCATAGGATTCAACTTCCTACTGCGCAGTTGCCAGTCACTAACTGGAATATACACAGATATGTTCATTTATTGATGTTATTTTGTGAGGTATTGTGTAGTAAGGAACCTGAAGGTTGAGTAAGCATAAGATACACTGCTTATTATGTTATTTATTGTTTTATTAGAAGTTATGTTACTTTTTTATAAGTTGGGATATATTTACTATACGCCCGAATCCCATTTGGCATAGGGAGAATGGGGGATTCAGACATGAGCCCCGGAGGGGCCACTGAGCATAGGAAAAAAACACAATGTGAAAGGGCCCCTTATATCCTATCTAATATAATCTAATAATATAACATTACCAATTTAACATGAAACAAATTAGACATGAAGATTAATCAGTGAATTATTGAACTTGCTTACTATCAGTAAGAGGCAGAAATGAAATATTTACAGTAGAGCAATGGTCGGTGATTAAAGCTAATTTTGATATTTTTAGCCTATGGACTACCAAAATGTAATAGTGGACAACCCCTCTAAGGAAACACTTAAAGTTCCTTGAAGCTGTGTAAGCAGCAGCTGAGGACCATGTCTGCCCCTAGCAACCAAGAATATTATCTTTACATATTTACCGAAAAAATCTTTCACATTTTCACTTAAAAAATAAGTTGTCATTTCAGGTATCTTTGAACATAATGTTTCCTTGAAGAGTAAGTGCATGGCTTTTGAAAATACTGAAGAGCATGCCTGATTGAAAAGCTCCATACTACACATACAAAAGAAGCTTTATTTGTTCACCCAGAATGACAAATGGCAAATAATAATCACAAATTAATAGAGGAAAGGAAAGAAATTAACTGGTTGCTGCAAATGTTACATTTCATGAACACATAATAATGTAATTGGGTGGTCTAATCCACAAAAAGAAATGAAGACATTAATGTTCCAGCTAGTAGCCAGTCCTACTTTACTGAACAAGAATGTCTTAATGCCTTTGAATCATTCAGAGACCCGTTCTCAGAATCTATGGGGTTCCCGAATGGACGAACTCCAGTGATCAGTAAGGATAGGGGATCACTACAAAACTTGGTAGAAACTCTTTACATACACTATGCAGAAGATCTTATTATCTAGTGTGAGATAGCGCTTACTGCATGTGTTGGGGGGACAATCTCTTAGCAACGGGACTCAGTCACATGGGCACGTTTTTCTCACAAAATTAGTCCACGCTGTGTATTATGGCATCATAAACCGGGTCATGCACAGTCCATTACACTTCATGGAACACAATAGGCACCAACAGATGACATTAAGTTGCAGCTTTAACTTATATACTTCTTATACGGCTTTATCTCACAGTTCAGACACTACACCCACCAGCCCTCCTTGCCTAGTTCCCGGGGGTGTCCGCACGCCGTATCAATGTCTCTAGTCATATAGCGCACACGACATTGATTCGCAGTCTCTAAACATGCTGGACCTCACTTCCTCCAGTTACCGTGGGAGACCACACAGTTCATTACTGACCCCCTGTCAGTGCACACAGTTCCCCGTAGTCTGGGTTACCTTCCAGGAGCTCCTGCTTCACACGCTGACTCCTGTCAGTCCTCTCTCTCTCAAGGAAGCTGCTGACCTGGGATCACAATCCCAGACAATGCCTTGATCACTAGGCCACCTGACAGTCCAGATCCTCAGATGGGCTGTAGCTCCCCCAGTGCAGTGCTGTTGCAGACTCTGCCTCCACTCCTTCCCATGTGCTCTTCAGGAATCCTACTCCCAGGACATCCAACACAGGTTGTGCTATTCAGGAATTCTACTTCCAGGACTTCCAACACAAGCCACTCAATGTGCTATTCAGGACCTCTGCCCCACCTGGGACCGTCCAACACACCAGTCTGAGTGTGCTTTATCAGGGATATGATCCTACTCCCAGGATCTCCCAACACACCAGTCTTCAGATCCACGGCCTCCCAGTGCGCTATTCTGGGATCCAGTCCATACACAGGACCTCCCTTCACACAAGCCATCCAGGATCTACACAGTCTCCATTACAGAGATCACTACACCACCATGTGACCACACCATGGTAACATTGTGTAGTTGTAACCACTCCCATAGATTTGTGGTGTGTGTGTGTGTGGCTAGTCCAACCCGCCCAGCTCTCAAACTAGCCCAATAGGCCTCCGTTCATAACTATACCAACACTTGTGGGACTACAGGTCCCAGATCAACAAAATTACATCAGGGTTACAGTGCATACTCCCTCTGTGACACACATCGGCCATTTACAATTCTGCCAGTCACTGTTTCGCCATCATTATAACCACAGATACGCCTCCATGCATATCCCGAGGAGCACACACAGCGCCCTCTAGCTGTAACAGGGGTCAATGCATCACACTAGATAGAAATACATCATTATTCTGTACATGTCACACATGAAGAAGAGCAAGAAGTCATATAACCTGCAGTTCACAAATGGCTAACCCAAAGCTTGAAACTCTGGTTTTGAACCTGGTGATTTGCTCCTGCCATTTCTGTTTGTAGATTCCTAAAACAAAATATAATGATATTTTAAAAGGCCTTGACTTTTTAAGGGAATCTGTTACATTGAGCATGCAGGTTGATCTGTGGAGAGAATGGTACAAAGAACGAGAAGCTGAGCACAATGATATATATAGGTAAATTGGAAAAGATTCAGTATGGCATCATATTTTTTCCATTGCGATCTCTGGTGTTTGTATATGAGTCCCATGGGTGGTCCTACTCAGTGATTGACAGCTATCTGGGCATGCTCAGTCACACGGAGAAAAGACTGTCAATTACTCAGTGGGACCGCCCACTGGGGTGCATGCATGTAAATGTCAAGAATTTGCAATGAAGTCTTTCTGAAACTTTTCCCACAAAAATATATATCAATCTGATCATCTGACCTGCAGATCCAATATCATTTTTAACTTTACAGGTTCCTTTTAAGTCTTTTCGTGCAACATGTTTCTTGTATGGCTTTCTAAGATCTTGTTACCTAATACACTGACAATCAGAATGCTGATACCTTTAGTGAAAAAAAGATGCATGAAGCATTATGAACCTTATATCTAGAGAGCACATGTTTTATTTCTTTTCTAAGGCAAAGTTCACACGAGTGTATAAAAAAAATCATCTAATTTTCATCAAGAGAAAATATTTTTTTTCATCTGCGTTATAATTCGTATGCAGTCTGTTTGGCATCCATTTTTATACATCGGCAGTTATTAAAATGTCAATGTACAGCTTCCTATGTTACAGAAATGCAATGTATCCGTAAAAATCAGATGCTAGACAGTTGATCCATATGAGAAACGATTTTGTTGCACACCCAGGGACATCAAAAGGCAAGTCTCGTCCAAAATGTGGAGGATACGAGGGCATGCTGTGTTTTGTTTTCACATGGACATTCAGTTTATGAAGAAGAAAAAGCAATCATCGAAACAGCCCTCTTGAATAAGATTGGTATCAGTGCTATCAGTTTTTTCATGGACAACACTCAGATCAAAGATATGTGAATGTAACCTGAAAAGACAAAATGATAGGGAATTTAGATTGTGAGCCCCAATAAGTACAGTTATGAAAATGTCTTATAATAATCTTTTTTTTATATAGCGCTTGCATGTTCCGCAGCGCTTTACAGTTTGTACACATTATCATCGCTGTCCCAGATGGGGCTCACAATATAAATTCCCTAGTATGTCTTTGGAATGTGGGAAAAAATGGAGAACCCAGAGGAAACCCACGCAAACACGGGAAGAACATACAAACTCCTTGCATATTTTGGCCTTGGTGGGATTTGAACCCAGGACTCTAGCCCTGCAAGACTGCAGTGCTAACCACTGAGCCAACACTACAGAGTATGATAACACTATGTAAGCAACACATAATAAATAAAGAATAATAAATGGAAGTTGTTGATGATCATTTAGAATATTCCTTTTCCAGTAGCTTTAGCAGGTCCTACAGGATGAGATGTAGGCGGCATAAGAAAAACAGTTGACAGAGCATATTCTTTTAGCCAATATCATATATATACAGTACAGACCAAACATTTGGACACACCTTCTCATTTAAAGATTTTTCTGTATTTTCATGACTATGAAAATGTAAATTCACACTGAAGGCATCAAAACTATGAATTAACACATGTGGAATTATATACTTAACAAAAAAGTGTGAAACAACTGAAATTATGTCTTATATTCTAGGTTCTTCAAATTAGCCACCTTTTGCTTTGATGCCTCTGTGGCGACTGGACCTTCAGGGCTGCCACATATGCATACTTCTATAAGGAAGGCAATAAATCACTAATAAGATGCCTATTGATTCCTGTGCCTTGAGAAAACATTTAAAGAAACAAATGACAAATTATACTGGCTTACTAGCACAAGGTCTATCTAGATAGATGATCCTTTGGGTTACTAAAGATGGAGGACAGTTCTCCAGTGTGGGCTCCAGGAACAATAGTTGGTGTGATCGGATAACACCACTTTGCACTACCAAATTAGGAGATAGAATTTGTAGACAAACGGGCAAATGGTTGAGAGTAGGCAGCAGACAGGACAATGAGATCAGGGACAAGCCAAGTCTTTAGCAAGAAAATACAGAACATTAGCATGTTTGCACAAAAACCAAAGCTAGGTAACCTGTTGCACTGACACTAGACTGTTGGGAGTGAGACAACAGGCTTGATGATGTTGTCATAATTGAGATCCAGAAAGTAATTCAGCAACAGAGCACAGAACAGAGATGGTTAGAGGGGTTGTCCTGGACTAACATATTAATGAGCTACCACTAATATAGGTCATCAATATCAGATCTGTGGGGGTTTGACAATCGGGACTCCATTGTTCAGTGGGTTCTGCACCTTATCTCCTGTTCAACTGAGTATACTAGAGACAATAGCATCCTGTCAGTGGGGGTAGACATAGTAAGAGGTGAGTGTTACACCTAATTACCTTCCTGATCAGGGCCAAATCAAGGTTTTTGTAGGTTTCTGGGCCAAAAACAATTCCTGTAAAAGTTAGTAGAGCTACAGCTGTTTGACAACTGCATTTCTCCTTTTAGTTAGTGTCTAGTTAGTGTCCTTCTAGTTAGTGTCACCAGCACATGATATGTTGGACAAAAAGAATGGAATTCTGACTCTGAATGGTGTATATTCTGGCCCTCTGCCTAACCAGTTTTTGGTTAAGTGGGTGCAATATGAAGGAATGATGACTGCAGGCAGTAGTTTGTAAGGCACTCACTTATTATGTTAACTTATTGTTTTCTCTCATTTCTTCACTGTCCTATGTTATATCACATAGCTCCTCAGAATCCATGGAGGCTTCATACAGATTATATTGGTAGCTTGAGGAACAAGGTATCTTACATGTCGCAATCTTGAGCTTAAATCTTGCATGTGAATAAGTTTTGAAAAGGTCTCTCAAAGAATTGAATTTCTGAAACGAGTCTCGCATCTACGTGTACAAGCAGTATATTTGTCGTCGACTCTGAAATCAGTGAAATATGAAGTTGTCTTAGAAGGAAGCTAGAGCTACACTAGTCTTGTGTGACGCTGTGATTTGTTTTGCTCTATTTACCAGAGCGGCAGACTGATTTCACTAGATCTTTTTAAAATTCCCTAGTGATTTCCTTCAGAGACTTTTCATTCTCTGCTAAATCATCCATTTCCAATCTATATGCAAAATGCTCCAGGTATACATACAATTACAAATGTATAAAACAGGGAGAAGTGTCACATTTTCATTCTGTATGATTGCGAGGCTCTGAATTCCCACATTGTAGTATACATTTTTAGATATGTGACGACATATTGCAATGTTTGCACTACCGGGATCTCTGCAGCCTGTAACCTTCTAATTGGGTTAGTACACAATGAGGACAGTATGGTTACACGTAACGACCATGTGATAATGAACTAATATTTTGGTCATGAGGGACCATTAATTCTGATGATTGGCAAGTTTCATAGAGAAAGAAAACAGATGGGATAGTTGCATCTGTTCACTAGTTTCTGATTACTGTACTTTCTGCAGTCCAGTGAAAAATTTCACCAAGTTCGTTTGTGAGGAAACTGAAACTAAGTAACTAGTAAGATTACATAGGCTAGGTTGCTAAATTTATTTAACCTGAAATCCATATACACTTCTAGGGGTAATTCACCTGTACTTGATTTTGTACATTCTGTAAGTAGAGCTGTGTGAATCAAAACACTAGTAATCGATTTTTGGTACAAACCTTTTTTAAAATCAACAAATTTTGCAAATCTGAGAAATTCAGATGAGTCACTTAAAATGGCCAATGTCATGTTACAGATAACAAAAGCCCACAAAGAAGGATCATACGACCATGGGCGTGACTAGCCTTTCCCATAATACCTTGGAAGCAAACCATAATATAGCGCAGCTAATCTTGAGGAACCTTCTAGTGTCTATGGGTCATCAGTGACCTCACAACAAAGAGCTCAATCAGGAGATGATGCTGGCATTCTGTAAGGAATGGGAATAGTAGAGAGGACCTCAGAGCTCAGTCAGAGAGACATAATGCACAGAATACAGACAGTATGAGAGAAAACGATAGAAACATTTCATTACAAGAAATTAGTAGAGGCTTTAAAGTCAGACAAGGGCAAATGACTGTTCACGTTTACTGTGGCTCTGACTTAATCCATCTGCTTTGTGTTCATCTGGAGTGACAATTTAGAGCACCATTTATTTTGTAATTTTGTAAGCACCTGTGCAATGTCCGCGTCTGCCACATCTAATATTGCCGCCTGTATTTTCTATGTCAAACTTGCCTTTAAACACCACCGTTAATTACGATTCAGTCTGTGACAAGCTAGTTAGGCATGACACTCTATAACCAGCACAGGCTAAATGGTACCTCATTTAAAAATGTCTAGTAAAAGAAAGAGTGGCCATGGATGGGATAATATAAAAGGATGCCATCTGCCGGTATGAATTTGTGGGACAGCAGCACTTGTTTAGGCAGCAACGGCACTGTCTACTCAGCCTTCTGGTCTTTAATAGCAGACGAAAACCATAGTTGTCTAGTGCCTCCAGCATTAATGTGGAGGAAGCAGAAGAAATTGTGGACTGGATGGCTCATTCAGCTGCTCAGTGACAGCAGTATGATGTTACATATGACAGTGACATTGGGACTTTAAAGGGGTGTCATTCATGTCTTTTCACAGCAGTTACAGGCTTTGAAGCACTGATCATGCAGAATTAATTTAGTTTGAGTCAAATTTTCTACGTGAGTTGCACCCATCTGTAATCAGTCTCCTTTCTGTAAGCCGTCTCTCATGGCTAGGATGAGTGAATATGCAGTTCCCTCAGAAGTACATAATGGCAGACATAGAGCATCGGGGTTTCTGCGGCAAACCTAGGCCTCTTTCAGGTGCTTCTTGGAACTACCATGCAGATGACCACTAAGAACAGAAGAATTTGGTGTCTGCAACCTATTTAAATTAGTAGAATTGCCACTTCAGACAGTTGTGTGCCTCCTCATTCCAGGTTACTACATGTTTTGATCTCTGTTGGTACAACCATCCTCTAACAGTGTCATACAAGTAGACAGATGACCTGGCTAAGAACTCTAGAGCCCAAACAAATGATGTTCCCCTAGTTAATATTATGCCACTTAATGAGATGTCAAAGGAAAAATACAAGATGGACAATCCGGATATCAGATACCACATACAAAACACAGAAAAAATAGACATATTGAACAAAAAAATAACAGTATTAAAATGGAAGTGCCAGGCCTGTTTTATTCAATGTTTTCCCCAACCAGGTTTCATTAGAAAACTAGATAAAGTCCCAAAACTTGGTGTTTATAAAAGATCATTCACATAGAAATCTAGGCAGGGCAAGCTTGATTATACATTGGTTTATTAATGGATATTATATAGCTAGCTTTTAGAGTGTTTCATAGGGAACCTGTCACCAGTTTTTGTGCCTCTGAAAAATTGCCACCAGCCTTATCTGCTCCTATACTACATTAGACAAATGTGTCTATCTTCTCCTGACCCTCAAAAATACCATTTTAATTGCCCACGCTTTGTATGTAAATGAGGATGGTCCGGACCGTTGGGTGTTCTTGCTGTGGCATCTGTGCCTCCTCTCTGCTCCTAATCACCGTCACTTGGCTTTGATTGACGTGGATGACTTACCCTGCATCAACCACATAGTGAAACAAAATCTAGTGCCTTGCAGGCCCGCGCAGACACACTTTACGCTGTCCTAATGCAGAGGCTGTCTGCAGTAGGCAGAGCAAAGTGCACCTGCATGGACTTGTGTGGTTACTGCGCAGTCACAAGATTTTGTTCTGGCAGGATGCATCTACCATGTCAGTTGAAGCCGAAGGATGTCAATTAGGAGCAGAGAGGATGCGCATACACTGCAGTGAGGAAGACCATCGGACTGTACCATCCTTGTATACATACAGCATGAGAGCAATTTAAAATGGTTTCTTTGGGTGTTTACAGGGGGAATCCGAAGATGATGGACACGTTTATGAAATGCAGGTAAAGGTGTTGGCATTTGTTCAGCTCGCCCAAAAGTAGTTCAGAGCAGCAGAGGCATCTATGTCTACACGCAGTAAATCCAAGAAAAAAAAAATTATTAATGGTTCAGATTCATGATTAAGGATGTGTGTACCAGAAATGCATTGATGTTTTATGTTCTTATCGAACTCAATATTTTAATCTTTTTTGCGAGGCTTTTTGTACTCTTCTACAAATAAACATTTGCATGTTTGTGAAGCTGGATCTCTCTCTTTTTCTCCTTGTATTTATTCAGACTCAATAACTGGTGACAGGTTCCCTTTAGATTGAAAGTTTAATTTTATTATTCATTTTGGACTATTTAGTTGAGATATAATTCTGTGATTATTTGGAGCTAATATTTCCTGATCTCTACTTCAGTCTTGCTGTGATGTATTTATAAAGCTACATCAACTTTACATAGAAAAAAAACACAAAAATTGAGCTTAGCTTGAGTTGGTATACATGCAGAAGTTAAACGCATGTTCACATTGGCCACAAAACATTAAAACCTACAAGAGAAAAGAGTAAGCAAAAACCCTGATGTAACTAAGTAAAAAAGCAAAAGTGCATTTAAATAACACAGAGTTTTTAGTAATACTGTTTTTTGATCAAAAAATAGCACAACAGCCATCCCACCGCATCAAGGTAACTCTGAATGGGACACTCCTACACTGTCTAATATTAAAACCCTACCATGTGTCAATGTTGACCTCCGTGTGAATAAGGGCAGACAAAAGGACTGGGCCCAACCAGTGAAACAACTTTTGCTTTTTTACTTAGTTACATCAGGGTTTTTGCTTACTCTTTTCCCTTATAGGTTTTAATCAACTTTACATAGCACAATACTGGGGAGAAAGGGTTCAGGTCAATCAGCCTTTCTAGCTGTAGAATCTTTTTAATAAATAAGTATGAAGGATGACATCGGATAGATGACAAAGATCCTACTGCTGCCACCACACGTGATGAACCTGCACCTAGCCACCCCACCTGACATCACTATTACATCAGGGATCACGTGGTACAGTCTCCTTTCTCACATACACCGACATGACATTCCGCACCCCCTGGGGACATGTAAGGTCAATTTGGCACAGTTTTACAAAGATAGCCCCCCTGTCCACATGGGCCAGAGAGACATGGGCCGTGAAAGGATGTGGCCCACGTAGTCGCTAACTTGGCACGACATTCGCTCACAACCCTGATTGGCTGAGAGGTCCGTTTCACTAGCACCAGTGAAACACAACCTTATCAGCCTGGTAGGACTGCCACCAGTTCCTCGTTAGATATAAGCATGGTATGTTAATGTGATTATATTGGGCCAAAAACTAGTCTCGGTAGCATGGAAAGGTAAAGCCGAGAACACAGATGTGTGGATTCGTGGATTGAGATAAAAGAGCAGCCCAAGGTTAAATTATATATTTAATCGCTTTAAGGGCACAATACACAATATACTATATACACAATGGTTATACATATATAATGGTCTTTTATGACAATATAGATGATTGTTCAAAAGTTATAAGCAGATGAATCATGTTAATTACCAATTTGATGTTTGACCATGTGTGCTGGGCCGCATGGGAGCATGAGACTGTCAGCTGATTTAGTTCCTTCCAGCACATTACACGACATGTCCCCTCCTATAGAAGTGAACAGCAACCGTGACAAAGAGAGAGAGCACATGGCTTTACACAAGCCTTTTAACCCCTTGCTTGGTCACATCCTTTTCACCCCCAGGAGGGGCCTTATCTCCCTTCCCTGAGCATTTGAAGCTAAAACTCACAAATCCTATGAAGGATCATAACTTCCCAATGGAAGGTCAGCCGCCAGCGATTATGGTGCCATGGGATCCGGCTGGGGCCCCGTTACACTTGGAGACCAAACACACTTTGCTACTTGTCTTCTACTAGCTATTCTGCATAACTCTCACCCTCGGGTGCTAGAATGGATTGAGACCCTGGAAGTCATTTGGCCCGTTCCAGAGATCTCAAAAATGTAACTTTTGTGTGGCTAGGATGTATGGATAACTCCATATTCATCTTAAATCTCTTTATGAAATTCCCTTCTGACTGGACAAAGCAGTTACACAGCGTGGGCTCTGCAGGAGGTCATCTTGTATGAGCTAGGATACTAGCTGGTTGGACCTCCTACTGAGCCAGATGCCCTGTTACAGCTACACATGCAGAGGGAGGATTCTAAGCTGCCATTAAATCCTCCCATTCTTCACAATAAATATTTAGCGATATAATGTGGTTTATGTTTTAATGTATGTTTTTAAAATCCTCTTCCAGAATTAGACTATCTCTGACAATTAAATATACACAGGATTGTGTAAGTCTGATTTATTAAAAGCTCCAGCTTGAACTCAACACCCCCACAAATTAAGCAACACTTTCATGTATGTGTCATCACATCTTTACACATATAGGAATAGCTTATTTGCAGCTGCATTCAGAAGTCTTGTTTCAGCAATTCCAGGGGCTCATTACAAATATTGTGCTGGATGGTTTATTATAAGCTTGGGAATGCCTGACATGTTTGATGTGTAAAATCAGCAGCAATGGTTCAGGGTGACACTGTGGTTTCTTGGTGTGCAAATTACATTAAGTGTTTGTTTTTAAAAAAAAAAAAAAAGAATGTGCTATGCAGTGCAGCGAATAGGCAATAAGGTATGGAAATGCATTCAGCTGCAGTTAAACAGTATTTAACAAAACATGTGCCATACACAGATAACTAACAGCAGTGGTGTGCAGAATCCACAGATGAGCAGGAAGCAACAGTAGCTAGATTACAGGGTCAAGCTGGAATAATCTGGTTATTTTGTAGAGAAAAGCCGATGTAGAATTACATGGCTCGTCCCTGTAATTTCTTATAACTATGCGTTTAGTTCATATCAGGCAGGAGGAAAATCAGACAATGGATAAGAAGGAGATGTCCAATATTTTATCCGATTACAGATATGCACACACAATGGGACCAATTCATTAAAGCTTTGACACCAGAATTCTGGCATAAAAGCAGAGGCGTAGCTAGGGTTTTGGTTTGGGGGGGGCAAAGCTTCTGAGTGGGCCCCTAACCAGGTAACCTTGATTACAACTCGGTGACACCCCTTAATAATGGAGGAGAACCTCAGCAGATGACCGCGATGTTACTGAAGATAATCTCTATATAAAGACCAACATGGATATTACCTCCATATGGTCAGTGGTAGATACCAGCCCTACAGGACATATAATAGATCACTGCACAGTTACAGATAATGACTTACCGCTTACATTCTTTCTGATGAAATCATTTACTTTTTTTCCTTCTTTTCCATCTGGCCCAGACTGACACAACTTCTTCCACCCAGGACTCGGCTGAAAAGAGAAGACAACAAAGACACATTTCACTTCTCATATTCCAGCCCCACCACCATCTATTCCCAACCTGCACAAACTCCTCATCCTGCTAATACCCCAATACTGAGCCGCTGCTGCCGTATGTGACCCTATTACTGCACCTGATACCCCAATACTGAGCCACTGCTGCCGTATGTGTCCCTATTACTGCACCTGCTGTGTGATTCTCTGTGGCCTCTAAATTCTAAAGCACCCCTCTATAATATAGTAATGCCGGGTGCAAGTGCCCTAGAAAACACTGCCCATATTGTACCCCCTAGAAAGTAATATTGCCCTGTGTGCCCCTTTGACAGTCACAGTAACCTGAGTTCCCCTATAACAATAAGTGCCCACTTTACATTTCATAAAGTCCCGAGTCTGCCTCCTGTACAGATCCCCTATACACAGTATAATGCCCCCTCACTGTCTCACTGTATAGTACCACCCACACAGTATACTGACCCCTTTCTGCCTCCAAACTGTTTGATGGCTTTAACACTGTATGATGGCCCCTTCACTGTAATCCCCACATTGTATGATGGCCCCATAGATAACCTCCATATAGTATAATGTGCCAGATAGTCCTCAATATAGGCAGACCTTGTATTATAAGACAGTACCCCCATAGGCAGACCCTGTAGTATAAGACAGTACCCCCATAGGCAGACCCTGTAGTGTAAGGCAGCCCCCATAAAAAAACAATACTCACCTCTCTTCCTCCTTGTTCCAGCGGTGCTCCGAGCTCCCGCTCATCTCCTGACAGCGGGCGCCGGGCAGTGACTTCATTGTGCCCGCTGTCAGTGTTGGCGAAGCCAGACGTTGACAGGGGGATGATGGGAGAAGGATCGTAAAGCTCCTTCCCTCATCAATGCAGTGAGAAGTATAAAGAAAATAATACATGGTTTTCTAATAATTTTAAAGATATAAATCTTATAATTGTCAGTTTAGGTGAATGGCTGTGTGTTGGTAGGTCTGCCATTGTGCCATGCTCTTTCCAGTTTTGAATGATGGATTTAACCATCATTCAAACAATATCCCAAGCCCTGAGTGTCTGTGAGATGCTCAGGGCTTGGGATATTGTGTTACAACTCAACCCTGCTTTATTCTTCTCCACAACTTTATCCCTGACCTCTACAGTGTGTTCCTTGATTTTTATGATGCTGTATGATCCCTAGAAGTATCAGACTAAAAGGGGCTGAATAAAAATGCATGTCACAATTTTCAGATTTAGATTTTCAGAAAACTATAACATTTCCTTTACACTTCATAAATACTTGGTGCTATATCATGGTATATCATAATATCCTAATAAAATACATTAAGTTTGTGGATGTAACATGAAAAAATGTGGAAAAGTTAATTCGATATGAATACTTTTTCAAGGCACTGTATGGCCTCCAATTAAACTTGTTTCAAGTACACAAAATGTGGATTAAAATTTATGTTAAGCAGGATGACAATAAGTAATATAGGAAAGGTATAGCGAGCACAATTCATTTTTAGAAATTTGTGTACAGTTCAATAAATTGATACATTGTAGCACAGGAATTTTAGTATTTTATCTATGATATCATCCCCGGACATGTGGCAAAGGAAATTATAAAGAATGGAAGGATGATCAAGTAAAGATTTAAAGGGAACCTACCACCCCGTTTTTTAAAGATTAGATAAAAATAGTGTGAAATAGGGGCAGAGCTGGGCTTTACATTAGTGCCTTTTTGGGCCTTTACACCCCCGTTAGGCTGCCGAAATACCTTAGTGAAGTGTCCGTTTTGACCTGTCACTCAAGCTGGTCAGGTCGGATGGGCGTGGTCACAGCGCTGTTTGTCCCCCAGGATCCTGCTCATCATTACGTTGGTGGCGTAGTGGTGT
Source organism: Ranitomeya variabilis (assembly GCF_051348905.1). Lineage (NCBI taxonomy): Eukaryota > Metazoa > Chordata > Amphibia > Anura > Dendrobatidae > Ranitomeya > Ranitomeya variabilis. The sequence continues at coordinate 835,290,897 of NC_135233.1, read as the reverse complement.
GCGCATGTCCAGCAGGCGAATCCACTGCCCAGGAGATGAATAACGGCGCGGTCTTCGCTATTCAGCCGTTTACCGGTGGGCGCGGCCATCTTTCCTGTGGCCGCGCCTGCGCAGATGGAGCGCTCTGCTGCCCGGGACTTCAGGAAAATGGCCGCCGCGATCTCCATCTGCACACGCGCGGAATCCCGCGGCCATTTTCCTGAAGTCCCGGGCAGCAGAGCGCTCCATCTGCGCAGGCGCGGCCACAGGAAAGATGGCCGCGCCCACCGGTAAACGGCTGAATAGCGAAGACCGCGCCGTTATTCATCTCCTGGGCAGTGGATTCGCCTGCTTGACATGCGCACACCACTACGCCACCAACGTAATGATGAGCAGGATCCTGGGGGACAAACAGCGCTGTGACCACGCCCATCCGACCTGACCAGCTTGAGTGACAGGTCAAAACGGACACTTCACTAAGGTATTTCGGCAGCCTAACGGGGGTGTAAAGGCCCAAAAAGGCACTAATGTAAAGCCCAGCTCTGCCCCTATTTCACACTATTTTTATCTAATCTTTAAAAAACGGGGTGGTAGGTTCCCTTTAAGAAGAGTGGCCTTGCATATATGTTCCATGATTTGACCATAAGCCTTTCATTTGTTCCCATACGGTAGAAGGCAGTTATATTTGCCCACAGAAAAGTAGCCAGAGAGTGGCCTATATCAACCTGGTGTATACAAAGAGGTTATACTGCTGTAAATTACCAGCTTACAGTAGGAAAAAAAGACCTGAAAACTGGCCTGGCGCATTTTACATCATGCATCTTTTATTTAGAGTTTTTCTGGACCATAAAATTGATGGTCTACATTTAGAATATTTTTTTATTCTGCATCATTCTACTAAAATAGTAACCATTCACATCGATTTAAGTCTTTATCGTAGTTCATAATCTTAATTACTAATCAATTTTCATTAATTGCTTTTTTTTGCTTTTCATTTTTTTGAAAATCAGAGTGCCCAGAGCAAACCAGAGCGCCTGAAGGATCATACAAACTCCATGTAGATGAAGTCCAACTGCAACCTCCCAACTAATTAATAAAATATTACACAAACTGCAGTAGCAAGTACAATCACTTGTATAGAGAAACCAGTGTGCCTATAAAAACAATGAAGGGTATCCTGTATTGTGCTACTGCATGAGACTCCTAGAAGTTAAACCCCAACCAATCAAACATTAATGTCTTATGCCAAGAATAAAGGTACCTTCACACGAAACGACATTATAACGATATCGCTAGCAATCCGTGACGTTGCAGCGTCCTCGCTAGCGATATCGTTTCGTTTGACACGCAGCAGCGATCAGGATCCTGCTGTGATGTCGCTGGTCGCTGAATAAAGTCCAGAACTTTATTTGGTCGTCCGATCGCTGTGTATCGTTGTGTTTGAAAGCAAAAGCAACGATACCAGCGATGTTTTACACTGGTAACCAGGGTAAACATCGGGTTACTAAGCGCAGGGCCGCGCTTAGTTACCCGATGTTTACCCTGGTTACTAGCGTAAAATGTAAAAAAAACAAACAGTACATACTCACATTGCGTCCCCTGCAGTCTGCTTCCTCCTCTGACTCAGCGCCGCAAAGTGAAAGTGAAAGCAGCACAGCGGTGACGTCACCGCTCTGCTCTCACTGTACGGCGCTCAGTCAGTCAGGAAGTGGACGCAGGGGGACGTGAATGTAAGTATGTGCTGTTTGTTTTTTTTAGATTTTACGCTGGTAACCAGGGTAAACATCGGGTTACTAAGCGCGGCCCTGCGCTTAGTTACCCGATGTTTACCCTGGTTACCAGGGGACCTCGGCATCGTTGATCGCTGGAGAGCGGTCTGTGTGACAGCTCTCCAGCGACCAAACAGCGACGCTGCAGCGATCGACATCGTTGTCGCTATCGCTGCAGCGTCGCTTCGTGTGAAGGTACCTTTAGTCTTGCTTGTTAGTTCTGGAGAATATATGTAAAAAGGTTAGTCTCCTGTGTGACACTGTGCAGTGTTTTCCAACCTCTGCTGGTTCCATTTGATACTCTCTTTGTCACATTGCCATGGCAACCTAATGCACTCCAACAATGTTGTTATCTTGAACTCTATGGCAAATGTAGCTCTAGTATTTTGCGGAGTAAATAATGCTGTACATCTTTGGACTCTGCTCAGGGGCGGACACAGACAGCTTGGCGCCCCTGTGCAGGAAATGTGTCTGGGCCCCCCTCCTTTTAAGGTGACCAAGCTACAAACATACATGTATATATTACACAGTCTCCTTTATTATGTATATTGCCATCCCTTATTATACAGTGCCCTCTCTCATGTACAGCACCGTCCCTTACATATTGGATTTTATAGAGCCCTGTTTTTTATTGCATACCGTCCTGTCTTGTTAGCTGTATAATGCAATGATGGCTGATGGAGAATGGGAAAGCTTCTTTTCTAAAGGAGCAGCTGATGGACTGGTCGTCTGGTCATCGGTTCCTCCATCAGTAGTCATTTTATATCTAACAAGAGAGGGGACTATGTAATAAAAGAGGGTGCTGTGTATAACAAAAATAACAAGAATACACTACATAAGAGACAGCAATGTACATAACAGCAGGGGAAGCTATATAATAAGGGAGGGTATCATATATAACTAGAGAGTATGGTACGTAGTAAGGGACGGTGTTATACATAACAAAAGAGGAAACTATGTAACTAAGGATGGTGTTATACATAAAAAGTGAGTACACTATACACTAAGGGACTGTGCTATACAAAAGTGAATACACTATATACTAAGGGACTGTGCTATACATAATAAGTGAGTACACTTTATACTAAGGGACTGTGTTAGACATAATAACTGATAATAACGTCTTCCACCTCCCCCTGTTCCTTAATCCATTATAAATCCCCCTTCCTCCCATCCTAATCCTCCACACCCTCATTGGCCTCCTTCCCCTGCATCCCATTATTGCCCTCTCCCCCACCCCCATGATTGTCCTCCATGATTCACCACCTCCATCATTGCTTTCTCTCCACCACCCCATCATTGTCCTTTCCACGGCCACCTTCATTGCCTTATTCCCCACCACCCCATCATTACCCATTCCACCACCACCATCATTTCCTTCTCCCCACCACCCTCATCATTGTCCTTTCCACCACCATCATCATTTAATCCTCTTCCACCATCCCCATCATCGCCCTTTCCACCACCACCATCATTGTATTTTCCCCATCATTACCAATCCCACCACCTCCATCATTGCCTCCTCCCCACCACCTCATCATTGTCCTTTCCATGACCTCCATCACTTCCTCCTCCCCCACCATCCCCATCATTGCCCTTTCCACCACCACCATCATTGTCTTTTCTCCCACCACCCCATCATTGTCCTTTCCACCACCTCCATCATTTCCTCCTCCCCACCACCCCATTATTGCCCTTTCCACCACCCCCATTATTGCTTTCTCCCCCACCACCCCTATTATTGCCCTCTCTGTCAACCCAATTATTGCCTTCTGCCCCATCACACCCATCATTGCCCTCTCCATCAACCCAATAATTACCTTCTGCCCCATCACCCCTTCATTGCCCTCTGTCAACCCAATCATTGCCTTTTGCCCCATCACCCCCATCATTGCCCTTTCCACCTACACACAGACACACACAGAATTATTCACCTCTCTGCATACACATATACACACACTTACACACACAGCACCATTCACCTCTCCACATACACACTTACACACACACACCTCACCTCACCTCTGCGCACGGTATCCTGAAGCCGCATCATTGCCATCAGCTTCCTGTCTTGCACAGTCGTGGCGCTGAATGATGAAGTCATTCAGCCGCTGCTGTGTGAGACAGGAAGAATGGGCAGGAAGCAAGACGGATCAATTTCCTGCAGCACCGGAGCCTTGGGACTGGATAAACTGGCCAGATTTCCCTCAGTATTTGCCACCCTGCAGGGCCCTCACGAGCTTATTGGCCCCGATGCAGCTGCACCGGTTGAACGGGCGGTATGTCCGCCCATGACTCTGCTGCAAGCCCAGATTAATTATTTTGCTTGGTCGCCTCTTCTATATCACCGTATCAGCTCAGCATTTGTTGACTCTACTGCAAACCCACATCTTATGTATTGATGGAACTATTCCACTTCACTGCTGTGTCCGCATAGCTTTTGAACCTAATGTGCAATTAAACCCAGCTACTGCAGATCAACACAGCTGAGTTATTCCAGTTCTTTTCAGGATTGCAACTATGCTTCATTGATTCCAAAGTTCCAGTATTGCTCCTTTCCTTGCCATTCTGCCACAACAGGTCACAACAGGCCACCCTACTTCACCAATGCCATCTGTCCATATTGTATATCATCAGCATTTGAGACGTAATCAAAAAATGGTGATGCTTTTTGAGAAACCAGTGGTGTTCGTGTGTCAGTATGTCTTTTCTTGCTGAGAAGCATGATAATAAACATGTCTTATGGCAATTTTTCAGAATGCAAATTGATTTCACATAGAAATGGCTTACCTAGGCCCAATTCTAATCTGCTGTCTTCGGCATGTCTCTTAATAGACAAATGTTTTACCACCCATCACAAAATCACTTTTACATAACAATGTCAATGGTTAATAATAAATCAATCATGCATAAAACAATTTACAATATTTACAACCTGAATATTGGTGATTTGACAAGCCATTCATCTATTTCTGCTCATTACGGAGTACATACACTACTGAACCTGCAGACACACGCTTTAGGTCCATGAGCATCACTTACCATTTTATACAGCACATTGGACATTTGAAGTTTAGTTCTAATTTCCAGGAACAAAGGCTATGTTTATTACAGTGTATCTATTATATAAAGTGCTGGTTTTGGTGGGATTTTCTTTTTTTTTAAATAAGCAGGACTAAGGTGTTAGCAGAGAGGAATCCAGAGCTTCATTTCATTGCTTTGCTGGTCAAGGAAATTGTGAAACTTTGACCTGAGTTCACAAAATTTAATGTTATATTTGACTCAATTTGGCAAAAAAAAAATCAATATTTATAAAATGATGTATAATCAAAATCCAATTTTAAATAAAATGTTAGAGGAATTTGCTACTACTTGGTGAAGGAATTTATCATCAAAAACAGGATATAGGGTTTTATGGCTTAAATTGGGTTACTGAACTTGCATTCACATTCACTAGACTGTTCTGCAAAATAAGGTCCAAACTGTAAGTATAACTATGATTATAAATGACGTGGATCCACTGCACTCCATGATTGTGGCAAAGACCAGCAATGGTGTAAACATTACATGTACATGGGTGAATCTATACTGTTTTGGAATGCTGCGGATTTTATTTGTTCATATGGATGATGGATGTTGCCCTAGGACCCTGGCACAATACTGTTTTGCACCTTCTCATTGTATAAATGTAAGGCAGAGAGCTGCTGTCTATTGAAAAATTGGAAAATTGGAAGTATAACTAAATATAGCTATATAATGAATAGCGTTGCACACAGTAACATTTCCCATAGGTTTTAGCCTATGCTGAAATCATATCTTCTGGGCATACATCTGGTCAAGTTTACTGGTTTTGAAGTTACTGGTTATAATAATTAACAGTACAGAAGGTTTCAGGCAGTTGTATGACCTGGATTTTAATATGTTTCTATGGTTCCTCAATGACATGAAAGAAAACCAGAATTTAAAAATGGCCTATAATAATTATGTATAATAATTATTATGTATAATAATCCCTGGAGGCAGATTCTCATACAGATCAGTGTCCGGCCCATAGTCCCGAACAACTCATTTACATGTAAGAAAACATGGATTTCTCTGGAATATATCAGATTGCAGATATCAAGGTATCATTTTACTCAGCTTCCTATGACCTACATGCCGGCTTAGGAGGGTTGATCCTACTGATAGATTACCTTTAACCAAAGCTCACAAAAAAGTCATCCTACCCTGGCCCAATGCTGCCTCTTTGATGCTCCTCCAGTCTTTGTTTTTCTGGCTGCATCAATGATACTGTGATTCTAGTGCACATCACCTATGTAGCGAATCACTGACTCGGCTTCTCGCACATTTTACATCGACAGTTGCTAAGCCCAGTAATTGGCTGCAGTACTTACAAGTGCTGTAAATGTAATGTCATCTCTACAGCCAGTCAACAAAGACTGGTGCTGTGGGGCAGCGAGTCAGTGCTAAACCCCAGGAGGGTAAGTAATAGCTGTGTTTGTTGTTTTAGACTTCTGCAACCCTATGGGACAATACTGTTAGGTGGTTCAATGCAAACATGGCTCAATCAGAAACTAATGTGCAATAGATCTCTCTCCCATTATTAAAGATTCTCCATATATCTACTACTACATCTTTCATTCCAACTGAAGCAATATTTATTCAGGGCATCAATGAGCATGTAAATTTCATGCCATAAAGTTGATAAACACTTTGAGCTTGACATAATTTGTATCTAATGTTGAAATCAGTTTCATTCAGTGCACATATGTAAATTAATTAACAGATGAAGCAAGGGTGGTGTAATTTAATAATAGGGGTAAGGCTACGTTCACATTTGCGGTGTGCGCCGCAGCGTCGCCGCCGCAACGCACAGCGCAAATGTGAACACATGCACAACGCAGCTTTTTGCGCCGCATGCGTCCTTTTTTTCATTGATTTTGGACGCAGCAAAAATGCAACTTGCTGCGTCCTCCGCGACCCGACGCGGGCGCCGCAGGGACGCATGCGGCGCAAAAAGCAAGTGCACCGCATGTCCATGCGCCCCCATGTTAAATATAGGGGCGCATGATGCATGCGGCGCCGCTGCGGCGCCCGCCGCTGCGGCGGGCGCCGCTAATGTGAACGTAGCCTAAGAACATCGTGCCTGGAGAAGGGTGTATAAAACTAATTTAGTACACCATGGTTATAGGGTACGCATTGCTCTTTTGGGGGGTAAAACTAACCATTGCATATGTGAAAATATTTCTACTGATTCCCTAAGCCATACAGTACAAATGTGACAAAATATTCAATATCTGTTGAAGGTGTACAAAATATCACATGATTTAATTTATAAAAACTGATAATGATTTTCATATTTCTAATTTTTCACTTGAATATCTAATGCTATGATTTTGGTTTTAAAACTCATGGCACAACATCAGTTATACAGTTAGGTCCATATATATTTGGACAGAGACAACATTTTTCTAATTTTGGTTATAGACATTACCACGATGAATTTTAAACAAAACAATTCAGATGCAGTTGAAGTTCAGACTTTCAGCTTTCATTTGAGGGAATCCACATTAAAATTGGATGAAGGGTTTAGGAGTTTCAGCTCCTTAACATGTGCCACCATGTTTTTAAAGGGACCAAAAGTAATTGGACAGATTCAATAATTTTAAATATAATGTTCATTTTCAGTACTTGGTTGAAAACCCTTTGTTGGCAATGACTGCCTGAAGTCTTGAACTCATGGACATCACCAGATGCTGTGTTTCCTCCTTTTTGATTCTCTGCCAGGCCTTCACTGCAGTGGTTTTCAGTTGCTGTTTGTTTGTGGACCTTTCTGTCTGAAGTTTAGTCTTTAACAAGTGAAATGCATGCTCAATTGGGTTGAGATCAGGTGACTGACTTGGCCATTCGAGAATATTCCACTTCTTTGCTATAATAAGCTCCTGGGTTGCTTTGGCTTTTTGTTTTGGGTCATTGTCCATCTGTAGTATGAAACGACTACCAATCAGTTTGGCTGCATTTAGCTGGATCTGAGCACACAGTATGTCTCTGAATACCTCAGAATTAATTTGGCTGCTTCTGTCCTGTGTCACATCATCAATAAACACTAGTGACCCAGTGCTACTGGCAGCCATGCATGCCCAAGCCATCACACTGCCTCCGCCGTGTTTTTACAGATGATGTGGTATGCTTTGGATCATGAGCTGGTCCATGCCTTCGCCATACTTTTCTCTTTCCATCATTCTGGTAGAGGTTGATCTTGGTTACAAATGTCCAAAGAATGTCCTTCCAGAACTGTGCTGGCTTTTTTAGATGTTTTTTAAGCAAAGTCCAGTCTATCCTTTTTATTCTTGATGCTTATGAGTGGCTTGCACCATGGAGTGAACCCTCTGCATTTATTTTCCTGTAGTCTTCTCTTTATGGTAGATTTGGATATTGATACGCCAACCTCCTGGAGAGTGTTGTTCACTTGGTTGGCTGTTGTAAAGGGGTTTCTCTTCACCATGGAGATTATTCTGCGATCATCCACTAATGTTGTTTTCCTTGTGCTCCCAGGTCTTTTTGCATTGATGAGTTCACCAGTGCTTTCTTTCTTTCTCAGGATGTACCAAACTGTAGATTTTGCCACTCCTAATATTGTAGCAATTTTGTTTTTTTTCTGTTTTCGCAGCTTAAGGATGGCTTGTTTCACCAGCATGGAGAGCTCCTTTGACCGCATGTTTACTTCACAGCAAAATCTTCCAAATGCAAGCACCACACCTCAAATCAACTCCAGGCCTTTTATCTGCTTAATTGAGAATGACATAACGAAGGGATTGCCCACACCTGTCCATGAAAGAGCCTTGGAGTCAATTGTCCAATTACTTTTGGTCCCTTTAAAAACAGGGTGGCACATGTTAAGGAGCTGAAACTCCTAAACCCTTCATCCAATTTTAATGTGGATACCCTCACATGAAAGCTGAAAGTCTGAACTTCAACTGCATCTGAATTGTTTTGTTCAAAATTAATTGTGGTAAAGTCTATAACCAAAATTAGAAAAATGTTGTCTCTGTCCAAATATATATGGCCCTAACTGTATATTTCAATTTTTGATTAATTTTTAGAATGCTTTATTTTTGGTTGTTGACGTTTGGAGACCTTTTTTATTACTTTAAAGGAACTCAAGGTTACTTACTCACTCAGAATCTGCGCTGCATTCCATAAATCCTTATATAACCCCCTGACTCCCCATGTATAGCCCTGAAAAACCTTTTTGATTTCTCCCTTGATGTATGCTGATCGGGTCCGTCTAGTCCCATGAGCATGACGTCTGTCATCTCCACCCCTCACCCTGGCTGTTGCTCGCTGTCCTTGACAAGGATGACGCCTCCTGCGTCATCCTCATCGCTGTGAGCTATCTCGCACCTGCACAGACAAGGCGAAAAGCAGAAGAGCGCATGCGCGGCACAAGTATTTTTGGTTCATGTACCAGAAATACCAACTAGCGTCATGCAGCCCTTGCGCTTTTTGCCTTGGAAATCAGTAAACCTTGTTAGACTGTAGAGGTGGCCGGTAACATGAACAAAAAGTAGTACGCTATGGAAATAAATATCCCTTAGTTTTAGAGAACTGAAAGGATTTATAATATAGGGTAAATTAGAAATGTGTTTGTTTTTACAAATACTTTGCAACTGTAGCCATTGAATAACACCTTTAAAACCTCTGCAAAGTCCCCTAAGAGAATGGGATGGCAGTGAACATGTGCGACCATTACTACTATAGATAAATAATGAAGCAGTAGCCGCACGTGATCACTGGTTCAAAAGCAGTGGAATGAACCATAACCATCCACAACTTGTCAGCCATCAGCGTAATATCTCATGGCTGCACATTACAAGGGTATTGAAAAAGCCTGCGAATAGCAGATCATGGGATTGTTTTATTATGGTCTAGAACAGTGTTCCCCAACTCCGGTCCTCAAGAGCCACCAATAGGTCATGTTTTCAGGATTTCCTTAGTATTGCACAGGTGATGGAATTATCACCTCTGCAATACTAATACTGAAAACATGACCTATTGGTGGCTCTTGAGGACCGGAGTTGGGGAACACTGGTCTAGAATATCAATTAGATTGATCATATTAATATATCTGATGCCAAACTGAGATCTGTTGGTTTTTATGATAAAAAAACAAAATAAGCTGAGCTCTGACGATTATATGAAGTTACTGATTAATAGAAGTTATGTTTATGTCACTTTTGCAGAACATGATGGCATGACAAGTTATTGTGGTGAAGTTTTGGAACTGCAATACTTGATACATTTTAGAGATCTAATTAGGGATTCACTTTTTTTTTCCTTTTCCATCCCTCAGTTGATCTTTTTAGACGTTTGTCTCTTTTTTGACATTTTAACTATTGTCCAATCATACCTAGAAGTACATGACCTATTACATGAGTTACATGCCTGATCACATCAGCATCATGAGCCATATTGCGCCATATAAAGTTTCTATTGTATAGATATGGGCATCTGTTTGATATATTCTTATCTATTTTCATGGTTTGTTATCAATTTGTTTGTATTTGAGGGGTTACATGATGGACTTGACAGCATGCGACAATCGGATCACAAGTGAGAAGAGGGAGCAATTCATCTCTCCATCTTCTCCATTGCCTGCCTTGACGTATGTCGGATGACATCTGAGTGCGGTCCGATGTTTTGGACACACAGAAGAACTTGAACTTGAATGGGTGCATGCCGAGTTAGATATGCTACCAATCGGATTCAGCATGAGAAAAAAACATCTGCTCTGCCTCATTGAATAACAATGGTCAGACTGCAATGTTTGATTTTCTTGCATTGCACTCCTCACTATTATATGCCATTGTGTGCGAGCCTTTAAAGTGATACTGCCAATCTGAAACTTTGATTCACTGTTTTGCCTGGTGCTTAAGGTCTTGTTATAAATGAGGATTGAATGTATATTTGACCCTGCCCTAGGATAACTCTTATATTTTTAAAAGTTTATTTTAGTGACTGTAAAGAACCACCCAAGACATATTATATGATAAAGTACAGTAATTGTTTCTTTTAGAGCAGTTGATTTTTTTTTCTTTTTTCTTTGTAATGTAAATAAAAGTTCTATTTTATTTTTACATCTGTATAATCCAAGGAAATTGTCAATAATGGAATATATGTGCACCGTCAGCGAGTTCTAAGTAAACCTTTAGTGTACATTTTATTCGATATCATTAAAATGAAGCACATATTTTGAAATCTTGAATGAATGATAAAATTAAATATTTATGTATTTATCTTGGGAGTAAGTTAAAAATTGCAGAAAAAAATAATATTAATTCAAAAATGAGATAGAAATTAAAAAATGCAATGCCTAAGAAAAGTACTTGCTTGCTTACTTAGTTCGCATTTATATTATTTACTACTAGATGGAAGCACGATGCTATCGCATCGGGAGGGCAGTAATGTCACGATGGGGGCAGGCATGCGGCGCTGTTGTTACCTAATGGCATCCTGTGATAATCTAATTACTTTTGCATCAGGGGACTCATGTGCTTGACGCCTATGCTTACCGTATTTTTCTGACCATAAGATGCACTTTTTTTCCTCCACATTTGGGAGGAAAGTGTGGGTGCGTCTTATGGTAGGGATGTAGCATGTGGGGAGGGGAGCGAGTGGGATCGCACTATTATCCCACTTCAGGAGGCAGAAAAATGTCCCCACTGCCGGGAATAAGCTCTGGGGAAAGCATGTGGTCCCGATAATTAAGTGCAGTGAATATTCATTAGCTACTCCCCGCCCACCTATCAGCTGAGCAGTGAGCCAGGAGCATCAAATGAATACTGCACTTAAGCAGGGACACACATGGTTTCCTCAGCGCTGATTCCTGCAGCAGCTGGGGAGATCCGTGTGTCCGGGGGAGGAGGAGGCAGCAGCAGCAGGGTCCGTGGGAGAGGAGATCGCTGCATACCTGCCTGGGCTGGAGCTGAGTGCTGTGCAGTGTGCTCAAGGAGGACCTGTGATGATGTCAGAAGTGGGCAGGCTGGAGCATCACATGGCAGCACAGAGCCCTCCCTCTTCTTGACATCATCACAGGTCCTTCAGATTCCAACACTAGAATCTGCTGGCTTCCATTACCTGTGCTGTGGAGAGGCAACAACAGGGAGGGCTCTGTGTGCAGTCATGGGATGCTTTTACCTCACCACAGGCTGGCTGGCTGCCACAATTAAGAGGTTAGTCTTTCCAAAACACAATAAAGCACTCTGCCACTCTGTCATGATCTCCATGGCCAGAGAACTAGCATAAGCCTCAATAGGAACAAGCTCTTGGAAGATGTAACTGTACTGACCATGAACTAAACCTACCGCATCATCTAGAAGTAGCCAGGTAGCATGTCCTACTTTTTATCCCTATATGCCCAGCGCCGGCCGGAGAACTAAATAATGCTAGCAGAGGGAAATATAAGACCTGACTCACCTCTAGAGAAATGCCCAAAAAGGAGACAGAAGCCCCCCACATATATTGGCGGTGATATGAGATGAAACAACAAACGCAGCAGGAAAATAGTTTTAGCAAATTTGAGGTCCGCTTTCTAGATAGCAGAAGACAGAAAGCATACTTTCATGGTCAGTAGAAAACCCTAACAAAACACATCCAGAAATTACTTTAGGACTCTGGCATTAACTCATAATACCAGAGTGGCAATTCCTGATCAACAAGAGCTTTCCAGACACAGTAACGAAACTGCAGCTGTGAACTGGAACCAAAATACAAAAACAAAACATGGACGAATGTCCAACTTATCTAGTAGATGTCTGGGAGCAGGAACAAGCACAGAGAGGCTTCTGATAACATTGTTGACCGGCAAGCATCTAACAGAGAAGCCAGGTTATATAGCGACACCCAGATCTAATCAGAACAGGTGAACAGGGAAGATGATGTCACAAGTTCAATTCCACCAGTAGCCACCGGGGGAGCCCAGAATCCAAATTCACAACAGTACCCCCCCCTCAAGGAGGGGGCACCGAACCCTCACCAGAACCACCAGGGCGATCAGGATGGGCCCTATGAAAGGCACGAACCAGATCAGAGGCATGAACATCAGATGCAGTGACCCAAGAATTATCCTCCTGGCCGTATCCCTTCCACTTGACCAGATACTGGAGTCTCCGTCTGGAAACACGGGAGTCTAGGATTTTTTCCACAACGTACTCCAACTCACCCTCAACCAACACCGGAGCAGGAGGCTCAACGGAAGGCACAACCGGTGCCTCATACCTGCGCAATAACGACCGATGAAAAACGTTATGAATAGAAAAGGATGCAGGGAGGTCCAAACGGAAGGAAACAGGGTTAAGAATCTCCAATATTTTATACGGACCGATGAACCGAGGCTTAAACTTAGGAGATGAGACCCTCATAGGGACAAAACGAGAAGACAACCACACCAAATCTCCAACACAAAGCCGAGGACCAACACGACGGTGACGGTTGGCAAAAAGCTGAGTCTTCTCCTGGGACAACTTTAAATTGTCCATCACCTGCCCCCAGATATGATGCAATCTCTCCACCACCGCATCCACTCCAGGACAATCCGAGGATTCCATCTGACCGGAGGAAAATCGAGGGTGGAACCCCGAATTACAGAAAAACGGGGACACCAAAGTGGCAGAGCTGGCCCGATTATTGAGGGCGAACTCCGCCAATGGCAAAAAAGCAACCCAATCATCCTGGTCAGCAGACACAAAACACCTCAGATATGTCTCCAGGGTCTGATTAGTCCGCTCGGTCTGGCCATTAGTCTGAGGGTGAAAAGCAGACGAAAAAGACAAATCTATGCCCATCCTAGCACAGAATGCCCGCCAAAATCTAGACACAAATTGGGTTCCTCTGTCAGAAACGATATTCTCAGGAATACCATGCAAACGAACAACATTTTGAAAAAACAGGGGCACCAACTCGGAAGAAGAAGGCAATTTGGGCAGGGGAACCAAATGGACCATCTTAGAAAAACGGTCACACACCACCCAGATGACAGACATCTTCTGAGAAACAGGCAGATCTGAAATAAAATCCATCGAGATGTGTGTCCAAGGCCTCTTAGGAATAGGCAAGGGCAACAATAATCCACTAGCCCGAGAACAACAAGGCTTGGCCCGAGCACAAACGTCACAAGACTGCACAAAGCCTCGCACATCTCGTGACAGGGAAGGCCACCAGAAGGATCTTGCCACCAAATCCCTGGTACCAAAAATTCCAGGATGACCTGCCAATGCAGAAGAATGTACCTCAGAGATGACTCTACTGGTCCAATCATCAGGAACAAACAACCTATCAGGCGGACAACGATCCGGTCTATCCGCCTGAAACTCCTGCAAGGCCCGCCGCAGGTCTGGAGAAACGGCTGACAAGATAACTCCCTCCTTAAGAATACCTGTGGGGTCAGAGTTGCCGGGTGAATCAGGCTCAAAACTCCTAGAAAGGGCATCCGCCTTAACATTCTTAGAACCCGGTAGGTACGATACCACAAAATTAAACCGAGAGAAAAATAATGACCAGCGCGCCTGTCTAGGATTCAGGCGCCTGGCGGTCTCAAGATAGATCAAATTTTTGTGGTCAGTCAATACCACCACCTGATGTCTGGCCCCCTCGAGCCAATGGCGCCACTCCTCAAACGCCCACTTCATGGCCAAAAGCTCCCGATTCCCAACATCATAATTCCGCTCAGCGGGCGAAAATTTACGGGAAAAGAAGGCACAAGGCCTCATCACGGCGCAGTCAGAACTTTTCTGCGACAACACTGCCCCAGCCCCGATCTCAGAAGCGTCGACCTCAACCTGAAAAGGAAGAGTCACATCAGGCTGACGCAACACAGGGGCAGAAGAAAAACGGCGCTTAAGCTCCTGAAAGGCCTCCACAGCATCAGGGGACCAATTAGCAACATCAGCACCCTGTCTAGTCAAATCGGTCAATGGCTTAACGACATCCGAAAAACCAGAAATAAATCGACGATAAAAGTTGGCAAAGCCCAAAAATTTCTGAAGACTTTTAAGAGAAGAGGGCTGCGTCCAATCACAAATAGCTTGAACCTTGACAGGATCCATCTCAATGGAAGAGGGAGAAAAAATATATCCCAAAAAGGAAATTCTCTGAACCCCAAAAACGCACTTAGAACCCTTGACACACAGAGAATTAGACCGCAAAACCTGAAAAACCCTCTTAACTTGCCGGACATGAGAGTCCCAGTCATGCCTCCGTGCCATTGCTGTGTGTGGTATCTGTCTCTCATTGTGTGCCACCGAAAACACTGTGTAATACTTGGCCATTTTTTTGTTTTTTGCTAAATTCTCCCTTTTCAAAAAAAAAATTAGTGGGAGATAAATATTGGCAAGTCTGCCTCCGTGCCATTGCTGTGTGTGGCATCTGTCTCTCATTGTGTGGCACCGAAAACACTGTGTAATACTTGGCCATTTTTTTTTTTTTTTTGCTAAATTCTCCCTTTTCCAAAAAAAAATTAGTGGGAGATAAATATTGGCAAGTCTGCCTCCGTGCCATTGCTGTGTGTGGCATCTGTCTCTCATTGTGTGCCACCGAAAACACTGTGTAATACTTGGCCATTTTTTTTTGGGGGGGGGTACATTCTCCCTTCTCCAAAAAAAAATTAGTGGGAGATAAATATTGGCAAGTCTGCCTCTGTGCCATTGATGTGTGTGGCATCTGTCTCTCATTGTGTGGCACCGAAAACACTGTGTAATACTTGGCCATTTTTTTTTTCTAAATTCTCCCTTTTCCAAAAAAAAAATTCTCAGCAGACTTCTTATTTCTCTCCTTTCTCAGCCAAGGATTTTAACCCTTTAGTGGTCCGGTCAAACTGTCATGATCTCCATGGCCAGAGAACTAGCATAAGCCTCAATAGGAACAAGCTCTTGGAAGATGTAACTGTACTGACCATGAACTAAACCTACCGCATCATCTAGAAGTAGCCAGGTAGCATGTCCTACTTTTTATCCCTATATGCCCAGCGCCGGCCGGAGAACTAAATAATGCTAGCAGAGGGAAATATAAGACCTGACTCACCTCTAGAGAAATGCCCAAAAAGGAGACAGAAGCCCCCCACATATATTGGCGGTGATATGAGATGAAACAACAAACGCAGCAGGAAAATAGTTTTAGCAAATTTGAGGTCCGCTTTCTAGATAGCAGAAGACAGAAAGCATACTTTCATGGTCAGTAGAAAACCCTAACAAAACACATCCAGAAATTACTTTAGGACTCTGGCATTAACTCATAATACCAGAGTGGCAATTCCTGATCAACAAGAGCTTTCCAGACACAGTAACGAAACTGCAGCTGTGAACTGGAACCAAAATACAAAAACAAAACATGGACGAATGTCCAACTTATCTAGTAGATGTCTGGGAGCAGGAACAAGCACAGAGAGGCTTCTGATAACATTGTTGACCGGCAAGCATCTAACAGAGAAGCCAGGTTATATAGCGACACCCAGATCTAATCAGAACAGGTGAACAGGGAAGATGATGTCACAAGTTCAATTCCACCAGTAGCCACCGGGGGAGCCCAGAATCCAAATTCACAACACCACTCCTTTAGTGAACTATAACTCCCAGCATGTCATAGGATCTGCAGGACATGCTGGGAGTTATAGTTCTCCCATGGGCTTTTAAAGCAGCACTCCAGTGTTATTTTGCAGTGCTGGAGTGGTGCTTTCAATATAAGCCCTGTGCCCCCATTCTTATGCTCACCCTCCAGCATCTTCACATAGTACTTCACAGCACCACACTGGTCCCGCAGCTTCCAACATAACAACATACTATTATATATAATAACACCACATATAATAGTATGTTATTAAATATTTTACCACATTTTTTTGCTTCAAATATTTTTTTCCATATTTTCCACCTCTAAAACCTGGGTGCGCCTTATAGTCTGGTGCGTCTTATAGTCCGAAAAATAAGGTATATGCATTGTTTTTGTCCCAGCGATGCTGTTGCTCTTCAAGAGTCTCATTTGCCCTTTGTTGTCTTCGACGTTGTGCCTTTGCTGCTTTCCTTTCATTGTCATTGGCTTACTTTTAGGAGGAGCCATATTGGCGTTGATATTTGCTTTTTAAAGGGGATACATTTTGTGAGGTAAAATATTTTTAAAAAACAGTCAGTGAAATATTTTACCTCACAAAATGAATCAACTGTGATCCCCTGCTGTAATGTCAGTATTGTCTTTTGCTTCCTTCCCTGCCCAGGAGATGTGGTATGCTCTGTACACGGTCAGACACAGTCAATTTTTACAATTAACTTTTGTTCGTGGGAAAACCCCTTTAATGTGACCAGCTTCCTCTGCCTGTAGACATGTCGAGCATCTGCCGCCGGGATCAGCCGAATGATTCACTGCACCTATGCTTAATTTGCGCAGGTGCAGTAAATCAGACCGCCGCCATCTTTGTGCAGACAGATAGCGGCGGCCACATTAAAACTGTGCAGGTGCTCCTCCTGTACAAAGATGGTGGCAGATGAATCATTCGGCTGATCCCAGCGGCGGCATGTTCGCGACGGTGTTCTGCTGGTGGTACCGCGCAAGAGGCTGCGTATGTGTGAGTGTGTGTGTGCCATATGGCATATAGAGTGTGTGTGTGTGGTGCAACGATGTTCCGCTGGTGGTACCGCGCAATAGGTTGGTATCAGCAGCAGTTTCCATATTGAGACACCCATCACTTGGGTGTCTCAATGTGGCGGTCGGTGAACTTCCTCTACTTGGAATTCTGGGATACAGTGACATCTGGACAGAACAGGAAATTAAAACATTGCAAGGCAATTATATAAATAGATATATCAGTTCTCTAGAAATATTTAATTGAAGTGTTTGAGAGAAATTTTTAAAACTAAAATGCTGTGAAACCACACAAAGTCACCAGTAGGTATACATAGCCATTCATGACACATCCACAAGATCCCCTGACGGAGGTCTGCCTGGTGCAGTGGCCACCAACATACTGTATGTGCTCATTTTTCTCCATTCACTTTGATGGAAGTTATGAAAACACTTGAGCAAGCGTATCATAATGTTTATGTGACTCCCCTATAAAAGAGAAAAACATTAGCACTGTCGGTTATATAAAATACGCCATTGGCTGTATCATTTCAGCCATTTATATTTAACTCCGAAATGCTGCTGTGTTTCAGAGAAAGACATAGTTTACTAGCTGCTGAGGACTGAGCTGCACAGGAGACTAGTCAGGGTTCTCCCTGCTGCCTTTTCTGGATTGACAGGTCTCTCCCTATACACGAATGCACGGAGAAACCGGTTACTCAAGGGAAGCAAGGTGGAGAGAAGCTATTAAAATATATTTTTCTAAAATATGGCTGAAATTATACTGCCAGTGTCTGATATATGCTGCCCCTAGATTGGTCAACATGCATCACCTGTCAGGTTCCCTTAAACAGCTCATTTACATTTAAGAAAAACGTGGATTTCTCTGGAATAAGACATCGGATCACAGAGATCAAGGTATCATTTTATTCAGCTTCCTACATGTCAATAAACACGGCTTAGGAGGGTTGATCCTTCTGACAGATCCCCTTTAACTACAATTTCCCACCCAAATCTTGCAGGGTGTCTGATTTCTACTGTATATCCAATGTGCTGCCTCAAACGCTGAGAGATTTAGTTCAGCTTTAGACATGTTCTCTGCCGCATACTGAACTGAGTAATTTAAAAATCAGGAGTCACGGTCACTATGGCAACCATAGTAACCATACAACCAGCGAATGTGCTTGGAAGTCATTGAAAAAGAAATATTCAGGCAGAGAATTAAGAAAAAAAATGACATTTGTAACCATCAGGCTTTATATTTTTTGTGTTGGCTTCATTAGGACCGGTTATTTACAAGGTTTAGAAGGGATGAGATAAAGAAGATGGAGGACTAAGGAATTGTTGCACAATGATCTGAAAAGCCGTAACATGCATATTCCCTATGGATCTAATAGCCGTACTGTATTGGAAATGATCTGAATGGGAGTTACTAGCACATAGGTATATGGAAAGAGTTATGGACAGTGATACATGTCCTAGTTTCTTCCTCCGGTGCGCCTCCGTGGAGCACTGGACATAGCCCAATGGTCACTTTAATAGGTTTTAAAATTGCTCAGCAAAGAAACGCACTGTTTCATTAACTTATCCATAATAGGATGTCACTGTTTCCGGCTGCTACATGAATGGCTTTCCTATCCAAAGCCATGTTTATACCTTCTACATATCATCATTTGCCGACATTTACTAAGAACTATTATGATGCAACGTCTAATCTAAACACAGGGACGTGGATATTTGGGAATAATTGTGGAGAAGTGTTACATTCATGAACCACCAGATTGTGATCACCTGTAACAATTTTAGGGAATTTATGTGAATCCCTTCGATGTGTCCACAAATCAGATCAGTGTTTGTTGTCTGAATGCTGTCACTTTTTCACTGACACATTATATTACATTGGGTAATTCATGTTAGGTTTTTTTTTTTTTTTTTTGCTGGACTGATGCTCCATTTTCCGTTTGCTGGTTCATATGAATAGGTCAGTGTAAAAAAAAATTAAATAAAAATGGACACTACATGCATGGCATCCACGTTAGATCCATGTATGATCTATTCTTTTCTCTTACAGGTTGATAGGAGAAGCTTTATATTAAACTTTTATCTGCGCTTAATTTTTTCACAAGAGAAATGGATGGAAAATGTATGGCGAAAATATGAACAATAAATTGAGCATATTAAAGAAAAACTGTAGATGTAAAAAAAAAATCATGGACCTGAATATGGGCTTAAAGGGAAGCTGTCACTAGATTTTTGCCACCTAATCTGAGAGCAGCATAATGTAGAGGTAGAAACCCTGAATCCAGCGATGTGTAACTTACTGGGCTGCTTGCTATAGTTTTGATAAATTCACTGTTTTGTCAGCAGGAGATTATCGCTACAGGACTAGTAAACCTGCTGCCATGTTGTCCTCCATATTCAAAAGTTCTGTATAACCCCGCCTCCGCCACTCATTGTATCGAGAAAGCCACCAATCAGTGGTGTGGGCGGGGTTATGCAGAGCTCAGCATTCAGAGAACTGGTAGATATGCCACAGATAAAACAGTGATTTTTATCAAAACTGCAGCAAGCAGCCCAGTATGTTATACAATGCTGGAATTAAGGTCTCTGCATCTACATTATGCCACTCGCAGATGTGGTAGCGGAAAGCTAGCGACAGATTCCTTACAATGTCATGGTTATAGCCAAAATGGTATCTGATTTGCTTTTGCCAAGTGTGCATATGATTGTGATAAAAGAAGTGGTCATCAAACACATGCAATGCTCTCTATCCTGGGAATTCACAACAACAATCGTTTTCTCTCATGGGAGCACACTGTTGTTCCAAGGTTATAAGGATCCATAACACCCCGCTATGTGCCTATATATTGCCTCTGGATGTGCCATATGTTGGCACACAGGCCCTGTGGGTTTACAATATATAACCACTTTGTCTGATGAACAAAGCTTAAGAAAGAATTTGTAACTCCATTCCTCAGGTATCCCCAACAAGTCATGTTTTCAGGATGTCCTTTGGAGAGAACGGCTGTGGATATTTTAGAGGCATTGAATAATGATAGTATATCTACTGTGCAATACCAAGGAAATCTTGAAAACATCACCGGTTGGGGGTACTTGAGAACTGGAGATGAGAAACACTGGTTTAGTGTATGCAATCCTATCATTTGCTTCCATAAGTCACCTTCTTTTATCTGACAGCCAAGCTATTTATAGAGATAGCATACAGCTCAATACATTTGTAGTGAAAACATTTAGCCTGATTGACAGTCCCACTACTGCCAGTACCAAGAGTCAAACACCAGTGAAGACAGATCCGTTCATGCTTTTGATCTTGCTGGAATTCATTATGGATAAAAGAGAAGCATATGCCGAGAGATTTCCTACTACACTTACAGTGGAATGTAAAAGTTTGGGCACCCCTGATGAAAATTACTCATATTATCAAGTTGAAGATGAAATGATCTCTAAAAGGCCTAAAGTTAAAAATGACACATATCCTTTGTATTTAGGCAAAAAAAATATATAGTTTAACTTTTCGTTTTAACAATTACGAAAAGGAAAATAGGCCGATGAAAAAGTTTATGCACCCTTGGAGATTTGTGTGCTCAAATAACTTTGCCCAAGATTTCAGACTTTAATTAGTTATGACTTGTTCACTATCATAGTTAGAAAAGGCCAGGTGTTGCAAATTTTGCAGCTTATAAAAACCCAGCCTCCACCCAGCCTCCTCTAACCTTGTGCCAAAAAACAGCACCCATGGGTTCTTCGAAGAACCCGCTTAGCGCTGTGAAAATGAAAATGGTGGAGGCCCACAAAGTAAAGGCTATAAGAAGATAGCAAAGAGTTTTCAAGTTGCCCTTTCCTCAGTTCAAAATGTAACTGTGGAGTTCAAGATAAGGTCTGGGAGACCAAGCAAAATTTCAGTGAGAGTTGCTTGTAGGATTGCTAGAGAGACAAATCAGAACCCTTGCTTGACTACAAAAGACCTTCAGAAAGATTTAGCAGACTCTGGAGTTGTGATACATTGTCCTACTGTTCAGAGACACCTGCACAAATATGGCCTTCATGGAAGAGTCATCAGAAGAAAGCCTCTCCTACGTTCTCACCATAAAATTTAGCATCAAAATATTTAAAAGAACATCTAAACAAGCCTGATGCATTTTGGGCATAAGTCCTGTGGACTGACGAGGTTAAAATAGAACTCTTTGACCACAATGATCAAAGCTATGTGTGGAGAAAAAAGGCACAACATTTCAGGAAAAGAGCATCTCTCGAACCATTAATCATGAGGGTGGATCAGTCATGCTTTGGGGTTGAGTTGCAGCCAACGACACTGGTAACATTTCAAATGTAGAGGTAAGAATGTTTTCAATGCAATTTCAAAAAATTGTTGATGCAAACATAACACCATCTGTAAAAAAGCTGAAGTTGAAAAGAGGATGGCTTCTATAAATAGATAATGATCCTAAACACACATCAAAATCTACACTAGACTACCTCAAAAGGCACAAGCTGAAGATTTATAATGGCCCTCACAGTCCCCAGTTCTGAATATCATTGAAAATCTGTGGCTAAACCTCAAAGTATCATGTAACCAAATTTCAAAAAACATCACAGCCTTACCAACACTAGGTCAGATTACAAGTGCACTAGCAGGATTCAGCAGACCCCTATAATAAAGCCGGGGGCAGCACAGGTGCAAAATACTGATGCAAACAGCCACTCACAAACCTATCAATTCATAAATTGGGTGGCTGTGTAGTATTAAAATACATTCAGATGAAGCTTGCATAGGAGGCCAGTTACACAGATACATATGATGCACAGTGTCTGGCTTACAGACTATTCATGACACCCATACTATTAGATCAAGTGGGCTGCCCAGCACCCGGCAGATGCACCAATTCACCCAACCAACACTAAAAAGCATGGCTGAATCCTGCATAAAAATGGAAAAATATGCAATAAAAAGATGAAAAATAATGTATAAAATAAGAATAAACAATCTCCTAACCCATGTCAAGGGTCCTCACACTTGTGAGTCCTAATTCTAAAATCAAAAATGGCCAACATGGGACAAAATTTTCAAAAACATCACAGAAAAAGATAGAGCCTTACCAGCACCAGCTCGGATTACCAAGCAGATTGTAGCAGACCCCAAACAACACTAAAGGGCCTGGCTGCATCCTACATAAAAATGGAAAATGTGCAATACGAAAATGTACAAAATAAATATATTATAAGAGGTATTGGTTGATATTTTGGCCATAAGGGGGTGCTACTAGGCATTAGAAAAAAGGAATGTAGTCAGCTTACCGGTCTTAGACGAAATCCCCAGACCTGCCAATGCCCAGCACGGTTCGGGGTGAGCGCCCACAGCAAATGAAGACAAAAAGAGAAATGATCCAGCTGGAGGTGGAGGCAGTTCAGACTTTGTGAGACTTTATTAGACAACTAAAGCGATAAATAGTTCTTCAAAAAGAAAAATCCTTACATAGCAAACACCTGGCACACCAGTGAGGAGGATCAACGCGTTTCAACTATGAAGTCTTACTCATGATCTGAAGTCCACCTCCAGCTGGATCATTTCTCTTTTTGTCTTCATTTGCTAATAGGCATTAACCATGCAGGGTGTCCAAACTTTTGCATCTGCCACTTTCCTTTTTGTAATTTGTAAAGTGAAAAATAATGACAATTGCCTAAAATGCAAAGGAAATGTGTCATCTTTAACTTTAGGCCCTTTAGAGATCATTTTATCTTAAGCTTGCTTTACTGTTCACAATAACAGTAATTTTGACCAGGGGTGCACACATTTTTACATGCCACTGTATATTTGTTTGTATCCACAATTCCCTTTTGTGTAATGTATACTGTAACATACTGACGTTATTGTAAAGTTACACAATAATAATGTCAGTGAGAAATTCATAAAATGCTGCTATTTATCAAAGAAATCCTATGGATTAGTTCAGAGCATCAGATCAGATGGAAAGTACAGGCTAGGTCAATGGTGTGACAACATAGTTTAGATTACGGGGTCAATGGGGAGCAGAGGAGTTGGAGTAAGGTTCACCCTTGAAACTGTACCTAATACTACATTTGTGAATAATAACTCCAACGCAACGAATCCCAGTAAGCTAGCCATGCACGCCAGGCTTTACAGTGGTTGAAGTTTAATTATTCATAATATTGATTAATTTACTTTCATGTCCTTCTTTGCAAAAGAAATAACAGAATCGCCACTGTGAACAGTTCAGTGGCTCATTTGATTTAACCATGTAATGTTTTGTTAGAGAAGAGCTTTTTTTAAGACTTGGGAAAGTGTAAGCACATAGTCAGTTGGACATTATGACGAGCAGGCATGACATGAATTATACCATGGTTCTCGCCATATACATAAATGATGTAGCTTTTATTCTTGTGTAACTTCAGGTTACACCAGCAAACCACAGATAAAAGTCAGAATGTGTGTTTTCAGGGACACTTTCTTAAGGCGAAGTGCTATGGAATTGTTAATTGCAAAAAATTTTTTGTAGTTGTACAATGCATTTAGAGCATTTGAAGCACGTAATAACAACCTTTAGATTTGACACTCTGGAAAGCTATAACCTGCTTAAAAAAATAGTTTTAATATTTCCTTCATAGTTTTAGTACCCCAAAATCAACTTTTTAAAATTATGCTAATTAAATTTAGGCTAAAAATAGGTAAGTAAATTTTGAGACGCTCAGGATCCAGAATGTCTCTTAAGAGCCTAGTTTGCCTTTTTAAAACCAAGTTTATCCAATAATGCGCTGACCTATTTGTCTTCCTCTGACTCTGCCAAATGCAGCAATGACACCATAGGAGATGGGAAACAGATAAGGCAGCACTCTGTAGCGCTATAGCATTCAAATATAAAATATGAAAATTGAATTGCATTACTGCACTAGAAATATGAAAAATTGAGAATGCTTAGTGAATAAATTGGCCAATTAATGTGTACCTGGCAGCCACGTTAAGGCGATTCTTATTGCCAGGACCTAATGCCAATCCTCTCTTAGACAGTCTACATCTCTCTGGGAACCTAATGTGAATCCTCTCTCTGGACTATCTTCTATATCACTGTGGAGGGGTAGAATCCTGCTGCAATAACAAACACCTAAGGCTAAGGGGCGGAGTGCTCAGTCAGAAGGCTAATAGGAGATATGGACTGGGGATGATCTGTCAAAAGCACTTTTCTTTATTTGCATTGCTTTCCATTGTAATTTTGCCCTTTTAGAAGTTTTTGCTTACTTTGCTCTCATGCTCATACTGTTTCAATATTTATAGCTCATGAGCACTCACTAACTTTATGGTGCATAGAATTAATGGATGTACAGAAAATTGAGATAACCAGCACCCTCCATACAGCACTTCTCTTGGCAACTAAAAAATACCCCTACTATTTCCAGACCATCCCACTTCCACTCCTGCCAGTATTCTCTGATTAGATGCTGGGGTCAGAGTAGGTGCAACGTACAATCTAAGGTTCTTCATGCATGCACATTGGAGCAATTGCACTTAACTTTCATGAAAGAAACACATTATGGCTGAAACACTCAAGCTAAGTTAAAGCTCAGCCACCCTTGTATGTAAAAACGTGAGGATTTTGCTAAGGAACCTAAGTGTAAACTTGTCTTTAGAGTAGAGTTTGAGTGCTGTTTCTGTCTCAGAAATCCCTATTGAGTCCTCGGGCTTGGATATGTGGTAAAAGGGTGTTAAAAATTGAAATTGCCTTTAATGCTATTTTTAAATGAAAAGTATAGGGTCTTTTAATGTCTGGACTATAAATGTGACACAGAGAGTGCTGTTTAGAGTTGGGCAAGGTGAATATGGGGACAGGGTAGTTTCAGATCCTGCATCTTAATGGGGTACAGAAATGTAATGATGTGTAAACAAAATAATAATACTCCTGTAGTTAAGGTCTCCATTCTAGATAGACCATTCCTTGATTTTACAGTACTTTCTATCAACAGACATTTAAAAGCATACTTGCGAACATCCATAGACTTTTTTTTTTTGCTGCACAGCTTGTATAGTTCGGCAACAGAGTTTCAAGATGTATAAGACATGTAGCCAAAATCTGCATCACAGAGCCACGCCAACGTACGGTGAAACTGGCTAAGGGTGCTTTCACAGTGCATTTTGTGGCCCTGTTGAGTGGCCCTATGGGGCTTATGGAAAGCCCGCCAGGGCCGTGGGGTACTCGGTACCGGGTCCTGTCGTTATTAAAGGGGTGATCACAGTGGCAGTGACCCGGTCTGTGGCCCTGGGCACCCAAGTAAAAGGAACAGTCTTTAAAAGGGTTTGGAAAAAGTTTGTTCGTGATGCCACTTGTGGTATTCAGTCAGGGGTGACCGACGCTGCTTAAAGGGGTCTGCTGGGGAGATGTTATGGCAGCTGGGATGGTATGGCTTCCCACAGGTGAAGCTGGGTCCCCAGGGCTCCCGATGTAGTTGGGACAGGTGGTAGGTGGTGTAGAAAGAAACGGAGGACACAGGGTTGCAGTCTCTTTACCTCTATACTGAAGGGTTCAGGCATCCACAGTCCAGGATACCGAATCACAGGTACAGGTATGGTCCGGCTGGCTTGGATGCGAATCTGGAATTCCTTTTACCTGGTGGGGTGGGAAGCCTTCCCTCTAGCGCTGTGGTGTAGTCCCTTGCTGCCTTAGGCCTCACACAAGGTCCTCATGTTCTTTCTGTCCCCCTTGTTGGTAGAACACTACCCGTACGACAGGTAGCTTAAGCCTTTTTATGGGATCTCTATCACGTCCCAGGCTCTATTCTGCTACGGTGTCCTCAGGTGTCAATGGTGGATAGGTAACTTGCAATCCAGCTGTACCGCCGGTTTCTGCTGTGAGACGTAGAGTACTTCACAACCTCGGTCTCCGGCTCCCGGTATCTGTGTTCAGCGTTTTGAAAGCTCCATCACAGCTTTTCTCCAGCTATTCACTCTCCTGAACTCCATTTCACTCTCAGTCTCTTTAAAGATTGCTCTGCTTTCTCTTTGCTCTTTCCAGGAGCTGCAGCACCTCACATGGCTGCACGGCCCCCTCTTTCTCTCTCAGACTCTCTGTCTGTCTCCTCTCACTCCACTCTCCTCTCACAGACTGTCTTCTCTGGTCTCCCTGGACCAACTGCCTAACTCCTCCTCCAGACCAGAATATATATCTATATCTGGGTTCCGAGCTTCCCCTCCTGACGTGGAGTCAGAACAGTGTTGTATGTGCTGAATACCTGATAAAAGGAATCCTTCCTTGCTTCCAAGCGTGACATCACTCTCCCCGTGAGGAAAGCAATGCCACTGTAACAACCAGGAACCTGGGGTGTTACACGTACGTCTGAACCCCCCACAAAATGGGATTCAGACATATGTGCCAACGGGGCCATAAACTGTAATGGTGCAGGCAGAGCGAATGTGCTCTCTGACATGCATCATTTTCAGGCATATATATATATAGTAGAGGCGGACACCCAGACGCAGTCTACTATATCTGAATGTCCTGCTCCAGTAGACGTACACGTCCACAAATGATGCACGTCAGAGCGCACTTTCCCGTTTCGCAGGTGATTCAGACATAAGGCACGGCCCGGGTCACCGAACAGCTGCCTCAAAGCAATGTGAAAGCACTCTTATACAAATAGCGTCTTCATAGGAGGACAGCGCAGGGTCAATAGTGATCACTATTTGCGGTGGCAATCTTATAAGGCAATATTGAAGCTTAAAACAATCATGCCACAAGACTTAGGTTATAAAGTCAAAACAGATTCTTGCCCCTTTATCAGTGGAAATTAAGAGACTGGTTGGCTGCATAAGAGGCCTTAGACAAAGGGTAACATTTCTCTTTAAGGTGACCACCATGTTAGTGTATGGATACCTATAGGCCACGCAATGTAATAAAAGTAAGTGCTACATTTTTTGGTATCCGTGAGCTTAGATTTGAGAAATCGGTAATTTTCATTTATACGCTGATATGCTTTACATTTTAGCATCTCTTTCCTAGAGAAAGATGGACAAGCTCTCCATAGTAGCAAGGCGAACGTCAGGAGCTGTGATGACATGTCTTGGGGTTGTACATTCCTTAGCAGGCATACGCTCCTTGTGAGATAATGGTGCAGTACTACTAGGATATAATCAAGTGTGTTAACATCTTCCCTAGTTCCCCGAACAGTTACCATGGCTACCTCAAATGAAGTGAGTGAAGAAAACATTTATTTGTTTCCCGCACTAAATTAAGAACATTTTTCATTTCCTACAATAAATATTTCATTCTATTTTCCATTTTGCCGGTCTACCATCAGTCTGACAAATGATAAGCACTTTATTATAGTAGCATATTAAATCGTTGTGATGATTTCGTGTAATGGTATTAAATGGTTACTGCATTAGGATGAATGGCATTTACTGTATTTATTTGCAATTCAAGGAAATCTTTGATTTTGTGTTTTTAATTTAGAATCAGATTAGACACTTTGCCATCTGAGTTTAGGAATGACGTCACTTGAGGAGTTCTTCTTAGGTAAAATGCCCTCTCCGGTTATGGTATTGATCCATATCAATCCTGCTAAAGTTGCACCCATATTAAGGTTAAAGGTTATGGGCACCTTTTGGCATGGAAACAAATGATTTTTACATATATTAGTTGTTAACTTTATGTTATTACAGTTTGTTTGCATTCATTCATGCATTTCAGGAACCCCCTGATATGCAGTTTGCAGCCTCATCCATGTTTTAGAGTGTTTTAGTGTGGGAGCGTTACTCTCAGTAATATAGGCTGGATGTCAGATCTGAATTCAGGGGACTTCTGTCATCACTTGCTCTCATGTATCAGCACAGTTTTTATCCTGCACCTATTTCCTCTTGATGTGCTTTCCTCCTTATCTGCAGCCTGTTTTCTATGCCCTCCATGAGACTGTAGTTGTTTTCACCCCTCTTTATAGAGATCTGTGTAACATCTTTCAATTTTTGCTGCTATTTTTTACTATTTTTAAAAGTGATAGAAGGTATGTGAAGAACAAAGAGAGCTGATAAAGCCAGGAGCTGGAACTCTGACAGATTTGTATCAGTTTTACAGAGCGTTCAGCTAGGGATATGGCTCAAGCTGCATTTACACTGAAAGATTATTGTTATTGAGCATTTTAATGAACGCTCATTTTATGACAATCTTGCAGTGTGAACAGGCTGCCAATCACAAGATGAATGAGCAAAACTTTTGTTCATCTGGTGAAATGGTCTTTGGTACAGCACAAAGATCATTGTTCTCAGGGTGCAGTATCCTGTGTAAACAGTACTCACAATGCCAAGAACAATGACAGCCTATGTGCACTACAGATTGCTCAATGCTCATGATTTACTGCAGCCTGCCTGTGTAGATCAGCTATTAAAAGTCTGACGATTTTTAAAGTTTCACCGATCTGCGGTCGTTTAGGATTGTCGGTCGATCCGTGTAAGTGGACCGTAACAGCAACTCTGATGTAGCAAAATAACAGACCATTTTAAATGAGGACTAATTATAAATCTGCGTAACAAACCATTTAACCCCTTTACCCCCAAGGGTGGTTTGCACGTTAATGACCGGGCCAATTTTTACATTTCTGACCACTGTCCATTTATGAGGTTATAACTCTGGAACGCTTCAACGGATCTCGGAGATTGTGACATTATTTTCTCGTGACATATTGTACTTCATGATAGTGGTAAAATTTATTTGATATTACCTGCATTTATTTGTGAAAAAAACGGAAATTTGGCGAACATTTTGAAAATTTCGAAATTTTACAAATTTGAATTTTTACGCCCTTAAATCCCAGAGATATGTCAAACAAAATACTTAATAAGTAACATTTCCCACATGTCTACTTTACATCAGCAGAATTTTGGAACCAAATGTTTTTTTAGGGAGTTATAAGGGTTAAAAGTTGACCAGCAATTTCTCATTTTTACAACACCATTTTTTTTAGGGACCACATCACATTTGAAGTCATTTTGAGGGGTCTATATGATAGAAAATAAACAAGTGTGACACCATTCTAAAAACTGCACCCCTCAAGGTGCTCAAAACCACATTCAAAAAGTTTATTAACTCTTCAGATGTTTCACAGGAATTTTTGGAATGTTTAAAAAAAATGAACATTTAACTTTTTTTCACAAAAAATTTACTTCAGCTCCAATTTGTTTTATTTTACCGAGGGTAACAGGAGAAATTGGACCCCAAAAGTTGTTGTACAATTTGTCCTGAGTACGCCGATACCCCATGTGTGGGGGTAAATCACTGTTTGGGCGCATGGCAGAGCTCTGAAGGGAAGGAGCGCCATTTGACTTTTTCAATGCAAAATTGACTGGAATTGAGATGGGACGCCATGTTGCGTTTGGAGAGCCCCTGATGTGCCTAAACATTGAAACCCCCCACAAGTGACACCATTTTGGAAAGTAGACCCCCTAAGGAACTTATCTAGATGTGTGGTGAGCACTTTGACCCACCAAGTGCTTCAGTTTATAATGCAGAGCCGTAAAAATAAAAAAATCATTTTTTTTCACAAAAATGATTTTTTGCCCCCAATTTTGTATTTTTCCAAGGGTAAGAGAAGAAATTGGACCCCAAAAGTTGTTGTGCAATTTGTCCTGAGTACGCTGATACCCCATATGTGGGGGTAAACCACTGTTTGGGCGCATGGCAGAGCTCGGAAGGAAAGGAGCGCCGTTTGACTTTTCAATGCAAAATTGACTGGAATTGAGATGGGACACCATGTTGCATTTGGAGAGCCCCTGATGTGCCTAAACAGTGGAAACCCCCCAATTCTAACTGAAACCCTAAACCAACCACACCCTAACCCCAATCACAGAGCCTTAACCCCAACACACCCCTATCCCTAATACCAACCCTAACCACACCCCTAACCCTAATCCCAACCCTAACCACACCCCTAACCCTGACACACCCCTAACCCTAATCCCAACCGTAAATGTAACCATAGCCCTAACCCTAGCCCCAGCCCTAACCCTAGCCCTAAACCTAGCCTTAGCCCTAACCCTAATGGGAAAATGGAAATAAATACATTTTTAAAATTTTTTAATTTTTCGCTAACTATGGGGGTGATGAAGGGGAGTTTGATTTACTATTTATAGTGGGTTTTCTAGCGGATTTTTATGATTGGCAGCCATCACACACTAAAAGACGCTTTTTATTGCAAAAAATATTTTTTACGTTACCACATTTTGAGAGCTATAATTTTTCCATATTTTGGTCCACAGAGTCATGTGAGGTCTTGTTTTTTGTGGGACGAGTTGACGTTTTTATTGGTAACATTTTCGGGCATGTGACATTTTTTGATTGCTTTTTATTTCGATTTTTGTGAGGCAGAATGACCAAAGCTATTCATGAATTTCTTTTTTTGGGGAGGGCATTTATACCATTCCGCGTTTGCTAAAATGGATAAAGCAGTTTTATTCTTCGGGTCGGTACGATTACAGCGATACCTCATTTATTTTTTTATGTTTTGGCCCTTTTATACGATAAAAACTATTTTATAGAAAAAATAATTATTTTTGCATCGCTTTATTCCGAGGACTATAACTTTTTTATTTTTTTGCTGATGATGCTTTTTTTTGCGGGACAAGATGACGTTTTCAGCAGTTCCATGGTTATTTATATCCGTCTTTTTGATCGCGTGTTATTCCACTTTTTGTTCGGCGGTATGATAATAAAGCGTTGTTTTTTGCCTCGGTTTTTTTTTTACGGTGGTAAAAAACACTGAAGGGGTTAACTAGTGGGACAGTTCTATAGGTCAGGTCGTTACGGACACGGCAATACTAAATATGTGCACTTTTATTGTTTTTTTATTTAGATAAAGAAATGTATTTATGGGAGCAATATATATTTTTTTATTTAGGAATTTTTTTTTTAATTTATTTTTTTTTTTTACACATCTGAATATTTTTTTTACTTTGTAACATCGCCCCGGGGGGGGGGGGGGGATCATGTTATAGTATAAGATTGCTGATCTGACACTTTGCTGTGCACTGTGTCAGATCAGCGATCTGATGTGCACTGCAGAGAGGCTTCCTGGCACCTGCTCTGAGCAGGCGCTGGTAAGCCACCGCCCTGCAGGACCTGGATGCAGCCCCTTGGCCATTTTGGATACGGGGCCTGCAGGGAGGAGACACTCGGTACTACGAGAGCACATCGCGTTGTACCGAGGGGCTCAGGGAAGCCCGCAGGGAGCCCCCTCCCTGCGCGATGCTTGCCTATGCACCGGAACACTGCGATCATGTTTGATCGCAGTGTTTCGGGGGTTAATGTGCCAGGAGCGGTCCGTGACACATAGTGGTGGATGTCAGCTGCGATGATAGTCAGCTGACACCCGGCCGCGATTGGCCACGCTCCCCCTGTGAGCGCGGCCGATCGCTATGACGTACTATCCCGTCGGTGGGCATACGGGCCCACCCCACCTCAACGGGATAGTATGTCACATGTCAGAAAGGGGTTAAGAAGAAATTACCAAAAAATTCTATGTGATGAAAACACAATATATTTAATGTCTGGAGAAAAAGATAATTTATAAAATAAAGGTTGTCAATGCCACACAAATCCCAGCACGGTACATGTAGCAAGTATACACTAAAATATTCTCTATGTCTAACAATGAACCTCTAGAAAATAATTACCATAAGGGCACAGCCACAATGTTCAGACTGGCCAGCGGCTCTCCCGACCCAAGCGTGACAGCTGCATAGAAATATATGAAGCTCTCAAGCTTAGGTTGGGAGAGCCGCCAACCAGTGCCCGCACTGCGTTCCAATCTCAGTCCGATTTAGGCCGGGATCACACATATGCGAGATACGGCCGAGTCTCGCAGGTGAAAACCAAGCTCTGGCGCTGGCACTACGGAGCGGAGCGTGTGGCCGCACAGCAATACATGGAGCTGCACGCTCCGCTTCGGAGTGCCGGCGCCAGAGCTGGGTTTTCACCTGCGAGACTTGGCCGTATCTCGCGTATGTGTGATCCCGGCCTTATGCTGCTGCCCCCTTACTGGAAACTGTAGGCTACAATGGATCGTTCCATTATTATGAGCAATTTTTCAAATGGATCAATATTACTTTAAAAAAATCCAACGTATTTGGAAGCTCTGTACTCTCACACAGCAAAGAAATGGAACGGGCGCTGATTTTACATGACATGAGGATTTTAAGAGAGAACTTTGCGCCCTTTAAGTTGCAAATGAAGAAAGTTTGAGCTACCATTTAGACTTTGATCACTGACTAAACAATTGTATGTTACAAGCAAAGATCTATGTCTGATGATTATCAAATCAATTATCTTTTCAGGATTGTCATATCAGGCCGCATAGCTACAATGAATTATCTAAAGATTGATGCATTATTTTACAATAGGATATGAATTCTAATATTGCAATAATAGTTCTCTGATTGAAGGATCCAGTTTTATTTCTGAGTTAACACTGGGCGGTTTCTCATTCTAGTCTTGCAATTTGGCAGATGCAAAGCATCCATGAATTACATGGAGAGCACATTGATTTCTCATGAGTACTGTGTATTGCTTCATTTCCACTGTCTTGTTGCTGCAGGAAAATTAAATACCTTCTGTCTTATGTCACAAAAGTGATCCATGTAGGTCTTCGGAGGTACTCCTCATGATCAGACTTCTTAGTGAATATGCACAAATGTAATCTTGTACGTTTTTTTTTTTTTTTTTGTAATTCTTTATTTAATTTAATTTTAACATAAACAAGAACAAGAAAAAGGGCTTACATCATAAAATCTAAAAGATTACAATAAAGAAGAAAAACGCGTCAAATTGTTCCATTAGATGACAAGTAAAATGTTATGAAGAAAAAAAAAAACAGCAGGAACCACTATTTGGAAAGATGCCGATTATAAGCCAAAGAACAGGTCAACTGTGGAAAAAACAATTTTCAGGTATAAACAAAAAAAAGTGGCTAGAATATCGGCTCCAGAGATCTGGATCGGGATCTCCTGAACGCCTGCAAGGATGAGACATTAGGGCTGTTAAAAGCAACTGAAAGCACAGAGAATTGGGCATAAAGCTATTACATGGAGACAATACAAATTTACTGAATTGGGATAACCAAAATCTTGTAAGTTTTTGACAATAAATGACACTAACTTCATATACACCAAAATAATAAATAATATTCAATCCACTAATAATGATCAATGAATCAAAGAGGTTCACATACATGTGAGAATCTGTTAGAAGCTAACATTTTAAACAAAAAAAACAAAACACCAAGGGAACAGGAAAACGGAAATGTGAATGCAGATGTTAACCCAGCCTAACAAATAGCTTAGTGATATTTCCAGTAAAGTTTCATAAGTTTGAATAGTATGCTTGTGTGTACTTTTACTCTGATTTACATTGATCCGTAGCGATAATTTTGCACAAGGCACTAGTAAAACAGTGCTCATTGTTACTGGATTCCTGCCTTACCGTATTACTGATATTGCTGATGACTTACTATGCTACCTTCTGACTATACCCTATGTTTCGGAGGATCTTCTCTATACCTGCATAGTTTAATACACATACATTTTTCAAAACTGAACATGAGGTTAACATTTTAATCAAATAGTTTAAGCCCAATGCCATGTCACAGTGACATATTTAGTCGGCCCCTGTTTTATTAAAGGAGTTGTCCGGCCTTAAGGTACAAGTCTGCAGTCATTCTTTATGGTTTCAGATTTGTGAATTCTCACATTGCGTGCACTGCGCATCATGAAAAAGGGGACCTGGACTGTACATCCAAATATTAGACTGAACATTGTTCTTCTGCCTATTTATATTTCTAATAAGAACTAGAAAAAATCTATCTTGCCTTACGCAGGCGTGTACTACGGAGGACAGAGAATGAACTTCAATCCCATATTGCAGCCAGCGGGTAAGGAAAGGGTGAATCAAACACCCGAAAACCCCGCCCCTATGGCTAAAGATTGTTCCCTCCAAATTCAGGTGACAGTGTCCCTTTAAGTATACCAAGGTATTATTGTCATTTTTCCATGTTCGTAATTTTTATTTTGCAAATATGTTAGTTAAGTCCTAAGAATTACATTTTAGTGGTAAGTTATGGATAACTATGGTTTATAGACCTTGTATATACAGTGCGATCTGCACTAGGGTTGTGGAAATCTAAAACATTACGGATAGATGATATATACCTCTCGCTTTCCACTTTTACAAAGTTGCTGGCAACCAGTTCACAATTTTCAAGGGTATATAGAGAGACCGTAATATTTAGTGTACTGAAGCAAACACAGCAGATGCTGAGCGTGGATGCTATTGATAGGAGTGTCCCCAAGAGAAAACTCATTGATAAATGTTCTAATAAGTGAGAAACCAAGCCATCCATGAAGGGGATAATAAATAACACCACATTTCTTCTCTGTCTCTTACACAATCTGGGAAGGAACTTCAATATCTTCAGCAAAAACCCAGAACATATTTTCATTGCTTAGTGTCCATGATCAGCAGAAAGAGGTTAGTAGTCAAAGAAACCATAAATCTAGCCAGGTCACCAAGGACTGGGGTAACAAATGAGTTTTATGATCCCTGGCCATTGTTCTTCCCTAGGGTTAAATTGTGTGTCTCACAAAATAGGAAACATTCACTTCCAAATGTAATAAAATCATTTTAAATGACAGATGTTCTGTTAATTACATAGGAAGTTTATGTCTATTGTTCACCTTTATTATCATTGTGAAAGCTTTGTCCTAATTAATGAGACGATATGGTATTTATTGGCACCACAATTAATAGGATCAATAGTAAAAATTAAAATAGTTTAGCATAGTATAGTATGATATATTAATATATATATAGGCATAAATCCTATGAGGGCAATTAAACAAAGTTCATGGTAAAACAGTCAAGTGACCACTGTGTAGATAAAAGGATAATGTGAGAAAGTTCAGTGAAATGTAGCATTAAAGAGCATATAAAGGAAAGATGCCCCGAAGAACCAGAACGTAAAATTAAAACACATACATGATTATAACACAAAAGTGCAGAGCATGGTAAAGTATTCCTTATAAGTAAACTGGTAAGTAGTACTAAATGATCCAAGAAGGAAAGCCACACCAACACATCAATATTTGAAAATTGTAGAAAGAGGTTTTAAATAAGTCCTGCATGAAGCATGGTTACCTGAGAGTTGGCGGTGCCACCACCCCAATACGTGTTTCGGCTGTAGTGCCTTCTTCTGGACTTTCTATACATCTGATATTATTGAAACATACATTGTTGTCATCTGGGTGAACCAAGGAAAAAGATATATATTTTCTCATAATTATAAGCCCTGCAAAAGGCCCCAAAGCCATAGAGGCCATATAACCACCAACAGCTAGGCCATGTTTGGTCTCTAAGCATAGATAAAATCCCGTTGCAAAATATGACATCAACCTCGATATAACGCGGTCGTCTGAAGAGGAGTTATTGCATAAGTTGGGATTTCCTAAAATCATGAAGGGCTGAGAACAGTACACAACCTGGCCCATGTGAGGTTATCACAGGGGATGTGTGAGTGAGACTCAGGGTCTGATTAACCCCTTAACGACCGCCGATACGCCTTTCAACAGCGGCCGCTAAGGGTACTTAATCCACAGCGCCGTTAATTAACGGCGCTGTGGAAAAAGTGAATAGCGCCCCCCAGAGTCGGATTTTCTCTGGGGTCTCGGTTGCCGAGGGTAGCCGAGACCCCAGAGAACATGATTCGGGGGGTTTTTACCAACCCCCGAGTTGCGATCGCCGGTAATTAACCGTTTACCGGCGGTCGCAACAAAAAAAAAACAAAACGCGATTTGCCGTTTAATTTCTCTGTCCTCCGATGTGATCGCACATCGGAGGACAGAGAAATGTGGTCCCCGATGGCCCCAATAGCCCCCCAATACTTACCTACCTCCCCCGGTGCTCCTCGTGTCTCCCCATGGGCGCCGCCATCTTTCTTCCGGGAAAAAATGGCGGGCGCACGCGCAGTGCGCCCGCCGCCCGGCACCCGGATGTTCTTTGGGGTCTCGGCTGCCGGGGGTAGCCGAGACCCCAAAGAACATGATCGGGGTCGGTTTGCACCGACCCCTGCTTTGCGATCGCCGGTAATTAACAGTTTACCGGCGACCGCAAAAAAAAAAAAAAAAAAAAAGCGATCAGTTATTTCTCTGCCCTCTGATGTGATCGCACATCAGAGGACAGAGAAATAGGGGGATTCGGGGACCCTATCATACTCACCCGGGGTCCCTGGGTCCTCTTCTGTCTTCTCCTGCCAGCCGGCTTTTTCATCATGGCGGGCGCATGCGCAGTGCGCCCGCCATCTGCTGCCATCTGCCGGCCGGCAGGAGAAGACAAGTTGGGGCTAAAATTAGGGTTAGGGTTAGGGTTAGGGTTAGGGTTAGAGTTAGGGTTAGGGTTAGAGTTAGGGTTAGGGTTAGAGTTAGGGTTAGGGTTAGGGTTAGGGTTAGGGTTAGAGTTAGGGTTAGAGTTAGGGTTAGGGTTGGGGCTAAATTTAGGGTTAGGGTTAGGGCTAGGGTTAGGGTTAGGCTACTTTCACACTAGCGTTTTTTGGCTTCCGTCGCAATGCGTCGTTGGAGAAAAAACGCATCCTGCAAAAGTGCTTGCAGGATGCGTTTTTTCTCCATTGGCTTGCATTAGCGACGCATTGCGACGGATTGCCACATGTCGCATCCGTCGTGCGACGGATGCGTCGTGCTTCGGCGGACCGTCGACACAAAAAAAACTACATGTAACTTTTTTGTGCGACGTGTCCGCCATTTCCGACCGCGCATGCGTGGCCGGAACTCCGCCCCCGCCTCCCCGCACCTCACAATGGGGCAGCGGATGCGTTGAAAAAACAGCATCCGCTGCACCCGTTGTGCGGCGCTTACAACGCTAGCGTCGGTACGTCGGCCCGACACACTGCGATGGGCCGAGTACGACGCTAGTGTGAAAGTAGCCTTAGGCTTCTTTCACACTTGCGTCGGTACGGGGCGGTCGCAATGCGTCGGCCCGATGTACCGACGCACGTTGTGAAAATTGTGCACAACGTGGGCAGCGGATGCAGTTTTTCAACGCATCCGCTGCCCAGTCTATGTCCTGGGGAGGAGGGGGCAGAGTTACGGCCACGCATCCGCGGAAATGGCGGACGCGACGTACAAAAAAAAGGTTACATTGAACTTTTTTTGTGACGACGGGGGCTAAAGTTATGGTTAGGGTTGGGGCTAAAGTTAGGGTTGGGGCTAAAGTTAGGGTTAGAGTTGGGATTAGGGTTAGGGTTTGGATTAGGGTTGGGATTAGTGTTACGTTTGGGATTAGG
Source organism: Ranitomeya variabilis (assembly GCF_051348905.1). NCBI lineage: Eukaryota > Metazoa > Chordata > Amphibia > Anura > Dendrobatidae > Ranitomeya > Ranitomeya variabilis. Next base: position 835,253,185 of record NC_135233.1, on the reverse strand, counting down.
GTTGGGATTAGGGTTAGGGTTGGGATTAGGGTTAGGGGTGTGTTGGATTTAGGGTTTTGATTAGGGTTATGGTTAGGGTTGAGATTAGGGCTGTTTTGGGGTTAGGGTTGTGATTATCGTTAGGGTTGTGATTAGGATTATGGATCGGGTTGAGATTAGGGTTAGGGCTGTGTTGGGGTTAGGGTTGGAGTTAGAATTGGGGGGTTTCCACTGTTTAGGTACATCAGGGGGTCTCCAAACACGACAGCCAATTTTGCGCTAAAAAAGTCAAATGGTACTCCCTCCCTTCTGAGCTCTGCCGTGCGCCCAAACAGTGGTTTACCCCCACATATGGGGCATCAGCGTACTCGGGATAAATTGGACAACTTTTGGGGTCCAATTTCTCCTGTTACCCTTGTGAAAATAAAAACTTGGGGGCTAAAAATCTTTTTTGTTGGAAAAAAATATATTTTTTTATTTTCACTACTCTGCATTATAAATTTCTGTGAAGCACTTGAGCTTTCAAAGTTCTCACCACATATCTAGATAAGTTCCTTAGGGGGTCTAGTTTCCAAAATTTGGTCACTTGTGGGGGTTTCTACTGTTTAGGTACATTAGGGGTCTGCAAACGCAACATAACGCCCGCAGACAATTCTATCAAAGTCTGCATTCCAAAATGGCGCTCCTTCCCTTCCGAGCTCTGCCGTGCGCCCAAACAGTGGTTTACCCCCACATATGGGGTACCAGCATACTCAGGACAAATTGGACAACAACTTTTGGGGTCCAATTTCTCTTGTTACCCTTGTGAAAATAAAAACTTGGGGGCTAAAAATCTTTTTTGTTGGAAAAAAATATATTTTTTTATTTTCACTACTCTGCATTATAAATTTCTGTGAAGCACTTGAGCTTTCAAAGTTCTCACCACATATCTAGATAAGTTCCTTAGGGGGTCTAGTTTCCAAAATTTGGTCACTTGTGGGGGTTTCTACTGTTTAGGTACATTAGGGGTCTGCAAACGCAACATAACACCCGCAGACAATTCTATCAAAGTCTGCATTCCAAAATGGCGCTCCTTCCCTTCCGAGCTCTGCCGTGCGCCCAAACAGTGGTTTACCCCCACATATGGGGTACCAGCATACTCAGGACAAATTGGACAACAACTTTTGGGGTCCAATTTCTCTTGTTACCCTTGTGAAAATAAAAATTTGGGGGCTAAAAAAATCTTTTTTGTGGGAAAAAAAATATTTTTTATTTTCACTACTCTGCATTATAAACTTCTGTGAAGCACTTGGGCATTCAAAGTTCTCACCACATATCTAGATAAGTTCCTTGGGGGGTCTATTTTCCAAAATGGGGTCACTTGTTGGGGGTTTCTACTGTTTAGGTACATTAGGGGTCTGCAAAGGCAACATAACGCCCGCAGACAATTCTATCAAAGTCTGCATTCCAAAATGGCACTCCTTCCCTTCCGAGCTCTGCCGTGCGCCCAAACAGTGGTTTACCCCCACATATGGGGTACCAGCATACTCAGGACAAATTGGACAACAACTTTTGGGGTCCAATTTCTCTTGTTACCCTTGTGAAAATAAAAACTTGGGGGCTAAAAAATCTTTATTGTTAAAAAATATATATTTTTTATTTTCACTACTCTGCATTATAAACTTCTGTGATGCACTTGGGCATTCAAAGTTCTCACTACACATCTAGATAAGTTCCATGGGGGGTCTAGTTTCCAAAATTGGGTCACTTTTGGGGGGTTTCTGCTGTTTAGGCACATCAGGGGCTCTCCAAACGCGACATGGCGTCCGATCTCAATTCCAGTCAATTTTGCATTGAAAAGTCAAATGGCGCTCCTTTGCTTCCGAGCTCAGCCATGCGCCCAAACAGTGGTTTACCCCCACATATGGGGTGTCGGCGTACTCAAGACAAATTGTACAACAGCTTCTGGGGTCCATTTTCTCCTGTTACCCTTGGTAAAATAAAAATTTGGAGGCAAAAAGATCATTTTTGTAGAAAAAATGTGATTTTTTTATTTTCACGTTCTCTACGTTATAAACTTCTGTGAAGCACCTGGGGGTTTAAAGTGCTCACCACACATCTAGATAAGTTCCTTAAGGGGTCTAGTTTCCAAAATGGTGTCATATGTGGGGGGTCTCTACTGTTTAGGCACATCAGCGGCTCTCCAAACGTGACATGGCGTCCGATCTCAATTCCAGCCAATTCTACATTGAAAAAGTAAAACGACACTCCTTCTCTTCCAAGCTCTGCGGTGCGCCCAAACAGTGGTTTACCCCCATATATGGGGTATCGACGTACTCAGGAGAAATTGCACAACAACTTTTGTGGCCTAATTTCTCCTGTTACCCTTGTGAAAATAAAAATTTGGGGGCAAAAAGATCATTTTTGTAGAAAAAATGAGATTTTTTATTTTCACGGCTCTACGTTATAAACTTCTGTGAAGCACTTGGGGGTTCAAAGTGCTCACCACACATCTAGATAAGTTCCTTAAGGGGTCTAGTTTCCAAAATGGTATCACTTGTGGGGGGTTTCCACTGTTTAGGCACATCAGGGACTCTCCAAACGCGACATGGCATCCGATCTCAATTCCAGCCAATTCTGCATTGAAAAAGTCAAACGGTGCTCCTTCACTTCCAAGCTCTGCGGTGCGCCCAAACAGTGGTTTACCTCCACATATGGGGTATCGACGTACTCAGGAGAAATTGCACAACAACTTTTGTGGTCTAATTTCTCCTGTTACCCTTGTGAAAATAAGAATTTGTGGGCGAAAAAATCATTTTTGTGAAAACAAATGCGATTTTTTATTTTCACGGCTCTACGTTATAAACTTCTGTGAAGCACTTGGGGGTTCAAAGTGCTCACCACACATCTAGATAAGTTCCTTGGGGGGTCTAGTTTCCAAAATGGTGTCACTTGTGGGGGGTTTCCACTGTTTAGGCACATTAGGGGCTCTCCAAACGCGACATGGCGTCCGATCTCAATTCCAGCCAATTCTGCATTGAAACAGTCAAACGGTGCTCCTTCACTTCCAAGCTCTGCGGTGCGCCCAAACAGTGGTTTAACTCCACATATGGGGTATCGGCGTACTCAGGAAAAATTGCACAACAAAATTTGTGGTTAAATTTCTGTTTTTACACTTGTGAAAATTAAAAAAAAATGGTTCTGAAGTAAAATGTTTGCAAAAAAAAGTAACATAGTAACATAGTTAGTAAGGCCGAAAAAAGACATTTGTCCATCCAGTTCAGCCTATATTCCTATATTCCATCATAATAAATCCCCTGATCTACATCCTTCTACAGAACCTAATAATTGTATGATACAATTACAAAAATTAAATTAATTAATTAATTAAAATTACAAAAAAATTATGATTACAAAAGTAAAATGTTCATTTTTTTCTTCCACATTGTTTTAGTTCCTGTGAAGTACGTAAAGGGTTAATAAACTTCTTGAATGTGGTTTTGAGCAGCTTGAGGGGTGCAGTTTTTAGAATGGTGTCACACTTGGTTATTTTCTATCATATAGACCCCTCAAAATCACTTCAAAGGTGATGTGGTCCCTAAAAAAAACATGGTGTTGTAAAAATGAGAAATTGCTGGTCAACTTTTAACCCTTATAACTCCCTAACAAAAAAAAAAATTGTTTCCAAAATTGTGCTGATGTAAAGTAGACATGTGAGAAATGTTATTTATTAACTATTTTTTGTGACATATCTCTCTGATTTAAGGGCATAAAAATACAAAGTTTGAAAATTGCAAAATTTTAAAAATTTTCGCCATATTTCCATTTTTTTCATAAATAATCGCAAGTAATATCGAAGAAATGTTACCACTAACTTGAAGTACAACATGTCACGAAAAAACAATCTCAGAATCAGCGGGATCCGATAAAGCGTTCCAGAGTTATAACCTCATAAAGTGACACTGGTCAGAATTGTAAAAATTGGCTCGGTCATTAAGTACCAAATTGGCTCTGTCACTAAGGGGTTAAAGATCAAGCTCCATTATTATCTATGTTCCTGTAGAGAGATACACACTCGTGTATGCGTGATTTCCCTTTATTGACTGCCCCAAGCGAAGCGCCCTCCTTCAGCTAAACTGAATCATCTCTGCGATCAGTGTAGTAAGTTCTCCTGTTAATCCCTTTTATTGTCTGTAACTTTATATGCTGTATTGTTTTGTCCCCCTAGTAAAATCTTTTGTATATTTTTCATAAACACTGCGTCCCTTAAAATGTAATAGTTCTGTACATTCTCTTCTGTAAACTATGCCTTGAAACCATAAGCTACTTTAATCAGTGTGTAATCCACCAAAATCGATTGGTGGTGGTAGTGAGTAGTCTGGGGTTATTGTGGTGGTGGCCAGACGGGCGTATATACATGTATTCCACGTGTTGGAATCCGGAGGTGTATATACCATTCGCTCACCATTAGTTCTCTGATAACTCGCTTAGTGGTGCAAACAGCCTGCGGCCTTCTCCATTGATCATCAGCCAATTGTGTAATTGTCCAGACGATAGGGGGCAGCAGAGAGCTGTTTGCTCCAAAGATCACAACGGGTGGAACTCATGACCTTCCCGGCCTGGGATATTGTGAATTTGCAAGATTAAGAAATTCTTGACAAAGTAAAGTCCAGACAGCTCAATTCTGACATTAGTAAAATATGGTATTTTTCAAATTCTGCACAAGTAAAATACATGCAATAGAAATATTTACATCATGAATATATTATCATATATATAGAGTTAAATTCTTATCCAAATGAATGAATATCCATATGATTTCATGTATGTTAAATTCCTCATATCAAATTGATGGTTATATGCATTTTATTCAAAAGCTATTGAAATGCTAAAAAAAAGCAAATATTGGACAGAACACTCACTAAAACAGACAAGCAAAAATAGTCATCTCCATATGTGGATTATTGTTATTGGCATAATGACTTGCCCTGTGGATAGAATAATGTGTTCTCTTTATTCGCTGGGAACAATGAAAACTAGTAAACGGCTTTGAATTTCACCAAGAGCATATGTATGGAATTTCCATATTAACAATGGATATGAATAGTTTGAGATGACTATTATTATCATCCTCATCAGTTTATTTAAGGCTCAAATGAAATCCAGGACCATCTACACAAAATGGACAATAAGAGTGCAGCTAATAAAAAAGATAATGAAATGCTAAAGGAGATACTTTTTTGTCTACTAGAGATGAGCAAATTTATTTTAGTGCCATTAAATTCTATTCCAATTTCACAAAAATCTGTATTCTCCAGAATATGGATTTTTTTTGCAGTTTGCTCCATGCATATTAAGCTAAATGATGGTTAGCTGCAGCTTCCGTTTTTTGGAAATGGTTAATACGTATACTTAAAAGGTAGGTGTACCATATGGCCTATTTATACGTAGTTTGGACTTTAGGTACTAGGTACTAGTTGGCGATTATATTGATAGATGTCATCAGCAGTCGATGCGGCTAGTGGGAGGAGTCTGTTTTGACGCATTGGCGTAGAGTTAATTAATCATTGTTGTTGTGGTTTATTTTGCTCCAAAATTTATATCCCAAGTTTTCATCTACTGCCAAGAATAGTAGGGGCGCAACAAAATAGTTTCGCCTAGGGCACCATAATCTCTCGGGCCGGCCCTGCCTTCAAGTAGCTTCGCAATTACATTATATTGCATTATGGTGGCCACACAACATACAGTGGATGAAATACTTATTGAACACATCACACATTTTTTAAGTAAACATATTTCTAAAGGTGCTATTGATGTGAGATTCTCACAATACATGGTTGACCTGAGCCAGTGAACTCTGTAATCTTATCACATGGTAATTTAATGTGTAAAGGCACAAAGAGTGTTACTTTTGAATACTATCTATGCCAACGAACCTCATTTGTTTCCATTTTTGTTATTGTGCAGTCAATGAAATCCCGGGTAAGGCTTTGAGACCTGCAACTCATTGAATGTTCTTATGAGAGGCATTGTGACCTTAAGTTGGTACCACACCTTTAGTGATTTTGTCAGCCACTGTTTTCTCTTTGGTGATAGTACCTTTCCTTGTGGTCCATTGGAGTTGCAGGGATATAAAGGGATATAGATTAGTAAAGCATGTCTGTTGCATAACATTGTTCCCTAACTACTGTACTTCTGGACTAACCAATGATTATAAACGTCTGAGGGGTCAACACTGTACTCTGCACTGACGTTCTAAAACATCAGTGCAGAGTAAGCAGTTTTATTGGTTATGCTCCTATAGTAATTCCTATTAGTAACACTAATGCTATAAACAAAAGAATATCAGTCATAAATTATGCCATATACATGCATCAGAAGGCGATTCCAAAAGCAATGCTTTATAACAGGAAAAACAAAAGAGTAAAAAAATAGCCAATAAATTACAAAATAACATTATTTATTGAAAGATCTGTTACTAGCTTCCTCATAAAATTCATAATATTACTAAAAATGTATAGTATATGGTTTGCAGTAAAATTGTGACTACATCCATGGATACAATCAATGACCCAGGAATACAGAGCGGGACATATGTAATTGCCACAAGATTAAGAGATTCTACAAATGGACAGCATATCTATAAACGCTCCCTGAAGAAGCGGTAACAACCACACACGAAACGCGCATTGGGGTAAGGTGACCAGGATCCAGACGGGACCTTTGCACATGTGAGTAACTATCCCTCTTATCTAACTATACATTACTTTGTATGAACTGCACAGAGGTATACAGTAATCAAACTCACTAATTTGATTGCACTATTTGTTAAATCACTATATATCTGAGATATATGCATTCATTTGGTAGCAATTTATAGATATGCTGTCCATTTGTAGAATCTCTACATACTATACATTTTTTGTAATATTATGAATTTTCATGTGGAAGCTAGTAACAGATCTTTCCATAAATAATGTTATCTGGTAATTTATTGGCTATTTTTGACTATTTTGTTTCTCCTGTTATAAAAAAATAAATAGTAACACTAATGATTTGCATTCCTTAAGTACAGCTATAATAATATAATGTGTTTGAGTATGTTCACACTGTGCATTTTTCCTGTGTATTTGCAGTGGAATATGTAGAAACCTGTGGATTTTGAGTTAAAAGTGTTGCATAGCTGCACAAAGATTAGCCCAATCTAGTGGACTATTTGCTGCAATTTTTTATTCATGAAGGATCTATACACAGTTTTATTAATTGCAACTTATAATTCCCATTGAAAAAAAAAAAGAGGTAGGTGGGTGCGATTTAATACTGATCTTGATGCAGAATATGCCCTGAAAAATATATAATAATTCTGCTATATTAGCAAAATCTTATATATTTACTCAAGTACATTTTACGTCTTATTAAAATGCTGAAAATTGTTCAGCGTGACAAACCCTCAGTCTAAAAATAAAAAGTTTTTGCCTTGAATTAAATGAAATCATTGCATCTGTGTTCAAATGTAACAAGCTCAAATCAGAAGCTTTTCCTACAAAGTCAGTGTCCCAGATCCTGATGGTGTTTTGTTAATGATTATAAAATGAATGAAAATAAATCGTAAACATTTGAAGTGTGTGACATACAAGTTATAAGAATTTCAATATTAAATGATTTAGAATTGCCAACAATTCAGTTAGTTGACAAAAGCTTTATGTCAGATTCATCAATTATAACTGCAAAGCCATGAAAAGTTGTATTATGCCTCCAGCGTTGACCTTCAAAGACCCAGTCACATTAGTCAGTGCTGATGCAGCTGCAATCTGTTCAACATTACAGTCTTTTAGATAGCTAAATTCCAAAGATAAACACTTATGTAATCACCAGCTGACTTATTACATAAACCTGGAGGAAAACCTTATCTATTCAATGGTAAGTCAGGATTCAATTCCCATATTACAGAGAGAAATAACCTTTATCTATAGATTAGAATAGGCTGTCATAAAGGCACATGTACAAAGTGTGAAATACACTATATATAGTGTACATGTGTGTGTGTGTGTGTGTGTGTGTGTGTGTGTGTGTGTGTGTGTGTGATGTGTACTGGGTCACCTCTGCATTACACCTACAGGAGCTTTTACCACATCCTACTCTAAATCCATAGACGATGATATGCAGTTGTTCCCACCTTTGCAGCTAAAACAACTTCCACTCTTGCGGGAAGGCTTTTTTTTCTTTTTACAAGATTTTGGAGTGTTGTTTGAGGATTTTTTTGCCCTTTCACTCCGAGAAACTGATGTTGGACAAGAGGGCCTTGCTCGCAATCTTCGTTCTTGTTTATCCCAATTGTGTTTGTGGTTAAGGTCAGGGATCTGTTCAGGCCAGTCAGGTCATTAGACATTGTTACAAGGCGGTATACCGAATATTAATTATTAATGTCAGGCTTGACTATCAATAATCAATATTTGGATAATACCTCTCCTGTTACGCACTACGATTCCTTTACAATATACTATAGGTACAGTGACTAACTGAGACAAACAAGTGTATCAATGAAAAGTATTTATTACACACAAGTCTACAGTTATAATACTACTAAATAATAACACTATCACAGTATACAATAATAGCACACAATTCTAATATATAAATGCACCCACAGTAACCTAATTATACTTCCCATCTACGTACCTAAAAGTATACATGCATTAATAGTTATATCCCACCTGCCTATCATTACACTATCCCTATAGAGAACAAGGGGTTAAAGGGAACCTGTCACCCCCAAAATCGAGGGTGAGCTAAGCCCACCAGCATCAGGGGCTTATCTACAGCATTCTGGAATGCTGTAGATAAGCCCCTGATGTATCCTAAAAGATAAGAAAAAGAGGTTAGATTATACTCACCCAGGGGAGGTCCCGGTCCGGTCCGATGGGCGTCGCAGTCTGGTCCGATGGGCGTCTGGCGCCTCCCATCTTCTTGAGATGATGTCCTCAACAGGGCAGACAAAGTACGCCTGCGCCAGAGCCGCAGCATGAAGACCAGAAGAGGACGTCATAATATGAAGATGGGAGGCCCCGGACTGGACTGCGACGCCCACCAGATCGGACCGCCCGCCCAGGTGAGTATAATATAACCTCTTTTTCTCATCTTTCAGGATACATCGGGGGCTTTTCTACAGCATTACAGAATGCTGTAGATAAGCCCCTGATGCCGGTGGGCTTAGCTCACCCTCGATTTTGGGGGTGACAGATTCCCTTTAATAGCAGTGATTCTTAGCCACTTGTCTGATGGTGAGGATGATGATCCTGGGCTGCTTGGTGTGGCTGAAGATCCTGCTTGAGGGAGAAGCTTATTGTCAGGAGGTGAAGAGTAGAGTATAGGACTGCTACACACAGGGAGGACATGGAGAGAGGGGAGCAGGGCTGAAGGGGTTGTGGTATGCTGATGGGGCTGTGTGAGAGAGCAGTTAGCAGAAGGACCACAGTGAGAGCAGGAGGGCTGGTCATGGGTCTTCCAAGAGGACAATGACCCCAATCATACATTGAACACCTGTGGAGAGATCTTAAAATTGCTATTGGGAGAATGCATCCTTCAAATATGAGAGACCTGGAGCAGTTTGCAAAAGAAGAGTGGTCCAATGTTCCAATTGAGACGTGTAAGAAGCTTGTTAATGCTTATAGGAAGCAATTAATTGCAGTTATTCATTCCAAAGGGTGTGCAAACAAATATTAAGTTGAGCGTGCCAACAATTTTGTCTGGCCCATTTTGGGGGTTTTGTGTAAAATTATGTCCAATTTGCCTTTTTTTCTTTGTTTTTTTTGTGTTGTTCCAATACACACAAAGGAAATAAACATGTGTATAACAAAACGTGTAATTGCAATACTTTTTAGTGAGAAATACTTCTGGTACAATTTCAAGGGTTCCAACCATTTCAGTCACGACTGTATATGTGTGTATATATACGTATATATATGTATTATTTATATATATATATATATATATATATATATATATATATATATGTATTCTGTCTTCTACAGAAATAGAAAGGATAATGCCATCTTTGCTGTGCTGTACCATCTTTAAGTACCTACCTTGCAAGTCAATGTCTGATCCATTAAGGAGCCTTAAAATATACTGCAACTAGGGATGTCAGCCAAGCCAGAAGCACCATCCGTAAATATCTTGTGTACAGTAAATATTAAAGACAGAAGAATTGATTTGCAGGACTCTGGTCCATCAGCCAGGTCAGTTATTTGTGACCGAAAGGAGGCCTGTGGATATCCTCACCTGTCATCATTCTCAGCTTTTCATTTGATTACCTGGGCTGGCACAATGTAGTTTGTGCATTATGCTGCAATGATGACATTGAGCCTGGCTAATCAAAAGAGTTGAGTGGGCCATAAGATGAGGATCTTCGCAGGCCTCCAGTACAGTGGTCACACAGATAACCTGACCAATGGACTGGAGTCCGAGAAGATATACCTAGTGAAAAAGCGCAAATGAAATGTTTGTTGGGGGTATTGAGTAGAGATGGGCGGACACCTGGATCTTCGGGGCGGCGTCTATAAGACACCTATCCATTTACTAATCCTATAGTGGTATGGTAAATAAAGACACAGCCAGAATAAAGTTCTTTCGTAGAAATAAAACTAAACACAGTTTTTCTTTTTTATTTAAAAATAACAAACACAGTTATACTCACCTAACACCTATTCCACAGAAGCCCTCATTCTCCTGTAATAAAACTAAAATAAAAAAAGTCAATATCCCTCATCTCTCCATCGTTCTGTCCCACGCAGTAATCCAAGTCTGGGGGAAAAACTGTTTTCAACCTGGATGATGCCACGATGCGACATGACAGCGCGACAAACACCCGTTGGTCTGGCTGCCGAACCCGAACAGTAACATGGACTTCCTGGTGAAGTCCGTGTTCTTTGTCTGTAGGTGTTCGGTACAGACGCCAAACTTTACTGTTCAGGTAAGCCCATCTCTAGTATTAATAGCCTGGAGGGTCGGAATTGGTATTTATTTCACTATTTATTTCACTGTTCCTGGCTGTTTAATGCATAGGGTATATATGGTATATACTTTGATTGCGCTTGCGAATTTAGTATAAAATGCTGAGTACATGTTTTTCTAGCCTTGCTACCCCTGTGTTGTACAATACTTGCACTATAGCTTTTTTCTTTCTGTGCTTTTCCACCATTGCTTTATTTGATGGTATGTATTATGATTATTGACTAATATTTAATAATATATCACATATATTGTCAGCATACATTTTTTTGCTGTGGTCCATTGTACATAAATAGTGTTTTGTGCCTTCATATACTATAAAAAAAAGTATAGTGAATGTGATCAATACCAGCCAGATGGAGGCCAAAAAGGGCCTCTGTGTGTAAAGAGGACATATGGTTATGTTTGGCATACATGTCTGGAGCTTTCACAGCACATATGCTGAATGTAAAAAAGAAGCAAGATGTGAACATAGCCTTATTACATAGATGGACCAATTATCTTACTTTATTATCTTTCATTGAATAAAGATGTCTTGATTTGGGGGTAAAATGGTCCTAAGAATTTATTCTAGCCCCTGGTTCCAGCACTTATATTAGAACACAGCTGTTATATGAGAACACAAACAAAGCACTCAAATTAAAAATATGATATGAGTTGCGCTCATATTTCGGTGGTGGGTGGTGTTTTCATAGGTTAAGTAGTTCTTATAGCTTCATGCAAAAGCGTGCCACAAGACCCAATGAGAAGACTTAAAGTCTAAGTGAGAGGACTTAGAGGATATGATTGAAATTGCTATCAATAGGCATAGTAATGAAAATGAAATCTTTGCTAGATGAAAGAAAATTGATATAGTAATATCTTTTTATTTACCTATTTACAGCTACAAAAGCAATGACCTTAGCTGATTTACGAAATCTAAGAAAAAACCTCATTGAAATTCTATTCAGTTGCTTTTTTTTAGACGTCATGTACCATTTGTCAATAATGTCATCTTATTGGCTGAGTGTTGTAAAGTGATTTATAGACCTAAACAGCCCTTTGACAGAATTGGTTTGGTATTATTAGAAAAGCCAGCATCCAGTCCGCTGCAGCAGAGAATTGATGCATATTACATCGTTTGCACCTTGAAGAAGGAAGAAACAATGCACAATGTATGTTGTTTTCAGCATAATGAAGCCGATACAGTTCCCACACAATGCAGCCAGTACACCTCCCTCATAATGCTGCTGGTACACCTCCTTCACAGTGCAGCCAGTACACCTCCTTCACAATGCAGCCGGTACACCTCACTCACAATGCAGCCAGTACACCTCTTTCACAATGCTGCTGGTACACCTCCGTCACAATGCAGCCGATACACCTTCTTCAGAATGCAGCCAGTACACCTCCTTCACAGTGCAGCCGGAACACTTCCCTCACAGTGCAGCCAGTACACCTCCTTCACAGTGCAGCCAGTACACCTCCCTCACAGTGCAGCCGGTAAACTTCCCTCACAGTGCAGCCCGTACACTTCACTCACAATGCAGCTGGTACACCTCCCTCACAGTTCAGCCGGTATACCTCCCTCACAGTGCAGCCGGTACACCTCCCTCACAGTGCAGCCGGAACACTTCCCTCACAGTTCAGCCGGTATACCTCCCTCACAGTGCAGCCGGAACACTTCCCTCACAGTGCAGCCGGTAAACTTCCCTCACAGTGCAGCCTGTACACTTCACTCACAATGCAGCTGGTACACCTCCCTCACAGTTCAGCTGCTACACCTCCCTCACAGTGCAGCCGGTACACCTCACTCACAATGCAGCCAGTACACCTCCGTCACAATGCAGCCGATACACCTTCTTCAGAATGCAGCCAGTATACCTCCCTCACAGTGCAGCCGGAACACTTCCCTCACAGTGCAGCCGGTAAACTTCCCTCACAGTGCAGCCTGTACACCTCCCTCACAATACAGCCAGTACACCTCCCTAACAATGTGGCCGGTACACCTCCCTTCTGGCAGAGGAATAAGGTAAAGCATGCTATACTTTATGGGACTTTCCTTTTATACTCTCTCTGTTCAATTAAGGAAGTCTTATGTACAGTATGGGCCATGTGTATCACCTGATTTGGGAAGGTGCATAGGACGTTGTTCAGTAGTTGTAATTTGAATGGCCTGTATGAGTAATTTAACCTAGTTGCAGCCTTTGCATAGGTCATTTGTTTTATAAAAGTAGAATTAGCAATAGTTTGATGAAGAATTCATTAAGGGTCATTATACATTATTAACCCTTGTGTGATTCCATTTCCTAAATATTGACCTGGTGTTTTTCATTTTTTATTAAACATATTTACATATTCTACTTTCTATTGATTTGGGGTTTGTCCAGTCTAGATTCATAAAGCAACTTGGGCCCAAACGTTTTGTCATTGTCGCTCAGGAGCGTGGTGCTCATCCGCCTGTGATCTGTTAAGCTCTCAGAGGCACGTAAAGTAGGGTGAACTAAACAGCACTCTCCGGAATTCTGTAAAATTAATTAATCCTACGGTAAAACAGATCAATATTACAAAGTATTCTTAGAAAAAAAAATCCTGCACCTCCACTGCAGAAGAAAGCACGGCTATCGATGGGGAAAACACTTAATAGAATAATCTGAAATAACCTTGGCCCAGCTGTGAGCAGAAGGACTGATATAAACACCTTAACAGAACAGTTAATAATACTTATTATATGATATTTTTATTAGGCATGTTATAGTATTTATTTCATAATGATCTTCCATAGTAGAGACATGCACCTTCATTATTAGTCAGAAGCTGCAGGCGAGGACCAGATCTCAGGAAGATCCTGATTCCTATATTTTAACCAATGCTTGTTGCAGTGAATGAATGTCTGTAAATAATGTTTGTAAAAACTTCATATTATGATGTCATAGTGTGACATCACAGCAGCTACACTAAACTTGCTGAAACAGTGTAACAGCTTCTTTATAGGAATTTCCTTCTTCTGACTTGACTGAAATGCTTTCTCTTTAATCAAGATGTTCTTAAGTAGCTAAATTGTATATTCTTCGGTTCTATGTCTCGGAAGTTATAAAACAACATAATATATCTAATATATAAAGCTGAATGTGTGTATGTATGTGTGTATGTATGTCCGGGATTGGCATCTGAACCGTCGCAGCTACAGCCACAAAATTTTGCACAGTCACACGTCTGGACCCCGAGAGCGTCATAGGCTATGTTGTGAGGTGAAATTTTAACCCAGCGCTTTTCAATTCACCAAACAATTTTTCCCCTATCTACATAATGGGGAAAAAGTGAAAGGAAAAGTGTTGGAGGCGTCGCAGCTACAGGCACAAAATTTTGCACAGTCACACGTCTGGACCCCGAGAGCGTCAAAGCTATGTTGTGAGGTGAAATTTTAACCCCGCGCTTTCCAATTCACCAAACAATTTTGCCCCTATCTACATAATGGGGAAAAAATGAAAGGAAAAGTGTTGGAGGCAAATTAACAGCTGCCAGATGTGAACAAGGGGGACTTAAAGAATGAGAGCGATGGCGCCAAAGAGTATATACTGTACAGTTGCTAAGGTGGGGCCCCGACATGGGATAATCACCACACCACCACGGGGATATGAACACACACACACAAAATGCGCCACACACTACCACGTGCTCGAACACATATACCACCCTCAGCGCACATTTCACCACACATACACCAACCTCGCCACATAAAAGTTGAAACACAAAAGTCGCAGCTCAAAACTCTCCACACGCAAAACTCTCCACATGCAAAACTCGCCACACATGCAAAACTCACCTCATGGAAAACTCGCCACACGCAAAACTTGCATACGCGGAAAAATTGCCACATGCACAAAAGTTGCAACACATGCAAAAGTTGCCTCACACAAAACTTGCACATACTCAAAAGGCACCACACATAAAACTCGCCACGCGCAAAACTCGCCATGCGCAAAACTTGCTGCACACAACTTGCTACACTAACCTGTCACATGCAACTCGACACACAAAAAGTTGCTACACGCATGTTGCCACACAAAACTCATCTCACAAAAGTCGCTACATGCATGTCGCCACACGCAACTCAACACACACAACTTGACACACGAAACTCGCCCTAAAACACACACAAGTCTGGTATTATCCTTCAAAAATAAAAATCTGATTAATAAGCTGAGAAACTACAAGAGCAACAAATGTACCATATAGGAATCCGGCAGCTGTCAGTCACATGACCAGTCTATTATGTGTATGTGTGAGCTAATATATACTGCCAGGGGGTGGGCTTACTGTTGGCTGGGGATTTATCAGGCTGCCAATTTAGCTTACAAATACTGAGGTAAAAATACTGACCAAATAACGTGTGAACGAGGTCTAATACAGGAGGAGATGACATACATATATATACTATATACAGGAGGAGATGACACACAGGTATATACTATATACAGGAGGAGATGACACACAGATATATACTATATACAGGAGAGATGACACACAGGTGTATACTATATAGAGGAGGAGATGACATACAGGTACATACTACATACAGGAGGAGATGACATACAGGTATATACTATATACAGGAGGAGATGACACACAGGTATATACTATATACAGGAGGAGATGACACACAGATATATACTATATACAGGAGGAGATGACACACAGATATATACTATATACAGGAGAGATGACACACAGGTATATACTATATAGAGGAGGAGATGACATACAGGTACATACTACATACAGCAGGAGATGACATATAGGTATATACTATATACAGAAGGAGATGACACACAGGTATATACTATATACAGGAGCAGATTACCTACAGGTATATAGTATATACAGGAGGAGATGACATACAGGTATATGCTATGTATAGGAGGAGATGACATACAGGTATATACTATATACAGGAGGAGATGACACACAGATATATACTATATATAGGTGAGATGACACACAGGTATATACTATATACAGGAGGAGATTACATACAGGTATATACTATATATATTACAATAACCGAACCTGTGGATATAGCCTATGATACCACACTCCCTTCTCGCTGGAGTGCCCATAGCACCCCAATGGGGAGAACAACAAGGGAGCAAAACTCCCAAGTAAGTACGTATTGACAATAACCATATAAAAAATTATCTACATGACAATGAGTTTATCACAGAAGGTAAACTTTATTCCAAATACAACAACAATATAAAACAAAATATATCAAGATGGGGATAAGGTGAATGACTGCACTGGGAAAAGACCACATGTAAACACACTACTGTGAATCCAACAAGGAGGGTACCAGCCAGCGATAATATAACATGATAATGATCCAAATATTTGGTACGGCAAACCAATATTGCTACATATGGGAAACGGGAATGGTCAAGAGGTACCAGTGACCAAATGACTCACAGCAAAAAACTCTAATTCCTAATTCCATACATATAAATCTATATTGCACAAATGCCCATAAGGTGCCGATGGTTATTTAAAGTGCCTAAGTGGTATACCGCAGGTGGAGCTTACCCATGTGTGTGCCGGCGTGTGGTCAGTCTCCAGTGTGAAGCCCCGACGTGCGTTTCGCGTGATGTGCTTCCTCGGGGGGCTGTGTGGGTACTAATAGTCCTCGGTTTATATAAGGCCATGTTGTAAAAAAAATTAATTAGTCAGGCGGTGAATACGGCGCACTAGAAGGGAACATCCGGCCAGTGCCGCCCTCCTTCCGGCCATCTCAGCGGCGTCCAGATCGGGGGAAATCCCCCATGACGTCACAAGAGCTGGACGTCGCCGTGAGTAGATGCCTTAGGGGGCGCAGTCTGCACCGGAGTCCACTACGCGTGCGCACCACCGCGGTGGCCATTTTGGAAAAGGGAAAGACTGCTGGAAAACTAAACTTCCCTTTCTCGCAGTAAGTACAGTACCTTTTTTAGTTTTCCAGCAGTCTTTCCCTTTTCCAAAATGGCCACCTGAAGGAAAAACTAAGAATGTCGTTTATCAAAAGGCTCTCGAATAAGTAGTAGAAGATTACTTCACATTACTTGGCCAATTTAGTTAAATCTGTGTGGAATATCTCTGGTGTTGAAATATATGTTGTAAAATGCTTCTATTAGCTTAGTTTTTGCCTTTTAATAATTACATTTCTATCTATTTGTTTTGTGGTTTTTTTGTGCAGAATAAATTTTTGTTAACACATTCTATTTTGCTAACAGCAGTTATTACCGCCCGGGCGAAGCCGGGTAGTACAGCTAGTACTTGTATAAAACGGGACAGTGAACAACATACCACAGCTTTAACAGAAATAAGGCTAAAGTCCTTTTACACTTGCTAATAATTGAGCAAATGAGGCAGACAGACATACCATAAATACAACCTGTGCAGCCACTCAAGAGGTAATGGGTCCACATCCTCCTCCACAGCTGAAAGCAACTTCTGTCACAGGCACAGAAAAGATTGCATTATGATAAATTATTGGACCACAAAAGGCCCTTAATGAGTTCTGTTATGAGACACTGATATAAGGAACTAGTCTGATTGCAAGATGTGTGTTGGGAAATAATTTGTCCCCTAACTTGTGGAAGTTGGCATCTGCCTTATGGGGTTTTTGTCTTTCTCTGGATTATTGGCTGAATTTGATCACCAGTCTGCCTTATGGGGTTTTTGTCTTTCTCTGGATTATTGGCTGAATTTGATCACCAGTATATTATTTAAAAATTTAACCTATCAAAAATATAGGCCCTGATTCACCAAGACTGGCATGAAGAGCCCCAGCTTTGATGAGGGGGCATGTTGGAGACAAATGTTCCTGATTCATTATGAAGCACATACCTCTTAATGAATCAAGAGTGTTTGATAAGTGGCGTGCCCCTCCTTAAGCCTTGATACCAATCATTGTTGCTGATTTCTCGTCTGTCAGGACTCTGAACATTTTGATCACCTTTTGTGCATTACTGCCCTTTTCCAAGATGGCGTCTTTGGTCTCATGTGCACTGTGTCTTCCTGCCTGCTATATAACTCCACCCCAGCCTTTAGTCTGTGCTAGAGTATTCTGCCTTGCATCCAGCTCCTGATGACTCCCTGGCTTTGCACCTGCACCTGCTCCTGTAAACCTGTGTGGATATCCTGCTACTCAGCTCTGAGTTTCTGCTGCATACATTGGTTTCCAGTAATCCTCCATCTGGCTGCTTGTGTTTGTTTCCATCTGCATTTGCTGGACATGTAAGCTGTTGCTGCTCTGCTTAAACCTGAGACTTTTACCCAGGTCTCCCTAGTTGTGCTAAGATATTATTTGAACTGCCTTATAAGCATATCTATCTGTGTTTGGACTACCAAGGACTTATTCGTGTCAAGTATCCTCAAGAATAATTGTGCTTCATAGACTTTCTGTGTGATTGCATTTTCCTCTGAAGTTTCCTATAGACTGCTAAGCTGCGTTTAATATTTACTCCAAGTGTTGTGGACTTGAGTTTCTCTCTGCACCTGTTTGAATCACCGTGTGATAATATAGACTTTACCACTTATAAAACTGTGTCCTGTAGTTGTATTGTTCCATGCAAAGAGTCTCCTGAGTTATCCCTTATAATCATTACATCGTCCCATGTACATAAGCAGCTGATCCTAAATTAAACGAGCTGTGGCGCCACTCCACCGTTGTGCACCTATTCTGCTACAGCTCAGCCCATTTTGGTGGAGCTGGGAGGAAATGATGTGAAGACGCCAAAAGTCACAAAACATTTACGTAACTCTATGTTGTCCGAATAGAGAAAAAGACCAGCACATCCAAGCTAGTGTGAACAGGTGCCAACCAAAAAAGCATATTCGTTGAAAAACGATAAAGGTTACACCTTTATTTACCAAGAATGAATACTGTAGAACATTGAAAATGCATTACTGCCATAGGAAACAGGAAAAAAGTGCTATATAATGTACACATTAAATATTTATCTTTATTTAAAATAAAGGGTTAAATTGCGGAAAAAATTGGCGTGGGCTCCCGCGCAATTTTCTCCACCAGAGTGGTAAAGCCAGTGACTGAGGGCAGATATTAATAGCCTAGAGAGGGTCCATGGTTATTGCCCCCCCCCCGGCTACAAACATCTGCCCCCAGCCACCCCAGAAAAGGCACATCTGGAAGATGCGCCTATTCTGGCACTTGGCCACTCTCTTCCCACTCCCATGTAGCGGTGGGACATGGGGTAATGAAGGGTTAATGTCACCTTGCTATTGTAAGGTGACATTAAGCCAGATTAATAATGGAGAGGCCTCAATTATGTCACCTATCCATTCTCCCCTTGAGAAAGCCATCTTTCAGTGGGCGAAACGCGCGTCGGGGGTTGCGTTTTGTGGATCCCATCCGGTGTGCCCTGCATTGGAGACTCCCATCGGTAAGTGCTGCTAGCTCACTTTTTCATCTTAAAGCCACATGGCATCTTTATGCTATCATAGGTAGCTTTGTACTCATAGCAGCATACCTTATACACTGTATATAAGCATTTGGTGATCTCCTTTGACAGCGCACACCGGGGGTTTCTCCTTCTCGTTTTTACATCCTTGGGCATTGCATGTGCTGTTAATATGTTTTTATGTTTTTTGCTACTAAGCATGTAATTTGTATGTCATTTAATAAAGTATTTTGTATCATATAAACACCTATTTGCTCCTATTTTTCTCCTTTTCTGCATGTGTTTCATGGAGTTGGTTTTTCTTTGAGGTGGGGGGTCGCCCTGCACTATTTAGTGCTCTCACCCCCTCCCTGTATCTGATATGTTGCCTGGTTTTGTTACCAGACTATAAACATTCCAGCACTTCATACTTTACACTTACGTTCTCAACTGTTGTTCAGGAGTAAGCAGTCTTCATATGATTGTTCAGTTGTTAGGGTGGGGAGCTGTATATCAGACATAGTTTGTTCAGTTGTTAGGGTGGGGAGCTGTATATCAGACATAGTTGGACTGCCAATAGTGATGGTAAACATGGTTTATTACCATGATTGTCTTCTTGAACACCTGAGGGTATATGCACACGTCAAGATTTCATGCAGAAATTTCCTGAAGAAAACCAGAAATTTTCTGCAAGAAATCCGCATTTTTTTTTGGCGTTTTTTTTCCAATTTTTTTTGCGTTTTTTTAGCATTTTGCAAGCGTAATTAACTTGCAGAATGCTAAAGTTTTCCAAGCGATCTGTAGCATCGCTTGGAAAACTGATTGACAGGTTGGTCACACTTGTCAAACAGAGTGTTTGACAAGTGTGACCAACTTTTTACTATAGATGCAGCCTACGCAGCATCAATAGTAAAAGATAGAATGTTTAAAAATAATAAAAAAAAGTAAAAAAATGGTTATACTCACCTGCAGACAGCCGATCTCCTCAGCGGCTTCCGTTCCTATAGATGGTGTGTGTGTGCAGGACCTTCGATAACGTCGCGGTCTCGTGACCGCGACGTAATCGCAGGTCCTTCACACACACCATCTATAGGAACGGAAGCGGCAGCATGCACCGATGAGAGGCGGGAAGACTCCGGGGGCCATCGAAGGTGAGTATATGACTATTTTTTATTTTAATTCTTTTTTTTTTTACCAATTATATGGTGCCCAGTCCGTGGAGGAGACTCTCCTCTCCTCCACCCTGGGTACCAACCGCACATGATCTGCTTACTTCCCGCATGGTGTGCACAGCCCCATGCGGGAAGTAAGCAGATCAATGCATTCCTAGGTGTGCGGAATCCCCGCAATTCAGCAAATTTAATGAACATGTTGCTTTTTTTTCCGCGATGCGATTTTTTCGCGGAAAAAAATGCAATATCTGCACAAAAAATGCGGAAAACACTAAAAATAATGGGAGGCATATGTAAGCGGTTTTTTTGCGTTTTTTTCGCGTTTTTTCGCTATAAAAACGTGAAAAAAACGCGAAAAATACTGAACGTGTGCACATGGCCTTATACACAAACTGAGCTAGCTATACAGATTAGGAAGCACTGACTGTGCTTCTTCCTCTGGACTCAGAATAGGAGCTGCTGGGTCCTTGAAAACTGAGTCAGCTCTGCTATGCAAGCAGGCGTATGAATGTCCCCTGTAAATGAGGTCAATATACCAACCCCAGTTACAAGGGAAATTAGCAGTAAAATTAATGTATAATATGTTAAAACGCCCCCCAGAAGAAGAGCACAATGTGTGAAATAAATGTAAACAATAAAATAAGAAAAGCAAAAATAAAATAGTAAAAAATCAAAAGAAAAAGGAAATCACAGTTTCTATCCCTACCCCATCCAGTATATAAAATAATTTATACGGAAAAAGGGCAAACGCAATCTGAAATGTATTCTTAACAGTCTTTTGCTGTAAAAAATAGACGTTTATTTCCTACTGGATGGTGGCCCGATTCTAACGCATCAGATATTCTATAATATGTATGTAGTTTATTTATGAAGATTTTAGAATAATACAATGAATACACATGATTCGGCCACGTAGTATATTGCACAGCCACGTAGTTTATTGCACAGCCATGTAGTATGTAGCACAGCCCACGTAGTATATTGCACAGCCCACATAGTATATTGCACAGCCCACATAGTATATTGCACAGCCACGTAGTAGGTAGCACAGCCGACGCAGTATATTACACAGCCATGTAGTATATTACACAGCCAACGTAGTATATTGCACAGCCACATAGTATATAGCACAGCCCACATAGTGTATAACACAGCCCACTTAGTATATTGCACAACCACGTAGTATATAACACAGCAACGTCGTTTATTGCACAGCCACGTAGTATGTAGCACAGCCCACGTAGTATGTAGCACAGCCCACGTAGTATATTGCACAGCCACATAGTATATTGCACAGCCACGTAGTATATTTCACAGCCACGTAGTATATTGCACAGCCCATGTAGTATATTGCACAGCCATGTAGTATATTGCACAGCCCATGTAGTATATAGCACAGCCCACGTAGTATATTGCACAGCCACGTAGTATATTGCACAGCCCACATAGTATATTACACAGTCACATAGTATATTACACAGCCCACATAGTATATAGCACAGCCCACGTAGTGCATAACACATCCCACGTAGTATATAACATAGCCACGTAGTATATTGCACAGCCACGTAGTATATTGCACAGCCCACGTAGTATATTGCACAGCCCATGTAGTATATTGCACAGCCCATGTAGTATATTGCACTGCCATGTAGTATATTGCACAGACCACGTAGTATATTGCACAGCCCACGTAGTATATAGCACTGCCACATAGTATATTACACAGCCACGTAGCATATTACACAGCCCACATAGTATATAGCACAGCCCACGTAGTGTATAACACAGCCCAAATAGTATATAACACAGCCACCTAGTATATTGCACAGCCACATAGTATATAACACAGCCCACGTAGTATATAGCAATGTGGGCACCATATCCCAGTTAAAAAAAAAGAATTAAAATAAAAAATAGTTATATACTCACCCTTCGGCGCGCGAGAAGCGGGAAAGGCCTGGGCTGGATTCAGGGGCCGCCGGAGGGTGAGTATATAATGATTTTTTATTATTTTTAACATTATATGTTTTACTATTGATGCTGCATAGGCAGCATCAATAGCAAAGTGTTGGTCAAACAGAGGGTTAATGGCAGCATTAACGGACTGCCTTAGGGTACCGTCACACAGTGCCATTTTGATCGCTACGACTGTACGATTCATGACGTTCTAGCGATATCCATACGATATCGCAGTGTCTGACACGCAGCAGCGATCAGGGACCCTGCTGAGAATCGTATGTCGTAGCAGATCGTATGGAACTTTCTTTCGTCGCTTGATCACCCGCTGACATCGCTGGATCGTTGTGTGTGACAGCGATCCAGCGATGTGTTCGCTTGTAACCAGGGTAAACATCGGGTAACTAAGCGCAGGGCCGCGCTTAGTAACCCGATGTTTACCATGGTTACCAGCGTAAAAGTAAAAAAAACCAAACAGTACATACTCACATTCCGGTGTCTGTCCTCCAGCGTCTCAGCTTCTCTGCACTGTGAGCGCCGGCAAGCCGGAAAGCGAGCACAGCGGTGACGCGGTGATGTCACCGCTGTGCTTTCCGGCTATGGCGCTACACAGTGGAGAGAAGCAGAACGCCGGGGGACAGACACCGGAATGTAAGTATGTACTGTTTGTTTTTTTTTACGTTTACGCTGGTAACCAGGGTAAACATCGGGTTACTAAGCGCGGCCCTGCGCTTAGTAACCCGATGTTTACCCTGGTTACCCGAGGACTTCGGCATCGCTCCAGCGCCGTGATTGCAACGTGTGACCGCAGTCTACGACGCTGGAGCGATATTCATACGATGCTACGACGTCACGAATCGTGCCGTCGTAGCGATGTAAATGGTACTGTGTGACGGTACCCATACACTGCATTATGCCGTGGTGTAAGGCAATCCGTTTAACGCTATGTGGGCGCTGACTGGTGGGGAGTATGGAGGGGCACTGACTGCAGGGGAGTAGGGAGGGGCCAATTTGCGGCCGGACTATGCCGGCCGCGACCAATCAGGGATGCGGGATTTCCGTGAAAGACAGACAAACAGACAGACAAACAGACGGAAGTGGACCTTAGACAATTATATAGATAGATTTCATTACATTTATTTTCTTTTTTCTATTACTCCCGACCTTAGCAAAAAAAGGAATATGAAAATGAAAGAAAAATGAAGCCCCATGTATTGTGAAAGAAAAAGAGGCAAAAAAACTTGAATATTTGGGCTCATTTCCACTGGCGAGGAAAACGGACGAGTGCAATCCGATAAAAAATCGGATTGCACTCGGACCAATGTTATTCAATAGGTCTTTTCATTTGTGATTTTTTTTCTCAGCCGAAATCAGACTGAGAAAAAAATCGCAGCATGCTGCGCATTGCTGCGAGTCTCGGACGAGACTCGCCAATGCAAGTCAATGGGTGCGAGAAAAAAAATGGAAGGAATACGGACCATCCGTATTCCGTCCGTTTTTTACGGATACATCACCATTCTGTGGCCTAGAACACTGTCCATGGTCCTGTAAATGACTGTCTAAAAATAGTTGCAGAGAAAAAAAACGGATTGCATACGGATGTCATACGGATGTAAAACGGATGGTGCGATTAAAAATCGCATTGCACTTGCATTACACTCGCATGACAATCGCATACGCTACATCCCTTTTTTCGGTCCAGATTACGGACCGATTTGTCTCTCGCCAGTGGAAATGAGCCCTTTGAATGAGAACATTTTTTGGAGTCATTAAAAGCAGATATACAAGAAAGCCCCAAAATGTGATCAGTTAGGAAGGGAAGAAAATGCCCTAATCCTGAACTGGTTAAAATGCAAAAATGCCTGACATGAAATTAGGAGTTAAAAGCTATAAAATAAGTGTGCCTGCTTCTGTTTCGTTCAATAGTGATTTAAGAAAGTGGCATAACATTAAAAAGGTTTGTGTCTATCTAGTCATCCAACTGTTTCATTTTTTTATTTCACCTTTATCCCTGTAGCAGTCTCAACAATGGCAGCTAGTTTTCACTGCCAACCAAGAATAAGCTTCAGTCTTAGCTGCCCTTTGCCCGTGTTATTCTTGCCATCCGTGGACTTTGACCACTAGTGTTAATATTATTTATGATGCCCTATTCACTGCTCTGTTATTTAAGCATTGTGACTGGGAAGTCATTTTCATTGTTATACATATTCTAAAGTATCTGTGTCTCAAAAGCCATTTGTATAGTAATATAAGTGAAATTATTCCTTGCACAAAGAAATCTATTTTGTATGCGATTCATTATTAGTCAAGATGCACGAGACTAAAAAATATGATATCAAGTCAAATGTAGAAAAAACAGCAACATAAAAACAATAAGTGCAGCGCCCCAGAGTCCTGGTCGTTGTGATATTACGTCTGAAGGTAATAAAGGAGTTCATCCTTCCAGGTATCACCAAACATACACCACACTTCACACTCCAATCCACCAGGGGGAGCTATGCTCCTATCTAGTAGGGCACTCCTCACAGAAGGGTAAAACTGGTGGTTTGGATAGAAAATTAGTCAGACGCTGCCTGGGTTTGACCCAGAGAGTACCTGTCAGGCAGACAGGGGGAAAGGAGGAACATCTGAGCTGCAGACAGAGGGTCCCTGTCAGGGGTGGGATCCTGAGAGGCCTAGCGAGACAGAAAGCTACGGAGCTGCGCCTGCCCCACGTGCGGCAGCATCCTAAGAAAGGACATGAAGAGAACTGTGTTGTAGAGAGTGAGAAACGAAGTCACAGCACAAGGAGAAAACACCAGGAGGAGTTCTGCCCTGTAAAGGCTGCCTCATTCTGAGGCGCGTAGCCGGTGGCCGGAACACCGAGGGAGTAATTGACTCTACGCTTTACTTCAGAGACCAGCAGGACAGTCAATTCCAAGTTGGCTGCCCGACCTAAATACCTATGAAGACACAGTGGCAAATTGTGGGGGTCGGGGCATCTCTAGGGTCCCTATAAACAAGCCTCAGGCCATCAGACAAATGGGTTTGTCCTATCCATACCATCTGGGGGACAGAGAGGAAGAAACAACACCTAGAACATCCACGAGAGTTGTGGGGACCTTCCCGAGTTGCTCAGCAGGGAGGGACTACAACACACAGGCGCTAGTAGGAAGGCTACTGAATCCACCTGGATATGGGAACTCTGGATTTGCCTTCAGACCGGCCGGACTCTGCCTACCCTGTGGTCCGTACCCTGGACTGTGGATGCTGAAGCTTCCAGTAAAAGGTAAAGAGACTGCAACCTTGTGTCCTTGTTATTCACTGCGCCTTACATCGTCCACTATCACTACCTACACTTGTGGGAAGCCCTGGGGATACACTTCACCTCTGGGAAGGTATACCATCTAGCTGCCATAACACCACCCCAGTGGACCCCTAAGCAGTGTCGGTCACCCTGACCGAATACCACAGGTGGCGTCACAAACATTATACAAACTTGTTATTTATTGAACGCCCCTCAAAGGGCCACGGATCTTGTCGGGCCACCGTGACATCCTCCCAACCGAAGGACCCGGTGCTGAGTACCCCATTTCCCTTGACGTGGGGGTGCTCCATAAGTATACAGAGCTATATACAAGGGAATCACTGGGGAGGAGTCACATCCAGCCCTGCCCTGGCTCCTCCCCAGCTCCGCCCAACAAAAATACCTAGAATCAAAATTTTTGTGCTCAACTCTATTTTGCATAAATTATTTTTAACTTGTTTGTCACGTCGGTTCTCTGGCGTAAATACTTCTATGTATCGAGACCTATACACATTCCTTGAAAACTTTATATAATCTTCAATAACTTATGGATATTTCAAGATTTTTTTACCATTTAATGCATGCTAATCCCCAAATTTTTCCTGCACGTTCAGAATCGCAGCTGCGCACAATTGTGCTGCCTCAATTCAGGTATCCGATTGTTATTGACAGACGGTGGGATATTTTTTTACAACTTCTGCGTTCTCAATGTGCAAATGCAGAGGGATTAATTTATCAAACTGGTTTTTATTGTGCCAATCTTGAATCTATGGCCCACTCACTGGCTTAAGGGGTGCCAAGATTATTAAAAGGCCAATCCCTCTTAATAAATATGGAACTTTTTTTACTTTTTGGGAAATTGAGGGCCCAATTCATTATTGCATTTGTGCTTTTCTTTTGTCTTATTTTATGTTTCTCACTTATTTCTCATTTGCGCCCAATTCTTTTATTTTGCACAATTCTTAAAGCTAATTTTCTAGGCATTTGTCTGGTTTATTTTGTTTGTTTGCTATTATGGGGCAGAGTTTTGGATTACCAAACACTTTCACCTGATTAGTGATTTGTGACTTTTCTAAAAATGTATCGCAAATGTAGTCCCCTGGAGTAATATTTATGTATGTCAGATATTTTGACTCAATTTTGTGCCATTTTGAAAAATATGTGACATTTTTCGCCAGAAAATAAGGTTAGAGACAGAAATAAAGAATCTTTACTTTGCACAAAATTCATGAACCACGTGCACTATTTTGAAGAAATTGGCACAAAAAAAGTGTCTATAAACACCACAAATAATGAATTGGGGTCTAAATCAACAAAAGGGTAAAAAGATAACAAATTTTGCACAAACTCCACAAGCAACTATAAAATTGAAGTAGAGACGATGGTCGAAGGTTCACACTTTTTTTGTGACATAATTACCTTTGATACTTATTGTTTTTTATTATTAGTAAAAACACATAAAGCTCTGCAAAAATTAAGAGACCACTGCACAGTTTTATAAAAATCAGCTTCTCTACATGTCTGGCAGCCATTCCATTCCAGTGTCAGTTGAATTCCAACCAGAGTACACCTCATTCTACTTAATGTGCTTTTGATTATGTGATCACCTGGACCAAATCTTAGTTAACGAAGGAAAGTATAAAAAAACACTGCTGTGGTGTTCACAATCCTCTTACAATAGGACAAGCTGGATGGCAAAACAAGTGCTAGTAATATCCCAAAAGTAATAGGAATGAAAAAATAACTTTTAACCATGCCAAGGGAGTTGAAAAGAAAAGTCTTGAGTGAGGAAAAGAAGGGCTCAATTCTGGCTTTACTAGCAGAGGAACACAGTGAGCGTCATGTTGCCTCCATCCTTAAAATTTCTAAGAGGGCAGTCCATTACAACAAGGTCAAGCAGCAGATATTGGGGACAACAAAGCTACAGACCGGGAGAGGGCGAAAACGACTCTCCACTGACCGGGATGACCATCATCTTTTTCGAATGTCACTCAGCAACCACAGGATGACATCAAGTGACCTACAAAATGAATGGCAAGTGGCAGCTGGGGTGAAGTGCACGGCAATAACAATTCATAACAGGCTCCTAGAGGCAGGACTCAAGTCATGTAAAGCTAGAAAAAAAGCCTTTCATCAATGAGATGCAAAAGAGAGCCAGGCTGAAGTTTGTCAAAGACTATAAGGATTGGACCATAGAGGACTGGAGTAAGGTAATGTTCTCTGATGAGTATAATTTTCAGCTTTGCCCAACACCTGGTAGTCTAATGGTTAGACGGAGACCTGGAGAGGTGTGCAAGCCACAGTGTCTTGCACCCACTGTGAAATTTGGTGGAGGATCGGTGATGATCTGGGAAAGCTTCATCAAGGCTAGAATTGGGCAGGTTAATCTTTGCGAAGGACGTATGAATCAAGCTGCATACAAGGTTATCCTTGAAAAACAGTTGATTCCTTCTGCTCAAGCAATGTTCCCCAACTCTGAGGACTGGTTTTTCCAGCAGGACGATGACCAGACCAATTTCCAGACCTGAACCCCATTGAAAACCTCTGAAATGTAATCAAGAGGAAGATGGATAGTCACAAGCCATCAAACAAAGAAGAACTGCTTACATTTTTGTACCAGGAGAGGCATAAGGTCACCTAAAAGCAGTGTGAAAGACTGGTGGAAAGCATGCCAAGACGCATGAAAGTTGTGATTAAAAATCATGGTTATTCCACAAAATATTGATTTCTAAACTCTTCCTGAGTTAAAACATTAGTATTGTTGTTTCTAAATGATTATGAACTTTTTTTTGCATTATTTGAGGTCTGCAAGCAATGCTTTTTTTGTTATTTTGACCATTTCTCATTTTCAGAAAACAAATACATTTATTGCATGGAACTTCGGAGACATGTTGTCAGTAGTTTATAGAATAAGAGAACAATTTACATTTTACTCAAAAATATAAATATATATATACACACCGTATTTTTCGGACTATAAGACACACCGTACTATAAGGCGCACCCAGGTTTTAGAGGTGGAGAATAGGGGAAAAAATATTTGAAGCAAAAAAATGTGTTAAAATATTTAATAACATACTATTATATGTGGTGTTATTATATAATGTGGTAAAATATTTAATAACATACTATTATATGTGGTGTTATTATATATAATAGTATGTTATTATTTTGGAAGCTGCGGGACCAGTGTGGTGGCTGTGAAGTACTATATGAAGATGCTGGAGGGTGAGTATAAGAATGGGGGCACAGGGCTTATATTGAAAGCACCACTCCAGCACTGCGAGTGCTGCTTTAAAATCCCATGGGAGAACTATAACTCCCAGCATGTCCTGCAGATCCTATGACATGCTGGGAGTTATAGTTCACTAAAGGAGTGGCAGAGTGCTTTATTGTGTTTTGTAAAGAATAACCTCTTGATTGTGGCATCCAGCCACTGTGGTGAGGTAAAAGTATCCCATGACTGCACACAGAGCCCTCCCTCTTGTTGCCTTTCCACAGCACAGGTAATGGAAGCCAGCAGATTCTAGTGTTGGAGTCTGAAGGACCTGTGATGATGTCAAGAAGAGGGAGGGCTCTGTGCTGCCATGTGATGCTCCAGCCCGCCCACTTCTGACATCACAGGTCCTCCTTGTGCACACTGCACAGCACTCAGCTCCAGCCCAGGAAGGTAGGCAGCGATCTCCTCTCCCCCGGACCCTGCTGCTGCCTCCTCCTCCCCCGGACACACGGATCTCCCCAGCTGCTGCAGGAATCAGCGCTGGGGAATCCATGTGTGTCACTGCTTAAGTGCAGTATTCCTTTGCTGCTCCCGCCTCACAGCTCAGCTGAAAGGTGGGCGGGGAGTAGCTAATGAATATTCACTGCACTTAATCATCGGGACCACATGGTTTCCCCAGCTCTGATTCCTGGCAGTGGGGACATTTTTCTGCCTCCTGAAGTGGGATAACAATGCGATCCCACTCGCTGCTGCCCCCCTCCCCACATGCTACATCCCTACCATAAGACGCACCCAGACTTTCCTCCCAAATTTGGAGGAAAAAAGTGCGTCTTATGGTCAGAAAAATACGGTATATGTAAAGATGAAAAATAATACAAACTGAAAATTTTGCAGTGGTCTCTTAATTTATGTCAGAGCTGTATATTGGTTGTAGGACACTAAACATACAGAGCTGTTAGTGGTTTGAAGTAATTCCTTAGCAAAGTAATGGCATGGCAGTCTTAGGTCAGGTGCAGACGATCGTGCATTCTATCAACCGAGAGCATCAGTCTGATTATGCTAATCACCCTCTGATCATAGTTTGATCATTGTGTGATCCAATTATCTTGAATGTGGAGAAGATGTATAAAAAACATTTCTCCATCGTCTTCGTTGTCTCAGTCCATGAAAACAAGACTGCTCTCACATGTCATCCTTAGTGCAGTGTGATGGTTTCCACGTACTCATTGACTTGAATGGTCGAATGTCAGACCAAACTATGGCATGTATCGAGCTAGTCCGGGGAAGAAATCTTACATGTGCACGGCCCCATAGCATAACATTGGTCCGAGTGCAAGCCGATGTTTTATCGGATCGCACTCGGACCAAAAATATGCTCCCCTTAGAATGAAATTATGGTCATGTGATCTTGGCCTGAGTGCTGTCAACAGAAAAATTTACAGCACTAGGACCAACCTTATTCAAAGGGCTGTTCAGAAGAGCATTTTTATTATTTATGAACTCAATATGCACATGAAAATTGAAGGATGTACTGTAGATGACAATCAAGATGGAAAAAGTTATGAAATTATTCTTCTTGATTTTTTTTTTATTTTATGTAAAAAAAAACTGGCATTTTTAACTATGGTTTGTAGCCTATTTTGTATATCCACTGCAGCTGTATGAGCGCTTGTTTTTTTAGGAGCAAGTTGTGGTTTTGAATGATACCATCCTGTTACCATTTTTCTCCCTCTCCTACTCTTTCTCCTTTCTATTGTAACACTGAGAAAAGTATAGCCAGAAGCAATTTAGTGTCAGATCTATGTCAGTGATCCAAGGGGTAACGCTTCTATTTGTGGAGAGTGACCCCTTAGATCCAAGTCTTAAACCTCTGACTTAGCCTGATCAGATCTCATACATCGCACTGACGAGGTGCAATACTCTGAAACACCGTGGCTGCAAATTGAGATTCTGGTTTGGCTTTTATCCTAAGTGATGTGGCAAGGCTCATTAAAGAGTTGATACTGACTTTAGGATCGATACTTCAAATAGATGGCGCTAGAGTTTAAGACCGCTTCCTCTCTGAAGAGGCAACTTGCGGATCTATGTCAAAAACAGCAGGACAATCAGCTATGTGAAGTAGTAGCAAATTGTAGCATTATAGTCAATGATCAGCACCTTATGTAGGTAATTACAGAGGTTCCAGTGAAGAAAGTAGACTCGAAATTAAATCGTCACCCTGCGTCAGGCGCAACAGGCCTGACAGGCACAGCTCGCACATTTTCGTTTCCCCCTCCTCTCCAAAGTGGCAGGGTTTTCTTCCCCTCCAAGTACCTTCTTATCTTTAGGTTCCGGTTGAAACCCCACCCACTTAGTTTTAGCCCTCCCCATTCAGTCCTTGGGGAAAGCAGGTGTGACTTCCGTGGCCTCTCTGTCTCATTGCGCCTGAAGGTTCTCACTTTTGAATATTCATATTTTCTTTTTTTTCATCACAATTGTTTACTTAGAAATGGCCTTTCAGGCACATTGCGCCTGAACACATAATAATAATCTGTGATATGATAATATAATCTAGCAACTTTACTTTTCTCTTTGCCTATGTGTTTCTTCTGCTGAAATTTTGACATATGAGTGAATATGACTCCAATAGCATCTAAGCTCCTTACAATTATGTTTTTTTCCTAATTTTAATCCTTAGTAATAGTTATGCCCTGAAAATGGGAGGCTATTTGGTGGTAGTTGTCACATTTGGGTACTTTTTAAATTATGTTTATGGATATTACATTTTTTCGGCATCTGTGTAGTCTTTTTTAATACATCCCTATGAAGGTCACTGATTACTTTTAGAGCCCAGAAATTGAGAAAATTAGATATTATAGACAGTTATCTAATGTGTGCCTGCCAGGCGCTCTGCGCCTCATCCTGGGAGTGACAGAGATGCGCCTGACCCAGGGTTAAAGATTGTAGCACACTCCCAATCTTAAATTAAAACTATTTAAAAAGTTGGTAAATTTTGTATTTGGGAAGAAATTTGAGAATGCAAATGTGTCTATAGGCTTTCAAGTTTTTTCCCTGATTTCCTTATCAATTAAAATAAAGTGAGCACTTGTTTTTTGTGTTATTTTTGGTGACATCGGTATTACATATCTACAGTACATATATACATATCAAGTATGGGATAGAAGGGTATAGATTAATAGATCAGAGATATAGTAGATTTAAATATGGAGAGAATGTAACTGCGTTCTTAAAATGTGTCAGAAATCCTTAAGTCACAAAGCTAATGACTTACTGCCATTATAGTCTGCAGACTGGACAGTACTGCAGCCGTTCTGGGTTCTAATACATAATTCGGTTCTAGAGATACATGGTTCCATGGTGTACAATTTACTTTGAGATGCATTGTCAACCCATTCAATCAAGTGGTGTGTAATATAATTATATTTTCTGATAATGGTTTTATACATCTATCCAACTTCACTTTTATTGCTCTCTGGAGATACCTAACCCTGAGACTTCAGACTGTGTCTAAAGAGGATTATGGGGACTGTGCACTTATTGGATTTATCTATATTTTGTAAAGCTTCATGAAGCTTCCCTAAGTATTCCTTAATGCTTTACAAAGCTTCGTGAGTGTTTAATTTGGAGCCTTCTGCTTTTCCCAGACCCACACTTTCCATCTGTTTCTATTTCTGCTACCACTTTTGCCATCAAGCTAAATGAGACATAAATTCTGTTAACAGATATTCTTCAATGTGAATGAGAGGGCTCTGTCTAAAGACTTTAAAGTGAAATATTTGAGCTGAAGCAACTTTTCTAATAGATCAATCTCAAATCTTTTATGTAATGGTTATCACAATGTAGCATGCAGTTATTACCTGGAAGTAAGTAGGCGTGCCCAGCCTGGCAGGGAAGAAAGAAGACGTATTGGCGATTAACCAATAGGTGATGAGGGGGCGTGGTTAACGGCATGGCTAGAGGCGAGTGGTATAAGTCAGCTGACAAGGTTGCAGAGGTGTAACCATAGTCCAGAGCCAGTGCTGAATGTACCCGCTGCTGTAGGTGAAGTCAGCTGGTAAATAATGAGTGGCAGAAAATGACCAAAAACAATAAAAAAATCAATTTGAACATGGTGGCGCCATCTTGCTGGAGAAGAAAAAACAATTCCTCCTCCAAGATGAGCGCTGACCGCCTGCGCAATAGTAGATTTCGGATCTCTATAAACACTAATAGCTGCTTCTGCGCAGGCGCCATTTTCAAGAAGATTTTTTTTTTACACTTGCTCTACAACATCAAGAATTCTTATTAACTGGACACTAAACATGCGATTATGCTGCAGCGCAGGTGCCACAGCTGGAACCTGCCTGCAGAAGGTTTTTTGTTTTTTTCTTCAGTATGTACAGATATTCATTATGCAAACTAGGGGCAGGTCAGTGAGGGATCAGTGACCTGTTAGAAGCCATACACATGAATACCTAATCAGAGCACCACATGAAGACCTCCCTCCAGCCCCGCATCGGGGCACAAGCATATCATTAACACAAAACGTAAAATAAAGATTAAACAACAGCCACAAGACAGATTTCATCACTCAGGTATCATTTTATTCAGTATAACAGCGCCGACCTGACACTGTCTGTAGGTTACTGTGCACAATCCTGCTGATAAGTTCCCTTTAAATAAGTGGCCATACTACTACATGGATGACTATGGGCTGTGCGTTATGCTACATGGATGACTATGGGATATGCATTATGCTACATGGATGACTATGGGCTGTGCGTTATGCTACATGGATGACTATGGGCTGTGCGTTATGCTACATGGATGACTATGGAGGGTGCATTATGACTTCTATGTATGCCCCTGGTGAATGTAATGGTTCTTTTTTTATATACATTAAAGAACAGTGGCACAACGGGGGACATATACTAGGATGAGGGACATATATATCAGGATGGAGGATATATATATATATATATATATATATATATATATAATATATATATATATATATATATATACAGTTGTGCTCAAAAGTTTACATACCCCACCAGAACTTTTGCTTTCTTGGCCTTTTCTCAGTGAATATGAATGATAACACCAAAACTTTTTCTCCACTCATGGTTAGTGGTTGGCTGAAGCCATTTATTGTCAGCGTTAAAATCAGAATGGGGGCCTCAAATCCAAATATTGCATTGGGGCCAAACACACTCCAATTACGCCACTGAAAACATGTTTTTTACAGACGTGTGAAGGAGGCCTTACTTTTAGTCTGGCTGAACCTACTGCTTACTTCTTGTGATTTATAACAAATTAAGCACTTGCACAGGGTGGTGTAATGATCTAATTTGATTTATTTTAACGGACGTATGTCACCTCCAAAAAGCAAGTAGTTAAACCATTTACTCAAGCCTGTATTGGACTCAGATCCTATCAATTGAACCTGTTGTATAAATTGTAGTGGTTTAGTTGCTGGAAGAATTAATGATTTACTTTTGTATACAAATGATAAGCTTGTGGTGCACCTTTGCCATAGCCAAGGGCTCCGTGTGCCAAAACACCCTCTCAATTTGTATACTAATCACTTGGTTAAATCTTCATTGACAATGCTTCCTGAGCTTAATTTGTGCCTCTGCACTGAAGCCCCCTTACTTGCATACAAAATAAATCTTTTTTTTTTTCTGACAACTTCACAACTAAAATCTATAATATACGTGCTAAGTTCCTTACAAATCAGTATAAGTGGTATAATTAGCTTTTTGGGGTTGACAGACTCCCTTTAAACTCTGCATATTTGGAATTTAAAGGCATATCAATGTACAGAATCTATTTCACCCTAAAAAAGTAATTAGCCATGAAACAATGTGAGTACCAGATTACTAACAATGCCACTTTATTTATGGCATTTACCGTACTTTAGCATTCCCATTACATCCTCAATGCCAATATTATTCATTAGAAAATATACAGTATATATCTTGTTAATGGACTTCAGGAAAGTAATATAAAATCAACTCTGTATAATGAAGTCACAGTAGAGTAGAGAAGGTAAGAAAAGCATAAAAATAGTGCATTTTTCTACTCTTTTTGCTGCTGACATCACCATTATGTTTGTCCTGGGGTGTTAACTGTTAATGATAACTATTGTTTAACTAAAGCACATACATTTCAAGAAATGCTTACTTTACATCAGAGGTCTACAATCTTATTTAGTTTGAGAACCATGTTTAAATTAAAGGGAACCTGTCACCCCGTTTTTTCAGTATGAGATAAAAATACCGTTAAATAGGGCCTGAGCTGTGCTTTACAATAGTGTATTTTTTGTCCCCTGATTCCCCACCTATGCTGCTGAAATACAAAAGTCGCCGTTTTCGCCTGTCAATCACGCTGGTCTGGTCAAAATGGCGTGGTGAAATGGCTGCTTCTCCCCCACCTCTTGCTTATCTTCCCGGCGTTGGCGTAGTGGTTCTCGCATGCGCAACAGCTGAAAAAGAGCGCGATCTGTGCTATTCCCCTGGTTATCGGTGGCGGCGGCCATCTTCCTGAGGCCGCGCGTGCGCAGATGGAGTGCTCTGCTTCCCGGGGCTTCAGGAAAATGGCCGCCGCGATCTTCATCTGCGCACGCGCGGCATCCCGTGACCATTTTCCTAAAGCCCTAAATAAATAAATAAAGCCCCGGGAAGCAGAGCTTTTTTGGCCGTTGCGCATGCGAGAACCACTACGCCAACGCTGGGAAGATAAGCAAGAGGTGGGGGAGAAACAGCCATTTCACCACGCCCTTTTGACCAGACCAGCGTGATTGACAGGCGAAAACGGCGACTTTTGTAAGGTATTTCGGCAGCATAGGTGGGGAATCAGGGGACAAAAAATACATACATTATTGTAAAGCACAGCTCAGGCCCTATTTAACGGTATATTTATCTCATACTGAAAAAACGGGGTGACAGGTTCCCTTTAATGGTGCTATACAGTCACATGAAGTATTGCAGAGATATCAACTATGTTCCATAAATAATGTACATACATCTTAAATCACTGAAATTAATAATTTATAGACTTAAAAGAAAAACAAATTTAATAAAGAGAAAAGTCATGAAGGTTTTATATTGTGTTGATTCAAAATCATGAGCCAAGTGACAGTGATATGCACTTAGCCTGGGGTCAGCCACCATCAATATGGTTTTGACCCGCTGCTAACCATTAGCAATATCGCTCTAACTCACTGCTAACAACCAGCATTATTGTACTGACCCACTGCTAACCACCAGTGATTTGGTACTGACCCACTGCTAACCGCCAGTGTTGTGGTTCTGACCCACTGCTAACCATGAGTGATGTGGTCCTGACTCACTGATAACCATGAGTGATGTGGTTTTGACCCACTGCTAACCACCAGTGATGTGGTTCTGACCCACTGCTAACCACCAGTGATGTGATTCTGACCCACTGCTACCCACCAGTGATGTGGTTCTGACCCACTGCTTACCACCAGTGATGTGGTTCTGACCCACTGCTAACCTCCAGTGATGTAGTTCTGACCCACTGCTAACCAACAGTGATGTGGTTCTGACCCACTGCTAACCACCAGTGATGTGATTCTGACCCACTGCTACCCACCAGTGATGTGGTTCTGACCCACTGCTAACCACCAGTGATGTGGTACTGACCCACTGCTAACCGCCAGTGTTGTGGTTCTGACCCACTGCTAACCATGAGTGATGTGGTCCTGACTCACTGATAACCATGAGTGATGTGGTTTTGACCCACTGCTAACCACCAGTGATGTGGTTCTGACCCACTGCTAACCACCAGTGATGTGATTCTGACCCACTGCTACCCACCAGTGATGTGGTTCTGACCCACTGCTTACCACCAGTGATGTGGTTCTGACCCACTGCTAACCTCCAGTGATGTAGTTCTGACCCACTGCTAACCAACAGTGATGTAGTTCTGACCCACTGCTAACCACCAGTGATGTGGTTCTGACCCACTGCTAACCACCAGTGATGTGGTATTGACCCACTGCTAACCACCAGTGATGTGGTTCTGACCCACTGCTTACCCCCAGTGATGTGGTTGTGACCCACTGCTAACCACCAGTGATGTGGTTCTGACCCACTGCTAACCACCAGTGCTGTAGTTCTGACCCACTGCTTACCACCAGTGGTGTGGTTCTGACCCACTGCTAACCACCAGTGGTGTGGTTCTGACCAACTCCTAAGCACGAGTGCAAAAGGTCTCAGCAGTGTGCTTTGCAGACTTCTTCCTGGGCCATCTGACTCTAGGACCCAGTGGCAGCCTTCCCCGGCTTTAGTTCACACACCTGGACCAGGGTGTTTACTTACAACTTCCAGCTGGCTGCTGGAAAGGTGCAGGTGATATTTATATTTCCAGTTCCCTGTTGCAACTTGGAGTTATAACAGTCAGCTATTTTCCTCTGGTGTTTGTAGGACGTCCGTTTTTCTTTCTGAGTCTATACTCAAGCTAATTGTTCCCCCTTCTTTGTGTATCCTATCTGTATTTAGTGGTAGTGGGGATTGATTAGCACTCATCCTGTCATTCCCGATGCAGGGCTTATCGCCAGGGTCAAGCAGGCATTAGGTATCCTGCTCAACGATAGGTGAAGAACCTATATAGGGACAATAGGGCAGACAGGGTGACGTTAGATCTATCTTGGGGTCTCCACTCCCCCCTCCCCTAGTGTTTGGTTCCCTTTCCCGTGTCCCTTTGCGTTGCACTTAGCCTTTCCTACACGTTGCGTAACAGCTTCTGACCCACTGCTAACCATGAGTGATGTGGTTCTGACCCACTGCTAACAACAAGTGATGTGTTTCTGACTCACTGTTAACCACCAGTGATGTGGTTCTGACCCACTACCAGCTACCAGTGTTTTGGTTTGTTTCATCACTGATACACAAAACATCTATGGCTCCAGGTGCCACCAGGTCAAAAGTGGCCAGTTTTTGCTCTCATTTTATTCTTGCTACTTCTCTCAGTATTTAGTTTATTCATTTTTTTTAAATCCTCCATGTTTTCATAGATATGGGGATTTTAATTTTTTAGTGCTATCTTTTATGGTCTTTACGAAGGGGTCATTGTTATCAGGATTCTCTTGGAGCATGATTTTATTGTGCTGTGCATAATTATCATATGAGCCATGCCCTCTATATAAAGACCATAAAATTGGCACGTAATAAAAGTAAATAAATGCAATAAAAATGCAAAAAAATGGAGTACTAAGGACAGCAGTACTAAAATATAAGAAAAACTGGTCACTTTAGGTCACTGGTGACAGGTCTTCTTGGAAGGATGGATGTGGTTGGGTTGGCCAGCCTATGTTTTGTAAACAGTGCTGTTGATACTAGCATTTGGTTTCATACACGTTTGAGATGAACACACAAATAGTTTTACCTTTGATCTGTTGCTGCTGTCCAACATTTTACAAATACTGAATAACCACTGGCTCACCAGTAAGTTAGAATAATGAGAGTAGATTTACAGGGCAGTAAGGAAAGATCAAAACTACTCTCCAAAGAACTGAACAACCATCATGGTCTGAGGAAGATGAGCATTAATAATGGGGAAGCCTGGAGATGTCATTTAATTTATCTGAAAACCCAGATGGAATTACACATTTAGAAAGATTTTTTGTACATGTTTAATAAAAATGGATATGTGTGTTAGAAATGAGAGCTAACACCTATTACTTGTAAACCAAAACCATTAATAATGATTAAAGGGGTTGTGTGGCCTTTTGCTAAAGTCTGCAGTCACTCTGTGACTACAGATTTCTAAATCCTCACAGTGTGCGCACCTCACCCTGTCAGGAATCTCCAGTGTCTGCGGCGAGACCAGGTGGTCATATGACCACAAGTATACAGTTTGCATAATTCCTGCCGCATTTCGTCCAAGTGTGCATGGCCTTGCTCAATATAAACGAAATGCGCGGTGTCACGCATGTCTGGTCGGAATTTGGCCACAAGTATGCAAATTTCATGCTTGTGTTGGTATTACTGCCCGGTCTCACTACTGACACTGATGAAGCCTGATATTGTGCGTTGCACAAGCTGAGAAGATTCAGAATTCTGCACTCACATAGACTTCTATCCAAGATCTTATTTTCAAATTGTTACCCTAACAGGAATCCAAGAAGTATCGTTTCTCCTTGCGGAGAGTGACATGATAAGCATGTCGAGGTGAGGAGACTTAAAGCCGCAATGCTCCTCTGGGAAATATGCAAATTGTCTCTTCAGAGAGGAAGAGGACTTGAACTCTAGTGCCAGCTATTGGAAGTAGCAATCCTAACAGTCAATGTCAACCCTTTAACCCTCCGTCAGGGGCAATATGTTTCATAACGAGTTTAGGGGCATTGCGCCTGTCCGACAGAGGCTAGAAAATTGGCTATATTTTCCTTTTTTAAAAATTTCAATGCTCTACAAGTGATCAGTTACCTTAATAGGAATGTAATAAATGAGAATACATATAATCAGGTGTAAAAAAAAATGTTTAATAACCAGAAAAGTAATATGTTTCTATGTCTTGAGCATCCTCCTCACTCTCTCCATCTTGACCTGTATCATACACATCTGGACATTCTTCCACATCATCTTCTGAAGCAATGTCACTTTCTTCCCCTAAATCTTCTAGCTGTAAGGGGTCTGTCTCATCATCAATCAGTATATTTTGCACTTGCTCAACATGAAGGGCATTGGACAAGTCAAATATTCTCCTCGCCATTTCAGAAGAAAAGCTGAAGCAAGAGAGAGAATATGTGTTAGGGCACAATGTGCCTGAGAAGCACAATCTTATTTCTAACAAAACCTTCTATGACAAATCCACAAATTTAGCACTAGCTAATCATAAAACAAGCTAAAAAAACAATTGGGATGAATAAAAACAGCAAATTCTAAACGTCAAATGTGTGACGCGTTCAGGGGCAATGAGCCTGAGAAGCCAAAACACTGATATCTGATCTCCTGCAGTTCTGCAGCACAAGAGGCTTCTCAGGTTTCACACAGCCTTTAAAGTTAGGAAGGTACTGGGAGGAGGGTGTTTCCCAGACAAACCACTGATAATAGAGAAATGAAACTAAGGGCCCCTTCACACTGTGCAATCAAAGTCTGAACGAGCGTTCGATTTGTGACGTTTATCCGTCCTCGTTCCGAGGTTGCAAAGTGTGACATGGCGTTACGATTTGCGACGCAGCCCAGCATCGTACGATGTGAAAGAAAGAGCAGAACTTTCTTTCGTCGTAAATGTCCCGCTGTGGCGGTCGAAATCGTAGTATGTGACGGCGGTCATACGAGCTCGTAATGCGACTACGTGGGTTGGGCTTCCGCATACCTGTCTCCTGATTGGGCGTGACGTTTTAGCACGCCCATGCTGGTAATACGTCACGCTCGGAGTCGTAGGACTATGGCGGTGTGAAGGGTAGCGTACGATTGCGACGCGTGACGTTCACATCGCAACTACGTCAGAAAAAGCGTTAACATCGTAGAGTGTGACCGCTGGCTACGAGCTCGTACTGCGATGTCGAATATGACGCAAATGCGTCGTAATCGTAGCAGAATCGACCAGTGTGAAGGTACCCTAAGTGAGCTGCGCCTGTCAGATCAGTTGCCCCTGATGGAGGGTTAACGAGCCTTGTCACATGACTTAGGATAATAGCCAAACCAGAATCTCAATTTGCAGACACTGTGTTTCAGAGTACTGCCCCTCGTCAGTGCAAAGTGGAGATCTGGTTTGGCTGATTGAGAGGCGTCTGACTGGGATCCAAGAAGTATCGTTTCTCCTTGTGGAGAGTGACATGATAAGCATGTCGAGGTGAGGAGACTTAAAGGTGGCACTAGAGTTCTAGTCCTCTTCCTCTCTGAAGAGACAATTTGCATGTTTCCCAGAGGAGCATTGCGGCTTTAAGTCTCCTCACCTCGACATGCTTATCATGTCACTCTCCGCAAGGAGAAACGATACTTCTTGGATCCCGGTCAGACGCCTCTCAATCAGCCAAACCAGATCTCCACTTTGCACTGACGAGGGGCAGTACTCTGAAACACAGTGTCTGCAAATTGAGATTCTGGTTTGGCTATTATCCTAAGTCATGTGACAAGGCTCGTTAAAGGGTTGACATTGACTGTTAGGATTGCTACTTCCAATAGGTGGCACTAGAGTTCTAGTCCTCTTCCTCTCTGAAGAGACAATTTGCATACCATAACATGACAACATTATATTTCCAATGTTCCCAATAAGTCATGGTTAAGAATTTACATAATCAACACTAAAATGTATCTAGATTCTTAACATATTCAGATGAATGATTTAACTCCCCCATCTTTTTGTGAAGTTATTACATTGTGTCAGCAGCATCATTTGTCTTTGAATCAAATATGTGTCTATGACAGACAGACTGAGCACCTGGAAGAAAGCAATACATTATTTTAAGAAAAATCATTTTGGGCTTGAATGTTTAGTGGTCTTCTGGAATTTTTTCTCCATTATAAACTCACTTGAAAAGGTTGTCTCAGTATAATGGCAGTGTATTGCTAGGATATACCATCAATGTCTAATTAAAAGGATCTGACCTTTGAAACATCATTATTTGCCAGAATGGAAAGTATGAAGGGAATGAAGGGTCACCAATGCTAGGAAAATCTTACCCTACTTCATCTCCATTCGACTCCAGTTTGTTGTTTCCAGAAGTTCCATGGTTTGACATTTCCCTTATACTATATGGGTGTGGGAATGGGTGCCTCACTGTTCAGATCTCCAATAATTGGAAATTAATTCTGTACATTTGCATAGCAGCTACTGTAATATAATGCCGACTCTCTCATGTAACAGTCCTTGGCTAACTCAGATCCTTGCCATTCAACTTTTTGGATAACTTGGTCAATAGTTTCTGCAACACTCTAGTGATTTTACAGAGAGAGAATGCTCTCTGGGAAAAGTAAAATGGCACACTCACAACACTGTCTGATGTAGGATTTTACCTGCCAAACAAACTAGGTTTTCTTTGTTGGATTTCTTGTTTCTTTAGGCTCCAAATGTTTTCTATTGGTGTGAGGTCTGGACTGCCGGCACGCCAATTCATCACCCATTATCTTCGGCAAAGTGATGCTGTTAATGATGCAGTATATGGTTAGCATTGTCTTGCTGAAATATACTACACATTTAGGTTTCAGTCTTCATTTTTAAAATGAATAAAAGTCACAATTTGTCCACAATTTAGAGGTAACTTGTGCCAAAAAACACTGTAACCCTGCAGCTGTGGGGTTAATCTACAGGTTAAAAGTATTCTAAAGCTGTGCGACCGTCGCAAATAAATCCTGGCTACTGGGAGGAAATTACCTTTATTCCTCCCATCAGCCTCCTGCTTTTAGTCATAGAGGGCCACTATGGCTTCATTCATCGCTCAGTACATGGTGAGCGGCAGCTGTAACCACGCCAGCTCTGTACTGATGCAATGCATTGGCGTGCAACATTTGACACATTGATACCCTGTTATTTT
The DNA here is from genome assembly GCF_051348905.1 of Ranitomeya variabilis. Classification (NCBI taxonomy): domain Eukaryota; kingdom Metazoa; phylum Chordata; class Amphibia; order Anura; family Dendrobatidae; genus Ranitomeya; species Ranitomeya variabilis. The sequence continues at coordinate 835,210,683 of NC_135233.1, read as the reverse complement.
ATAAAATTGTGAAGCGAACCAACTAACATGCGTAATAAACTGCGCCGGTGTATTTTGCTCCAAACAGATTATTAAGGTGTGACATTTGATATATAAGGAGTGGTGAAATTGACGTGAGTACACATAATATTTGGCATGAATTACACCCTTTATTTTTATAAATATAGCCCACGGTATCCGAGTTTGATCATCATAGACTTTATACTGTAATACCTTGTCTCATGTTGCTTCACTCTATTGTAGTTGAAGTGTGTTGTCATTTGGAACAAAATATAATCTCAAAATGAAAAAGAACAATCTAATTACTGTATGCGATTGTACTTCAGCTTAAAAATACAATATAGAGTGTGACATTTTCTTAGTGTTTAACCCTGAGAAACATTTGCATTTAAAAAAACATGAAAGTATAAAATTGGTTCCTATAATATATAATAGAAATTAATACATCAATCCTGTGCATTTTCAAAAACCAAAATGTTATTTTGATGTATAAATAAGCCTCTGATGTAGACATGAACAGTGCCTTAAAGGCATCCTGTCAGCAGGATTGTGCATAGTAACCTACACACAGTGTCAGGTCGGCCCCGTTATACTGATTACAATGATACCTTGGTTGATAAAATCCGTCTTGTGGTTGTTGTTTAATCTTTATCTTCAGTTTTGTGTTAATGATATGCTCATGCTCCAGGGCGGCCTGTGGGGGTCTTCATGTGGTGCTCTGATTATCTATTCATCTGTATGGTTTCTGACAGGTCACAAATCCCTCCAGGACCTGCCCCCTCATTTACATAATGAATATTATATATAGCTTGGAGAAAAAACCCTTCTGCAGGCGGGCACCGGCGGTGGTGCCTGCGCTGCAGCCTGATCGTATATGTAATGTGCATATAGTTATTTTGTTTCATCCTATCCTTATATTCATAAAAAATAAGTTTGAAAATGGCGCCAGCCGCACCAGCGCAGTATCAGCTATCAATGATCTGATAGCTGCTACTGCGCAGGTGCCAGTGGCGCCATTTTTCTAGAGAAAAAAAAAATCCTCCTTCAAGATGGTGCCGTCGGCGCCTGCGCCATCTTGGAGGATGATTTTTTTTCTCTAGTAAGCAGGCGCTAGCGCATTAGCAGCTATCGGATCAGCGATAGCTGCTACTGCACAGGCATGGCCGGCGCCATTTTGAAACTGATTTTTTTTAATGAATATAAGGATAAGATCAAACAAAAGAATTATATGCACATTACATATACGATCAGGCTGCAGCGCAGGTGCCACCGCCAGAGCCTGCCTGCAGAAGTTTTTATTTTCCAAGCTATATATAATATTAATTATGTAAATTAGGGGGCAGGTCACTGAGGGATCAGTGACCTGTCAGAAGCCATACAGATGAATAGCTAATCAGAGCACTACATGACAATCCCCCTCTCACAGGCCACCCCGGAGCACATCATTAACTCAAAACTGAAAATAAAGATTAAACAACCATAAGACGGATTTCATCAACCCAGGTATCATTGTAATCAGTACAGTGGCGCCGACCTGACACTGTGTTTAGGTTACTTCACACATTCTTGCTGACAGGTTCCCTTTAATTCCTATCATAAACCTTTGGAAAGCTGTTGACCAGCAGCTAACTCGCCCCATCTTTCTGTTACACAGAAACACTTGCTCTGCCGTTAGCTCCTGTGTTTTCTATAGAACAGCTGCCAGAGTTTGTTGGCGGTGGCTTATGTCTAGAGGACAAAAGGATTGGCAGTAGGAAATTGGACATGCTGGAGCCTTAACTCCTGTGACAATAATCTGCAGTGGGAGCCCATAAACATTAGGCTGTTTGCTGAACGCATATATATTGGTTGATACAGCCATCTTTAGTCTAATGTGTCTTAACTCTATCACTTTAATCTCTAATAACCTGTCTGTTCCTTCCTCCACATTAATATATAACCCAGACCCATTATATACAAACCTCAGACTGCACTGATACATAGTCCCCCTTGCTATAGATGCTAGACCACCTTAATACAGACACAAGGCCCACCTTTATATAGACCTCAAACTACATGTGCAGATACCTTTTTAATTTATGCATTTGACTTCTCTACAAGCCACTATCCAAAGTATGGGGTATGAAAGGTGTAGTGCTCAAAAGTTTTTCATTCCCTTTGAGAAGTATGGGAGATCCTCCCTTACCTCCTATCTGGTAGCCTCCTGGGCAGCTGAGTCCAAATGTCACCATTGTTCGAAAGATGAACTGCACATTCTCCAAAATTAACCATGGCGTTTAAGGCGTTAAACATCCAGGATCGGTGTTATCCTCACGTTTACAGGTACATTCATTAATTTGAACATAATGGGCTTGTCAGTGAAAGCAAGTTATCATCTATCCACAGATCCAATGATGAACTTTGCTGTGCCATTTTGTAATGGGGAGGTTTGGTCATCCCACCGCTGCTCCATTCATTCTCAATGGGGCTGCCTGAAAAAGCCGAGCTCGGCAGTCCCATATTGAATGGTTTGGAGTGTACATTATGCATGAACACTAACACTCCATTGTAATAGAGCTAAAAGTTCCCTATTCTACTGGTCAGTGAGGATCCGAGTGGTCGGAACCCTCGCCAATCAACAAGTAATCACCAATCAAATGAACAGATAACTTCTTTCCACAGGAAAGCCGCTTTAATACCAATCATTTATTATGTGAAAGGCAGTATTATAGATGTTGTTTTTTATGTAAATTATATTATGGCTATTTTGTAAGTGCATTTTTAATACTTCAGTACCAGAAAAGTATAATCCTTATCTTTTGTTTCCTTGTCTTTACAGAGTCTCAATGCACATTGTGTGGTGAACCTGAAGGTGAGTGCACTGGTTTCATCACTATCATATTGGTGATAGTAATCTGTCTAGAAACATTTGCTAATCCAATTGCCAGAGTCTCCAGTACATGACTAAGCAATTGAATTAAATTGAGTAAGAACAGTACATGCTTTAGGGTGCAGACTATTTTCGGGCTGTAGTATAAAGCATGTGTACCGCAGCCTTCCTTCTGCCTTTCTGGTAACCCTGTAAGCAGACCATGATTCATAATAGAAAGAGACAATATATGTAGATTTTTTGTGCTCTGGGATTGAAGAAAATGTCTTTATTCCTTAATCTTTGATTCTTTAGTTATTGTGGAGTTCAACTAGGTCTATAAATGCAAATTCTTTTCATATGTCAGGCAAATTTCATCCGTAATAATGAATCAGACAATTATTTTTCCTGCAGTAATTGCAATTTCCAGCATGCGAAGAAATACATGTGCCATCCTCCCATACACTTGTCCTTAGCTCAACTTATCCCGAGATGTGTAGTGACAATGCTTTTCTGTAGTGATAATAGAAAAATCACGAGTTGTCTTTACCGTGAGTCTATGTTTGGTCTTGCAGTGGTTGTGATGTGAGTTGCAGCACGTCAAGGGTTTTCCTAGCATGTCAAGGCATTATATTGAATTGTAAAGACAGAAATTGAGGTCTTTAACCCAATTCAGGAAAAAGTAGGGCTGAATTTTAACTAAAGTTCTTTAGCTGGTATAAAAAAGGATAGCAGGAGGCTACATATTTAAAAGAATACTTGACTCTGATAGTGTAGAATTATGTTCCCACTTCCGTTCAGGCATTTTGCTTATCTGTTCAGCTTTTAGCAACAAACGGAATTAATGTCCAAAAAAAAGTTCTGCATGACGCTCTTTTTTCTCCAATATAAAAATAGGCACAAAATGGACCCCATAATAATCAGTTTTGAACATTAATTCCATTTCTCTGTTGCGTTTTTTTCTTGGGAATGGTTTTTGAATCACTCCCCCTCCAAAAAAAAACCTTGTTGCATTCCCCTATTACAGTTCCCCATGCACTGCAGCTTATGTCGCTGTCTTCTCTTCTACCTCGACTTGCAGTGGATGCTGCCGTCATGATGCAGTGTCATCATCGCACCGCTCGATGTACCCTGCATAGCGCCGGCCTATGGTAAGCCGGCGGTAGCTTGTGTCTTGCTGGATATAGTGACTCAGCACAGAGCCAATGTTAACAGTGTCGCAGTCAGTGTGGCAAACAGCCTGACCGACCCATTTGGTATTTGCCAGATTTACCTGAAGACCAATCCAGCCCTGCCTGATACTCTTATGTTTAACATACCCAGATAAGGGGGATTCATATTCTCAAAAGCAACATCAACATGGAGGAAATTATACAGAAGCGCTGAGCAGTGTAGCTGTGAGAACCTGCACCCCTTTTTCTTTGTCTGTCGCTTCCTCTGTCTCCCTCCATCAGCTCCCGTTCCTTCTTCCCCTCCTCCAAAGTCTTCTATGAGTTGTCTTCTCCAGTCTGAGAACAAACTTTTGCATATGAATTTCATACTTTAATGTAGAGATGGTAATCAATGCAGGAGACCATGGGACTGTGGAAGAAAACCCAAGCAATTGTCATCTTGAGATATCAAATTTTTAAAATTGGATCTTAACCTGCTTGAAAAATTAATTTCAGATTTTGCCAAAATTTTACATGGGAACTGGGCTAGCAAGTGACTTTCCAGAATAACCTGCCCTGTCTGTACATAGGGAATAACATAATATCTGGCTATTATAGGACTTGTATTTTGCATTTTCATCAGCTGTGCACTATGCATGCTCTATCTCTAAACTTGCAGTTGAGCTGGTGGGAAGATACTTGCTATGATATCTCCCATACACAGATTTCTGTTATTCCTTCCCCTTTTAGGACCCATAGGATAAGCAGCAGCAGCCTGGAGGACATTACACAGCACTATTGAGCTGTGTGAATGTAAATCCAACTCTGGGTTGAGGTAAAAGACTTGTTAGAAAGCTCATCATGATCTCTCTTTCTCCCTCTGCTTGTTTACTTAGGCTGATCCTTACTCCTCATGCCTCCACCTCTTTCCATAGAGTATAATAGGCCGTGTCACATTACCACAGTCCATCTTGTCTGAGCAAGACAGAGTTTAGTTCAGTTTTTGCAATGTGGATAGTAAGTTAAGAAAGCAGGCAGAAGGGCAGGAATGGTATACTTCATAAGCAGGGAATGAAGCACATTTCTCTGATAAGATATATTACAAAGTCACTTATAATCACTTGTACAATTGATTTATGCAAAGTTTGTGGAAAATACAGTTTTAACTTAATAATTCTATCCATATACCATGTTATAACATATTCGCAATATTCAATGTTAGCTGGTTCATATAATTTCAATATGGGATCCTCATTGTTAGGGTGCCATTATTTATGTTAAAGTTTCATTATGCAAAAACCTTGTTCTGTCCTAATGCTGATTTTAATAGGTACCACAGCATGTATGATAATAAGCACCATGCTGTAATTTGGAGATACTTAGTTTGAGAGCAGACAATGATATAAAAACTGAATTTTAATTTTTTTTATGTTTTTCCAAACCCGTAAGAAATGTGCTCATGCATTAGAAGTTATTGCACCTTAAGTTTCCAGAGTGATATATATTTTCTGGTGTAATTCCATTCATTTCATTGTTAGAAGAGGCACACAATTTCCATTGACCTATGTGGTCAATTCGTTCTCCAACTTTAAAGCTATTGTCTCATTTTATATCTCTATGGCTAGTGAAAGAAGAATATACTGGTATTGTAGCTGATATCGAATAACCTACTGTATTTCTACAGCGTAATTACACTTTTTAGATTGAGGATAAAATAGGTCATGTGCATGTAGTATAGTCCTGATCTACCCGTTCCTTTAATTACTTGTGTATGATATAATATTATTTGGGTAGCTTTATTATTTAACTAATGTAATTAGATGTGAAAATAGCAATTTGACACATCCAGTTGCTTTGCACTTTGAAGACCCAGAACAATTACATTAACAATTTGTCTCTGTAATTACAATCAGCTATAACTGGATTCTTTAATACTGTGTTGGTGGAGTTGACATTTGCTTAATAAAATTTTGTAAGCCTTTTTAGAAGGAAGCGGAATGGAATTGCAGCATGGCTTGATACATGGTCATAACTAGAGATGAATAAAGGGGGCACGGTATTGTACATGCACCATGGCCATTCATTCTGTTGATCCAATTTTATATGATTCATGGTCCACACGAAGTATAAGTCATAAATTTTACCCTCAAAATCCCTTTTAAAAGGTTTACATTGACTATATATTCTGACTGCACGAATACTTGAATAATCAAACCAGTTATGTTAGGCCTAGATTTTGTAAAGACGGTTAAGGAATAATTAAAAAGTTAGTGTTTAGTCTTCTTAAATAGGCTGTTTGATCCATATACACCATGATTTAAACCACAGATTGGAAGAAAGCCAATAGTCTGTCTATTTCTAGCATCTAAGAATAATATGTACAATCTTGGTCCATCTATTTCAATCTAAGAAAATCAGTATCCCTAGTCAATGGAGTTAGGGCGATAAGGCACGCTTGCTTTATTGCTAGTATCTAATAGGACAGGAAGTTGATAAAGTGAATGTAATGGGAACCTGTGAGCTATTTGCCAGCAGGTAATGTGCAGGTAAATAGCATTTTATACATGTTTAGGTAATGTAATGGAAGCGCGGCTACAGGGAGAAAACAGAATTATGTTCTTCCTGCCGCCACACACCTCTAGTTATTGGGGCAATGCAGGGGGCAGTGAACAGTCACTGCTCACTACACAGCACATTGAACTCATTCCCTTTGCACCCTGATGGACAACCTGCTCTGTAGCACGTGTGCAGCGTGTCTATGCAAAGCTGGCTATCAGTAAGGCTATGTGCACACGTTGCGGATTTGGCTGCTGATCCTCAGCGGATTTGGCCCTGCGGATCCGCAGCAGTTTTCCATGCAGTGTACAGTACCATGTAAACCTATGGAAAACCAAATCCGCTGTGCACAGGCTGCAAAAAATTCAGCGCAGAAACGCAGCAGTTTATTTTCCACAGCCTGTCAATTCTTTATGCGGAATCAGCAGCGTTTTTAAACCTATTCCATTATAGGAATCCACAGGTGTTAAAACGAAGGCGAAATCCACACAAAATCTGCACAAAATCAGCAGAAAACCCACAGGGAATACGCAGGTAACACAGGTCATTTTACCTGCGGATTCTGCAGAATCCGCGCTGAAAAATCCACAATGGAATCCGCAACGTGTGCACATACCCTAAAGGTGCAAGGGGAACTAATAAAACCACAATCATTGAGTAGTGATGAGTGAATATACTCGTTTCTCGAGATTTCTGGAGCACGCTCGGGTGTCCTCCGAGTATTTTTTAGTGCTCGGAGATTTAGTTTTTCTTGCCGAAGCTGAATGATTTACATCTGTTAGCCAGCATAAGTACATGTGGGGGTTCCCTAGCAACCAGGCAACCCCCACATGTAGTTATGCAGGCTAACAGATGTAAATCATTCAGCTGCGGAAACAAAACTAAATCTCCGAGCACTAAAAAATACTCGGAGGACACCCAAGCATGCTCGAGAAATCTCGAGTGACGAGTATATTCGCTCATCACTAGAAGTGAGCGGTTACTATTACAGCCCCCTACACTTCCCCCATGAAGAAGCAAGCAGCTACTGAGAGAATATAACTTAACTTTCTCCCTGTAGCTGCATTTTCAGTAAACCTGCCTAACATATTTAAAGCACTTCTTACCTAGAGACTACCACTATGTTGGCAAGTACATAGAGTTTTTTTAAATTGCAGTTTCACTTAAAACATGGTAAAAGGGGACCAGTTTATTATGTAAAGGGAAATTTTGAGAGAATGAGTCGAGAAACAACTGTGCAATTCTAAGACTTGTGCAAATATCTTTATCAATTAATCTAAGAATACTGTTACAAAATATGTCACAATACATGGGCACCACAGTGGTTCAGCTGTTAGCAATGCAGTGCTGGGGTCCTGGGTTCAAATCCCACCAAGGACAATGTCTGCCAGGAGCTTGTATGTTCTCTTCATGTTTGCGTGGGTTTGTCCAGTTTGCTCTCACATTCCAAAGACATACAGATAGGGATTCTAGATTGTGAGCCCCATTGGAGACAGTGATGATAATGTTTGTAAGGCGTTGTGGAATTAATGGAGCTATATAAGTGAGCAAAATAACTAGAAAATACATGCAGACCCCAAATTAACTTTGGAGAGCATAAATGAAAAAAAAAAAATTATATATATATATATATATATATATATATATATATATATATATATATATAATATATTTTTTGGCTGAAAAAGACCCCTTCGGCTTATACACGAGTCACGGTCCCAGTGCGGAGGTCACGGCGTCTCCGGGAACTTGTCCGCGCTCCGCTGCAGCCTCTAAGTATTCTGATGGCTGCTGACAGGGCTGGCGGTCGGCGTTGGCATGGGGGCAAGTGCCGGGGTCCTGAGCAGGCGGGGATATCGGCGTGCTATGGAAGCCAGGTGCCTGTACCGCCACTTGCTCAGACCCCCGGTACTTGCGATATTCACCTGTCCCGGTTCCACTGCCGCACTGTGTCTTCCGCATCCTCTGGCTCTGCCTGAACAGTCACTGCAGAGAGCCGATGACGCTAAGGAGCATCGGTCAGTGACTAGAGGCGAGTATGTATTTTTTTTTTCTTTGCAGCAGCAGCAATATAGGATATTATCATATCTGCATAAACTGCACTGATATCATGAGCATCTTATGGGGCTATCATCAACCTTTATGCAGCATTATATGGGGCATATTTTTGTAAGGAGCCTCTTATGGGTCCCATCATGAACTTTGTAGAGCATCATATGGGCCCATCATGAACTTTATGGAGCATTATATGGGCACATTATGAACTTTATGGAGCATTATATGGGCCCATCATGTACTTTATGGAGCATTATATGGGCACATCATGAACTTTATGGAGCATTTTATGGGCACATCATGAACTTTTTGGAGCATTATATGGGCCCATCATGAACTTTCTGAAGCATTATATGGGCACATCATAAACTTTATGGAGCATTATATTGGCCCATCATGAACTTTATGGAGCATTATATGGGCCCGTCATGAACTTTATGAAGCATTATATGGGCACATTATGAGCTTTATGGGGCATTATATGGAGGATATTTTGTATGGAACATCTTATGGGGCCCATCATGAACTTTATGGAGCAATATATGGGCCCATCATAATCTGTATTTCTGCATTATATGGGGCTCTTGATTCAATATGTAGCCCCCTTGCTTTGCCCAAGCATTGCTGAGTACACGTACTGGTATATCTCTGGTCTTGAATATACAGTACGTACCATATTTTGAGAATTTAATCGCTATGGTATGGATTTCTTTTTTAAAGTCTTTTTTTATCTCATTAGCAATGGATCCCAATACTTCTAATCCTGGACCAAAACAAAAAAGCAGGTCACACGAAGCTGGCTTCAAACTTAAAGGGCCACTGTCACCCCCTCCAGCCGTTATAAACTAAAAGAGCCACCTTGTGCAGCAGTAATGCTGCAGTCTAACAAGGTGGCTCTTTTAGTTTTTGATTCTGTTATTCTCACAATAAATGTATTTATAATTTCGCTGAAATACCTCTCTTTGTACCTGGAGGCGGGTCTGAAGCCTCCTCTTAGAAGCGCCCAACTGCCGTCACTCATCTCTTGTGTAGATTTTCGCCGCCCCCTCAGCGCTGTTATTGTGTGAATTCCGGCGCCTGCGCTCTGCTCTTCTGCCTTGCGCAGGCGCATAGAGCATTTGCCGTCCTAGCGCTGGTGCTGGGTTCTGTTCTGCGCCTGTGCGGGCAGTGCTGCCACCCTGTTACTGAATCCCCGCCCCGCACTGTGTTATACATTATGCACAGTGCGGGGCTGGGATTCCTGAGCATGCGCACTGCGCTTGTCAGATGCTCCACAGGTCCCCCGCCTTTTAGCATTGCCGGAATATACAGGAATCCTTGCCGGCGTTTGGAACAGCCGCACAGAACAACGCTGGAAGGCAGGGGACCTGTGGAGCGTCTGACAAGTGCAGTGCCCGATAATTTACCAAGTATTGGCCACTATGTTTAATATCAGAGCTGAGAGTGCAGCAGCAATAAAGAATAGTGAGGCTGAAAGTTTCACTATATTTTTAATTAAACTCTTGTTTATAAGGAACTGGAAGGCATCACCATCATAATGTGGCTTTTTAAGGTCTCCTCAATAGAAGACAAGAAGGTCATTCAAAAAACTATTCAAGAAAATTCATATACTATATATTGGAGCCAAACACCATACATTTAATGAAGTAGACACTTGTTATAGTCTAATAAAGGTGATTTAGAAGGCAATTTATTCTTTATTGTCACATCTTTTCTGAGCCAAAAAGTACAGATACAATAAGCCTTATATGTGAAATGTCTGGGATATCAAGGCCTTAACATTGCAACAAAAATGATGCAGCCATGAAACTTTTTGAACACATGATTAATTCAGCTGGCCATGGCTGGAGAAAATTAGGACATTTTACCCTTCTGTAAAGACAATTGTAAACAATCCCTCACTTGATTTTATTTATTTTTCATCTGATGACCTGGGTTTGGGAAGCCTCTCCCATTTGTGAAGGAGAGTGCTAACCTTCTCTCATACTTTACAACACTAAGTATTCCTGATTATATTGTATGTACATTTCTGACTTGAAAGGAAACTATTATCGGAAAATTAGCTATTGTTTAAATTGGGTTTTTGTGCTACGGGGAATCTGTCATCAGGTTTCTGCTACCTAATCCAAGAGCATCTTGATGTAGGGGCAGATACCGTTATTCCAGAGAAGTATCACTTACTATGATGCTAAGTGTAGTTTTTATAAAAATATTTTTTTTATCAGCATGAGATTATCATTAGAGGACTACTTGGCCTGCTCAATGACCCCAGCATGGATTGGCAGCTTTCTGCCTATGCATAGCGTACACGGAAAGCTGCCAGTCAACGATGTGAGTGGGGTAATGCAAAGCTAAGGATTCAGAGAACTAGTAGATCTGCAGAATATAACTCACTTTGATGTGGGCTCCAGCAGTGAGCCCACATCTTTCTCAGCACATGTCAGCTGTTTGGAACAGCTAATAAGTGCCCGAACCACCGCGGGTGGAATCGCGATCCACCCACGGCTATTAACCCGTTAAATGCTGCTGTCAAACGCACTTAACATGCGCTTCCAGCAATCATGCTGGAAATCCTGCCCTCCGGTGACCCCGTCACATGATCGCGGGTCACCAATGAGTCGGCATGACAACCAGAGGTCTCCTGGAGACCTCTATGGTTGTCACTGCCAGATTGCTATGAGCGCCGCCCGGTGGTCAGCGCTCATAGCAAGTGAGTAATTCTGCTACATTCAGGTGATCTGATCATCGCTTGTATGTTGCAGAGTCGAGAGAGTTATGGCAGCTTTTAGTCTCCCATGGAGGCTATTGAAGCGGGCCAAAAGTAAAAACAAAGTTTTAAAAAATATAAAAAAATAAATAAAGTTCAAATCACCCCCCTTTCACCCCATTCAAAGTAAAACAATTAAAAAAATCAAACCTACACATACTTGGTATCGCCGCATTCAGAATCACCCAATCTATCAATAAAAAGAAGGATTAACCTGATCGTTAAACGGCGTAGCGAGAAAAAAAGTGAAAACGCCAGAATTGTTTTTTTTGTCGCTGCGACATTGCGTTAAAATGTAATATCGATATTTTGATGTAATTACAATATCGATCGTATCTGCACCAAAATGGTATCATTAAAAATGTCAGCTCAGCACACAAAAAAATAAGCCCTCACCCAGCCCGAGATCACGAAAAATGGAGATGCTACGGCAGGGGTGGGGAATCTTTTTTCTGCGAAGGGCCATTTGGATATTTATACCATCCTCCGGAGGCCATACAAACTCTGCCCACAAAGTACATCCTGACTCTGGCACTGGTTTCAGGATGTAATCTTTCATTGCATGCCCTTCAGTGTTCAGTAGTGAACACTGCGTGTGTGCTAACAGAGCAAGAAGAAATGAATGAGCTTGTGGCAATAAAAATACAGCTCCTTGTCCCTGAAAATCTGCTTGTGGGCCTAATAAACAGTCATCAAGGGCCGTAAATGGCCAGGGGGCCTGAGGTTCCCCACCCCTGTTCTACGGGTATCGGAAAATGGTGCAATTTTATTTTTATTTTTAACAAAGTTTGAAATTTTTTTCACCACTTAGATAAAAAAGAACCTAGACATGTTTGGTGTCTATGAACTCATAATGACCTGGAGAATCATAATTGCAATTTTAGCATTTAGTGAACCTAGTAAAAAAGCAAAACAAAAAAAAGTGTGGGACTGCACTTTTTTTGCAATTTCACCGCACTTGGAATTTTTTTCCCGTTTTCGAGTACACGACATGGTAAAACCAATGGTGTCGTTCAAAAGGACAACTCACCCCACAAAAAAACAAGTACTCACATGGTCATTTTGAACAAAAAATAAAAAAAGTTATGTTCTGGGAAGATGGGGAACAAAAAATGAAAATACAAAGCCAAAAATACCTCTGGTCGTTAAGGGGTTAATGTGAAAAGCCTGAAAAGATATGACAATGGGCTAACCCAATAAAGGAAATACCATGTAAAGTTCCCAAGTATATATAAATAACAAAAAGTAAATAAATTATCAAAACATGACTTTATGAAACCTTGATAGTAGTACCCTGTAGATCCAATAAATCCAAATGCACTGGAAGAATCCAGGGTAAAAAGTTCACATTTGCGTTGTTGGGCGTTGCGTCGGTGACGCAACGCACAACGCATGCAAAACGCATGCAAAACGCATTGTTTTGTGACGCATGCGTCCATTTTTGGCATGATTTTTGGCGCAAAAAAACTGCATCATGCAGCGTCCTCTGCGCCCTGACGCTTGTGCCAAAAATGACGCATGCGTCACAAAACGCAAGACAACGCATTTCCATGGGCCCCCATGTTAAATATAGCTATGCGATGCCGAACCTGCGCCCGACGCAACGCAAATGTGATCGTAGCCTAACACACAATATAAACTGGTACCTGGATGATGCTTTATTTCAGGGAGGGGAGGGACTGCTTCTGTGACAATAACCGCAGCCTCTTCTCCCTGCTCTCATGAAACTTTGAGTATCCCAGCATGCACTGGTGATAATCAAATGAATCATCATCAGACAGGAAGTACAGAAAAAAAATACAAAGTAGCTAGATAGTGTACTTGGGGAATGGTAGAGAATTTTTTAAAGCAAGTATATTAGAAAATAGCTTAGTTGATGGGACTAAATAGATAGGGAAAAATTATTTTCTTTTGGACCACCCTTTCAAGATTTCGAAAGGAGTGAGTTTATACTTTATATTAGTCAGAAATAGGTGAGAATTTATAAATAATCTGAGCTGGAATATGCCAGCCAGGATAGACGACTACCTGGACAAGAGGTTTGATGTTCTGTAAAGGAAGGAAAATAGCCTGATCCCATGAGAACATGTCTCAACCTAACCCCAGAAGATCTGTCCCAGATTAGAAATGAGTCCGCACCTGAAGTAGAGGAGAAATCTGGTTTATCAAACAAGGGCATTAATGTACCTAACCTACATGATATAGATGATGAGATTAAGACTTGCTCCCATGTTTGCAAAAAATGTTGAGTGACTATTGGTAATTGTTTAGTTTGTACTTGAATTTTGTCGATAAAAAGTAACAATCTGAGTGTTCAGGGAGAGGGGTCCCTTTCCAGTTTCACCCATTGCTTATTTTCCACCGAACTGAAACAGTCATCTGCTCTCATTAGAATCGCAGACTGATGGTATTTTTTTAGCTCATGCCCATTTATTGTTAAGACGACACAATATTTTAAAACGTCTCCTAGGCCTCAACGTTCCCTATACAAATTTGCTAATAGTCTTGTTGAGACAGAAGAAAAAGGTCTGAGGAGCGACGACAGGAACGGTCTGGAATATATAAAGAAGTTTTGGCAAAATGTCCATTTTGATCACATTAATACAAACAAACCAGGACGAGGTTTTCAAGTTATAATTCATTAGATTTTGAAGAGGTTGTTCAAGGTTGGAGATATAATTTAAACGATACAGATCATCCAAGTTTCAATTTGTGTACCAGGGTACTTAGTTGCATCTGTCTGACACTTAAAGAGAAGGTTAGAAACTATGGAAAAGTATATATATATATATATATATATATATATATATATATATATATATATATATGTATAGGAAGGCGCACGTGTCAGGAGAGGTATTGGTAGTATACGGCTGCAAACAGGGCAACACCACAAAGTTGTCAGAAGTTAAAAAATAAATAAAAAAGTTTGCGCCTGTATACACCCTCAGAGAAAAAAAGCTGATTTAAAAAAACATAAACAAAATCCCCTCGGAACAGGATATTCATACAAATGCATCCTCCGGATTGAGGTCCACTATGTGCGATACAAGTTTTCTAGTTTTCTAGAAGGTTAGAAACTAGTTATTGTGTCAGTTCATTGTTAAAAGTTATGTTCATTGCTTCTGTTTTGCAGTAGTTGACTTTAACCTCTTTGTGACAGAGCCAATTTTGACCTTAATGGCCAGGCCAAATTTTACAATTCTGACCACTGTCATTTTATGTGGTTATAACTCTGGAACTCTTCAATGGATTCCACTGATTCTGACTCTGTTTTTTCATGACATATTGTACTTCATGACAGTGGTAAAGTTTATTCGATATGACTTGCGTTTATGTATGAAAAAAATGGAAATTTGGCAAAGTTTTGAACATTTTGCAATTTTCAAACTTGTAATTTTTCTGCTCTTAAAGGGAACCTGTCAACCCCAAAATCAAAGGTGAGCTAAGCCCACCAGCATCAGGGGCTTATCTACAGCATTCTGTAATGCTGTAGATAAGCCCCCGATGTATCCTAAAAGATGAGAAAAGGAGGTTAAATTATACTCAACCTGGGGTGTTCCTGCTGCGGTCCGGTCCGATGGGCGTCGCAGGTCCGGTCTGGGGCCTCCCATGTTCTTACGATGACATCCTCTTCTTGCATTCACGTGATTGGGGGTAAAAAGAGAATCTTCTGAGATTTTATTGAACACTTTTATGAAAAATTGTAATAACTGTGATGCAAACATCTTATAAAATCTTATTGAATTCATCTGATTTAATGGCCTCTCTTATCTCTCCTTCAGTGAAAGGTTTGTCTAGTACCTCCCGCTCAGGCATCTGTAAGGAAGGAAGAGCAATGTCCATAATATATTTGTCAAATTTTGTTTCAAGATGGCAGAGCATGTTGTGGTATTGTCCATGAATATTATATAGTCAGCTATAATAGCAACAAAATGCTTCAGCTATGTTAGTGGGGCTATGAATTTATGGAACCTAGCGTTCATAGAACCATGTCAATCTCCAGCTCCTTATCAATACCACCAAGGATATTATTGAATAATGTCCGCAGTGTTGGCATAATCATTTGTGCATTGATACATTATCTGGATATTATTGCTGCAATTGTGATTTTTTTTTAGGTCATCAACCATATTAAACAGACTTTGTATTGGCTGGCTGTGAAGATCCAGTGTTTGTTTATGAGCATTATGATGGCCACAACTTGTATGACATCATCCTCTAATCTCTGTACCTTGTCAGTACGGTGTGACAGGCTAGAAGTGAGGGACTGTATTTCAGTTTTGTATGTGTCTCCAGCCTCTGCATATATTGCTCCTTGTCTGGGATAAACACAATATGATGGTTCAAATCAATTATGGAATTCCCCATATCAGAATCCCCAGTGGCTGAGAGAGGGGTAAAATCCCCTGTGAAGCAAGTGTTGCTGAGATTGTGGCCTTCGGTGAGAGTACAGGGAGACTTGTGGAGCTGTGTTCTTGTGAGGCCAACATTAAAAGAGGAGAAGTTGGTGCAGGACTTACAAGCATGAGCTGTCTGGCATCATGAGGTTTAAAACTGCTTCTTGTTCCACGCTGAGGTGAGGCAGTAATGGTGCTGGCTGCTTCTTGGAAAGAGGAACCCTCTGATAAGAAATGTTGCACACCAGGCGTGCAGAGGTAGAAGACCTGAGATTAATCTCTGGTCTCTTCTCTTTCCCCTAATGGATGGCATGTGGGAGGCTGTAAATTGCTTAGAATTCCTCTAAGCTTCCTCTCGGTGCTATGCCCGGGCAACGCCACCATTGCAGATTTTTTTTAAAAAAATTTCCCACAGCCTATATTAAACATAAAAAAAAATCTTGAAATTTCATATTGGCCTCTGGGTCTTTTTTTAGACACTAATTTCCTTGATTTTTTTTCACAGGAAACAACACATGTACAGTACATAGCCACAATGTAGTGACCCTGACCCTATCTTTTGTATTGAATTATCTAATGGGGATGTATGAAGGTCATTGTGAAGAGGGGAGCAGGGTCAGCTGTGACATCTTCATTGTAATCCTTTGTTTAATGATAAGAAGCCTTAATGAAAACTCTTTCTGAAAGGACAAGAAATATCTGCTTAAAAAAGCCCTAGTGGCTAGGATGAAAATTTCAAGATCATTGTTATTTTTTTTAAATGAAGATCAAGATATGACAAAAATACCATCATTTAAAAAAAAATGTAATACAAAATTCTGATTTAAACAATAATTAATTTTCTGATAATGGCTTTGCATCAAAGATTTTGAAATCTGATAAGGAAAAGGGACTGCAAAGCATTTGCAACAACTAATATTGAAATATTATGGACCTTTGAGGCTCAATTTACCATACATTCATTTTTGACATCCTGCTCTACAAATGCTCTACAAATGATTGATTGAATAAACAAGAGATCAAGTGATCTCTAGTTCAAGTCCCCAAGTAGACTAAAAAAATGTGAAAAATATTTAAAAACATTTTTTTAAAAATTGAAAAAATATATATATTCCATCCCACCATTTCCCATTAATATTGTTGGTCCCTCTCCAGGTATTAAACTAGAGATGGCTTGATCCCTTGTAAAGTGTTGCAGAATATGTTGGTGTTATAGAAACAAAAATTACTATTATATTGTTGTAATCCACCTCTCGTGTCTCCCCTTTTTCCTCATAGATTGTAAGCTTGCGAGCAGGGTCCTCACTCCTCTTGGTATCTATTTTGAACTGTGAGTTCTGTTATGTTGTAATGTCTATTGTCTGTACAAGTCCCCTCTATAATTTGTAAAGCGCTGCGGAATATGTTGGCGCTATATAAATAAAATTATTATTATTATTATTATTATTATTATTAGTATTGCAGTGGACAAAAACATATTTACTTTCACAGCAACCAGAGAACTCAAATTTTTAAAAATATAAAGTGATTAATTCTGTTTTTTTAAAGCCAGAACAATGTTTTGTCCACCCTTAAAACCTACAGCTCACTCTGCAAAAGAAAGCCCCCCAAAAACTTTCTTAACAGAAAATTAGCAATTTTGTAAAATATGAAAAGCACATAAATTTGCAATTGCCGTAACTGTACTGACCTGCAGAATAAAGTTACGGTGAAGGCCATAAAAATTGAACTTTGACAAAAATGGCATTTTTTTCGCCAATTCACCCTACAAAAATTCTATGTATTCTTCTAGTCTCCAGTACATTATATAGTAGAAAACAAAGTTGTTTCTCAGAAAACAAAGCTAAAAAATAAAAATTGTCTGTAGCGCAAACGGGTTTAAACAAAAAAACTATTGCAGAGTCTCTGCTGCTCTAACTCCCTAGTTGCCTTACAATGATAAGGCTCCATCCACAACTTTTCCACATGGTCTATCAGTATGTTCACAGAGCTACCCAGTCAACCAAAATTGCAACTAGTATGAAATGGTAAATAAAGGAAGGGGTAGGAAGGGGATGCAGCTGCAGATTTACAATTACTGCTCTAGTAAGCAGCTTGAGAGTTTGAAGATCCCAGCCACTCACCTTTCATAAAGAGTGAAAAATATCTATATATGATTGTCTAAGGGTCTGTTTGTCTGTAACCGAAATCCCGCGTCGCTGATTGGTCACGCCTGTCCGGCCTCGACCAATCAGCATTCATAAATAAACTACATACATATACTAGAACGAGAATAACATGAAGAACAATCTGTGAGGGAGAGAATAACATGGAGGACAGTCTGTGAGGGAGAGAATAACATAGAGAACAGTCTGTGAGGGAGAGAATAACATGGAGGACAGTCTGTGAGGCAGAGAATGACATGGAGGACAGTCTGTGAGGGAGAGCATAACATGGAGGACAGTGTGTGAGGGAGAGAATAACATGGAGGTCAGTCTGTGAGGGTGAGAACATGGAGGACAGTCTGTGAGGGAGAGAATAACATGGAGAACAGTCTGTGAGGGAGAGAATAACATGAAGGTCAGTCTGTGAGGGAGAGAATAACATGGAGGACAGTCTGTGAGGGAGAGAATAACATGGAGGACTGTCTGTGAGGGAGAGAATAACATGGAGGACAGTCTGTGAGGGAGAGAACAACATGGAGGACAGTCTGTGAGGGAAAGAATAACATGGAGGATAGTGTGTGAGGGAGAGAATAACATGGAGGACAGTCTGTGAGGGAGAGAACAACATGGAGGACAGTGTGTAAGGGAGAGAATAAAAATTGTCCCCATTTTTAAGTTTATCTTATGGTAAAATAAATGGTGTCTTTGAAAACTATAAGTCATCCTGTAGAAAACAAGCTGTCATGCAGCGATAGATGACTAATAAAGTTTTGACTCTTAAAATACAGGAGAAAAGCAATGGCAGTGTGTCCAATGGGTTAAAACATAAATGTAAGCACCAATGTTTATATGAATACTAGATGGTGGCCTGATTCTAACACATCGGGTATCTACTGTATAATCGTCTAATTCTGTCTGTTTGTCTGTAACGGAAATCCTGCGTCGCTGATTGGTCTCGCCAGCTGCCCGCGACCAATCAGCTACAGGCGCAGTCCGGCCGCGAATTGGCACGGGATTTGAACCACGCTTCACTGATTGGTCGCGCCCGGCCGGCCACGACCAATCAGCGATAATGGCTTGAGATTTAAATCTCGCTGCGCTGATTGGTCGCACCCGGCCGGCTGCGACCAATCAGCGATATTGGCTCAGGATTTAAACCCCGCTGCGCTGGTAATGTATATATTTTTCCCAGAAAATTCTGTGTGTTTATTGCATTATTCTTAAATCTTCATAAATAAACTACATACATATTCTAGAATACCCAATGCGTTAGAATCGGGCCACCATCTAGTATATTATAAGAACCATCAGTAGGGGAAAAAGACCCTTAATATGCATGGTGAACTGAATATTTCTGGTTTTACTACATCTAATACATGCAGTATTTCTGACTGACTAAGCAAACTAATTACTTTATTTCATAATAATAGGTACAAAAACTTTTACAATTTGTACTGGATTGAAAAAGCATCGCTTTGACTGCAGATACTTTTTGTTTTACTGATTTGAAAATATCCTATTATAAAATGTCTATATATTTTATAAATAATTACAGTGGGCAATTATGCTATTTAGCAGCTGACTCTCCAGATGGTGCTCTAAGAAGTAAAAAAAAAAAAAAGAAAAGAAAGAAAGTTTAGGAAACTTCAGGATTGAAATGAGTGCATTTCCTGCAATGCACCTAATTAATACGTGTAATATGCTTGTCAGGCACTGCCGCAACCAGCCTGGTGTCTATGCTTGGCGTTTCAATGTGTCATATGGTGAGGATGTCTTGGCTGCAGATGAACAGCTACGATCTGCATGCTAATTAGTTAAAGTGGCTATTTTGTATTTGTTTTATGCTATCCTTATTTTCCAATGTATGCAATATATAAAGAGTGCTCCTTGGGATTCTTTAAATACAATGGAAAACTTGAACAACGAAGGAAAGTAGCATGGACCCCTGATCATGCAGTGGTTTTCTTTGTTCTGGTTGGAATGTGCATATTGTAGATTCAGTTTGAAGGCAGTAAAACCATGAGCAACACCTATATAAACAGGGAGTAAGGAAATGTGAAACAAACTGGAATGTGTTAAAAATTACATAGTTACATAGGTTGAAAAAAGACCTGGGTCCATCAAGTTCAATCTTTCTCCACCAATTATTCAATTTCTGTCATTAAATTATCTATAACCTACAATGTTATGTGTATTAGATTGCTCAAAGTACCCCTCTTTTACTCTCATGACAGCTTTACCAAGTTGTCACCTGCCCCATAAATTGTCGGCTTTTTAGTCCAAGAGAGGTGTTTTATCAGGACCCAACTGTAAGGTACGCCTTGACGGTGGAAGTTGGGCTCATATACATTGGCCAAGTTATGTGCTAAGTACCTTATTTTACTGCAAATTTTCCTATAGCAATATTGCAGTTCCAATTTTCCAAAATTCCATGTGTACATAATATAGCACTTACCTATTTTCTATGTTAGTAATGACATTCCAATTTTCTAGATTTACCATTCTAAGCAATCCAGAGTGCAGCTTTGTATTTTCTTAGTCACCAGGAATGGCTTTCCAACAGCCTTAAAAGAGTTCCCAAACTCTGTAGTCCAACTCATCTGAAACCATCTCAATGGAGGCCACGTCATGTGACGCAGCACCCCAATAGTGGTGTCCAAAAGTCTATGTTGGGCAGAGGACACAGGAATTAAAAAGGAGGATACAACAGCACTTCTCTGCTATCGTGACTGTGAAAAAGGATAAAGAAACGGGCAAAACGCTCTCCTCCGTTGCAGCACACTTTTTGGCTGTTCACAACTCTCAATCTAGTGGAACCAAGATTTTAGGACATGAATCGGTGCAACCAGACATTAGGGGCGGTGATATTAGTCTGGAATTGCTCAGACGTGAATCCAAGTGGATCTGTAACCTCAAGAGTCTAACCCCATCTGGTCTGAATGAAGACTTGTTGTTCACAGGATTCTATAAGCAGATCTGAACTTCTCTTAATTGACTATTTATATGGCTTGGGGACTGTGTGTAATTGATGTCTCCATGATTATTGAGATATTTGTTTGGACAACCATTGTTGTGGGACATTCTCTTTGATGCTTATTTTTTATGTGTATCACTATAAGCAGCGCAACAGCTCATAATATCATGGCCACATACAAGGATGAAGCATTATCTTCTATTCCGAATACGGTGAATTATGTACCAAGAGCAAGTCTTTCTAACTTAATCTTAACAATAATAAATCCTGTAACAATAGGCCTAGCCTGGGGTGTGTATTTTACTGTTTAGGCCTTATTAGGTCCTGGCTTCATAAACCTTTAGTGACCATTAGGGCTGAATCGTGTCTGAGTAAGGGAGTGTCCTGCGATAAGCTTTTGACATTGACTTCCGGTCACATTGATATACCCGAGTCTTACAGGCATCCATATGGATTGAATGTCTTATATGTGTATATTCTAATAAGTATATTTACCATCTCTCTATCTTGTGACAAATCATCTGGGTTCAGTTTTGTACCATTTCTTCTCCTTCTCCTCTTTCCTCTTATAAAGAACAAATTCCCCCCCTTTTTTCGTTCTTTATAACTGGTAATCTATAATGGGGAGCTTATGCTTATGGATAACCATTGTGGCGCCAATTGGTGGTTGCTGTGCACTAATGGTCTGTGTTGCACACAACCACCAGAAATATGTGAGCATGACTCTGAGGAGGCATTAATCTGCACTTCCTCACTGACACCCCATGTCATTTCTAGCTGGGTTTTCTTTAATTTGATGACTTATCGTGGTCCTTAGTACACACCAGCAAGGACATGGGGGTTCTTTATCCCAGCTACCATGCCACCTGGACTGATATAGTTCTGGGGTTCTATATTCCAGGGATGACACTGGTTAAATATAGATACCGGTGGCAATTGGACTTATGCTGCATCCAGAGAAAGCCTGGAATCACATCCATATTGTGTTTGACACATTGTATATGCTTTTGTGGTTTTTTGAATGTTTGTGCTGCGGGGTTGATGTGGGCACTATGTGTCTGGTATAGATGTTAATATCTGCGCTGTGATATATCTTCAGAAACTTAGATCTCCATTACTATCCGAATGATCCTAGCATATGTGCCCTCACATTATGTGGGCGTTGTTTTCATTATTTGACTATTCTGTGACCAGGCTGTGTACCCATGACACTATGGTTATCAGCGTAGTCGCCATGTCTGTATATATGTGTCGTCTTAGTAACTAAGCCACAGGGATGATCTCAGTGCAGGCGCCGTGATTTCATGTGGGCGTCGACTCTTCAATTGGATCTTTGTGATTAGGGTGTGTATGTACGGCACTATGGATAACAGTGCATGCGCAATGACTTAGTGTACACATCGCTTTCGTAACTTAGCGGCAGATGCTTGACTGACGTATGTCCGGCGATATGGCTGTCGACACATGCGCAGTATTTTATATGGCACCTCTCCATACATCCTGTATATGGGCGGGATGTTTGTTTATATGCGTCGCCTTAATTACTAAGCCACAGGGATGATCTCAGTGCAGGCACCTTGACGTCATGTGGACGTTGCTTTTTCTATTTGATCTTTGTGATCAGGGTGTGTATGTATGGCACTTTGGACTGCAGCGCATGCGCAATAACTTAGTATACACATTGCTTTGGCAATCTAGCGGTGGATACTTGGCTGCCGTATGTCCGGTGATATGGTAGTTGACGCATGCGCAATATGTTATGAGGCACCGCTCCATACATCCTGTGCACGGACAAGTTGGATATTTCCGGTTTGGTTGCCTCACCGCTTCCCAGGTAAGCAGCACAGCTGCAATCTATTTTGGTGATTCAAGCAGTTAGTATAAGAAGGACACTGCACACAAGTAGCGATAACCCCTGACGAAGCCACCGTAAGTGGTGACACGCGTCGGGTTCTCTCTACCTACCTGATTTTATGTGTACTATATCTACTCGCATCGCACCACAGCTGCCTTATGGAACCATCTATGGGCAGCTACTTAACGATTATTCTAGACCTATATGATCTTTACACGCCTGATTTGATCTCCCACCCAGCCCTCTTTTTTTATTTTGTCCCAATTTTGGGCCATAAGAACTACTTTGCATGGCGCTTGTATTTTGGTAAGCCCCCTGTTTGTGTTTGCATTGAAACATGGCAGGTCTGTTATATTAAGGGTTGATATGGGGAAATCTCGGACGTCTATAGGGAGCGCTGCTTATAAAGTCACTGTATGTAATCGCACACATTTAATCTGGTTTATGGTAGTTAGCTTTATTATGAGCTTTTGTCATGTCCAGTTATGTCACATGTGTGACTATTTTTAATGTTTTTAATGTTTTTTGTGTGCTGTTGTGTATCTAATTAAAGAAAATTTGATGGTACATCCATGCATGTATGGTGATCCCCTCTTTATGGCCTATACCTGTTTTCTTGTAGCTTATGGCAGCACCCCAATAGTTTTCTTGTTGGTCACATAACCTGGAGATTTGTTTTGTGTTATTGTTTTGTTGCAGGAAAAATGAAAACCACATGGCGTGTAATTGCAAAATGTTGTGATAATCGTGCTGGTTAAGCGTGTCTTGAATTTTGAATAAATCATCAACGGTGTCACCAGAAAATCTTCCCCCACCATCACACCTCCACCTCTATGCTTCACAGGGGGAGACATACATGTAACCAACTGTTCACCTTTTTTGCTTTTCACAAAGACATGGTTGTTGTCACCAAAAATATCAAAATTGTGACTCCTCAGATCATAGTACAGCTTTGCACTGATCTACTGTTGAGTCCTTGAGTTGCTCTGTCCAAAAAAGTCTCTTGTAGTTTGCAGTGTTAACTAGTGGCTTCTTTGCAACAATTTGACCATAAATGCCTACTTCTCGCAGTCTCCCCTGGACAGTTGGTGTTAAGAATTCTCTTCTACTTGATGTATGTGCATAATTTATGAGTGTTGTTATCTGAGGTGCCGTCAATTTGCGGTTTCTGAGATTGGTAATTCTGAACAACTTATCCTCTACAGCAGAGGTAATTCATGGTCTTCCTTTCCTGGGGCAGTCCTTATCAGAAGCAGTTTCATTATAACTATTCAATAGAAAGCATAAACTATAAAGCGTATGCTTTTCTATTGAATCCATACCACGCTCTGTGCTGTGTGCTCCTGTTTACTAAGATATGCATCTCTGGTGGGTAGTATAGTGCGGTGGAAGGGGGAAGGACGGGATTGAATTATTGGAGGGGGGCTCAGGTCCAAAATTGCCATTGATCTGCAAGTAATTATAAAGGGCAGGAAATATGTAAAAACATTGAAAAGGTGTAGTTAATCTTTACATTAATGATGGACTGGCATTTCTCTTTATTTAGTTGAGTAGTTCTTGCCATGTTCTGGTGTAGAATATTTGTAGAATAGGGCTCAGCACTATGTGCACCTGTGCACCAACACTTCTGCAAAATACACCGGATAGTCACAAACACTTTATGAAAGCCAGTGATTCCACCAATGAACTCTTGACAAGGCATATCTGTTCATTGAAGGTCATTCCAGGGGAATACATTAGAAAAAAAAGAAAGTACTTTGAGGAATCTAAGATTTAGCACATATACTTGTTTGCTTCACATTCGTTTCTTTACTCCACATATATGTGTTCCTTCATGGTTTTGCTGCTTTCAGTGTGAATCTGCAATGTGCATGATCCAATAAGAAAACCTTTAGATGGTGTGTACACATTTTTGATAGGTACTATATTTATTAAAAAGTTACATAGAAAAAAGCTGTATATACTCGAGTATAAGCCGAGTTTTTCAGCACCTTTTTTGTGCTGAAAAAGCCCTCCTCACCTTATACTTGAGTGAGGGTCCCAGAAGACGGAGGGGGAGTAGCAGCGGCAGAGCAGCGGGTCACAGGAGGCAGGAGCCGGCTGCTGCAGTAAAAGCCTGGGCCCACTGCTAAAGAGAAATGAATCTTCACTGTGCGGCCGCGTGATCACGTGGAGTCTCAAAGGAGCTACAAAATGTTGTCAGTATGGGGCACTGAAATTCCGGGTGACAACCCTGGGCTTCTGTTCTTATCTGAATTATTTCAGGAAGTATAGATTGACATTGGTATCCAACCACAGGAGACTAGCTAGCCCTTATGAAGCTTGACTAGTTAATAATTAAAGGGATCATGTCATGACACAAGTTTAATGATATATTTTGGTGAGTGGCACCAGCTCCGTGAACTGGTAATTTGCATGTAGCATGTGCTGTGTTGAAACTTTCATATGCATCAACTAGTTTAGAAAACTAATCCCCAATGGTATAAATGGACAATGTCAAAAGCAAAAAAAAAAAAAAAAGCTTCACTGTTGACTCTTGCTAGAGATGGATAGATCAAAGGCTGGTTTTCTTCCGAACTGTTGACATTTTTTATTGCTTATCTAAACTATTCAAGACTGTAGAAAACACTCAGTGAAAGAGGATTCATTAATACAGGCTGAAATAAATCATACAAAGTGGTAAAAGGGGGGCCAACTGAGTGAATGGTCAAGGTAAGCATGGTGACGTTTCACCTTCTACATCTGACCACTACATACACTATAGAAATATACACAAAAGTGTCCGCAATAAATAAAGCATCAAGTACCATCAAACAATGCGTATGGTATTCCTTTAATCTTTAATGTACATTGTCTACAAGAAATAGAGAAATAGGTGGGGGGGTCACAATATTATTTGTGGGATAAATAGTGCATTACTCAGAGACTCAGGGGTGGAAAGCCGATAACTGTGACGATGACATGTGTAAATGGAGGAGTTAGGTTGCCCCATATCTGCTCAGTTACTGTAAGTGTAAAAAGACACAAGAAACATGATAAACATGACCCATTCCTATATATGATGATGAAGTTATGCGTTTGGTGGGTCGGGTGTTTTATAAGTGCCGCTACTGACAGGGTTCACTTTTTGACTAGTGAATTAATAGTATAGAATTATTGACTTGGAGTCTGAATGGTGTTTGCTAGATAACTCCCAGGACTGTGTGCGGAAGATAGAAGTTACCTGGGTGGTTTTCCGTGGGCTGAAGCACAAGCGGTTTGTACGGCACGGTCAGTGTGTGATTAGATGTGAGCACGGGTGTTTTTTTTTCTACATTTGGTACCTACAGAGTGCATTAGTAATTTATTCTGTGAGTGATTAGGTACTAGAATATTCGGAGGAAATAAATGAGTATTTATTAGTCAGGCTTAGATTGGAACTGAAAAATAAAGTTTGGTATAAACATAACGGCTCAAATTGACATGGGAACTAAAAGTCGCAGCAATAAGAATATTGTAAATGGGAGTTGGTTGGTGTGATGGAAAAATAATAGAGGCTAAGTGCCATGGGAAAAACTGGTTAAAAGCTGAGTGAGTATGGGTATTTCATGAATTATGGAATGTAGAGCTGGAAGGATATAGTTTTTTTATTGGGTGCTTTAGTATAATGAGAGGGCATTGCCAGATATATGAAAGCGATATCTTTTAATGGATGGATTACCATAGGTTAGTTCCACATAATTATTGTTTTTGGCATTTGCAACCAGACATTTGACAAATAACTTTTTTCTCGAATTGCACAGGAGAATGTTTTTTGCCATAAAATTTTTTCTTGACTGCCAATCTATGTAATTCACCTGATAAATTGAAATTGCCAAAAACATTATGTAGGACCTACCATACAATAGCTACATTTTTTTACTCTTACAAATCAACTCCCATTCATAAAACTCTCATGCTATTACTTTTGGTTGGCTTCAGACATCCATGATTTCAGATCAGAAGACCTGGGCCAGCTGTCGGGTCTCCAAGCCTGATCTAATTGATCCATATATGACTATGAAGCAGTGAGCTCAGGTGGTTGTACCGAGTCTTCTGATCCAATTACAAGACCAGTTGTTACTTTTAGGCCACGTTCACACTTTCAGTATGTGGTCAGTATTTCACATCAGCATTTGTAAGCCAAAACCAGAAGTGGAACAATCAGAGGAAAATTATAATAGAAAAGCGTCACCAATTCTGCATTTATCACCCACTCCTGGTTTTTGCTTACAAATACTGATGTAAGATACTGACCAAATGCTGAACGTGTGAATGTGGCCTTAGATTGTCTAAACTCATCTAACAAATATTCATCTACTCCCCTCATTACTTCAGTACTTAATCACGCACAAAATCAGAATCAGTTGCTAATGCAGTCTGTAGATACCATATGTTGAACAAAAACCATACTGACTTCTGACCACTCATTGACCATGCCGTTCATACAGTTTGTGCTTCAGCTTGAAGTAAACCATCCAGTACAATTATCTTCTAAACACAATAATGGGAATTATCCTCCAAATTGACTACCAGTCAACATTTCTATACAACTAAATACGCCAGCAAAAAAACAAACTCTGACCCCCACGTCACACTGACAAACATCCTTCTCGGCTCAATACATAATACCTTATCATCCTAGCTATAAATATGGGTTGTTTCTTATGTCTGTGTCTTATCGATTAATTTTCTTCTCTGATATAGTGCCATTAGTTCCATAGCGCTTTATAGATATCATCATCGCTGTCCACATTGGAGCTTACAATCTAAATTCCCTATCATTCCCTATCAGTCTTTGAATTGTGGGCTGAATCCGAAGTACCTTGAGGAAACCCACTCAGTGCAGCAGCCATGATATCATCACTTGATCGCGCCTGCTGAGTGAAGCCTCAGTCCACACAGTGCACAAAAAGGGCAATGCATCAGGGAAATCTGATTACCTGAATACTTTATTTTTTATTATTTCACTTTTTTTTATAATTGTTAGTAGTTGGGGAAAACTGTGGGGGCATCAAAATGTGTAGGTGACTGTGTGGAGATCATACTGTGTGAAGAGGGTTGTGAGGGTATAAGACTGTGTGGAGGTAGGTTATGGGGGTCATCGTACTATGTGTGGGGGATTGTGAACAATTATATTATGTGAGGGACAGTGGGGGCATCATACTGTGTATGGAGGGGCTGTGGGATTCATCATACTGTGTGGAGGAGTTTTGTGGGCATCATATTATGGGTCTTCATACTGTATGCATGGGGGTCATCATTATGTGTTGGTGTGAATGCGGAGAGCTGTGGATGCCTACTGGGGGCTGTGAGGCCATTGTGTTGTGTGCGAGGGGCTGTGGGGGCATCATCCTGTGATACTGTGTGTGGATGGGGACTGTAGAAAACATTGCACAGTGTAGAGAGGCTTTTGGGGCATCATAATGTGTGTGGATAGCTTTAATAGTCCTCATATTGCGTGTGTGTGAAGATATTTGATTCATATTATATGGGGATAGCTATGGGGGACCATTATACTGCGTGTTAGGCTGAAGGAGCCATGATACAATCTGTATGGGGACTTTGGGGACATCATACTGTATGTAGGGGTGATTTGGGGGCATAATTCTGTGTGGTTGATGGCTGGCATCATATTGTGTTGGGAGCTGTTGAGCAAAGTACGAGTGCAGAATAACATTAGCAGTATGATTTACTGCTTTTTAAAAACTTTATAAAAAGTTGTAAATTATATGGTGTTGATTGGCTGCTATAGATAAGACTACCTTTTACAATAAACCCTATTGTAACATGCATTACCAGTAGCAGATAGTCAGCAAATTTAATTCTGCTCAAATATTGATAAAACTAATAAACAATAATAATAATAATAATAATAAGTACAATTAAGTGTGGTCGGTTGGTTGAACAATCAACAATAGTCACTCACAATCTTTCATGTGGCCCCTTGGGAAAATGAATTGCATCATGAATTCATCAATAGTCAGTTTAATCTCCTCCCTCCTGCCCATAACATGGTGATTTAAAGTGCAAGGTTGACTGCTTCACTTGACTTCGCTGCTGCCATTAGACATAGGATGTAATGAGTTTCTTCAATCCAGTAATTTATTCAATTTACAGATAATGTATTTCAGTGTTTTCAGAAAATCATACACATATTTTGATAGTCTCAATTGCATTGCCGCCCTGCAATTGAGACCATTGGACCAATGCAATTGAGACTAATAAAGTACCTTAAAGCACATTGATGGATTATCTTTAAACTCATCAAATACTGGATTGAAGAATCTCATTACATTGTATCTTTGAAGGCAGGCACATGACCAAACAAGCCTTCATTTTAATAAGCTTGCATTTTATATCTAATTACGCACCAACTGGAAATCTGTGAGAGGTATGCCTGCTGCAGCTTCCATATTATCGGTAATGGCTGCCATAAGGTGTTGCGTCCTTCACACAACACCATAGGATGAGCTTGTTATATAGAAGGAGTGGGAGGCAATAATTCACCCACCGACCCCTTTTGACATTTGATGGTGTTGTCATCTAAAGCGCCTTTACTTCTTTTTTTAAGAGCACTGTGATTGACAACCTTTCATTTGGTCAAATCTACCACGTTCTATTACAGAATAAATGCACATATCTGCAAAGCTACACTTGTTAGCTCTAGGTTCTTAGAGAAGTTGGTTATAGGAGCTGTCTGGAACACACTATAAGGAATTTCGGGAGAAAATGTTTTATAAACTGTAGTGCTATAGAGACTGCAGCTTTTACTGAGCATGTGGAAGATTTCAGCAGGGAGAAAAGTGAAAGAGCTTGGCAGTCAAACTATGTTGGAGAAGATTTGCAAATTGAATACACTTGAGCTCTGGCAGTATAAAGCTGGACTCATAAACTTCTGATTGTCTTTTAAGCTGCACACAATAAAATACATAGTAGAGTTACCCAATAAAAAGGGGATATCTCCACGAAAAGCAGGTAAACTATCAGGGCATTGCATCCTTTTACAACCTCATCTTTCCGCACTCTTAAGGCCCCCATACACAGACTAATGTCAGCTGAATCCACCAATTGTCACGTTCACGCCCTGACTGATGGGCGTGAGCCAAGGGGGTTTGTGGCCCCACTGTGCCACAAACCAGACTACCCTGGATGGGGCGTGACTATGACAGCTGCCTTGGTTTTCACTGGAGCCTCTGATGGTGAGGTCAGGCTTGCGCGGCAGGCAGCTGCCAGGTGCTACTCCAGTGAGGTGTCTGGCTGTGGCTGCTGATCCCACTTGGAGAACAGGAACACTAGGACAGGTGTGGGCATCAGGCAGGACTAGCAGATGAGCATGGATGAAGCTCAGACAACTAGGCTGGCATGGCTGAGACACAAGGCTGGCAGAGCCAGGACTGGCAGGAATGGCAGAGACACAGGGCTGGCAGGCACGGCAGAGACACAGGGCTGGCAGGCACGGCAGAGACACAGGGCTGGCAGGCACGGCAGAGACACAGGGCTGGCAGGAACGGCAGAGACACAGGGCAAGTTGGTGTGGTGTATGAAGGAATAGGTAGGGACCTGTTCACACAGGAGGTGCAGGTATGGATATGTAGTATGAAGGAACAGGTAGGGACCCGTTCACACAGGAGGTGCAGGTACGAATATGTAGTATGAAGGAACAGGTAGGGACCTGTTCACACAGGAGGTGCAGCTATGGATATGTAGTATGAAGGAACAGGTAGGGACCTGTTCACACAGGAGATGCAGGTAAGAAAACAAGCAGGAAGGAATGAAGTATGAAGGAACAGGTTGGGACCTGTTCACACATGAGATGCAGGTACGGAAACAAGCCAGAAGGAAAGGAGTGTGAAGGAACAGGTATGGACCTTTTCACACAGAAGATGCAGGTACGGAAACAAGCAGGAAGGAATGGAGTGTGAAGGAACAGGTTGGGACCTGTTCACACAGGAGATCCAGGTACGGAAACAAGCAGGACGGAATGGAGTGGGAAGGAACAGGTTGGGACCTGTTCACACAGGAGAGAACCACAAGAAAACGGATAGGAATGGTACAGCAGCAGGAGATGGAGCAGCAACAGAAGCTAAGCATAGCGGAACCGCAAGGAATGTGGAGAGGAAGCTGCAGCAAGAAGTTTCTGCAGCAGCAAAAGCGAAGCAGAGCGGAACCACAAGGAATGCGGAGAGGAGCTGTAGCAAGAGGTCTCTGCAGCAGCAGATCAGAGTAGAGTGGAGCAGAACCGCATGAGTGCAGAGCAGAGGCAAAGCTGCAAGAGAGCGAAGCCCAGGCAAAGTCACAAGGGTTCAGAGCAGGCAGAGCCGCAAGAGTGCGGAGCATAAGCAGACTGAGAACACAAGGAAAGACACAGCAGAGAAGGAAGTCACAGACAAGGAAACAGAGATAGGACTAAGTACAGACAAGGTAATGGAACAAGACAAGGTACAAGAACAAAGACACAGGGGCCAGGATATACAGCCTCCTGGAGGGCGGACAACAAGATCAAGGCAAGAACACTGAGAAAAGCCTCTAGAGAGGGAGTAACACAGAGCAAGGCCTGGCAAACTCAGAAGCTAAACACAAACTGAGCTAACACATTGCACAGGCCCAGTCCACTGGGTGGAGCGGCACTAAATACTGGAGGCCTCTTGGTAATTGGTCAGGAACAGATTAGACAGGTGCACCTGATTCCTATAAGAACCAGAGAGTTCAGGCGCCGACCCCCTATGCACATAGCCAGGAAGCATGCAGAGAGCAGAGGCACAGAATATGGAGCTGGCAAGAAACAGAAACCACATCATGACCTGTAGCAGTGGGTAAGATAGTGTGAGAGATGAGAGGCCATGCCGTGATGCCAGCAGAGTTGTTACACCAATATTAACCGGTTTGGTCGATAAGCTTATGTGCATGGGAGAACCAGAAAATGATTTAGCCGGCAGAGGTCTGATTTCAGAAATCCGATCCTTTTGTTCTGCCTGAGAAAAGCCACCACCAGACATATCGAGCCGTGGCTCGCTCACTGAGAAAAAATGAGCGCTTGGCCGAATGAGCTTTCCTGCGTATGGGGAAGATGGCTGCCAGATGAATAATTGACTAAACCACTGTTCAGTCGTCTGTCATCTAATGGGAATAGTTGATTTAAGGTGCCCCCTCAGTCTTGGTCGCTGCTATAGACATTATCTTGACAACTATGAAGTAGGATTTGGGAAAGGCGAGTTTCTGGTATGTCTGTTCTAGAGTCTATATATTGAAGATAGTCTGTACTTTATGGATAGAATGGTCTAATGTCTGTATTTAGGGATAGTCAGCTCCTGCTTTTGTATTTTGCTGTAGCCTCATCTGGATCTACAGTAAGTGGGAACTTGGTCTGAGTATTAATTACGGAGGACTTTAGTCTAAGGCATGTATTAAGAGGAAGAGTAGTCTAATGACTTCATTGACATAGTTTAATTTGAAGTCTGTTTTGGGTCTGTGTTAAGCTAGAACCTGGTCTGGTGCCTTAGTACAGCGGCATTGTGTTGTTTTATATGTTTTTTTCCAGATTCGCTCAGATATCCGTTCTAAAAATTTGTCAAGTAATTCTAGTGCTAGATATGACCAGCTGTTCTACAAGACAAAAGATTAGATGTGCTAAATATCTGTTGCTAAAGAATACAGTATATTAGGGGACATGTGGTCTGTCCCATACACACTCAATTGACAACATAGGCAGATCCACCAATAGTTACCTGTTTGGGCAGAATTGAGGTTGTTGCCAGGATGCATTGCAGACTATATTCCCTTCGGTGTGTACTGTATAATAGGCTTCTAGCTATAGACCTGGTGGAGGACACATATATAAATGGTTACTGAAGACTTGGTTATGTGCATTTCTCCAGAGTAAATCACTGGACAGGTCTAATTGTCCTGCAGAGTGGATTAATGTATTAAAAATGGAGGTAATTACTGCTTTAAGCCAGTAATAGCAGAAGCAAGAAAAGCAGCTTCAAAAATACATCTAAGTATCCGTTCCGAAAATTTATTTGTGGCAAGTCCTTGTGTTATATATAGTGTTGTTTTAAAAAAAATCTATTCAGTCTTTATGTTAATTGGATTAGAAAAAAGCATCACAATAATACTATATTACTATATTAGCCTCTTTACGATAACACAGCAGTGCATCTACTCCTGTATTGTAAAATGGATATTAAGTTGCAATGTTCTTCATCTAGTAGAAATTCCATGGCTGTCAAATCCACAATATAACCAATATTTGTGTTCTGTTTTCTCAGTATATTTTATTTCATCATATACTTTTTTTTATTTGATTGATTTTGAACAATTAGAAGCATAATAGTTTACAAGCATGCTATCATTTAATTGGTAATACTTTCTATAGCGTAAAAATTAAGCTTTACAGGATAAAGAAATCTTCCAACACTGCATGATAGGTGAATTGGGTATGCTATGGTTTCCCTAGCTTGTATTCTTGTATTGATCTCATCCAGAACAAAAGCTTTGGGACTCTGAGAGTTGAAATCTGTAGTATCATTTATTTTTTAGATACTGCTAAGGTAGCAAAAGCCAAAACATTACAAAAACATATTGGTTCTTCACACCCCTATTGAACTATACACAGAAAACAATAAATGAATGAGAAACATAATTCAGCTGAGTATAGAAAGAAGGATTTTTCAAGAAAATTACATGTATGCTTTATTAGAGCCACTTCACGCGAATAATATTCTGCAGACATATAAATTATAAAGCTGGAAATGTACAGTCCTCCATATCATTTCCTGAGCCTTAGAGTGGTCTTATTCATACTAATACTCCAAGATCTCAGGAGTACCTCACCTAAACATGTACTTATGGTAATATCTGCCCTGGTGCAAAGTACAAATGTTGTAGGATTCGTGGTGGATTATAGGAACAAGTAGAAATAGATAGCATACAATAAAGTACAGGGGATATTATATATATATATATATACATATCCCCAACATATATACTTTTGCGTATATATATATATATATATATATATATATATATATATATATATATATATATATATATATATATATACTGTATGTATATCTATATATATTTATTTATTTCACTTATATAGTGCCATCATCACCATTGTCCTTACTATGTTTTCACAGCCTAAATTCCCTATCAGTAGATCATTAGTTTGTGGGATGAAACGGAATACTTGGAAGAAACGTATGTAAACACAGGGAGAACATACAAACTCATTGCAGATGGTGTCCTTGATGGGATTCAAAACCAAAACAGTGCTGCAAAGCAACAGAGCTAACCACTGAGCCACCATACCGCATTGCTATTTCTTCATCTATATCCACTGGAGTGTCACTTGTACTTTAATGTCTTTTGTGGGTATCTTCTATCTATAGACCTCTTCGGGTCAACCCACAGATTTTTAATTGGTCTGAGCTCTGGTTGGGCCATTCCAAAACTTTGATCTTCTTCTGGCGAAGACACTCTTTTGTTTATTTGATATCATGGCCAAAAAGTTCAGCCTTAGTCTAATCAGACCATAGCAAGTTTTCCCACATGGTTTTGACAGCCTTGACATAGGCTTAGGCAAAACCAGCTGGCTTGGATGTTTTCCTTTTCTGTAAGAAATCTTCTATCTTGCAACCTGCCCCACAGGCAAGACAATTGAAGATTATGGGAGATTGTTGTCACATGTAGTACACAACCAATACTTGCCATGCATTTCTGCATCTCCATTAATGTTGTTGTAGGTCTCTTGACAGCCTCTCGAATATCCAGCTCTTGGTAATGTCACTGTTATGCCATATCTAAGCCACTTGTTGTAACTGTCTCCATAGTGTTCCATGGTATATATAATGCCTTGGATTTTTTTCATACCCTTTTCATATGACCACGGGTCGCTAATGGGTTGGCATGACAACCAGAGGTCTCTAGCAGACCTCTATGGTTGTCAGTGCCAGATTGCTATAAGTGCAGCCCGGTAAGTGAGCAATTCTGCAGCATACAGGCGATCTGATCATCGCCTGTATGTAGCAGAGTTGATCGGGTCACGGCAGCTTCTAGTCTCCCATGGAGACTATTGAAGCATGCCAAATATAAAAAAAAAGTTTTAAAAAACATTACAAAAATAAAAATATACAGTGCCTTGCGAAAGTATTCAGCCCCCTGGAACTTTTCAACCTTTTCCCACATATCATGCTTCAAACATAAAGATACCAAATGTAAATTTTTGGTGAAGAATCAACAACAAGTGGAACACAATTGTGAAGTTGAACGAAATGTATTGGTTATTTTACATTTTTGTGGAAATTCATAAACTGAAAAGTGGGGTGTGCAATAATATTCGGCCCCTTTAATTTAATGCTTTGTTGCGCCTTACAGCTGCAAGT
Organism: Ranitomeya variabilis; assembly: GCF_051348905.1. Taxonomy (NCBI): domain Eukaryota; kingdom Metazoa; phylum Chordata; class Amphibia; order Anura; family Dendrobatidae; genus Ranitomeya; species Ranitomeya variabilis. Next base: position 835,175,526 of record NC_135233.1, on the reverse strand, counting down.
CGCTTGGGGTATGTTTCTATCAGTTTTGTACCTCAACAGACTGAAATTATTGCCCATTTTTCCTTGGCAAACAGCTGAAGCTCAGTGAGGTTTGATGGAGATCGTTTGTGAACAGCAGTTTTAAGCTCTTTCCACAGATTCTCGATTGGGTTGAGGTCTGGACTTTGACTTTTCCATTCTTACACCTGGATACGTTTATTTGTGAACCATTTCATTGTAGATTCTGCTTTATGTTTGGGATCATTGTCTTGTTGGAAGACAAGTCTCCGTCCCAGTCTCAGGTCTTTTGCAGACTCCAACAGGTTTTCTTCAAGAATGGTCCTGTATTTGGCTCCGTCCATCTTCCCATCAATTTTAACCATCTTCCCTGTCACTCATGAAGAAAAGCAGGCCCAAACCATGATGCTGCTACCACCATGTTTGACAGTGGGGATGGTGTGTTCAGGGTGATGAGCTGTGTTGCCTTTACGCCAAACATATCGTTTGCCATTGCTGCCAAAAAGTTCGATTTTGGTTTTCTCTTACCAGAGCACCTTCTTCAACATGTTTGGTGTGTCTCCCAGTTGGCTTGTTGCAAACTTTAAACAACACTTTTTATGGATATCTTTGAGAAATGGCTTTCTTCTTGCCACTCTTCCATAAAGACCAGATTTGTGCAGTGTACGACTGATTGTTGTCCTATGGACAGACTGTCCCACCCCAGCTGTAGATCTCTGCAGTTCATCCAGAGTGATCATGAGCCTCTTGGCTGCATCTCTGAGCAGTCTTCTGCTTGTTTGAGATGAAAGTTTAGAGGGACGGCCGGGTCTTGGTAGATTTGCAGCGGTATGATACACCTTCCATTTCAATATGATCGCTTGCACAGTGCTCCTTGGGATGTTTAACTTTTTGGAAATCATTTTGTATCCAAATCTGGCTGATAGGGTTGGTGGAATGCACCGAGTATATATATATATATATATATATATATATATATATATATATTGAGTAGTAGGTGCGTTCGCAACCCGGGGTCCACCGTGCGTGCTAGTAAAAGACAGTACTATATGGCAGTATAAGCGAACTCTGTTACTTCACAGATTTGCTTGAGAAAGAGAATGCTGTGCCCTGTTGACCTCAGGGGAACAGCTACCTAATAGAGCCGACAGTGGTCATGCAGTCAGCATAACACACACAAAACTCCTCACCGGAGGTGCCGGTATTGTAGGGGCTTATTTCATCCAAACCCTGAATCCACATGCACAAACTCCTCACCGGAGGTGCCGGTATTCTAGGGGCTTATTTCAGCCGAACCCTGACCACATGCAAGCATGACCACACTGGCGCTGAGCTCATAACTTAGGTTAATACTAGCGCATGGCCGTGTGGCCATGCGAACCTTTTATAGCTGCAGCAACTTCAGGACCTTCCTAGAGGACCAATGGGAGCTGCTACAGTACCTGAGCAACTTCAGGACCTTCCTAGAGGACCAATGGGAGCTGCTGCAGTACCTGAGCATGTGACCCTCGACCTCCAATGAGAGGTCTTACCCTGGGCATGCTCAGAAGCGGAAAAGCAGGACTTAGACCCAGAGACATCTGCTCTCCGCAGACCCAGAGACGTCTGCTCGCCGCTGACCAGTACTGGCTACAATGACTGAGCCGGGAAAGGCAACAGTAATCATCTGTCACGTGCCTGAAAATGTTACCAATAAAAACGTCAACTTGTCCCACAAAAAACAAGACCTCACATGACTCTGTAGACCAAAATATAGAAAAATTATAGCTCTCAAAATGTGGAGACGCAAAAACTTTTTTTTGCAATAAAAAGCGTCTTTTAGTGTGTGACAGCTGCCAATCATAAAAATCTGCTAAAAAACCCCACAATAAAAGTATATCAAACCCCCTTCATCACCCCCTTAGTTAGGGAAAATTAATAAAATTAAAAAAGTATTTATTTCCATTTTCCCATTAGAGTTAGGGCTAGGGTTACGGTTAGGGCTAGGGTTAGGGTTGGGGTTAGGGTTAGAGTTGGGGCTAAAGTTAGGGTTGGGGCTAAAGTTAGGGTTAGGTTTGGGGCTAAAGTTAGGGTTAGGGTTGAGGCTAAAGTTAGGGTTGGGGCTAAAGTTAGGGTTAGGGCTACAGTTAGGGTTGGGGCTATAGTTAGGGTTACATTTACGGTTGGGATTAGGGTTAGGGGTGTGTCAGGGTTAGGGGTGTGGTTATGGTTATGATTGGGATTAGGGCTAGGGGTGTGTTGGAGTTAGGGGTGTGGTTAGGGTTGGGATTAGGGTTAGGGGTGTGTTGGGGCAAGGGGTGTGGTTGGGGTTAGGGGTGTGGTTGGGATTATGGTTAGGGGTGTGTTTGGGTTAGGGTTTCATTTACAATTGGGGTTTCCACTGTTTAGGCACATCAGGGCTCTCCAAACACGACATGGCGTCCAATCTCAATTCTAGCCAATTCTGCGTTGAAAAAGTAAAACAGTGCTCCTTCCCTTCCGAGCCCTCCCGTGCGCCCAAACAGGGGTTTACCCCAACATATGGGGTATCAGTGTATTCATGACAAATTGGACAACAACTGTTGCAGTCTAATTTTTCTTGTTACCCTTGGGAAAATAAAAATTTTGGGGGCTAAAAAACATTTTTGTGGGAAAAAAGTGATTTTTTATTTTTACGGCTCTGCATTATAAACTGTAGTGAAACACTTGGGGGTTCAAAGTTCTCACAACACATCTAGATAAGTTTCTTGGGGTGGTCTAGTTTCCAAAATGGGGTCACTTGTGGGGGGTTTCTACTGTTTAGGTACATCAGGGGCTCTGCAAATGCAGCGTGACACCTGCAGACCAATCCATCTAAGTCTGCATTCCAAATGGCGCTCTTTCCCTTCCAAGCTCTGCCATGCACCTAAACGGTGGTTCCCCCCACATATAGGGTATCAGCGTACTCAGGACAAATTGGACAACAACTTTTGGGGTCCAATTTCTCCTGTAACCCTTGGGAAAATACAAAACTGGGGGCTAAAAAATAATTTTTGTGAAAATAAAAGAATTTTTATTTTCACGGCTCTGCGTTATAAACTGTAGTGAAACACTTGGGGGTTCAAAGCTCTCAGAACACATCTAGATAAGTTCCTTAGGGGGTCTACTTTCCAAAATGGTGTCATTTGTGGGAGGTTTCAATGTTTAGGCACATCAGGGGCTCTCCAAACGCAACATGGTGTTCCATCTCAATTCCAGTCAATTTTGCATTGAAAAGTCAAACAGCGCTCCTTCCCTTCCGAGCTCTGCCATGCGCCCAAACAGTGGTTTACCCCCACATATGGGGTATCAGCATACACAGGACAAATTGTACAACAACTTTTGGGGTCCAATTTCTTCTCTTACCCTTGGGAATATAAAAAATTGGGGGCGAAAAATCATTTTTGTGAAAAAATATGATTTTTTATTTTTACGGCTCTGCATTATAAACTTCTGTGAATCACTTGGTTGGTCAAAGTGCTCACCACACATCTAGATAAGTTCCTTAGGGGGTCTACTTTCCAAAATGGTGTCATTTGTGGGGAGTTTCAATGTTTAGGCACATAAGGGCAAGGGCTCTCCAAACGCAACATGGCGTCCCATCTCAATTCCAGTCAATTTTGCGTTGAAAAGTCAAATGGCGCTCCTTCCCTTCCGAGCTCTGTCATGCGCCCAAACTGTGGTTTACCCCCACATATGGGGTATCGGCATACTCAGGACAAATTGTACAACAACTTTTGACGTCCATTTTCTCCAGTTACCCTTGGTAAAATAAAACAAATTGGAGCTGAAGTAAATGTCTTGTGAAAAAAATTAAAAAAAATTCCTGTGAAACACCTGAAGGGTTAATAAACTTCTTGAATGTGGTTTTGAGCACCTTCAGGGGTGCAGTTTTTAGAATGCTGTCACACTTGGTTATTTTCTATCATATAGACCCCTCAAAATGACTTCAAATGTGATGTGGTCCCTAAAAAAAAAATGGTGTTGTAAAAATGAGAAATTGCTGCTGTTTAACCCTTATAACTCCCTAACTAAAAAAAAATTTTAGTTCCAAAATTGTGCTGATGTAAAGTAGACATGTGGGAATTGTTGCTTATTAAGTATTTTGTGTGACATACAGTATCTCTGTCATTTAAGGGCATAAAAATTCAAAGTTGGAAAATTGCGAATTTTTTGCCAAATTTCCATTTTTTTCACAAATAAACGCAGGTAATATCAAATACATTTTACCACTATCATGAAGCCCAATATGTCACGAGAAAACAATGTCAGAATCACCGGGATCCATTGAAGCGTTCCAGATTTATAACCTCATAAAGGGACAGTGGTCAGAATTGTAAAAATTGGCCAAGTCATTAACGTGCAAACCACCCTTGGGGCTTAAGGAGTTAAAACAATTAATGTGACCAGAAGTGATGAGCAAGTATACTCGTTGCTCGGGTTTTCTCGAGCACACTCCGGTGGTCTCCAAGTATTTGTGAGTGCTTTGAGATTTAGTTTTTGTCGACCGCAGCTGCATGATTTACGGCTGCTAGCCAGCCTGAGTACATGTGGGGGTTGTCTGGTTGCTAAGGAATCCCCACATGTATTCAGCCTGTCTAGCAGCTGCAAATTATGAAGCTAGTTCAACAAAACCAAAATCTCCGAGCACTCACAAATACTTGGAGACCACCCGAGCATGCTCGGGAAAACCCGAGCAACGAGTACACTCGCTTATCACTAGTGACCAGAAGTTGCCTTCAAAACAGCACCAGTTCTTGTCCACTTGTATACAGTTTTTGAAGGAACTTGGCATGCAGGTTGTTTCGACAGACTCAATTTAGTTGACATCAGGGCTCTGTGATGGCCATATCATCCAGGGCTCCTTGTTCTTTACACTGAAAATACTACTGAAGATCTTACTACTTGATAATGACATTGGCTGCATGTTTGGGATAGTTTTTCTACTACATAACATATTTGGAGCCAATCAGATTTTTCCCTGACAGTATTGCACAATGGATATGTATCTGCCTCTATTTCTCAGCATTGAGGACCCCATTAAGCCTGATCAAATCCCCAACTCCATTTGCTGACATGCAGCCAAAAACTTTCAAGGAACATCCCTTATACTCATAATTGTACCGTTCTCCAACCCTTCGATGGCAAATTGCCTTCTGCTACAGCCAGATATTTCAAATTTTGACTCCTGAGTCCAAAGCAGCAGCTGCCATTTTTTTGCATCACGTTTCCAATGTTTTCAAACATAGTTGAGCCACTTGGCCTTGTTTCCATGTCGAAGGTATGGTTTTTGACTTGCTTTTTGAAAAGAAAGTAAGCATGATGTGTCTTTCGTGTGGTCGACTTTTCGTCCTTGGTCGAACCATAATGCTGATATATACATGCAGATACTTATTTATCATGCAATACCATCAGTAAGATGTGTTTTTTTATTCAGATTTTATTTAATATACCAATACTAAGTACAAGTATTTGTGAAGTGTAAAGGAAATGATACATAGTTTCCTAAATATTTTATTAATATAAATCTGAAAACTGTGACGTGCATTTGTATTCAGTACCCCTTAGGCAATACTTTGTAGGACCACCTTTCCCTACAAATACTGCTGCAAGTTTTTTGGGTATGTCTCTACCTGCTTTGTACATCCAGAGGCTGAACTTTCCCTCCATTCTTCCTTGCAAACTATCTGTAGCTCGGTGAGATTGGACCGTGAGCGTCTGTGAACAGCAATTTTCAAGACTTTGACTGGGCCATTCACACACATAAATATGCTTGATCTAAACCATTCCATTGTAGCTCTGTCAATATGCTTAGGTGTCGATGTCCTGCTGGAAGTTGAACCTATACCCCAGTGTCAAGTCTTTTGCAGCATCTAACTGGCTTTCTTCCAGGATCGCCCTGTATTTAGTTCCATCTGGTATTTAGTTCCTCTTTAAGACGCCTCTAAGGGCAGGGTGCCCAGTACTTCTCACCTCAATATGGTGCAGTGCCTCCAACCAAATCGTGTCGGGAACTGTAATGAGATGCAGGAGGGTCTTCCTATTCTGGGAGGGGTTGACTCCGGTAACCCCTGTCCATGCTCGGAATAGACTCAAAAGAGATGAGGTTGAAACAATTAATAGGCTTATTTTCAGAGGATTAAATGGTGCTAAATTTAAAGGGCATAACAAGGAACAGCAAAACATAGAATATAACACAATCTATGATACAGGTTCAAAATGTGCTTTGCAATAGGTCCGAACTTTAATGATGACACTTCCCCTTTAAGTGACGACAGACAAACTTCTAACTAATAACACCCAAAAATGGCTGCAGCAATTCCAGTAACACAGTCCAACGATGGGAGCCATTTGTGCACTTTAATATCATAACAGAAACACTATCCCTTCAGCAAGAGTTCTTTTATTAAACCCCTCAACAGTGGAACCACAAGTCCCAGCAATAGCTACTCACTCCTTGATGTAGCAGTTTGGGGTCACCCAGGGATCCAGCTTGGTGTTGCAGGGTCCAGACTCCTAGACACAAGAGATGAATTGTAGACTCGTTCCCTTAGTTAAGCCAGGCAGTGGTGGACATAACCTGGTAACCTGGCTGGTCTGCAGATGTGGCTCAGCTGCAGGATCATCTTCTCCCCTCACACACTGAGCAGTTGGGCAATTAGCACTCACTCTGTACCTCTGTCTGCTGCTCTCCAGGATCCAGGATCAGACTCTCACATGTCTGTAATGGAGGATTGCACATATTGCTCTTCCTCCTCATAGCTCCAACCTTCTTCTCCAACCTGACCAGCCAATCAGGCTGCTCGTCCTCCCCTATGATACAGAGAAGAGCAAAGTCTGCTTGGAGTTGTATTCCATGGCAGTGTACCAAGAGAATCATGAATGTCTGCTCCTGTGAATATCTGTATAAACCCAGCAGCACCAGTCTCTGTACAAATAGGTCTTACTGCAGGTGTTACACATACAACTTCCCATCAACTCTGGCCAGTTTCCCTGTCTACCCTGAAGAAAAACTTCCCCATAGCATGATGCCACCACCATGTCTGACTTAAGGGATGGTGTTTTCAGGGTGATGTGCAATGTTAGTTTTCCGCCAAACATAGCATTTTGCATTTAGTCTAAAAATGTTAACTTATTTTGTTCTCTAACCAGTACACCATCTTCCAAATACTAGCTGAATGCTCTACATAGCTTTTTGCAAACTGAAAATTGGACTTCTTATGGCTTGCTTTCAAAAATGGCTTTCTTCCTGCCACTGTTCCATAAATGCCATATTTGTACAGTATGCAACTAAGGGTTCGCCTTTACAAGTGTATAGCTTGGACGAGTGCTATCCGCTGTTTTATTGGATAGCATTCAGAACAATGTTATACTATGGGGTAGTTCAGATCTGCATTTTTTTTCTCATGCCGATTTGACATAAAAAAAAAATGCAGCGTGTTGTGATTTTCTCTGCAAATTGGATCACGCATACCCATTCAAGTCTATGGGTGTGTGTAAAACATCAGGCTGCACTGAGATGTCATCTGAGTGCAGTCCGATTTGCATGGACAAAGACAATAGAGAAGATGGAGAAATTAAATTCTCCATCTTCTCTGCACTTGTGATAAGCTTCTCTCACATGATAGAATTGGAGGTCCTCATCAATCTCCTTTGATTCTGTTGTGATAGACTAATACAAACATATTGTGAAGATCAGACTTTGATAGATCCCTCTTCATTAAACAAAAAGTTGCCACCCACTCACTCATGATTATCATCTCATTACAGACTCTAATTTTACCTTCAAATTACCTGCTAATTCTGAAGGTTCACATACTTTTACGACTCACAGACATGTGATATTGAATCACTTTCTCCAGTTAAAAAATGACAAAGTCTAATATTTATAATTCCATTGTTTAATGTGGTTCTCTTTATCTACTTTTGGGACTTGTGTGAAAATTTAAAGTCATTTTAGGTCACATTTATGCAGAAATATGGAAAATTTTGAAAGGTTCACAAACTTTCAAGTATATATATATATATATATATATATATATATATATATATATATGTACATATATATATATATATATATATATATATATATATATATATATATATATATATATATACAATGTTTATCATAAATAGAGCAGCTCTTTGTCTTCCAGTGCTGTCTGCTGTGTCAACAGGGTGTAATCGCAGACGTCATGCTGATTGACAGCCAGTTCCTGCAGTTAGGCAGCAGGGATCTGGCTTTCAACCAGCATGACATCAGCAGAGATGCCCAGTGAGCAAGCTGAGCGGAAGAGAAGATTCTGCTCTGTCGATGTAACATCATTGGAAGCAGCAGAATCACTGGCAGGAGTGGTTCGTGATGTCTCTGAGCCATCAGGAATGGGTGTCAGTAGGACAAGTCAGACTGCCTAGGAGTGATACCTGTTGGCTATCGCAGTTCAAGAATGACTACACCATCAGGAGCTTCAGTGAACACCAGGTAGCTACTCCTAGGTAAGCCCAGCTCTGTGGCACAATAGGTCCACGAACCACGTGTGCCACCTGCGTAACAATTGATTAGGATAAGTAAGTCTTCTTAATCTCCACAATTTTTCAAAGGTAGGACCCATAACAAATTTTGTATTGTGGCCCGGTCACAAGTAATGTCTCTACTTTCACACAATGCTTAATTTAGAATGCTATTGATTTAATAATGCATTGATATCATGAGCAGTGTGATGAACAGGTCAAAGGATGAGCTAAGGTGCATTTCCATTTTATAGAGATATTAAAATTTATCACTGACATAAAAGAAAATGCTTATTTATACTCATCTGGATTGGGACTGTGATGCAGAGTCATGCTTCACTGAGCAGTTTAAGTGAATATTCCTGAAAATGCACGTTGTGAACATGTCACAAATACCAAGAGGCAGCCTTAGCCCCATAGAATGGTGGCAAATATCATAATTCCGAGTGGATGCTATACTTTAAAAATTGTCACTACGCTCCACATTTTCAATCTACAAAAAAATATTGTAAATAAAAAAAAAGTCAAATTGGAAATGTATTTACAATGTTAATTTATACTCTACAAGGAAAAAAGCATGTAGAATTATAGTAGATCTTTCATTGTCACATTCTCCAGAATCCTGTAGGCAGAAGTGCATATGCCATGGCTAGCAGTTGTACAACTAGATTATATACCAGTTCCTGTTTTTCAAGTTTCAGTAATGCAGGGCTTCTCAAACTTTTTCTACTGGGTCTCTCCAGACTGATAAAATGATGTCTGGGTTTATTCTCAAATTAAAAATATTTCTCAATTTTTCAATTTTCCTATTTTTGTTTCCTGAAACCAGTATTGCATAAAAATAAGTACGGTATATTGATAACCTAGAGATTGTTGCAGCCATATAAAGGTCTTTGCAGTATATGATCACTTCTATGAAACCTGCCTCCCCACCTGAGCCACCCCCAGCAGTTTGAACCACATTGAAATGATGCAAAGTTTGTTATTTAAATGTAAAAAGTGAAATTAACATTCGTTGTCACTACCATTTAGTACACTCATTCAGTTTTATAAGGCCATCATATGCAACAGATAGCTTTTCCAATAATCTGTGAGAACTGGCCACAATTATTCTACAGACTGTTTCTGTGTCTTTTGAGATTCTGGATCTGTGGGGGCTATATCATCTGTTCTTAAACTCCAGGTTCTGAAATCCCCAAATCCATCTACAGAAATGCAGTGCATCTCTACTGTGCTCTAATAGTTACAGTATACAATCTTTTATGAGGTGTGTTTTTTTGTGCATAAACACTTTTCATATTTTAATTTGTCTGTCAAGCTCAATTTCTGTAATTGTATATCCCATCATCCGGCTTTGTTGATCTTACTTATTGTTGCCTTTTTTGGCTTTGTCTCACCAGACTTTTTGGCTTTCATCCACAATACTGTAGGGGGACTTACCTAGTTCTCTTAGCTTAGGTCTACTGGAAATGCTAGATTTTTCTTTGCAAATGAAAGACTAGCTCATGGTGAGATAATTATTTTTATGAAAAAATAGGAAAACCATAATGAATGATAAAGATTATAAATTATATCTGTTCATTATTGTCATGGTTGCATTGTTCATACAAAGGCTGGCAGCTGTTAATAGAGCTTCCACGGACAGGCATAGCCATTGTGTTTACTAGATTTTAGGGGTTGCGATGGCCTTTGCCATTTATCTCCTGTACAGGGATCTGGACTAACACAGGGTCCCCAGGGCTGGAGCCACCGGGTCAGTTGCTGACTAAGGGTATGTTTCCACTGTCAGGATGGCCGGCGGTATCGCCGCAGCGGCGAAGCCGCTCGGCGCTAAGCCCCGCCCCCTTAATGGGACGCGATCATGCCGGATGTGTTAACTCTTCACATCCGGGATGATCGCTCTGTCCCATAGGGCCCTGTGATATGCCTTGCGGGGACGCTGCGTCCCCGCAAGGTGTACGGGCATGCTGCGATCTGAAAAGACGCGCAGCATGTCCGTAGTCGCAGGGCCGCCGCGTGCGGGTTTCCACGCATAGTGGAGACGGGATTTCATCAAATCCCCTCCACTATGCTGGAACATCTGGACGCTGCTTGTTTGACGCTGCAGCGCTGCGCAGCGTCAAACAAGCAGCGTTTCCTGAACGTGGAAACATACCCTAATAGAGAAAGCTGAAGACAAGAAGCGTTGTCACACAGGGTTGAAATTAATAGGTCACATCAGGTATAAAATCAGAAAGCAAGCAAAAAACAAGGTCAGAAAACAGGATAAATCAGGAGCAATGACTATTGCTATAAACCAGGTAAGCAGAACTTATTGACTGGCAAATGAAGTCAGAGCTTCAATGGTTTAAAGAGCAGACAGCCCTGCTCTCAGATAATAAAAGGCAAATAAGAATTAATCCCTTAGCACTCTGATTTAGTGGCACCAGGAATCCCAAGAATAAAATAGGACTGATGCTGTTGCACATCACATGCAACAAAGGCACTGCGCCGCCCAGCAGCGGAAGCATAAACCAAGGGCGCAGGAACTGGCACAAATGTTGCAATAACTCAATACTTTAAGATATTACTATGACTTGTAGAATGATAAGAATTACAACTGTAATGAACAGCTTTAGATCTACCAGCCCACAAAAGAATTATGGACTCACGGACAGAGCCTCCGTTTTATTCAGACACTGGAAATAAGTCACCTAATTTTGCGGACTATACAATAATAAACTGGCAGTTGTCAAACTTGCTGCTGAGTACTATATTTAGGCCCTCTGACTTGTCATTTGGGCATTTGTTGTTGTGCTATATTCATTCTTGCCATAATGTTATGATTTGAAGAATAACCTGTATTGGGCTTGTCCATGACTTTGATATTGTTGGCCTGTGTTCTGGATAGGTCATCAATACCAGGTGAATACCAGATGTGTGTGCGTGGGGGGTGACACACAGCACCCCCACCAGTCAGCTGATATCAAGTTGAATGACTGGAAACATAGAGATTAAGGAGTTGGGACACCACAGCTCTATATAATAGCTTACCGCTCATCATCAATGCCATTGACCATGTTTAAGCGGAGTCCACCAGAGTGAGAACAGTTTTTCCATTATAAATGAAAGGTGTGATCCTAAGTAAAGGTCCACCCTGACATTCATCTGCCTAATACACAACATGATCAGGAATGCCCTGAACAGACAACTCATTTAATGATGCAACGAAATCCAGCTTTTAATTTAAAAAATGTCTGTACGTGTGATGAATCTTCCTGTGGATATTAGCAACAATTAACTTGAGAAGGCAGTTGACATACAATTAGGTGCATCACACATCACTGGGGAATGACCAATACATCAATGTTCACAATGAATGAGACACTACATAAAGACACAACTCGACATGATTAATCCAGCATTGGCAGTAATTTAAGATCTTGGTTTATTCATTTCAACCTGTATAGAGTCAAACTGTACATATAATATTAATTTTCTGTTAACGAGAGACAATAACCTACAAATGCACCTTACAGTTTATTCAGTTTAATAGACTGGCACAGACGCCATTCGTCTAAAGCTTGACATCAATCCTTTTATTTCCCTAGGGGTGTTTTTACAACAGTTTTTTTACATCATGTCAGAAGCAAATTGCTTTCTAGTGAATATGTTTAATTCCTTACAATACATCTTTTTTACATGAATAACTGTGAGCACATTACATTTCTGTTAACATACAACACATTTCATCATAAAAGATGTTATTTTTATACCCTCTACACAATAAAACTAGCATATAATGTTGCAGTTATTCAAAAGAGAGCATTTGTTATTTTCCCGGGTTATAGATGTGTATAAAATCAGGGCACCTTCAGCACAAGATGGAATTTTGTCCTCAGATTCTTAATACTTTCCTGTTTGGTCTTATCAAATTAAAGGGAATCTGAATGATCACACCAAAACTTTTTCTCCACTCATGGATAGTGGTTGCGTGAAGTCATTTATTGTCAAACTACTGTGTTTTCTCTTTGTATATCATAATGACAACCCAAAACATCCAAATGACCCTGATCAAAAGTTCACATACCCTGGTGATTTTGGCCAGATAACATGCACAGAAGCTGACACAAATGGGTTTGAATGGCTACTAAAGATAACATCCTCACCTGTGACCTGTTTGCTTGTAATCAGTGTGTGTACATAAAAGTTGAGTGAATTTCTGGGATCCAGACAGACTCTTGCATCTTTCATCCAGCCACTGACGTTTCTGGATCGTGAGTCATGGGGAAAGCAAAAGAATTGTCAATGGATCTGCGGGAAAAGGTAGTTGAACTGTATAAAACAAGAAAGAGATACAAAAAAGATACCAAAGGAATTGATAATGCCAGTCAGCAGCGTTCAAACTGTGTGCAAATGAGGGGGCTCAGTGCCCACTGAGTGCATCGTGATAACTTCTCAATTTGTGTAACATCCCTGCTGGCATCACTGCATGGCTTCCAATCTCCCATCTTACTCACCACTCTGGGCCATGCTGTGAGTTGTGTCTTCTGCCTGCTCCTTGCTCTGGGCCTCATGTCCTCGCTTGCTGCATACTTCCTGGTTGTATATTTAGGGTGGCGGCCCCGACACTTCCTGAGTCTTATTTGTCCCTAGCCAATTGCCAAGAGGTATCAGGTACTTAAGGCATCTCCACCCACTGGGAGATGCCAGAGCAACAAACTTTCTCAGTTAGAGTCTTGCTGCTGAGCTGCCAGGCCCTGTCCTTTCTCTGCCACCCTGGGGGCTGCATCTCTGTGTTCTTGTGTCTCGTTTCTGCCACCCTAGGCTGTATACCCAGACCTGAATCCTTGTCCTGTACTTGTTCCCGTGTCTGTCCCTGTCTGAACTCTGGTCTACACTTGTACCTGTTTATATCCCTGTCTGTTGCCTTTCCCCCTCCGCTGTGCATATGGAGCGCCCCCACACCGCCACAGGGCCGAGGGGTACCCGGCACCGGGCCTCTGAGTCTCAGTCCTGGAGTTGTCACGGTGGCTAGACCCGGTCCGTGGCCCTGCCGGTCAGTGGGGGACGTCCGGTGAAAATGAGTGGTGATAATGGTGCAGTAGTGGGGTGCAGGTCGCGGTAAATAACGAGGACACCAGGTTGCAGTCTCTTTACCTCTTTACTGAAGATCTCTGGGTCCTCAGTCCGGAACACAGACCACCAGGCTGCGCAAGTCCGGCCGGTCCAATGGCACCTCCAGAGCTCACCTTGCAGGTGGAAATCAGTGCCTTCCTTCTTAGCGCTATGTGTTGTAGTCCTTCCCTGCTGTGCTTACGGAAAGTACCCCACAACTGTTGTCTGTTTCTTAAGTTCCCTCACAACTCGATTAGATGATGTTCTGCTAATCCTCCGTCCCTCCCTGTTGATCTGGTTGGAACGGCACCCGTTTGACGGGTAGGCTCGGAGCTCTTCCGGGACCCTAGAGTCGCCCCTCTCCACAAGTTGCCCCCCAAGACTGCATAGGTGATTTGAGTGAGACATCCCGCCTGAGACTGACTGTCCTGCCGCTGTTTAGAGTATTGCTTGAAGCTCAGTGTTATAATACTCTCTCGGCGTTCCGGCCACCGGTTGTGCGCCTCAGTAGGATGTTGCCTCGTTCTTACAGCATGACTCCTACTGGTATTCTCCTATTGCTTCGATCTCGTTTCTCACTCAGCACAATATATCTCTCTTCTAGTCCTTCCTTAGGGCACCGCCGCTTCTCAGTGCAGGCACGGTCCCGTTACTTTCTTTCCTGTAGCCAGGTCTCCATCAGGGTCCCAAACCTGACAGAGGCCCTACCGAATCCTCTCCTGCAACACCCTCTGCCACAAGGTGTTGCCTGGTTCACATCCAGTCAGCTTTCTCTCCTAACTTCCTGCCTGACCCCCAGTTTACCCACAATGGTGGGGAGTGGCCTAATGAATAGCACCCTTAGCTCCCCCTGGTGGCCCGGCTGTGAAATGTATTGGTGTCTGTGATACCTGGTCAGATGAACTCCTTCAGTGCCATCAGACGTACCATGGCTCCCCATAGTGGCGGGGCTACAGTACTGCAACGACCAGGACCCTGGGGCGCTGCACATATCCTTGTATCCACTCCCTCTGCTCTGTTCTGCTCTGCTCGCCGCAACCTGCAGCTCTGCTCTGCCCTGCTCGCCGCACCCTGCGGCTCTGCTCCTCTTTGCTCTGCTCACCGCAACCTGAAGCTCTGTTCTCCTCTGCTTGCTGCAACCTGTGGCTCTGCTCTGTTCTTCTCTGCTCGCCGCAACCTGCGGCTCTGCTCTGTTCTGCTCTGCTCGCTGCAACCTGTGGCTCTGCTCGGTGCAACCTGCAGCTCTGCTCTGCTCTGCTCACTGCAACCTGTGGCTCTGCTCTGTTCTGCTCTGCTCGCCACAACCTGCAGCTCTGCTCTGCTCTGCTCACTGCAACCTGTGGCTCTGCTCTGTTCTGCTCTGCTCGCCACAACCTGCAGCTCTGTTCTGCTCTGCTCGGTGCAACCTGCAGCTCTGCTCCGCTCTGCTCTGCTCCCGCAACCTGCGGCTCTGCTCCGCTCTGCTCCTGCATCCTGCCGCTCTGCTCCGCTCTCCGCATCCTGTGGCTCTTCTCTGCTCTCCGCATCCTGCGGCTCTGCTCAGCTCTCTGTGTCCTGCTAGTCTGCTTTTGCCTCGCGCCCCGTGGCTCTTTGTCCCTTTAGTGTGTACTGGTTACTACTCGTTCCCTTATCCCACTCGTACTTGCCTGTGTTCCCGCATCTCCTGAAGCAGTTCCTGTAACTCCAGTCTGAACTGGTTCCTAACAGTTCCTGTCCCTCCAGTCTGAACTGGTTCCTGTCTGTTCCCTACTCTTACCTACCCATTACCATACCGATTCCTCCTGTGTGTCCTGTGCCTGCCTGTCAGATTGCCAGCCGTGCCTGCCAGAGTTGCAGTCGTGCCCACCTGCCTGCCAGAGTGCCAGCTGTTCCCGCCTGCCTGCCAGAGTGTCATCTGTGCCCGCCAGAGTACAGCTGTGCTCGTGCGTACCTGCTCGCACCTGTCACTAGTATTTCGTCCCTCAGTGGGATCAGCTGCTACAGCCAGACACCGCCCTGGAGTGGTACCTGGCAGCTACCTGCCGCACAAGTCTGACCTCACCACTAGAGGCTCCAGTGAACACCAAGGTAGCTGCTTAGTCACGCCCCTTCCAGGGTAGTCTGGTTTGTGGCACAGTGGGGCCACAATTCTCGCTCGCGCCACCCAGTCAGGGCGTGAGCATTACAATTTGCATACTGAGCACTTTGTCATATTTTGATTTTCAGCAGCTCTGCATGTCAGTAGAGACACTGGCAGAACACAGCCAAGCTCAGTGTCTGTGTGCCCTCTTGAAGCACAGTACCTAGTGGTAGCCACAAACAGGATTTGGCAATAAGAGTGAACACTGACACTGCAGGAGCTTAGCTGTGCATTGCTCACACAATGTCAGTGTGCTGTTTCATCGCTGCCATCCTTCTGCAGCCGCCGCTCAGTACTTTTCTGTAGACAGGCGCCAGTGAGAGGGCACACTGACACTAACCGCTGCTGGGTTTCTGCATTGTCCATGTAGAAGCACAGAGCCACCGATCAGGTTCAAACAGTACTTGCTTGATCACAGTCAATCAATGTGATAACTAATGTCCACGAGGAATAGGCTTACTATAGCTCTATATATTCCAACTGAGATAACCCATCATGTACATTGTAGAACAGAAAACAAGTTTGTCTGATTTGACTATGAAAGTCTAGGCATTTACATAACCTATTCACCCCAAAGGCGATCTGATTGATAGAGTCCAGGCTGAGGTCACACCTAACGTATAAAAATACGGTCCGTTTTTTATGGCCGAGATACGCAGAAAAGTTCCTGAACAGTGATCCGTATTCAATGCGAGGATGCAACTTTTTCTCCAAAAATTATCCATGTGTCATCCGTATGGCATCTGTATGGTATCCGTAAGGCTTGCAAAATGGACATATAATGGATCCATGGGCTCAAATATTTGTGAAAACATATATAGAGTGGATATATATATATTTATATATATATATATATATATATATATATATATATATATATATATATATATATATGTCAGTGAGACATATATATATATTTTTATATTTCATACAGAGCTAGATACATAAAAGCTAGTAATTCAATTGCCGGCTTTTGCTATCTCCTTCCCAAACCCAACAGGATATGAGACATGGTTTACATACAGTAAACCATTTCATATCCGTTATATTTTTGCATATCCCTAACTAATAATGTTAGTAGTGTGTGTGTGCAAAATTTGGGAGCTCTAGGTGTTAAAATAAAGGGTTAAATCACGGAAAAAACTGGCGTGAACTCCCACCCAATTTCTCTGCCATAGTGGGAAAGCCAGTGACTGAGGGCAGATATTAATAGCCTAGAGAGGGTCCATGGTTATTGCCCCCCCCCCCCCGGCTAAAAACATCTGCCCCCAGCCACCCCAGAAAAAGCACATCAGTATGTCTTCCCACATTCCAAAGACATACTGGTAGGGAATTTAGATTGTGAGCCCCATCGGCGACAGCAATGATAATGTGTGCAAACTGTAAAGTGCTGCGGAATATGTTAGCGCTATATAAAAATAAAGATTATTATTATATCTATATATATAAAACTGAGTGTATATATGTGTGTGTGTATGTATCGGCAACCAATCACTAAGCATCTTTCATTTCACCAGAGCTGTTTATAAGAAGCTGAGCTGTGATTGGCTGCTATGAGCAGCAGTTTTCCTTGTAGACAGTTGTGGTAACGGAGACCTATTATTCTTATAATTTCTATAGTGTTATCGTCCTTTTGTAAAGCTGTAAATAACATAATTTATTACCATGCCAACACGGACCACCCTCTGACACAGACTGCAGGGGGAGTCCAGGGGGAGCCCAGTATCACACAAGATAGGATTAGATACATGGCTCAGCAGACTGTATCACACAGGATAGGATTAGATACACAGCTCAGCAGTCAGTAACACAGGATAGGATAAGATACTCGGCTCAACAGTGTCACACAGGATAGGATTAGATACACAGCTCAGCAGTCAGTAACACAGGATAGGATTAGATACATGGCTCAGCAGGCAGTGTCACACAGGATAGGATTAGATACACGGCTCAGCAGACTGTATCGCACATGATAGGATTAGATACATGGCTCAGCAGACAGTATCACACAGGATAGGATTAGATACACAGCTCAGCAGACTGTATCACACAGGATGGGATTAGAGACACTGCTCAGCAGTCAGTATCACACAGGATGGGATTAGATACATGGCTCAGCAGACAGTATCACACAGGATAGGATTAGATACACGCCTCAGCAGACAGTATCACACAGGATAGGATTAGTTACACGGCTCAGCAAACAGTATCACACAGGACAGGATTAGATACATGGCTCAGCAGACAGTAGCACGCAGGATAGGATTAGATACATGGCTCAGCAGACAGTATCACACAGGATAGGATTGGCTCAGCAAACAGTATCACACAGGATAGGATTAGATACATGGCTCAGCAGACTGTATCACACAGGATGGGATTAGATACACTGCTCAGCAGACAGTATCACACAGGATAGGATTAGATACACGCCTCAGCAGACAGTATCACACAGGATAGGATTAGTTACACGGCTCAGCAAACAGTATCACACAGGACAGGATTAGATACATGGCTCAGCAGACAGTATCACACAGGATAGGATTGGCTCAGCAAACAGTATCACACAGGATAGGATTAGATACATGGCTCAGCAGACAGTATCACACAGGATAGGATTAGATACACGACTCAGCAGACAGTAACACACAGCACAGGATTAGATACATAAAAGAAAGAACCCGGCACTCAAATTAATGCTCGTGAGAGGTTTAATTGTAGTACCCAAAACGTTTCGGTACTATATCTGGACCTTCATCAGTTACTACAAAGTGGATATGAAAATTAAACGTTACAAATACATAACGGGAAAAATAATAAATAAATAAATACATGAAAAGCAGTATATACAAAAATAAACAAATGTAACAGCGAGAGACAATATACTATGGTCGTATTGGAGAAAGGAAGAACAAGATGGTTTTAGCGTCCAGCTGAATGAGACCCAACAAGTATCAGGCATGGGTGAGTGATTAGGGGTGAAGTAAAGGAAATAAAGAAACATACCGTACTAATAGATGGGTTTTTTTTAGTAATAGTGTCAGAGGACACACTATGATCTGCATCTAGAGAGAGTAAAAAAAACATAGTTGCTGATAACGCCGGTGCGTGCTAAAGGATGTGTGGAGGGTATAGTAACTCATACCTGCTGCTGCGTGATTTAAAGATTGCCCTTTAGCGATTTAGATTGGGCTATAATAAAATAGGTTACCCAAGTTAGTTGCATGAAAAGATACGTGGGGAACGCGGCATAAGACAGCCGGTGATAAAAATCTACTGCCGG
Organism: Ranitomeya variabilis; assembly: GCF_051348905.1. Taxonomy (NCBI): domain Eukaryota; kingdom Metazoa; phylum Chordata; class Amphibia; order Anura; family Dendrobatidae; genus Ranitomeya; species Ranitomeya variabilis. Next base: position 835,156,522 of record NC_135233.1, on the reverse strand, counting down.
TGTATGTGATTTACCTCTTTAAGCAGGTGTGCCTCCATGTCCAGATGCAGTGTCCCCCGCTTGTCTGGTGTCTAAGAGCGATTGCACGTTTTATGTAGGTTCGGGGCGGTACTAGGGGTATGTCAGCGGTCAATGAGAGAGCGCATTGTGGGACCGGAAGTGACGCCGGCGGAAGTGGTATGGCCGTGCGTGTCAATAAGTGAGCGTTGTGTGTTCCACTATGTGAGAAGCCGGACTGTGATGTTTGTAGGGGGGAGGTCCCTGAACGGGGGAGGTGTCAGAAACATAAGAAAGACTATGGTGAAGTCTAAATGAAGGCAAATAGGACGCTGGTCCAGGTAGTGATGGATAGATGAAATAGCTCGTGGTGGTAGAGTGATCCAGTGGAGGTGGCCTCAGTGTGAGGCATAGTGTCAGAAGAATTAAGTCACATATAAGCATCAGCATAATCGGCTCTAGAAGAAAAAGAAATAGTCATTAGAATTGGGCCGAAAGAGCAATGAAAGCAGATTAACAATAGATACCATCAGTGACAAATGCAACTAGATGGGTATTTCCTGAAGGAACTTCAGATAGTGCTTTGGAATGGTGCCCGGGCTGCCCCTGCAAGACTTTGACACTTGGGTGCCCCTCAGGCGGTCCGATTTGGTGGGTTGGGTCAATCTGGGTCTGATTTTGTGGGCGGGGTAAATCTAGGTCCGATTCGGTGGGCGGGGTCACTTTTGGTCCGATTCTGTGGGCGCGGCCACTCTGGGTCCGATTCGGTGGGCGGAGCCACTCTGGGTCCGATTTGGTGGGCGGGGCACCTTAGGGACCAATTTGGTGGGTGGGGTCACTCGGTCCGATTTGGTGGGCTGGGCACCTCAGGGTCTGATTTGGTGGGCTGGGCACCTCAGGGTCCGATTTGGTGGGTGGGGTCACTCTGGGTCCGATTTGGTGGGCGGGGTCACTCTGGGCCTGATTTGGTGGAAGGGGTCACTCTGGGTCCGATTTGGTGGAAGGGGTCACTCTGGGTCTGATTTGGTGGAAGGGGTCACTCTGGGTCCGATTTGGTGGGCGGAGCCACTCTGGGTCCGATTTGGTGGGCGGGGTCACTCTGGGACTGATTTAGGGGGCGGGGTCACTCTGGGTCTGATTTGGTGAGCCGGGCCCCTCGGGGTCCGATTTGGTGAGCGGGGTAATCTACTATATAATTGTCTAAGGGCACTTCCGTCTTTCTGTCTCACAACACCGCTACGTCATCATCTCGTGAGACCGCAATGCACTCTTGGGACCGGAGCGCGCAACAAGCATCGGGTACCGGCCACTCCAGGTGCAACAAGCATCGTGTACCGGCCGCTCTAGGAGGTGCAACAACCATCAGATACCGGCCGCTCCAGGAGGTGAGTATGTAACTTTTTTATTTTAATTCTTTTTTTTTTTAACAGGGATATGCAGTATACTATGTGACTGGACAATATACTACGTGACTGGGCAGTATAACTACGTGGCTCTGTGCTGTATACTGCGTGGCTCTGCGCTGTATACTGCGTGGCTCTGCGCTGTATACTACGCGGCTCTGCGCTGTATACTACGCGGCTCTGCGCTGTATACTACGCGGCTCTGCGCTGTATACTGCGTGGCTCTGCGCTGTGTACTGCGCGGCTCTGCGCTGTGTACTGCACGGCTCTGCGCTGTGTACTGCGCGGCTCTGCACTGTGTACTGCGCGTTCTGCGCTGTATACTGCGCGGCTCTGCGCTGTATACTGCGCGGCTCTGCGCTTTGTACTGCGCGGCTCTGCGCTGTATACTGCGGGGCTCTGCACTGTATACTGCGCGGCTCTGCGCTGCATACTGCGTGGCTCTACGCTGTGTACTGCGCGGCTCTGCGCTGTTTACTGCGGGGCTCTGCACAGTATACTACGCGGCTCTGCGCTGTATACTGCGCGGCTCTGCGCTGCGTACTGCGTGGCTCTACGCTGTGTACTGCGCGGCTCTGCGCTGTATACTGCGCGGCTCTGCGCTGTATACTGGGTGGCTCTGCGCTGTGTACTGCGCGGCTCTGTGCTGTGTACTGCGCGGCTCTGCGCTGTGTACTGCGCGGCTCTGCGCTGTGTACTGCGCGGCTCTGCGCTTTATACTGCGCGGCTCTGCGCTCTGTACTGCGCGGCTCTGCGCTGTGTACTGCGCGGCTCTCCGCTGTGTACTGCGCGGCTCTGCGCTGTGTACTGCGCGGCTCTGCGCTGTGTACTGCGCGGCTCTGCGCTGTGTACTGCTCGGCTCTGCGCTGTGTACTGCGCGGCTCTCCGCTGTGTACTGCGCGGCTCTGCGCTGTGTACTGCGCGGCTCTGTGCTGTGTACTGCGCGGCTCTGCGCTGTGTACTGCTCGGCTCTGCGCTGTGTACTGCGTGGCTCTCCGCTTTATACTGCGCGGCTCTGCGCTGTGTACTGCGCGGCTCTGCGCTGTGTATTGCGCGGCTCTGCGCTGTGTACTGCGCGGCTCTGCGCTGTGTACTGCGCGGCTCTGCGCTGTGTATTGCGCAGCTCTGCGCTGTGTACTGCTCGGCTCTGCCCTGTGTACTGCGCGGCTCTCCGCTTTATACTGCGCGGCTCTGCGCTGTGTACTGCACGGCTCTGCGCTGTGTACTGCGTGGCTCTGTGCTGTGTACTGCGCGGTTCTGCGCTGTGTACTGCTCGGCTCTGCGCTGTGTACTACGCGGCTCTGTGCTGTGTACTGCGCGGCTCTGCGCTGTGTACTGCGCGGCTCTGCGCTGTGTACTGCTCGGCTCTGCGCTGTGTACTACGCGGCTCTGTGCTGTGTACTGCGCGGCTCTGCGCTGTGTACTGCGCGGCTCTGCGCTGTGTACTGCTCGGCTCTGCGCTGTGTACTGCGTGGCTCTGCGCTGTGTACTGCGCGGCTCTGTGCTGTGTACTGCGCGGCTCTGCGCTGTGTACTACGCGGCTCTCCGCTTTATACTGCGCGGCTCTGCGCTGTGTACTGCGCGGCTCTGCACTGTGTACTGCGCGGCTCTGCGCTGTGTACTGCGCGGCTCTGCGCTTTATACTGCGCGGCTTTGCGCTGTGTACTGCATGGCTCTGCGCTGTGTACTGCGCGGCTCTGCGCTGTGTACTGCGCGGCTCTGCGCTGTGTACTGCGCGGCTCTGCGCTGTGTACTGCGCGGCTCTGCGCTGTGTACTGCACGGCTCTGCGCTTTATACTGCACGGCTCTGCGCTGTGTACTGCACGGCTCTGCGCTGTGTACTGCGCGGCTCTGCGCTGTGTACTGCACGGCTCTGCGCTTTATACTGCACGGCTCTGCGCTTTATACTGCGCGGCTCTGCGCTTTATACTGCGCGGCTCTGGGCTGTGTACTGCGCGGCTCTGCGCTTTATACTGCGCGGCTCTGCGCTGTGTACTGCGCGGCTCTGCGCTGTGTACTGCGTGGCTCTGCGCTTTGTACTGTGTGGCTGTGCAATATACTACGTGGACATACATATTCTAGAATACCCGATGAGTTAGAATCGGGCCACAGTCTAATAATTATAAGACTACAGATAGTGGTTTGGAATTGTGCTGTACTGTCACTTTAAGAGCTGATATTATCTGACAAAACTTGTGACCTGGTGAGCTGATGTAGACTTCATAGGCGTTGGCATAGTAACTGTGTCTGACTGCGCATATCAATGAGCTAATCAGCCAGGTGGCAGTTATTTTTAGAAATTGCCTCAGAAACCAGCCCATTATAAACGTATAGGAAAATTTCTCTATTGAAACGCATTGAAAGACTTTTTTCAAACACAAATTGCGCAAAAACTACAAATCCGATCGGCACGAAAAATACTTAGCACACCTCTTGGGGACGCTGGCTTCGAAATGACACCTCACTGGAGTCTGTGAGTTTAGCGGTTCGGGCCGCATTACGTGCGGACTGAATAATAAGAATAAGAAGAAGTTTACCACGGTGGAATAACAGTATAGTGCTTTGTTCCAAAGCACTATAATAATAAGAAGAAGAAGTTATCCACGGTGGAATAACAGTATAGTGCTTTGTTCCAAAGCACTATAATGAATATAACAAAGATTGATGACTCAGACCTGAGTAAGAAACCAATACGCATATTATCAGTTAAGTCATAACATCTTAAAGGGGCCTGAGAGTATGATCCAAGAGTCTAAATAAAATAGTATAATCATCCAAGTCATATAAAGGATGCCAGGTCATAGTCTCTATTGAGGCCTTTTAGATGGAGAGTCTCTAGGTTGTGTATCCAGAAGGCCTCACGGCGTTTTAATACCGCAATTCTGTTGCCACCATGTCTGAGTGGGGGTATGTGTTCGATCACCTGAAATTTCCACTGGGTGATACTGTGGCCCCGGGTGACAAAATGAAAGGGGATTGGTAGAAGAAGATTTTTACAACGTATAGTTGACTTGTGTTTAGATATTCTGTCACGTATGGGTTGTGTGGTTTCTCCCACGTACAACAGGCCGCATGGGCATTTTATCAGGTATACAACCCATGAAGTGTCACAAGTAAAAAAATCAGGTATTTTAAATGTCTTACCAGAATGAGGATGATGAAAGGATGTGCCCTTAAGGACATTATGGCATTGTGTACAATGTAAACAGGGGAAAGTCCCTGTTTTGGGGTTATGAAGAAACGGTTGGCATGGTACCGATTTGTTGGTTCCAATATCCGCTTTTACTAGAGAGTCCTTTAAATTGGGAGCCCGTCTAAAACAAGGTAGGAAGGGTTCTTTAAACTCCGGGATGTCTGGATGGGCACTGGCAAGCAAGTGCTAGTGTCTGCAAACTGATTTGTGTAAAATGTAGGCAAAGGGATGGAATGAATGTACAAACGGGATACGACCAGAGGATCTGTTTGGTCTGGATAAGGAAGGTTTAGTAGTGTTGTTGAGGACTGCGGCTGGATAGCCACTGTTTAATAATTTAGTAGACATCTCCTTCAGCCTTTGGGAGCGGAGTTCTGTATCTGACACAATATTAGAGACCCGATGGAATTGGGATTTAGGGATCGATCGTTTAGTGGATGGTGGATGTAGGCTGGTGTAATGCAACAGGCTATTATGATCTGTACTTTTTGTATAAAGGTCAGTAGAGAGCAAGCCATTCGGGTTCAAAATAACCATAGTATCCAGAAAGTTGATCCTATGTGGATTATGTGACATCATGAAAGAGATACCCGGCCAGGAGATTTTGAGCCACTCAAAAAAGCAAGCAAGGGACTCCAACGAGCCCCCCCAGATGCAGAAGATGTCATCTATATAACGCCTCCAAAGGAGGACGTTAGTGTGGAAGAGCGAGTTGCTGTATATGGCGCTCTCTTCGAAGTCAGCCATGTAGCAATTTGCATAGGGGGGCACTACGTTGGAGCCCATTGCGGTGCCTTGGATCTGGAGGTAAAAGTCATCCTCAAACATAAAGTGGTTCATGATTAGAATGATGGTTAGTAGTTCCACACATAGATTAACCTGGTCCTCATGCATGTTGGATCGGGTGAGCAACTTGTGGACAGAGTTAATACCCTCAATATGTGGGATGGATGTATATAGATCTTTAACCCCTTCACCCCCAAGGGTGGTTTGCACGTTAATGATCAGGCCAATTTTTACAATTCTGACCACTGTCCCTTTATGAAGTTATAACTCTGGAACGCTTCAACGGATCTTGGCGATTCTGACATTGTTTTCTCGTGACATATTGTACTTCATGATAGTGGTAAAATTTCTTCGATATAACTTGCGTTTATTTGTGAAAAAAACGGATATTTGGCGAAAATGTTGAAAATTTCACAATCTTCCAACTTAGAATTTTTATTCCCTTAAATCACAGACATATGTCACGCAAAATACTTAATAAGTAACATTTCCCACATGTCTACTTTACATCAGCACAATTTTGGAACCAAATTTTTTTTTGTTAGGGAGTTATAAGGGTTAAAAGTTGACCAGAAATTTCTCATTTTTACAACACCATTTTTTTTTTAGGGACCACATCTCATTTGAAGTCATTTTGAGGGGTCTATATGACAGAAAATACCCAAGTGTGACACCATTCTAAAAACTGCACCCCTCAAGGTGCTCAAAACCACATTCAAGAAATTTATTAACCCTTCAGGTGTTTCACAGGAATTTTTGGAATGTTTAAATAAAAATGAACATTTAACTTTTTTTCACACAAAATTTATTTCAGCTCCAATTTGTTTTATTTTACCAAGGGTAACAGGAGAAAATGGACCTCAAAAGTTGTTGTACAATTTGTCCTGAGTATGCTGATACCCCATATGTGGGGGTAAACCACTGTTTGGGCGCATGGCAGAGCTCGGAAGGAAAGGAGCGCCATTTGACTTTTCAATGCAAAATTGACTGGAATTGACATGGGACGCCATGTTGAGTTTGGAGAGCCCCTGATGTGCCTAAACATTGAAACCCCCCCACAAGTGACACCATTTTGGAAAGTAGACCCCCTAAGGAACTTATCTAGATGTGTGGTGAGCACTTTGACCCAACAAGTGCTTCACAGAAGTTTATAATGCAGAGCCGTAAAAATAAAAAATCATATTTTTTCACAAAAATGATTTTTTCGCCCCCATTTTTTTATTTTCCCAAGGGTAAGAGAAGAAATTAGACCACAAAAGTTGTTATGCAATTTGTCTTGAGTACGACGATACCCCATATGTGGGTGTAAACCACTGTTTGGGCGCACGGCAGAGCTCGGAAGGGAAGGAGCGCCATTTGGAATGCAGACTTAAATGGATTGGTCTGCAGGCATCACGTTGCATTTGCAGAGCCCCTGATGTACCCAAACAGTAGAAACCCCCCACAAGTGACCCCAAATTGGAAACTAGACCTCCCAAGGAACTTATCTAGATGTGTTGTGAGAACTTTGAACCCCCAAGTGTTTCACTACAGTTTATAACGCAGAGCTGTGAAAATAAAAATTCCTCTTTTTTTTCACAGAAATGATTTTTTAGCCCCCAGCTTTGTATTTTTACAAGGGTAACATAATAAATTGGACCCCAAAAGTTGTTGTCCAGTTTGTCCTGAGTACGCTGATACCCCATATGTGGGGGGGAACCACTGTTTGGGCGCACGGCAGAGCTCGGAAGGGAAGGAGTGCCATTTGGAATGCAGACTTAAATGAATTGGTCTGCAGGCGTCACGTTGCATTTGCAGAGCCCCTGATGTACCCAAACAGTAGAAACCCCCCACAAGTGACCCCAAATTGGAAACTAGACCTTTCAAGGAACTTATCTAGATGTGTTGTGAGAACTTTGAACCCCCAAGTGTTTCACTACAGTTTACAACGCAGAGCCGTGAAAATAAAAAATCTTTTTTTTCTCACAAAACTTATTTTTTAGCCCCCAGTTTTGTATTTTCCCAAGGGTAACAGGAGAAATTGGACCCCAATAGATGTTGTCCAATTTGTCCTGAGTACGCCGATACCCCATATGTTGGGGTAAACCCCTGTTTGGGCGCACGGGAGAGCTCTGAAGGGAAGGAGCACTGTTTTACTTTTTCAACGCAGAATTGTCTGGAATTGAGATCGGATGCCATGTCCCGTTTGGAGAGCCCCTGATGTGCCTAAACAGTGGAAACCCCCCAATTATAACTGAAACACTAATCCAAACACACCCCTTACCCTAATCCCAACGGTAATCCTAACCACACCCCTAACCCTGACACACCCCTAACCCTAATCCCAACCCTATTCCCAACCGTAAATGTAATCCAAACCCTAACCCTAACTTTAGCCCCAACCCTAACTGTAGCCTTAACCCTAGCCCCAACCCTAGCCCTAACCCTAGCCCTAACCCTAGCCCTAACCCTAGCCCTAACCCTAGCAATAACCCTAGCCCTAACCCTAACCCTAGCAATAACCCTAGCAATAACCCTAGCCCTAACCCTAGCAATAACCCTAGCCCTAACCCTAGCCGTAACCCTAACCCTAACCCTAACCCTAGCCCTAACCCTAACCCTAATGGGAAAATGGAAATAAATACATTTTTTTTATTTTTTTATTTTTCCCTAACTAAGGGGGTGATGAAGGGGGGTTTGATTTACTTTTATAGCGGGTTATTTAGCGGATTTTTATGATTGGCAGCCGTCACACACTGAAAGACGCTTTTTATTGCAAAAAATATTTTTTGCGTTACCACATTTTGAGAGCTATAATTTTTCCATATTTGAGTTCACAGAGTCATGTGAGGTCTTGTTTTTTGCGGGACGAGTTGACGTTTTTATTAGTAACATTTTCGGGCATGTGACATTTTTTGATCGCTTTTTATTCCGATTTTTGTGAGGCAGAATGATCAAAAACCAGCTATTCATGAATTTCTTTTGGGGGAGGCGTTTATACCGTTCCGCGTTTGGTAAAATTGATAAAGCAGTTTTATTCTTCGGGTCAGTACGATTACAGCGATACCTCATTTATATCATTTTTTATGTTTTGGCGCTTTTATACGATAAAAGCTATTTTATAGAAAAAATAATTATTTTGGTATCGCTTTATTCTCAGGACTATAACTTTTTTATTTTTTTGCTGATGATGCTGTATGGTGGCTCGTTTTTTGCGGGACAAGATGACGTTTTCAGCGGTACCATGGTTATTTATATTCATCTTTTTGATCGCATGTTATTCCACTTTTTGTTCGGCGGTATGGTAATAAAGCGTTGTTTTTTGCCTCGTTTTTTTTTTTTCTCACGGTGTTTACTGAAGGGGTTAACTAGTGAGGCAGTTTTATAGGTTGGGTCGTTACGGAGGCGGCGATACTAAATATGTGTACTTTTTTTTTTTTTTTTTTTTTTTATTTAGATAAAGAAATGTATTTATGGGAATAATATTTTTTTTTTCTTTATTTAGGAATTTATTTTTTATTTATTTTTTTACACATGTGGAAATTTTTTTTTTTTACTTTTTTACTTTGTCCCGGGGGGGACATTACAGATCAGTGATCTGACAGTGTGCACAGCACTCTGTCAGATCGGCGATCTGCTGTGCAGGGCTGCAGGCTTACCAGCGCCTGCTCTGAGCAGGCACTCGATAAGCCACCTCCCTCCCTGCAGGACCCGGATGCCGCGGCCATCTTGAATCCTGGACCTGCGGCGAGGAGGGAGGTAGGAGACCCTCGGAGCAACGCGATCACATCGCGTTGCTCCGGGGGTCTCAGGGAAGCCCGCAGGGAGCCCCCTCCCTGCGCGATGCTTTCCTTTACCGCCGGCACACAGCGATCATGTTTGATCGCGGTGTGCTGGGGATTAATGTGCCGGGAGCGGTCCGTGATATGCAGCTGACACCCGGCCGCGATCGGCTGTGCTCCCCCCGTGAGCGCGGCCGATCGCGTATGACGTACTATCCCGTCGGTGGTCATACGGGCCCACCCCACCTCGACGGGATAGTACGTCAGATGTCAGAAAGGGGTTAACATCCAGGGTGACCAGTATAGCATTAGAGGGAATGTTGCCCAAGCTCTTGAGGACGTTCAGGAAAGCCCCAGTATCTAGGATAAAGGACTTGGAGGTCTGGATCAACGGGGTCAGGATTTTCTCCAAATATATGGCAATGGGAGAGAGTATGGAATCTGTGGAAGCCACGATGGGTCTTCCTGGAGGATTTTCAAGATTCTTATGGACCTTTGGGAGGGTATAGAAAACTGGGATCACCGGATGAGAGTTGGTTAGGAACTCGCAGGTTTTGGTATTGAGGACCCCCAGCTGTGAGTATCTATGGAGGGTGTCTGCAATTTTTTGACATATGGAAATGGTAGGATCATTCTGTAATTTCTGGTAAATAGTGGTGTCATTTAGTTGTCGTGAGATTTCACGTAGATAATCTGATTTATTCATAACGACTAGGGCCCCACCCTTATCGGCTGGTTTAATTATCAGGCTGTCGTCCTCCTGTAGACCTCGGAGGGCCTGGCGTTCCATGACCGTGAGGTTAGGGGGATGAAACAACCTACCCCTATTGATGTCCTCCCGTAGTGTGTGGAACGTATTTTGGACAAAATCAATGAAAGTCTCAATAGCATGTGAGCCTTGTGGAGGTCTGAAAGAACTCTTTTTATGCAACCCCAAACCCCGGGATGAGAGGAGATTGGGTGAGATTTCTATGTGGGAATGAATAGGGGCTGGGTCAGGGGATTTGGAGAAATGGACCTTCAATCTGAGTAGCCGAAAAAAGCGTTGAAGATCCATTTCAAGATCAAAAGTACGACAGCGGTAGGTAGGGCAAAATGACAGACCCTTCTGTAATACACTATATTCTGCCGCCCCCAGAGTTCTGTTAGAGATATTGATTACCAAGGGATTGATACCTGCGATCCGGTGATCCTCATTTGATCTGAATTTCGTCCTGCGTCCATGGCCACCCCGCGTGGCTTTCTTCGTGGAAGGCGTGGTCGCTGGCCTAAAAAATGTGAAGGCCCTGTAGGAGGAGTTCCCCTTTCTTGTTCCGAACCAAATGTAGAATAGTCGAGTGAAGGGCGATGAGTTTGACGAGCTGGATTGCGTCGATTGAGGAAGTTGTCTTGCCATTTGTAAATCTGGTTAGACTCGTAGTCCTCCGCGTCTCTGTTAAACTTAGTCCGTTTCCTGTCCTCTGTCTCACGACGGTGCTTGTCAATATTTTTTGTGATTTGTTCCTTGAAAGAAGTGAGTTCCTCAGGGGTTCCAGTCGATGCCAACTGTGCTTCTATGGTTTTGATGCACTCGGAGCTAGTTGTAATGGTCTTCTGTAAGTGTTCTATTGTCAGAGTGATTATATCAAATGAACATTTGTTAAGTATCTGTTCGTATTTAGTACAGTAATCAGGAGAGTCCCGAAAGAGTGTGGGACAGAGTGGTACACAGAGTCCCCTAGGGATCCTTTGCACACGGAGATATTCTGTGAATGTGGCAATTCTATATTCGTGAAATGGTGAAGCTCCCGTTCCAGGTCACGTCTCCGTGTTTTTCTGGGTGGGATTTTCAAAAAATCACTACTAAGAGTAGACCGTGCCAGGATACTTGTGGTCTCTTCCGCATTGTATGAGAAAGTGGTCATGACCAACTAGTGTGCCACACGTAAGGGAAAATAGATATGAGAGGTAGAAACATGTGCACTACTAAATGTGGTGCCAGGGTAGGTTCCCACACCATGTGAAACTCAAAAGAAAGAACCCGGCACTCAACTTAATGCTCGTGAGTAGGGTTGAGCGAAACGGGTCGGCAATTTTCAGAAGTCGCCGACTTTTGGCAAAGTCGGGTTTCATGAAACCCGACCCGACCCCTGTGTGGGGTCGGCCATGAAGTCGGCGATCTTCTGAATCTAAAATCGGAATTCCGATACCGATTCCCGATATGTTTAAGATATCGGGAATTGGTATCGGAATTCAGATTTAAGTGTAAAATAAAGAATTAAAATAAAAAATATCGCTATACTTACCCCCTGACGGGCCCTGGTACTAACCGGGAACCTTCCTTCCTTAGAATCAGCCTTCCAGGACCTCGCGGTGACGTCGCGGTGACGTCGCGGCTTGTGATTGGTGCGCGGCCGCCCATGTGACCGTGACGTCACCGGAGGTCCTGGAAGGGCTGATTCTTAGGAAGGAAGGCTGCCGGAACGACGCAGGGCGTGTCCGAGAGTGAGTATATACCTAATAGGAATATACTCACCCTCGGCTTCGTTCCGGCAGCCTTCCTTCCTAGGAATCAGCCCTTCCAGGACCTCCGGTGACGTCACGGTCACATGGGCGGCCGCGCACCAATCACAAGCCGCGACGTCACCGCGACGTCACCGCGAGGTCCTGGAAGGCTGATTCTAAGGAAGGAAGGTTCCCGGTTAGTACCAGGGCCCGTCAGAGTGTAAGTATAGCGATATTTTTTATTTTAATTCTTTATTTTACACTTAAATATGGATCCCAGGGCCTGAAGGAGAGTTTCCGCTCCTTCAGACCCTGGGAACCATTGGAAACCCAATGCACTGCATTGGGTTTCGAGTTTCGGCCGACCCCGACCCCGACTTTTTTATAGGATCGGCCAATTTCACTCGACCCGACTTTTGAAAAAGTCGGGTTTCGTGAAACCCGACCCGATCCTATAAAAGTAAAGGTCGCTCAACCCTACTCGTGAGAGGTTTAATTGTAGTACCCAAAACGTTTCGGTACTATATCTGGACCTTCATCAGTTACTACAAAGTGGATAAGAAAATTAAACGTTACAAACACATAACGGGAAAAATAATAAATAAATAAATACATGAAAAGAAGTATATACAAAAATAAACAAATGTAACAGCGAGAGACAATATACTATGGTCGTATTGCAGAAAGGAAGAACAAGACGGTTTTAGCGTCCAGCTGAATGAGACCCAACAAGTATCAGGCAGGGGTGAGTGATTAGGGGTGAAGTAAAGGAAATGAAGAAACATACCATACTAATAGATGGTTTTTTTTAGTAATAGTGTCAGAGGACACACTATGATCTGCATTTAGAGAGATAGAGAGAGTAAAAAACATGCTGATAACGCCGGTGCGTGCTAAAGGATGTGTGGAGGGTATAGTAACTCATACTTGCTGCTGCGTGATTTATAGATTGCCATTTAGCGATTTAGATTGGGCTATAATAAAATAGGTTACCCAAGTTAGTTGCATGTAAAGATACGTGGGGACACACAGGACAGGATTAGATATATGGCTCAGCAGACACTATCACACAGGATTAGATACACAGCTCACCAGTCAGTATTACACAGGATAGGATTAGATACACAGCTCAGCAGACAGTATCACACAAGATAGGATTTGATACACAGCTCAGCAACAAGATGTGCCAAAGGAGAGGACCTTTTCATTCCAAGAATTCCACTCATTCCATCTGATTTGCCTTTTGATTTTAAATGCCTCCAGTTTCTACTTCGACTGGCATTTGCAATGTCCATTAACAAGGCTCAGGGACAGTCCTTGAAAGTAGTAGGGATCGATTTGCAATCTCCATGCTTTTCTCATGGTCAACTTTACATGACCTGTTCAAGAGTTGGAACTGCCAAAAATCTGTTCATCTTTGCCCCAGAAGGAAAAACCAAAAATGTTGTTTATCCAAAATGCTCTTGAATTAGATGAAAATAAAATGCTATCAATACTTAGGTAATCGTTTAGTTAATTTGTGTTGCAAATCTGTAGTGTTGAGTATATGATGTGAAATGTTTTTGTGTGCAATATAATCATTGTAATTTGTTATAACTAACCACAGTTAGTTACTATGCCTGGTCAACACCAGGCTTTTCAGCTAGTAAACTATAAAGCAATTGAGACATAGAGACAAAAATACTGGGTCTTAACGTATTTAGTGAAATCAGCAAATCTTTGGCTCTAACTTGCATATTGCAGTTTTCCAATGACCCGAGCAGTAAATTAAACAGTTTCTGAAACCAGAATTCCTTTACAATGGTACAAATACAATTTACAACATTGCTATAGAGGTATCTACATGAGGTTGCCCTTTGATTTTAAGTTAAATAGCATAATTACATTATACTCTTTGTAAGTAAATCATTTCCAAACAGCAGTCTTCCAATAATCTATCTCCTTAATATTGTGTTTGCTGCACTGCTCAATGTAAAGAAATTGGTATGCAAAACGTGTCTTGTCAGGATCCGCAGACTGTGCCAATGCAAGATAACATAAGCAGTCAGGGAGAGAGTTATCAAACATAAAATATGGTAGGCACAGGAACAAAACCACTGAATCAGTAAGCAGGGAAAGGATGTCCAATGTGTTTTAGCTAAATTGGTTGCTACATATTTTAACTCAATCCTTACATCTGCCTAATCCTGATACTTACTGTCACGCTCACGCCCTGACTGGTGGGCGTGAGCTCGGGGGGTTTGTGGCCCCACTGGGCCACAAACCAGACTACCCTGGAAGGGGCGTGACTATGACAGCTGCCTGGGTTTTCACTGGAGCCTCTGATGGTGAGGTCAGGCTTGTGCAGCAGGCAGCTACCAGGTGTTACTCCAGGGTGGTGTCTGGCTGTGGCTGCTGATCCCACTTGGGAGACAGGAACACCAGGATTGGTGCGGGCATCAGGCAGGACTGGCAGAAGAGCACGGCTGAAACTCAGACGAGTAGGCTGACACGGCTGAGACACAGGGCTGGCAGAGACACGGCAGAGAACACAGGGCTGGCAGAGACACGGCAGAGAACACAGGGCTGGCAGAGACATGGCAGAGAACACAGGGCTGGCAGGAACACAGGACTGGCAGGGACGGCAGGAAACACAGGACTGGCTAGGACGGCAGGAACACAGGACTGGTTGATGTGGTGTATGAAGGAACAGGTAGGGACCTGTTCACACTGGAGGTGCAGGTACGGATATGTAGTTTGGAGGAACAGGCAGGGACCTGTTCACACTGGAGGTGCAGGAACGGATATGAAATATGAAGGAACAGGTTGGGAACTGTTCACACAGGAGATGCAGGTATGGAAACAAGCCAGAAGGAAAGAATGAAGGAACAGGTTGGGACCTGTTCACACAGGAAGAGAACCACAAGGCTGCGGATAGGAATGGTAGAGCAGCAAGAGATAGTGTAGCAACAGAAGCTAAGCAGAGCAGAACTGCAAGGAATACGGAGAGGAGCTGCAGCAAGAGATTTCTGCAGAAGCTAAGCAGAGCGGAGCCACAAGGAATGTGGAGGGGAGCTGCAGCAAGGGATAACTGCAGCAGCAGAAGCAGAGCAGAACTGGAAGGAATGCAGAGAGGAGCTGCAGCAAGAGATTACGGCAGCTGCAGAAGCTAAGCAGAGTAGAAAGGAGCAGAACCGCAGGAGTGCGGAGCAGAGGTAAAGCCACAAAGGTACAGAGCAGGCAGAGCCGAAAGAGTGCAGAGTGTAAGCAGACTGAGAACACAAGGAAAGACACAGCAGGGAAGGAAGCCACAGACAAGGAGACCGAGATAAGACTAAGTTCAGACAAGGAAATGGAACAAGACAAGAAACAAGGACAAAGACACAGGGACCAGAATATTCTGCCTCCTGGAGGGTGGACAACAAGACCAAGGTAATAGCACAGAGAAAAGCCTCCAGAGAGGGAGTAACACAGAGCAAGGCCTGGCAAACTCAGAAGCTAAACAATAACTGAGCTAACACATTGCACAGGCCCAGTCCACTGGGTGGAACTGCACTAAATACTGGAGGCCTCCAGCAATTGGTCAGAACAGATTAGACAGATGCACCTGATTCCTATAAGAACCAGAGAGTTCAGGCACCTACCCCCTATGCACACAGTCAGGAAGCATGCAGAGAGCAGAGAGACAGAATATGCTGCTGGCATGAAAGAAACCACATCATGGCCTGGAGCAGTGGGTAAGATAGTGTGAGAAATGAGATGCCATGTCTTATGATCCTTAGTGGTTGAGGATCACAAATTACTCCAGCAAGGTGACTAAACATAGGACAAGCTCTAGGGAGGTGGAAAACTGGACTGACCGCAAAACTGAACCTATCCAACCACACTAGAGGCAGCCGGTGAACGTGTCTAAAATCCTAGACGTCTCGAGCCAGCCTGAGGAACTAACTACCCCTAGAGAGAAAGAAAGACCTCTCTTGCCTCCAGAGAAATAATCCCCAAAAGATATAGAAGCCCCCAACAGATAATAACGGTGAGGTAAGAGGAAGGCACATACACAGGGGTGAAAGCAGATTCAGCAAAAGAGGCCCACTAATTCTAGATAGCAGAAAATAGAAAAGGGGTCTATGCGGTCAGTAAAAAACCCTTACAAAATATCCACACTGAGATTTCAAGAACCCCCACACCAACTAACGATGTGAGGGGAGAAACTCAGTCCCCTAGAGCAACCAGCAAGAAGAAATCACATTTTAACAAGCTGGACAAAAAACATGATGAACGCTGATAATCAGAAACTGAACAAACAAAAACTTAGCTTGTCTTGGAGAGACTGGGAGCAAGGTAGTCACCAGGAATCTGAAGAGCACTGAATACATTGATAGCAGGCAAGGAACTGAGTATCCAGGTGGGCTAAATAGGAAACCAAGCAAGGATAACGAACCAGGTGATGAAGCCAACCTGCAGAAAGACAACACTACACAGTACCGCTTGTGACCACTAGAGGGAGCCCAAAAATAGAGTTCACAACAGTACCCCCCCCTTGAGGAGGGGTCACCGAACCCTCATCAAGACCCCCAGGGCGATCAGGACGAGCTGCGTGGAAGGCACGAACCAAATCGACCGCATGAACATCAGAGGCGACAACCCAGGAATTATCCTCCTGACCATAGCCCTTCCACTTAACCAGATACTGAAGTCTCCGTCTAGAGATACGAGAATCCAAAATCTTCTCCACCACGTACTCCAATTCGCCCTCGACCAGCACCGGAGCAGGAGGCTCAACAGAAGGAACCACAGGTACCACATACCTCCGCAACAAAGACCTATGGAACACATTATGGATGGCAAACGATGCCGGGAGATCCAAATGAAAAGACACCGGGTTAAGGATTTCCAAGATCTTATAAGGACCAATGAAGCGAGGCTTAAACTTAGGAGATGAAACCTTCATAGGAACATACCGAGAAGACAGCCACACCAAATCCCCAACACGAAGTCGGGGACCCACACCGCGGCGGCGGTTGGCAAAGCGCTGAGCCCTCTCCTGTGACAATTTCAGATTGTCCACCACATGGCTCCAAATCTGCTGCAACCTATCCACCACAGAATCCACCCCAGGACAGTCAGAAGACTCAACCTGACCCGAGGAAAAACGAGGATGGAAACCAGAATTGCAGAAAAAAGGCGAAACCAAGGTAGCAGAACTAGCCCGATTATTAAGGGCAAACTCGGCCAATGGCAAAAAAGTCACCCAATCATCCTGATCAGCAGAAACAAAACATCTCAAATAAGTCTCCAACGTCTGATTAGTTCGCTCTGTTTGGCCATTAGTCTGAGGATGGAAGGCCGACGAAAAAGACAAATCAATGCCCATCTTCGCACAAAAAGTTCGCCAAAACCTGGACACAAACTGGGATCCTCTATCAGACACAATATTTTCAGGAATGCCGTGCAAGCGAACCACATTCTGAAAAAATAGAGGAACCAAATCGGAGGAGGAAGGCAGCTTAGGCAAGGGCACCAAATGGACCATCTTGGAAAAACGATCACACACCACCCAGATGACAGACATTTTCTGAGATACTGGCAGATCCGAAATAAAATCCATGGAAATGTGCGTCCAAGGCCTTTTCGGGACAGGCAAAGGCAAAAGCAAACCGCTGGCACGAGAACAGCAAGGCTTAGCCCGAGCACAAATCCCACAAGACTGCACAAAGGAACGCACATCCCGCGACAAGGAAGGCCACCAGAAGGACCTAGCCACCAAATCTCTGGTACCAAAAATCCCAGGATGACCCGCCAACACCGAAGAATGAACCTCGGAAATAACTCTGCTGGTCCATCTATCCGGGACAAACAGTCTCTCTGGTGGACAACGGTCAGGTCTATCCGCCTGAAATTTCTGCAGCACTCGTCGCAAATCTGGAGAAATGGCAGACAAAATCACTCCCTCTCTGAGAATACCAGCCGGCTCAGAAACTCCCGGAGAGTCAGGCACAAAACTCCTAGAAAGTGCATCAGCTTTCACGTTCTTCGAACCAGGCAGGTATGAGACCACGAAGTTGAAACGGGAGAAAAACAACGACCAACGAGCCTGTCTAGGATTCAGGCGCTTGGCAGACTCGAGGTAAATCAGATTTTTGTGATCAGTCAGGACCACCACACGATGTTTAGCTCCTTCGAGCCAATGTCGCCACTCCTCAAATGCCCACTTCATAGCCAACAACTCCCGATTACCAACATCATAATTTCGCTCGGCAGGCAAAAACTTTCTTGAAAAGAAAGCACACGGCTTCATCACAGAGCCCTCAGAGCTTCTCTGCGACAAAACAGCCCCTGCTCCAATCTCGGAAGCATCAACCTCGACCTGGAAGGGGAGAGAGACATCTGGCAAACATAAGACTGGAGCTGAAGAAAACCGGTGCTTAAGCTCCCGAAAGGCCTCCACGGCCGCAGGAGACCAATTAGTCACATCAGAGCCCTTCTTGGTCAAATCCGTCAAAGGTTTAACCACACCAGAAAAATTAGCGATGAAACGACGGTAAAAATTAGCAAAACCCAAGAACTTCTGAAGACTCTTAACAGACGTGGGCTGAGTCCAGTCATGAATAGCCTGGACATTGACTGGGTCCATCTCCACAGTAGAAGGAGAAAAAATAAAACCCAAAAAGGAGACCTTCTGTACTCCGAAGAGGCATTTTGAGCCCTTCACAAATAAAGCATTAGCACGCAGGACCTGAAACACCATCCTGACCTGCTTCACATGGGACTCCCAATCATCAGAAAAAAACAAAATGTCATCCAGATAAACAATCATAAATTTATCCAGATATTCTCGGAAAATGTCATGCATGAAGGACTGAAACACAGAAGGAGCATTAGAGAGTCCAAAAGACATCACCAAGTACTCAAAATGGCCTTCGTGCGTATTAAATGCTGTTTTCCATTCATCTCCCTGCTTAATGCGCACAAGATTATACGCACCACGGAGATCTATCTTGGTGAACCAACTGGCACCCTTAATCCGAGCAAACAAATCAGACAATAGTGGCAAAGGATACTGAAATTTGACTGTGATTTTATTCAGAAGGCGATAATCTATACACGGTCTCAAAGAACCGTCCTTCTTGGCCACAAAAAAGAATCCTGCACCAAGAGGGGAAGAGGATGGGCGAATATGTCCCTTCTCCAAAGACTCCTTTATATAACTCCGCATCGCGGCATGCTCTGGTATAGCCAAATTAAAAAGTCGTCCCTTAGGGAATTTACTACCAGGAATTAAATTTATAGCACAGTCACAATCCCTATGAGGGGGCAGGACACTGGACCTGGGCTCATCAAATACATCCTGGTAGTCAGACAAAAACTCAGGGACCACAGAAGGAGTGGAAGAAGCAACAGACACCAATGAAGTATCGCCATGAATTCCCTGACAACCCCAACTAGACACAGGCATAGCTTTCCAATCTAAAACTGGATTATGAGCCTGCAGCCATGGCAGACCCAAAACGACAACATCATGTAAATTATGCAGAACAAGAAAGCGAATCACCTCCTGATGAACGGGAGTCATGCACATGGTCATTTGCGTCCAATACTGAGGTTTATTCTCAGCCAATGGCGTAGCATCAATTCCCCTCAGAGGAATAGGAAATTCCAAAGGCTCCAGGACAAAACCACAGCGCCTGGCAAATGACAAATCCATCAGATTCAGGGCAGCACCCGAATCCACAAAGGCCATAACCGAGTAGGACGACAAAGAACAAATCAAAGTAACAGACAAAATAAATTTAGGCTGTATAGTACCAATGGTGACAGGTTTAGCAACCTTTTTTAAGCGTTTAGAGCATGCTGAGATAACATGAGCAGAATCACCACAGTAAAAGCACAACCCATTTTGACGTCTATGACTTTGTCGCTCAATTCTGGTCAGGGTTCGATCACATTGCATAGACTCAGGTCCCTGTTTAGAAAATAGCGCCAAAGGATGAGCAGATTTGCGCTCCCGCAAACGCCGATCAACCTGAATTGCTAAAGCCATAGAATCACTCAGACTTGTAGGGGTGGGGAACCCCACCATAACATCCTTAATGGCTTCAGAAAGACCTTCTCTGAAATTTGCAGCCAGGGCACACTCATTCCATTGAGTAAGCACTGACCATTTCCGAAATTTCTGACAATACACCTCTGCTTCATCCTGCCCTTGAGAGAGGGCCAGCAACGCTTTTTCTGCCTGATTCTCAAGATTAGGCTCCTCATAAAGCAATCCAAGAGCCAGGAAAAACGCATCCACATTAAGCAATGCAGGATCTCCTGGCGCCAGAGAGAAAGAAAGACCTCTCTTGCCTCCAGAGAAATAATCCCCAAAAGATATGGAAGCCCCCAACAGATAATAACGGTGAGGTAAGAGGAAGGCACATACACAGGGGTGAAAGCAGATTCAGCAAAAGAGGCCCACTAATTCTAGATAGCAGAAAATAGAAAAGGGGTCTATGCGGTCAGTAAAAAACCCTTACAAAATATCCACACTGAGATTTCAAGAACCCCCACACCAACTAACGGTGTGACGGGAGAAACTCAGTCCCCTAGAGCAACCAGCAAGAAGAAATCACATTTTAACAAGCTGGACAAAAAACATGATGAACGCTGATAATCAGAAACTGAACAAACAAAAACTTAGCTTGTCTTGGAGAGACTGGGAGCAAGGTAGTCACCAGGAATCTGAAGAGCACTGAATACATTGATAGCAGGCAAGGAACTGAGTATCCAGGTGGGCTAAATAGAAAACCAAGCAAGGATAACGAACCAGGTGATGAAGACAACCTGCAGAAAGACAACACTACACAGTACCGCTTGTGACCACTAGAGGGAGCCCAAAAATAGAGTTCACAACAGCCATGCCGTGATGCCAACAGAGTTGTTACACTTACAACATATATTTAATATACAAACTTTTATCAAAACAAAAATAGCAACTTTTTAGGCATTTTTAAACCAGTCGAAGACCTAAACTCCTAAATTACAAGTCACCTTCTTATAGAAATATAAGCTAGATAACCGGACAAATAGATCACAGAGAAGCAAATCAATTCTAAACAAACTGAATGTAATGGACTGAGTCGTTTAACCACTTTGCCATGATCCGAGGAGAGCCTGGAGGTGTGATACTAGGTACCTCACCAAATCCGACCTCAGATGCACGGAGGCTGGCAATACCGCGACCTGAGGAGGGATGAAGGAGATGGAACCAGGCGCTACACCAAGACTGACGTCGGTAGATGGCAGCTGACCCCCCAAGGGACAGGAGGCAGAAATGGCTAGCGATGGTAGACTTAGAAAGTACTGACGGGCACGTCTGGTATAGTGACAGACACGACAGACACACAGGCAGGCAAGTACCAGTGGGATCTTGGCAGGCAGGTGCAGGTGGGGACGAATGATAGACAGGCAGGCAGTTAGGCTCAGCTGATATGCAGGCAGGTGGGCACAGCAAATAGGCAGGCGGGCATAGCTGAAAGTCAGGCAGATAGACAGAATCACAGCTGATAGGCAGGCATCAGATGGAGGTGCCTTATAATAAGTGTTTCCAGCTATTGGTTGGGGACACTTTAGGACGACGCACACTGGCCTTTTAAAAGGATGGGACCAAGCGTGCGAGAGCCTCTCAAGCACAGTGTTCCGGGGATCTGCAAGCAGTGTGCAGACCCCAGGCAGAAGCAAGCAGTAGGAGGCGGGTGAGGGAGTGCAGGGCTGCAGTGGTGAGTGAGTCGGCGTCTCTGCCGGGGAAGGAAGGGAGAGTGCTGAGATGCTGGCGATACACTGAACTTGTTCATTAAACATTATGTGAATACCCTATTTGTTATACTGATGGCTGAACCATACAATACAAGCACTTTTACCTTTTACCTTTCTTGTCTCCCCTATTTCCTCATAGTTTGTAGACTTGCGAGCAGGGTCCTCATTCTTCTCGGTATCTGTTGAATTATGTGTTACTCTGGAATGTCTGTAAATGTCCCTTCTAAATTGTAAAATGCTGCAGAATCTGCAATTATTATTTCATTGAAGTTGTTAAAATTTCCCAAAATTTGTGTATGCCAGCAAACTTTTTGGATTTACAGTGGGGAAAAAAAGTAGAGCGGGAGAACCTGCTAATGTCCCAGTGGGCCGAAGTGGTGGCTCCATTACTAAGGGGTGATGCACTAAAGGCCTACTTTAACCTCAGTCGGGAGGAAGCCCAAGACTACGCCGAACATGTTTGCTGTTAAATTTTTTCTGTGGTCACTGTCTGTCACACTGAACCAACTCCACTGCACTCCATTGGTTAATATGGCTGGTAGAATATATGTCTAGTGTAAATAAAGTCTTGATTGCTATTGTGACCATCACAACTTCTACGAATAGTTATGATAAGACCGATTGATGCTTTAGAGCCCACTAATTTTGTGCCTTTGCACAATTCATTTGTACCCCAGGTATCTCTAATATGCAGTACATGAAAGTAGCAGAGCTAATGTTTGAGGTGAGGTTGCTGGCATTATCCTAAATTGCCTTTTACCTACTTTCCATTTGCTGTAGATAAGGGAAATCTGCTTTAACATTTCTCAATGAATAGATTATTCAAATTCCTCTTTGACTGAGGCTGACTGTTTAGCCGGCTGGGCAGTGGACATAGAACCATTGCTCAGTATTCCATTTTGAAGTTTAATTTGGATGACATTTCATCTGAAATAGGTAGACAACCTTTCTGTTACATCTTTGAGTCATTAATATGTATGCTCATGCAATATGCAAAATTATGATTTTAAAAGAACATACTATTTCACTGGGAGTAGAAAACGGCATCGACATAGCTCTCTTAAGTCTTGTTATTCTAAGAAACAGAACTGAGCCCTGACTATAAGAGAACATTCATCTGTGCCTCCTCTGCGCCCTCTATGAGAACACCAAAGAAACCAAGCCATGCCAACAGACAAGTATCATAGACAAGCGAGTATGACAGTTGACAGAGTTACCCTGGAGCACACGGATTGCTTCAATTATTTGGCCCTATGATGATGAATGAAGACTACGACATATCTCAGGAGGTCTGGAGAACACTGCCAGCTTCTTGATCAGCACTGACAACCCTATTAAGGATCTAGGGAAAAGGAAAAGTTCAACTACTGCAAAGCTTCAAGTTCCACTGCTCAAATGTAATCATTCTCTTCTAATGCAGTAACTTCATAGATGGTAGAGCATGTTAAAAAGTAAACATAAAAATATTTAAAATTAACCCTATTATTATGTTTAATATATTCAATTTACTATGCTTTCCCTAAATTGGCATTTTGTTACAACTTGTATTTTTAAGCAACTGTAAGTTTTGTCTTCTTTTGGAACTTTAATTATGTCGTAATTTTGTTTTGCTACATGAACTATATTGTTTGACAAAATTTGACAAAACTCTTAGGGGTGACTTCTATTTATTTATCTATTTTCTGGGGTGGGCTTGGTAGAAGGGAAACAACAGCAATTCTGCTATTGTTTTGAAGGGGTTTGTATTCACAATGTTCAACGTACAATGTTACTTTGAGCCAGTGAGATAATGTTCTTTTTTTATGTTCTACTTCTTTTCTGCAATTAAAACACCTTTTGTTTATGTGATTGAAATCTAAGATGCATGACTTTTATATTTTCGGTTGACAGGGCTGTATGAGGACTTGTGTTTTTGTGGGGCAAACTGTAGTTTTTATTTTCTTAATTTTGGAGTACATAGCACTTATTGATTACTCTATAGGCCATAAAAAAATGAATTTCTGAAATAGATTTCTTTATTAAGTTAATTGTTTCAGACTAATAATAACAATAATATTGTTATATTATAATTTTAGTGTATTTTTTATTTGTTACTGTATATATATATATATATATAAAGTATTTTTAATTGGAAGGAGTGTTTCTATTTTCTTAACAATTCATTTAATTTTATACATTTTTTTAGACCATGTAGTCGCTTGGTTGCTGATATAATACTCTTCTATACTATTGTATTGCAGTGTATTAAACTTGTAAGAGCAAGGGACTCATGCAGTCGTGTTTTAATTGGACAAGTGCAATCCATAATTTGAACGGATAGCATTCGCACCCATGTTATTGTGTGGGGTAGTGCACCATATCCGATTTTTTCCTTGTACAGAGTTCTCCAATGAAAAAGTCGCCGCATGCATGATTTGTCTCCATGAATCGGATGGCACTCGTCCATGGAAAAATTCGGACCACACTAGGATTACATCTGAAATGCAGTCCAATTTTCACCAACTGACATAATAACGAAAGTGGAAAAGCTTTTTCTTTTCTTTCTGCGGTCGAGAATTTCGGATCCCACTCTGAGCCCACTCTGATCCCAGTTTGACCATTTTGATTAGCATAATCAGACCAATTTTCTCAGATAGAGAGCAAACTGGTTGTTTGCACCTTCCCACTGCCAAAATCTAACAGGAGGACAAAGATGAAAGACTTGGGGAAAGCCCAAAAGCACCTAACAAGGTGGAGCGATGCTGATGTAGTACTGGAGGTTGCTTTTTATTTTGTTTAAGCAGTTAATCACTTCTGAGCCCGCACTGTCACTGTACATCCGCCCCTTCAGGGCGGGAAGGTGTTAAAGAAATATTAAACCTAGCAATGAATGAAATTAATCAGAACTTTCAAAACTGTCCCAAAATGTCCAGAGAAAAGAGGAATGAACTTCCACCTTTCGACTTTTGCTCTGCAGCTTGATGAAGTGGTAGGGAGTGGGGTTTATTATTATTTTTGGTCGCGCAGATAAATCAGGATTTTGTGCTGAAAGTTAGAGAGGACAGAGATGATAGTGTATTATCTGACACACATAGAAGAGATCTTTCTATATTTAAGATTTAGCAATCAATTTCATTATGTTGTATTATTGGCTTTAGCAGCAAATTAAAAGATTTTATGTTTGATAGCCACAAGCCTGAATATTGTGCTTGCAATGACATCGTTTCCTCACTTGGATTATGATTATTGACTGATATAATGATTTATTATTTACCTATACTGATTTACTGTGAAGTAAAAGAGTTTAAGAACTTTCTAATTTTTTAACAACCTGGGAAGTTGCAGAAACAACACAAACACCTTCTAATATGCTATCTGTTCAGATTCGTCTGGCTCTGAATTTCTTCCTTATTGCAATTAGATCATTGAACTTATTTTATTGTGTTTTCTCTAAATTTCTATTACAAAATGTTATATACCAAGACATATACCTTTCTGTCCTTCATTTATAGGAGTCTCAAAAAAATCATTTTCTTTCTGCATTCAACCCTTCTTTCCAATTTAATGGAGACTGAAAGAAAATGATACAGAACTTTACTAGAAAGTCTTTTGCTCTGTGTTACACTCCGGGTCGTAACGACCACAATCATAGAGGTCACAACTGGGCTTGAGGGGGTGAAGGGCCCGCCGATGCCAGCACAAACTTCAACAGGATATGGGTTGTCGGATGCACATTCAGAGACAGGGGACCACCGGACTTTACTTAATATCAGCAGAAAAATAAAGCTTTATGTGGTAATAATCCAGTGATGCTGGTTCAGCTAATTAACCAACCATAGCACATGTATGCAATATAATTTATTACATAATGTTGGCAGATTTCCAGCTATTTATGGAACCTAGTAATAAAATGCAATGTCTTCGTAGCATTTATTTCCTGTATGACAAATAAGTTTGTCCTGAAATATTATTCATGATTTTTATAAATATTAATGCCTAGACAGAATGGGAGTCATGACAACCACAATAAAAGATAAAAATAATAATTCTTTATTGAAAGTCATTAAAAAAATATGTGCATACATATATATACAGCTCTGGCAAAAGAGACCATTTCAAAATGTTCAGTTTCTCTGATTTTTCTCTTTATAGGTGTATTTTTCAGTAAAATGTAAATTATTTTATTCTATAAACTTCTGACAACATGTCTCTGAATTTCCAAGCAATACATTTTGT
The DNA here is from genome assembly GCF_051348905.1 of Ranitomeya variabilis. Lineage (NCBI taxonomy): Eukaryota > Metazoa > Chordata > Amphibia > Anura > Dendrobatidae > Ranitomeya > Ranitomeya variabilis. The sequence goes on along the minus strand of NC_135233.1, from coordinate 835,130,909 downwards.
ATTTTTTTTCTGACAAAGAAAAATGGTCAAAATTAAAAAAACAAACAAACAGTGCTTTCAGACCTCAAATAATACAAAGAAAACAAGTTCATACTCATTTAGAAACAGCAATACTAATGTTTTGACTCAGGAAGAGTTGAGAAATCAATATTTTGTGGAATAACCATGATTTTTAATCACGGCTTTCATGCGTCTTGGCATGCTTTCCACCAGTCTTTCACACTGCTTCAAAAATGTAAGCAGTTCTTCTTTATTTGATGGCTTGTGACTATCCATCATCCTCTTGATTACATTCCAGAGGGTTTCAATGGGGTTCAGGTCTGGAGATTGGGCTGGCCATGACAGGAATTTGGTGTGGTGGTCTCTTAACTTTTACCAGAGCTGTATATCTCCTGGGTTCAAATCCCATCAAGGACAACATCTACAAGGAGTTTGTATGTTCTCCCCATGTTTGTGTTGGTTTCCTCCGGGTTCTCCAGTTTCCTACCATACTCCAAAGACAAACTGATAGGGAATTTAGATTGTGAGCCCCAATGGGGACAGTGCAGATAATGTATGTAAAGCGCTGTGGAATTAATGGCACTATATAAGTGAGTAAAATAAATGTATATATTTATATATATATATATATATATATATATATATATATATATATATATATAATTATTGCTATACATATGTATATATAGCAATAAATACAGTGCAGGTGAAACAATTCAACAATGAATAAGTAAAGTACCATTGTGAATATAAAACTGATGAATCACTCTATTATGTTATCTAAGAGTGAGAAGTCAGTATCAGAGCAGCATTACCTTGAAATTCAAGTTAAAATTATTCTGAACAAAAATGATTTATTTTATAGATTTGTAAAGAAATACATATTACATACTGTAATTGTGCTCCACTTACATCTTGGGAGACCGTCGGTAGAAAATGTCAGAAGTTTAGTTAGAGCCTTACAATAATATCTTCACGGCAAAACGTCCCCCATGTATCCATGTGTGTAACTGATCACATATTGCTAATTGGAAATAAATATACAGTTGGATCCAGAAGTATTTGAGCGGTGAAATAATTTCTTCTAATTTAGTCTGTGTACACCAGTACAGTGGACTTGAAATAAAGCCAAGAAGTGATTGAAGTGTAGACTTTCAGACTTACTTCAAGGGGTTTTTACAAAAACATTCCATTAATCATTTAGAAATTACAGCCAATTATTAATTTAGTCCCTACACTTGTACTGACTCAATAGTAATTGGACATTGCTAAGACGATGCACAGTATACAGTTCAGTACAATGAGGTATTATTTTAGTTCATGGCACAGTCACATTACATGGGTGTAAATATTGGTCTTTATTCCATATTAGTTAAAACAGCAAGAACAAAGTGGGCAATGTTTCGGCCATAATTGGTCTTTCTCAAGCCTAAAAAACACAGACGTTGCCTGCTTTGTCTTCCTGTTTTAGCTGATATGGAATAAAGTTTTTATCAAGAACCTGCAGTTTTGGTTCCTCGGCTACTCTGAATTTTTGCTCAATGTTTTTGCACCTGATGGAATTAAAAAAATTTTTGCCAAATTTCAGTTTTTTTCATAGATAAATGCAAGTCATAACGAAGAAATTTTACCACTAACATGAAGAACAATATGTCACAAGAAACATTCCCAGAATCAGTGGGATCCGTTGAAGCGTTCCAGAGCTATAACCTCGTAAAGTGACAGTGGTCAGAATTGTAGAAAAAGGCTTGATCAGTAAGGTCAAAATTGGTTCGGTCACTAAGGGGTTAAAGCAGTTTTCCACTACTTGATCAACCCCTTGTTAAATGCCAGAGTCCCTTATGTAAAATAAGATAAACTTATACTCACCCACTGCATTGGCAATGTCAACACCACTTAACAGTGTCACGTAAGCGCTGCAGCTAATCAACAGTCGCTCATCAATTTTCCATCAGAGTGAACATGCACTTAGACAAAATAGAAAGGCCAAAGCCATCGGCGCTGATACAGGGTACAGTGATGAGCTTTGCCTATTAACTGTATAACTCGGGAATTTAAATAGGAATGAACCAAGCAGTGGTCAACCCTTTTAATTCTACCATTAATTACTAAGTATCAAGCAATATTTTTAATTGATTACAATCGATAGGTTAATTGATCACTTAAAGTCTCTGGTTGGAATGTTGTTCGTTAGATGTAGTGTATTTGATTTTGAAGGGTTCTGCATGTCTAATGACTCAGATTAGTCAAGTCTCAGAATGTCGCTGTGAAACCGAGAAAAGAAGTCATATCACCTTACATAATCATATCATCATCAAGTATAGTGCTAGCAAAAGAAACGTAAAGTAGTCTTTTCAGAAAACTGATTACAACCCTCACTTTACCGTTCTTGTAGAAAGTCTACAATCGCAGGTGTGCTGATATCACTGTCATTGTCCAAGGTGATTTATCTTCTATTATTCCAACAAGGCTAGTCGGCTGTCAGCTGGGCATTAGTACTTTCCGATCTTGTCACTCTGGCTGCAGAGCAGTTTATACCATTCACCTTCAGTAAAATCTAGTAATTATGGCAGAATCCTGAATGGTGCTGGATATTATGCTCCCAAGCAGTTACAAAAATGCTATAAATGAGATTGATCTTTTCAGTGATCTGACAGATGGATAGTAGAGCTGATCTCTGACTGAGTGCTGCACAGTTGGTAGGAGCCCATACAACATAACACTTTTACTTAGAACATGTTTTGTTTTGTAGATTAAGGACATTAGCTGTGAATGCTGGCACCGCGGGACTTCATTCACATTGTAAAAATAAGTGCAGCTGTGATATATTGAAGGAACAGTTTATACACTACCAACATGTAGTCATATTATTAATGCTTGCTGTTCCACGTATATACTTGATGCGTAATTAATATGAAAATAATTGTCATTACATACGCCTGTAAGTGGAAATTTACACATGACTCTCCACCTCAAAGGTAGTTGATTTAATCGATTGCCAATTTTTCAATCATGAAATATTCCTATAAGGCCCCATTCAGATGTCTGTGCTGCACATTCATGTTATATCATTTTTTTCAAGTATACAACACTTACCCACTATAATTGTCACAACTCTGTTGTCGGGTGTCAAAGGACTAAGGGCTCCTTCCCGTCCCTAATGCTAGGGGCACCCTACTCGCCCTGTTCCCCAGATTATTTCTGCTGGTGAAGAAGCCAGGGTCACATACCTTGTCTTAGCTTCTGAATCCACCCTCAGTTTGTACCCTTACCCCACCCAGGGAAGAGGGCAGTAGTAGTGTACCGCAATACACCAACCAGACTAAAAGAAAGGTAATTATCATACATTCAAAACCTAGCAACATCCACAGATAAATCCACCAAACGCCTTCTCCATTAACAACCACCAACAACCTCCAGCCATGCAGCATAAGCTTTCTCTGACAATGAGTTCTAGCGAGGGCCCAGATTATTTACGAGATGGGAGAGGTTAACAGTGAACAGTTGAGACTTAATGTAGGAAAGCTTCCAGGAGTTCTCAACTGAGCAGATTAACCCCTGCACTGCTAAAGGAAACTTACATAATTTAATATGAACATGAAGTGCTTCTAATCAGGACAGGAGTAGGAGAAATCAGATGCTGTGGTTTCTGGCTTCTCTCTATCTCGTTAAACCTGTGACAGTAATCTTTGGTGCTATTCATATATCCATGTTTTTTTCATGAACTGTGTGCATGTGCAAAATTCTCAGTCATGTCTGTTTTTCCCGGTATAATGGATGATATGGACCTATACAAGTCTATGAGTCACATATAGCATACAGAAGGCATCAATGTACAATCCGTGTGTCATCCGTATATTGTCTGTATTTAACATTGCAAACAATAGGAAAAGCTTTGTAATTTATCTATCCATCGATGAAACAAACTGATGGTAAAAAATGGACACACAAATCAATCACTGATCCAAAAGACTCATGACACCGGTACCATTTTTTGACGTATGTGACTGAATGTGTGAATGAGGTTTAAGGGTAATATTGAAAAATTAATGCTTAATACTGAAAGTGAAACTTTTCAACTTCACTACACTGCACTTTACTAATTTTAGTAGTAATAATTAAAGTCCTTATTTAGTTACTTATTGGAAAGTTAGAATCAGTTGCCATTAAGAAAATTCTGAACAGGGTAATACTGGAAAACACATCTACGGATCCAGTCACATGCATAAAAACGTGTTGTTCATGTAAAATGTAAATGCACACAAGTGAGAGATTCGTCCATAATTGTCACACTAATTCTTTTACTAGTCTATTATAATTATAGATCAAGCTGGATAGAGAGAGAAAGAAGACTGTTCATAACTCATAGTAATTGTCTTACTGTAATACCACCTTTTTTAAAATTATGCCTCATCAGCAATTAACTGATCATCAATGATCTTGTTACTAGCTAGTAAAATAACTGATATAGCCGGAGTCCCAAGCAAGAAAATTCCCTCTATTGTTTCCATATGACTTAAAGGGTTATTATCATGTTATGGAATTGGTATACTTAGACAGTATGAAAATAAGCAAGTTTGCAAATGACTTGCTTTTTTCTTTCTGCTAGAGTTCTCCTGCTATGTGCCACATCTTCACCTGGACCTGTGACATCTAGTTCAGTCACTAGGCACCATCATATTCTTTCTGTGGGCGGTGCTAGTGATGGAGGAGACATCAGAACCAGAAGCTCCAGGTAGTGCAGGGTCTTTCCTAAAAGAGATGCTAATGAGGCTTGGATCTATCGTGCTGCCCAGTGCCTGTGCTATCTAAAAGGAGTACTCACTGCTGTGACCAATAGAATGGCAACAGGAACAGAATAGCCGGTCTCAGGAGCGCAGAAGGAGAACACAGACACCAGTTAGGGTAAAACCACAACTTGTTTCAACGGCGTGCGCCGTCTTCTTCAGGTGGATTAATAGAATGGCACTACACTCCTCTTTAACTCCAAGCAGTATGCTGATTTAGATCATAATGGCTCTGCATCAGTCCTGTTAATCTGCTCATGTTCTGACTGTTTGATTTCAATTTGTTAACCTCAGCCCTAATTTGACAAGTCTCCTGCCTGAAGATTCTGCTCCTGTCCCTAACCTCCTGATGTTAATGTGGCTTCATAACCATTCTCTGCTAGCATGCTCCACAGGTCAGTAGCTACTCTGTGGACTCAACTCAGGGCCCCCCGTGTAAGTTCATGTTCCTTGTACAGCAATTAAAAGGTAAAGGCCAGGGCAACCCCTGGGATCTGGTAGATGGAGTGACAAGCATTAAGTCTGACCTTTTAAGCCCTATTAAAAGTTGCTTGGCTACCATGTTGCTGGCCCCCGGAACATTATGAGAGCTTTTTTCTCACATAGTTTACAGCTCAGACTGGCTGAGTAAGTGCAGTGGCTACATTCCAGACTGAAGATTTAACTCCTGTTTTCCCAGCCACCTCTCCCTATCACAGTAATTTCTATACAGCAGTTAACTGCTCACCTCTAACCTGAAACTGTTGTAAGTAGTCCTGCAAAATCTTAAGCCCCTGGACCCCATATGTTCTTTCAGAGCAGTTGTCATAATCACTGCTCTCACTTTCCAGAGCAATGTGCATGTTCAAAGACCCAGTTATCTTTATATGCAGATACAAATATCAAAAGACTGACCGTCACGTCCAAACAGAAATCAGGTGTGTACTGGTGCTTACTAAGAGTAGCCATCTCCATATATAACTAACAAAATAAAGCTGTACTCTGTAGTGCCTTAGCATGAAAACATGAAATATATGAAATTTGAATTACTGCTCCAGAAATTAGGACAAATTAAGAGTATTCTCAATGTATATCATTTTCTAGAACAATAATGCAATTACAATTTCTTATTTCACGTTTGCATGCTATGGAGCTACAGAGTAAAGCTTTATATGCAGATACAGTGATAACAATATAGACTTCAGAACATGAACACCGACAGACCTGAGTGTCTCACATTTTCAGAAAATTACTGACCAGAACTGTCACTAAACGAGGAGTTCCTGTTCAACCGTCAACAGCCATTCTGAAATGAATTTTCAAAGTTAATACACCAGTCTCATCAGGCGGGAGAAATCAATATAATAATGTATATACTTTGTATTTTGTATTGTGAAATCTATCAGCAGATCAACTTTCAGGTGGCATCTCTGGAGTTTTGTTCTCAATGTGGGGGGTTTGCTAGAAAACTCGATACTTTAGGGAAAATACATTATAACTATATCTAACTTATTAGCCATTTGCAGATTTAGGATTTGGTATCATGAACATTTGGGATTAATACAATATTATATGTACCATAAAATGATTCCATGTTTTCTGCATATAATAAAAACTGATTTTTAAATTCCTGTACCTTACAGTATAATTGTCTTATAATAATCCCTGCTAACACATTTTCATACTTACCATATTTTATTTTTTCTTATTAATAACACTTTTTAAACACATTTTGGTGTAATTTATTAGCTAAATGAGATATTTCCAGCATTTTGTGTATTTTTGATTTATACAGAATCTCCAGGCTATAGTACGATGAACAGATGGTCGTAATTATCGTGAACAGGTTCAGCCATTGCTGACTTCAGATCTCTCATCTCAACAGATCTTTCTTGAGGGCATCTAAAGTAACTTTTACTTGCCATGAAACCTACGTAAATGGAATTTATGAATGAATATTGTCAACCTGTGTTTCATGAAATTACAAAACAGCCGTTAATCCCATGCTATAAAGAGTGAGAAGGAAATTTGCGGATAATTTAAAGGCTATAAAAACGAACATAACTCTGGAGACCTAAAGTGAGCAGTTAGGTTACAGCATTCTGGCATACTGAGAATCATAGCCGGCATGAGACCATGGAGAAAATTAGTTACACACAACAATGCACTGTACATTTATAACATAAGGTTTGCCAGTGGCTTTCGCTAAATTACCATTTGCTTTCTTTTTATTCCAGTCTGGTTACTTTTAATTGATTCCCATTTCCCTACTCTAACGTCTACATGTTCTAAAAATATTAAATGAGGCTAAAATGCTAAAAGAACCAGCATTCACTTTTAGTTTACTTGGGGAAAAACTAAGCTAATTGTCATTTTTTATAACTTTTTTTGCATAAATCAGTTAAATCTGAATATATGAAATATTATTATGGGGATAAGCTGCATTTTCCTTATCTACAACCTATCCTGTAGCTCCCTTTTACCTTCAGTAACCTCCTCTATACCAAACACCCTTTCCAAAGTAAATTCAACACAGGATGAGGAGAAGCTGCCGCAGAAGGTTCTCGCCCTCATTTTTTGTTGATCTTCATTTACGTAGTCTAGCAATCCATATAATTTGTGACCCATTTCTTTATGGAAGGCTGAACGAAAAAATTTGAGTTGTACTTTTACAAATCTGTAAATTGTCAACAGATCTTCCTAAATCTGTACTGTTCTACAACAGACGTCTTGTAGCAGTTTCTTCTACAGTATGAATAGTGGTACATACTGCCATCTTTTGGAAAATATGTCATTAATTGGGTAGTGTTTTAGAGCAAATGCATTTTTCTGATTGAAATTATTATTCAAATTATTAGAAGTAAGCAGAGTTGGGCAAAAAGATTCTAGCGGCCATTTTGATAGTTCGGTGGCCACTGGACCAGAGCCCTGTGAAACTCTTCCTACCTGTTTTCATCCCTGTGCCTCTTCTGATTAATAAAATCAACAGCCAGGAAATGGTATGTGGGACACACAAGATGAAATCTTCTGTTTGGTAGACCTTGCAAGATGTAGTCGTTACACAAATGACATGGTGACTACTAATCAGAAGGTGTGGCGGGGATGCTGGCAGGTAGGAGAAGCTTTGTAGGGTTCTAGTGTGGTGGCTGCATGGTTTCTGGACCTGGATCCTGCAAATCTTTATGCTCAACTCTTGCAGTATTAGTGAAAGTGTAATAAATCCTTCATTTCCTTGGCCAATGCTACAGCTGTAATTTCCAGTATCCTATGGATTGCAAAGGGTAAATGTAGACGACACCATGGCTATCATGTAAGAATGTAATAGAAATAACAAATCTGTAACTGATTGCAACTGAAGCACTGAATCTCTGTTTTGGCTCATTCAGATGTCCGTTTTCTCATCCGTGTGCGATCTGTATTTTTCACTCATACCTGTGGTAGCTTATAAGATAGCTCATGTGTTCGAATTCTTCTGCACAAAAGCAGGAAACTTGTCTTGATCCAAGTGTCAGATCATTAATGCAAGTCTATAGGGCAATAAAGAAAAAACAGACAGCACTCGGATGCCATCTGTATGCTGTACGTTTTTCATGGACTGACATGAGAAGCTGGAGAAGTTTTTTAAATTGATGAAATTATGACCAAACTCTGTTGCTAATAACTAACCAAACCCTGATAATACTCTGATCAAAAACACTGGTGACACTAGGACCTTTATTTGCATCAAGAAAAATCTCTATCTTCTGAATGAGCCTTTAATCTGCTAGAGAAGTATGAGCTGAGATATTGCAGTTAACAATATTCAAATTAATGGAGCTGAGCTCCAATATGAGACATAGCTCATGGACAAGAGTGGCAGGTTTTTATGGCCTATCCTTAGGATAGATCATCAAAGTCAGATTGGTGGGGGTGCGACACCTGGCACCCCCAGCAATCAGCTTTTCCCAGTGTCGGTGGTGACCGGAACTTCTCAGTTACAGAGTGGCCCACCACAGCTCTGTCAACAAAAGAGCAGCCACGGCCCGGTACTGCACATCCACCCCCTATTGATTTGAATAAGGGGCAGATGTGAAGTAACCAGCCCCACCCACTGTTCAGTCGACATTGCTGTGCTATGCAGCTCCATAACTGAGAAGTTCCAGCTGCCACCAACACCGGGAAAAGCTGATTGGCAGGAAGTCACAACCCCACCGATCCAACGTTGATGACCCATCCTAAGGATAGGCGGTCACTGTTAAAGTCCCGGACGGTTGTCCCTTAATGCTCTGATCCCATTCCTTTATAAATAGAGGTATAAAAACCTACCATGTGATGAGATGATTCAGTAGTCACTATAACATAATGTAGCCAAACCTACATATAGTATATGGAAGTGTGCCTGCTCTGGGGATTACGTGGTTAATGCAAAAGAATGCAACATTTCAACTGATATTGTGTATTGACTCATATCTGTGTTGGGGATATGAATGTGTTAATAAAGATAATGCAGATTTTTTTTTTTAAGTATAATGTATTAGCGTCATATTGCACATATATCAAAAAGAGGATAGTGAGAAACATCCCAGAAAACAACATCTAACAAATATAATTTAATTCCTCGACAGCGCAACATAGAGATCAGATGGGAGGGAGGCAGTGGACTTTATCTGGACTTCCAAAAGACAATTGTCACTGCACCATACAGGAATTTTAACAAAAATGGCTTTGAGGGATATATACTGAGATGGATAGAAAACTCTCTTGGCGGAAGAAGACTGAAGGTCAGTATAAATGTCGCTGCGAGTGACGCATCCTGCGTGTTCTTGTACAACACAACCAGTGTATAGATATGAGCGAATGGATTCACCGGATCTGATTTAGCTGATTGGTCACTTCACTCATTCGCCAACGTGTAAGGTACAATGGGAAAAACAATTTGCTGAAAAGTAAAATCAAGGGAACCAGTTCACTCATCTCTTCTTGTGAATCTAACGTTAAACTAAAGTCACATGAGCTCTGAGAAAAATAAAATGATATGTCAGGATGTAGATGGTTGTGTAGTTTTTTACAATCATGTGTGGAAATAACAGATTTAAGAGTCCAAATGTTGTATTGAATCTCCCAGCCATGTATTCAAGTGCAGGCTCAGACAACAGGGGGTTTAAGTGCAGGGACAAGTACAAAGGTCCCTTTTTCTCTAAAATCCCAACATAGCTCACCTCCCTCTTGTGTCTCTAGCAAGCCCCATACAAACAAGCCAATTTCTTCGGTGGGATGAAGTCCACTGGTAATGTAGCTGGAAGCCATCGTTATTTTTTTTATAATACCTCTATGACTGCGGAGACCCCACCCAGCATAACCATGATCCCTCCACACATAACCCTTAAAACATACAAATAAGACAAGAACACTATAATTGATGGGTGAAGGTCGGTCACAGCTTTTATTAATTCATTTCTTATAACTGTCAACATATTTTTTAACCACTTCGAAAGGCACATAAAATTAATTAACCACGCTCGCCACCAAATGCCCTGTTGTCAATTCACAGGCACGTCAGCCGACGAGCCGTACCCATGTGTCCTTTCTTTAAATCCCGCTGTGACTTGCATCTAAAATAAATAAAATACCAATGTTACAAAACAAACATTAAAAAAGGGGAGGGAGGGTGGGAAAAGCACCTCCGGGACCCACTGAAAATGAGGGAAGGAGGGGGAGAGGAAAATAACCCAGCGTTATATAGCCCATTAACATGAAGGGGGGGGGAGGGATAGTGAGTCACTCATAATGATTGGCCCGCAACCATGTTAAAGCACCGCCCCCTTATAACTATTAAACTGTGTGTAGGGACAACACTCAATGACATGGAAACCAGTGAGGACAAGAGGCACCGCAGTCAGAGGCACCATTCTTATTCAGTGCGGTGCCTGCCATTAGTACTAACATATCTGGAATACTGTATTCTCTCAGTAACATAAGGCAGTATTCCCCAACCATATGTGTCTCCCCAGCTGTTGGCAGCTGCAGATATTATTGTGTTACCAGGGATGTTATAATAATGCTGAAACTCTGTGTTATGATTAAAACCAACATTTTCAATTAAAGGGTTAATTTCATGTCAGGCCTTTTCTGGCTCAGACAGGAATATGTGTGTCTATGAGCCGGCCACGGATGGACTGGGACTCTGGAGACATCAAGTGATCTGCACAGCTCTTTCCCCATAACTCCTATAGAATGAACAGGAGTTACTGGAGCGCATAGCAACTTACATTGTTTCCAAACATCTGAAGTCCAAAATGGCATAGGTGGCTGTGCTGTTCTGTGTCCATATCAACTATTATGGAAGTTATCAAAATAGTGTAGCACAGTCCACTCGAATATTTCCAGAGCCCTGACTCATTACAGTCAGCTCATAGACAGGTATTCCTTTCTCAGCCATTTATGAAGATAAGTCATATCAATTAGTTATATCATTATATATTATATATATTTTTTTTAAATGGAACCTGTCATGTAAAATAAGTCAATTAACCTGCAGATATGGGTTTAATCTTTTAATAGCGGTCTTAAACCATACAGCCACCACACTGAGAGCCCCTCTGCCAGGAGGAAATTAAATGTATCCCCCTCGGCAGCGTTCAGCAATTGTTACAGGGGTGCTGCCGTCACGTTTCAGTCACCACTCAGTGCATAGGCAGCAGCAGCTGTAACGGTACTCTCATCACTGACTGTCAGCCAGCCCTAATGCTGAGCCTGCTGCCAGTCAGTGTTGGGGCGTAGTTACAGCCGCTGCTCTCTATGCACTGAGCGGTGACTGAAACCGCGCTAGCATCAATCCCTGTAACAAATGCCGAGCGCTGCCAGGAAGAATAAATTTAATTTCCTCCCGACAGCGGGGCTCTCAGTGCGGTGGCCGCGCAATGTCAGAATGCTAATTACTTGCAGATTAACCCCATATCTGCAGGTTAATGATGCTATTTTGCATCACAGTTTCCCTTTGAATTGACTCACAGCCTACAAAAGTTTAGGTACTACTGACGTGTCATGCTGGGGCACATTCTTCTAATAAAGTAAATAATAATTAACCTTAGTACTAATACATTTCCATATAAATATTCTGTTACTACATGTCAAGAAAAAGCCCCTGTAAGTTCTGTGACCATACCTGAAGTTATTAATAGGCATCTATTTCTGAGATGTAATCCCTTTAAGGCTGCTATGATGCTACTGAGCAAATAGCAGAAAAATCTCTTGCCATACACACTGATGTCTCCACATACTTTACTGACCAAAGGAGTTTTTTTATTGTATGTATGCTGGGATACATCAAGATCCGACAGACCCAACTTTATTGAAAGCTGCAAGCTTTATTTTATTATTATAGTTAATATTATTTATTTTTAGAACACCTTTGATTCCATGTTGCTCTACATGTAAAAATGAGTTAACATACAAAATACAAATTACTATGAACAAACTGACAATGACAGAGTGGTACAGAGGGGGAGAGGGCCCTGCCCTCGTGGGCTTACAGGCTGCAGTATTTTTCTATCTATCTATTCATCCATCCAGTGCAAATACACTTGGGCGCGCAAATCTGCCGGTAGCTTCTTTTGCAATTGCTGACCAATGACGTCCCAAATATTTTTGACAGGAGACAAGTCTAGAGACATTGCAGGTCATGGTAACAAGTTTAGACCATGCAGTCTACTCACAGTAGCACGAGTAACTTGCGACCTGGTCTTGTGTAGAAAAATGACTCCTGGGATGTTTTAAAGAAATGGCTGTATCACTGGTTCCATAAATGATCCATTCTGTACTGCAAGTAAAACTAGATGTCAAAACAAGCCTAAGGCATCAATTAGTGTCTACACAAGACAATCAGAAGGTGTTTGCATGACATTGGACTATAAGCCAGATGTCAGGTGGTCCATTGACCTTACAACACTTCTCTCAAAGGGTATCATTATGCACAGCAAGACAGCTATGGAGGGGGATAGGAGGTTTATCATCTTCAGCAAGAAGTCCTGTTTTTGTCTTGAATGCTATGATATCCTGACATTGGTCTGGAGGACATGTGTACATAACCATGAAGAGGCTTTCACAAGGGAATGTCAGACCAGTCCTACTCCTGGAATTATAGTGTGTGGTGCATAATGTATGGTAGCCTAACCCCTGTGGTCTTCATTCCAGGTACACTAACAGATCGGCATCACAATGATCTGGTTGTAGAACCAGTGGCATGGCCATCTCTCCAAACTTTTCACGGGCCGTTCTTCATAGTACAACACAAAGTTGCATGTTGTTCTTGCTACTGTGAACAGCCTGCGTGGCTTAAACTTGCCACCATGGCCTGCAGTGTCTCCAGTCTTCTCTCACTTTGTGCACATCTGGGTCATCAATGATCGACAATTGAAAAGGGAGCTGCCAGCAGCAGACCTTCATGATTTGCCTGCCCATGTACATGCAGGGTAACAGAACATTCCTCAGACAACCATTAATAACCTCATGGATTATTGACTGCAGATGTGCAAATGTGTGTATATCTGTGCATGCCACTCATACTTGATACTAAATAAGTCAGGATGTTATGAAAATCGTGTTTCCATTTTCTCTTTATTTGCATTTCAGTAGCATGTCAACTGATCCAGTGATTAATATAATTGTATGACATTACCTTTTGCTGTTGCAATTTCAATACTTCAATGTTGAGTTGTGTATATAGTGTGTGTGTGTATATATATATATATATATATATATATATATATATATATATACTGTATATAAATATATATATATATATATACTGTATATAAATATAGTAGTGTAAATTTAGCCTTATAATATTATGATGCATATTTCTAAGCTGCTTTCACCAGTTTAGTAAAAAGGAACATTCAAAATAGTTTATTGGGCTGGTTTAAAATTAGAGACAGTTCAAAATGACTTTTCCCTTTGGAACCAATTTTCAAATGAGAAATTTACTCGTCTGAAACACATTAGTATGTAAAAACCTATGACTGAGAATCCCACGACTTTGTTCTACAACCTGTGCACAAGAGAGACAATTAAAATGAAATGATGTTGAATGTTTAAACTTTAAAATGTGTTCCAAGCGTTCCTGCTGGATATGATGTGAATGTCATAACGGTGGATGGTTTATGTGGTGGAGTTGGACAGGTGACCAATAGATGACTGGTGTCTATTTTTTAGACAAATACAAAAATATATATCAGCTCTAAAACAACAGGTAAAGGCTCATTTGGACATTAGTTTTTCTCATATAAGTGCTAACAACATGTTTCACAGACAGCACTCCCCATTGATACCCTATAGGGTAGTTCACGTATTCCATTTTTTTCTTCTGACCCAGTAGTCCACACAAAAGCATCGAGACTTGCCCGATACTGATCTGGGTATTGGATCAACTAGGCAAATGCAAGTCTATGAATCCATGAAAAAAATCATGCAGGCAGCACTCGGATGCCATACATGTGCTGTCCGTTTTTCACGAACTGTTAGATAGAAGGGATAAGCCAATAGCTTCAGATAACTCCTTATCTGAATAGCTATAGTGCTTACTGAATAGCTGCATCAGGAACCCGGATAACTGGAGCGCTCCCGATAATCAGGTGTCCGGTGCCGCAGCTGCAGGTGTCGTTGCTGCGTGACAGTCACAACACATGCATGGAGAGCCTGTTTGTTAGTGATGAAACTCAGACCATTATTTTAGTCAATGAAAAAGATCTCTGACGTTTGACGTAGCCCTAATAGTAAGTTAGGTATAGTACAGAGATGATCACCAAAATTTGTAAGATATTTATATGGATGCTGGACTATTTAAACAAATGAAAATACATACTGAGTAGATGGACAGATACTAAAGGATTTTACTTGTGAATACTTTAGAGGGATTTTCCGTGATTTTGGTTTTTTTTGTCTACATTGCTATGAACTTATCAGTAGGCAGTTGCTAACTACCTATCTGTTGTGCACTGCGACGATCTCTGCCAGCTAAGGTGGCACATCTCTGACTTCATTTGACCTCACATCAACAGAACAGTTCTTTCTCTTCTGGTCTGCGCTGTTGATGGGGCGTCAATAATGCTGGTTGACAGCCGACTTCACGCAGGGATGCCAATCAGCATGATCTTAGCAGTGTCACCTCATCGACAAAAGCAGAGTGGAGAAGAAGAAGCTGCTCTGTTGACGTGATGTCTTTGGAAGCAGGTATGTGCGGTCCATGACTGGTCTGAGTCGGAGCAGATCATCGCAAGACAGAACAGACAGGTAGTTAGCAACTACCTGCCAGTAATTTCTTAGCACCATAGCCACAAACAATCCCCAAATCCTGGATAATCCTTTTATATGATAGGCTTGAAGTCACTAGCGTTCACTCCCACCAAATTTCTGGTAGAAATTGAATGCATCTGAATGAGATTGCTCTGCCAGCATGCACATGGAGTTCAGCAAGCCCAACTCAGATGAATGAATCTCAGTTGAATGGATCATTACAACTAATCAGCCATACGTGAATTTATCCTTAGGAGGACAAAACTGACACTCAATGAGGAGGAAAACTCAGGTTCAAAAGAAGTAAAATGAATAAAGAATAGCACCGTCATATACAAAATATTGTTTTAGAAAGGCAATTCCTTAACCCATTGGTCCAGATCTAAACACCACAAGTACATAGTGATTGTAGATTAAGGCCACGTGCACACGTTGCAGAAAGTGGTGCGGATTTTTCCGGACTGATTTTGGTAAATCCGCAGGTAAACGGCACCGCAGGTAAACCGCATTTTTTGGCGGATTTTGTGCAGATTCCACTTGCGGTTTTACCTGCGGATTCCTATTATGGAGCAGGTGTAAACCGCTGCGGAATCTGCACAAAGAATTGACATGCTGCGGAATAAACAACGCTACGTTTCCGCGCGGTTTTTTCGCAGCATTGGCACTGCGGATTTTGTTTTCCATAGGTTTACATTGTACTGTAAACTCATGGAAAACTGCTGCGAATCCGCAGCGACCAATCTGCTGCGGATCCGCAGCACAATCCACAACGTGTGCACTTACCCTAAAGCTTGTTTACATGCTATGATTTCACACATTTTTTAACTTGTGCTTTTTTGTCATAGCAAAAAAACCTACAAAGTTTACAATACCAGCAAAGTGCGTTCTGTAATCAAATGCTGATTATGTTTTCCTTGTGGAATGGAACCATTAAAACATTTTTTTTTACGTTTGTAGCATGTCAATTCTTTCATAGTTTTTTTGCAGCATTTTTTAAAACTTTCAAATAAATGGGAAAAACACAAGAAAATACACTTAAAAAATGCAGGCAAAAATGTGTCTAAAATGGGCATATTTTGTGCAGTGTTTTTCCTGTCATTTTTTGACTTTGTGTAGCAGATTTTCCTTCTGCAAAAAAACAAATGTGTGCACATACCCTTCTGTTGTATTCTGTAGTTTTGTGTACGATTTTTGCAAAGACTATAAAAAAATTGTCCTTTGCTGCAGAAATTTGAGACAGTATTTCACATCACATATCGTTTACTGTCTGTTAGATGTCACTGACGCTCCAAAACGTGATGTGTTAGAACATGTCAGGAACCTTAGCTCCCGTAATGGAAATGTCAATTTCACACTAACCAGGTAGTATAATGGATGTAAAATGACTAAAACACGTAGTAAACTGAATCCTATAAATGTAAGCACATGAATGATACGTCTTCTTCAGCAATAATGAAACTGTTAGGAACACATTACAACCATATGACCCTTATTAGTCGCAGTCCCTCCACAATTTAATAACTTTTACACAAATATCTATGTTGTGCGATTCTGCATTTCCAACATGTGAAGAGTGGACAAGTCTACTTATATTAACCTGTTAAGAACTGGGCCATTTTTCCCTATTCCAGACAACACATTCTTTATTTTAACGTACAAGTGCTTTTAACGGCTTTGAAAAATGTTCTCATTCAATGTTAAAATAATTGAACTTCATTTTTATGTCATTTTTATATTCTTTTTTTGGCTGATATTGGGAAAGCCTGTCAAGAATTTTTTTTAATCTATTGGACATAATCTTTTTTTATTTTGATGGGGCGTGGCTAGAAACAATGATTTAGGAGAAGGACCAACTGGCCGATGGGCGTCTCTGGTCTTGATCCAGCGCCTCCTCTCTTCTTACGATCGCTGACCTCCTTCCCTGCTTCATGCGGATGACGCATCCAACGTCATCCACAGTGTCCCCCATCACGCTCCTGCGCAGACACTTCTCTGCCCTGCCGATGTGACAGGTTCCCTTTATTTCATGTCTTTTAGCACTTACAGTAAAACTCTGCTGAATTACTGTACATGAGGGGTGTTGGCTCCAGGACATATACTGCTCTGCTGATGGGCCAGATGCTGCTAAAAAAGCTATAATCAGAAAATAACATATTTCATAAAAAAAATTCACATATCACACTCTATTAAAAAAAAAAGGAATCTTGGAATTTTTCACACTGACTGTTAGGGCTTTTTTTAGACTCTAACTTCCTGTTCATTCCACATAAAACAGACTCTGGACTCTATCTTTGTATTGAAGTATCTAGCGAGCATGCGTCACCTGTTGTTGTAATCCTGCCTCTGAGGAGTCTGTTGAAAACTTTTCCTGATAGAACAGAAAATATGAGTCTAAAAAGAGGTCCCAGTAGCCAGTGTGAAAATTGCAAGATTACTATTGTTCCTTTTTTAATAAGATTGTAAAATGGATAAAAATAACATTGTCAAAAATTTTAAAAATACATTGAACACAAATACTTAATTTTTAAACAATAGATGATTCTCTGATGATAATTTCCATTGAAATACAGAGAGGGTCAGTTGCTTAAGGTTTTCTACATATGTGTTGATAAAACAATGAATGGAGTAAAATACAACAAATGTAATAAGTTATGCTTCTTAGTAAATTCATCACAGGTTTAGTGTGTCTGTGCCCTAAAAAATATGCAATTTGCCAATTATGTGTGGCTGTAGTATATTGCTCTCTGATTAATGCCATTTTCTCCTGTAACCTATAGTTATTTGTCAGGCCTTGGGATGCTATGCCTCCTTGTGCTTTGCCCAGTTTTAAAATGTCAAGAGTAAGGTAAAAAGGAAGGGAAAAAAATCACAAATTTGGGGGTAAAATATGTGTGCCAAAATTGCATCTCTTTTTCCAAGCAGAAAACTGACACAAGTCACATAATAAACGTCTTTAAATTGTGAAAATAATATTTTTACCTATGTGTTTAAAAAAAAAATACATGATTTTCAATATTCAGGTTGTTTAATATTTGAAGTATTTATTGGAAATTGCCAAATTATCACAGATGGTGTTCATTACAAATCCTCTTTCTTTAAAGGAAAGCTGTCATCAGAAAATAACCTATTTTTGCAATGTTTTTTTTCCATATCACATATCATTAAAAATAAAAAATAGAAATCTTTCAGTTCTCACACTGGTTTTTTTTTAACCCCTTAGTGACAGAGCCAATTTTTACAATTCTGACCACTGTCACTTTATGAAGTTATAGCTCAGGAATGTTTCAACGTATCCCACTGATTCTGAGATTGTTTTTTTGTACTTCATGTTAGTGGTAAAATTTCTTCGATATAACTTGCATTTATTTATGAAAAAATCTGAAATTTGGCAAAAATGTTGAAAATTTTGCAATTTTCAAACTTTAATTTTTTGTACCCTTAAATAAGAGAGTGATGTCACACAAAATAGTTAATAAACTAAATTTCCCACATGTTAACTTTACATCAGCACTATTTTGGAAACATAATTTTTTTTGTTAGAACGTTATAAGGGTTAAAAGTTGACCAGCGATTTCTCATTTTTCCAACATAATTTACAAAACCATTTTCTTAGGGACCTCCTCCAATTTGAAGTGAGTTTGGAAGGTTAAAATATTAGAAAATGCCCAAAAGTGACATCATTCTAAAAACTGCACCCCTCAAGGAGCGCAAAAGCACATTCAAGAAGATAATTAACCCTTCAGTAGAACTAAAGCAATGTGGAAGGAAAAAATGAACATTTTACTTTTTTCACAAACAATTTACTTTGGAACCATTTTTTTTATTTTCACTTGGGAATCAGGAGAAATTGGACCACAAACATTGTTGTGCAATTTCTCCCGAGTTCGCCGATACCATGCATATGGGAGAAAGCCACTGTTTGGGTGCATGGCAGGGCTCAGAAGGGTGGGAGCACCATTTGATTTTTTGAACGCAAAATTGTCTGGAATCAATGGTGGCTCCATGTCGTGTTTGGAGACCCCCTGATGTACCTAAACATTGGAAACCCCTCAATTCTAATTCCATCCCTAACCCCAACACACCCCTAACCCTAATCCCAACCCTAACCACAACCTTAACCCTAAACACACCCCTAACCCTAATCTCAACCTAACCGTAATCCCAACCATAGCCACAACCATAACCACAACCCTAACCCCAACACAACCCTAACCCCAACCCTAACTCTAGCCCCAACCCTATCCCAACACTAACCCCTGGTAGCTGAGACCCTGGAGAATTTCCGACGCTGGGGGGCACTATACAGTTATTTTTCAGCACTGTTAAAAAGCGGCGCTGAGGAATAAGTACCTTTAACTGCCGCCGTTAAAAGGCATAGCAGCAGTCGTTAAGGAGTTAAACTCTTACTTGTTGTTGTTCCAGGAAGTAACACATAAATATTAGCCACAATGAACATATCCTGATCCTATCTATTTTTAAAGCATCTATTGAGTGTGTGCTAAGGTCATTGTTAAGGGAGGGGGCGGAAGGTCATCTGTGACATTGCCTATTGTGAATGGTGGATCTTGTGTCATCAGCTGTGTATAGAGATCATTGTAATCCTGCATGTAATAATATGGAGCCTTGCTAAAAACTTCCTGAAAAAACAGGGAGATCAAGTCTAAAAAAAACCCAGTGCCCAGCATGTAAATGGCAAGATTGCTAATTTATTTTTAAACAAAGATTGTGATATGAAAAAAAGTATTACCAAATTATTTTTTAAAGATATATATAACACAAAAAACAGATTTTCTGATCATACCTTCCCTTTCACCCCTTACCAACATCCGCCATACATGCACAAGTCGCTAGCGGGTGTATGGAGCAGCTCATGGGGTGAGCTTGCCACATTCTCAGCAGGTAATGGCTGTGTGTTACAGCCAGGACCTGCCTCTAACAACTTACGATTGTTAACCTGTTAAATGCTGCTGTCAAATGCTGATAGTGGCATTAATAGCATACCAGCGTGGGGGCACATCATTCTATGTGCCCATCAGCATGTCCATGACGTGATCGTAATTCGCCAATGGGTTGCTATGACAGCAGGGCGTCTGTTGAAGAGCATTATGGAGCTTCCTTGAAACCCTGAAGTGTGGCCTGGCTTTTACTATATGCAGCAATATGGTATTGCTGCATGTAGCACAAGCGATCAGTTCCAAGTCCTCTAAGAGAACTAATAAATACAGTGAAAAGTAAAAAAAAAAAAAAGGGGTTTTAAAAAAATATGAAAAAATCACAAATTCAAATCCCCACCTTTTCCACCATTAAAAATAAACATGATAAAACCATTTTAAAACCATATATATATGTGGTATCACCGTGTTCATAAAACTAAGATCTATCAAAATATAAAAAGCAATTAACCCAATTTATATACACCGTAAATGGAAAAAAATTCCAGATTGCCAAAATTAAGTTTTTTTTGGTCTTTGCAATGCCACTAAAAAGGTTGTAACAAGCGAGCAAAATCTATCCCAAAATGTTGATAATAAGATGTCGTCTTGCCCTGCAAAAAACAAACTGACACACAGCTCCATCAACTGAAAAATTAAAACGTTATGGGTCTCAGAAAATGGCGACACAACCCCAAAATTGTTTGGGGGGAAAACTTCTGATTTTGTTTTTTCGCCACTAAAATAATAATAAAAATTGGACATATTTGGTATCATTGTAATCTTAGTATTGAGCAGAATCATATTGTGAAGTCATTTTTACCACACAATGTACGCTGTAAAAATAATTCCCAACAAACAATGTCAGAATTGCTTTTTTTAATTCCACTTCACTTGGAATTTTTTCCCTGTTTTCCAGTACACCATATGGTAAAATGAATGTTCTAATTCAAAAGTACAACTTGTCCTACAAATAACAAGTCTTCATATGTCTATGTGGACAATAAAATAAAAAAATTAAGGCTCTGTAAGAAGGTGAGGAAACAATGAAAATGGAAATTGGCCATGTCGGGAAAGCGTGAAGGTCACTCCGGTCTGTAGTAGTATGACTGTCTGCCTTTTGCCGCCTTCCCTAATATGGTCTATCAAACACTCTTCTTCCTATTACAATGTATGGTAATCTGCCTTGGTCCAAACAGTGAGTGTACGTAGAATTGGATGCAGGCTCATTACCATTTATGCTCCAAACCAATATTAGTGCTGAAGATCCTCCACTTCCCATTGTGAGGATTTCCAGATAATTTGCTTGCCTTCCAATCCACAATGTCATCATCTTAGTTAATAGAAAGGAAATGGACAGGTATTTCGTCTACTTCTTTCAACATTTCATTCTTACAATAACTAAGGGTTTAAGCAGCTTAGCAGAAGTAATTATGTTTCGATCTCCCAGGGAGTTTAGCTTGGTATGTTCTAGTCTTCTAGAACAAGTCTCCTAGAGAGATGTCAAGACGGCACACCAAAAATAAATGATCAGTGATTGACGCATAATAAAACAATATGTTTGGTTGTATAAATAGACAAGTGGACAGGGATATTCTCTCCTAGCTGAATTCTGAAGCTTGTTTGCAGAATCAATTTCCTGTCTCCGTGACACTGACTCCTCAGACACTCTCACTAATGCTTGCCATTTACCAGGCTTTATACACTGCAAAACAGCTCTCTAGTTATGCTATATTATTAAGCCATGTGAATGGAGAGAGTTTCCAGAGTCCTAATTACTTTTTCAAATAGTTTCCTTTACCTTTGTTAGTCATTCAGTCACATGCAGATGCCATTCAGCACTGTTATTGACCAGCTACTACTGAAAAAATCCTTTAAAACCCCATTTTAGCATTTTTTTAATTTCACTATCCATTAGTTGTAAGCGATTTATTAAAATACTTGCAGGTCACTATCTTCTAGTGTTTCCAATGCTGTTCCGGTCCCCCTCCTACATCATGTGACTACAGGTTTGACTAGGCAGCGCACACCATGGACTGTTGGTCCCTTTGTTAGGCCATGGTCACACATTCCATTTGGTCAGTATTTTACCTCAGTATCTGAAAGCCAAAACCAGGAGTTGGTGATAAATACAGAAGTGGTGACGTGTTTCTATTATACTTTTCCTGTTATTGTTCCCTCTCCTGGTTTTGGCTTACAAATACTGATCTAAAATACTGACCAAATACT
The DNA here is from genome assembly GCF_051348905.1 of Ranitomeya variabilis. Taxonomy (NCBI): domain Eukaryota; kingdom Metazoa; phylum Chordata; class Amphibia; order Anura; family Dendrobatidae; genus Ranitomeya; species Ranitomeya variabilis. The sequence goes on along the minus strand of NC_135233.1, from coordinate 835,108,711 downwards.
GAATGTGTGAACATGATCCTACTGTACATCTGTGAGAGCTTAGTTCTGAGTCTCACAGACTTAAATTGAAAAAGTATCATCTGATCCAACAGAAGAAGCGGTATTGAGTCACAGAGGTGGTCACATGATCCAAGAGAGGTCCGGAGCGGTACTAGAAGCACCAGAAGGCAGTAACCGGTAAGTATTTTAATGCATGCAATATACATACATTACTGATAGCTAATGGATGCTGAAATAAAAAGACTGGAGTGATGCTTTAAGGAAAACCGTGATCTGAGTAAGAGATGTTGAGATAGAGCCTCATGTCTCAGAATACCAAAACCTAGTTAAAGAAGCACTACCATCTATATTTTTTTAAATTAAATGCATGGATATATGCATATTCCGTAGTGTGAGTACTCACCTACTGCCGCTCTCTCCGATGTCCAGCACTGGTCTCCTGCTCGTCTTCGCTAGGCAGACTCTCCGGGTCACACTGCGCTCTACAGTGTCAGTCTATGGAGTGTCAGAACAAGGCTGTATAGACTAACATTGTAAGGCCACGTTCACACGTTCAGTATTTGGTCAGTATTTTACATCAGTATTTGTAAGCCAAAACCAGCAGTGCATGAAAAATACAGAAGTGGTGACGTGTTTCTATTACACTTTTATTCTGGTTATTCCACTCCTGGTTTTGGCTTAAAATACTGATTTAAAATATTGACCAAATACTGGATGTGTGAACATGGCTAAAAGAGACTTGCGGCTCCACACAGAGCATAGAACGAACTGGCTAGTCACAATTGTGGTGACGTCACTGAGAAATGTAGCACAAAGGCGCTGGGCACCTTTGAGAGCAATGCTAAATGGGTAGATTATTACATTCACACTACAATATATGCAAATATACACATATTTAATAAAAAAAATAGATAAGTACTTTTTAAAGAAACATGCCCATCAAAGCTTTTATCCTCTTAATATATTACATTCATCATATTATATACTGTTACTGTTACAATTGCTCATTTTGCCTTTCTACCCAATTAATTATTTTCTTTTTTCTCCTATATGTAGAAACAGGAAGTATCTTGTCCCTGCATGAATCATTCCCCTCTTCAACTCCTGACCCAGCTGCACCATCCTCTCCCTGCCCTAGACTTTTGCAGTGACTCATACATTGTACAGAGAAAACTGACCTCCTGTTTCTACATTGAGCTTAGAAGGATTCAGCTAGCCAGTTTTTAATCATGTGATGTCATAGATCTAATAGAAAAGCGAAAAATTAACTGGCTAGGAGGGCAAAATGAGCAATTGTAAGTACAACATGCTATATAATATGATGACTGCAATATATTAAGAGAATAAAAACTTTGATGAGAGGAGTGGTTCATTACGGGCAACAAATCCTAGCAAATCCTTCAAAGGCATCGAAAACCACATAGTGAGTGACGACAAAATTTCAAATGTAACATATACATTCAGAGTATCACAAAAGCATGTTTTAATAAGCTGATAATGTCAGGCTATACATAAAAAGATAAACAATATATACAGTATTTGTAGCACCCCTGTTTAACTAAACTTGCTATATATTAAAATGGTAATGGTAATGCATCACAATTTGTCATCACCCAGACCCGTAAATGTATTTAGACCCATCTATATTTTGTTCAATTACCCACAGTTGTCTCTCCGGTGTCCAGCACCGTTCTCTTCTCTGCAGACTCTGCATGACCCAGAAGTGACTTTCACAATGTAACTCTATGGAAAATCAGAATGAGGCTCCATAGTCTTTCATTGAAAAACAGACTTCCGGCTCATGCATAGAGTGTAGAATGAGCTGGCTAGTGGGAATTGCAATGACGTTACTGTGGAGCAAAGCAGAATGTACTTTGTGAGGCAGTGACTCGTGTCACAGGTAAGGGTCACTGTGTGTTCTCCCCAGGATGTGCATGTAGACCGGTGAAGTCCATAGGTGTGCATGGCAGTCACAGATTTCTGGTCTGGGTTTTCCATGTGGCTGAAAGCCACAGGTTTGTTTGTTAAAAACCCTGCAGTAAGGGGTATGGGTGTGTCAGGTGTCAGGTGCAATGTCAGTGTCAGTCTGGTGTGTGCTGGTGTGCAGAGCAGAGGCCTGCAGAGCGCTAGCCGTGTGTCTGATGCAGCACAGGCCAGCGGAGCCAGCAGCTATGGCAGCTGAATATCCTGGCACCCGCAGTGTGTACAGCAATGCAAGTCGTCCATGGTAACTGGTCTCGGATGTGGACAGTCCTGTGCCTGGAGGTGAACCGGAGGTGGATGTCCTGTGCCCGAAAGAGGACTGGCATGTGTCACAATTGCAAACAGGTGGATATGGTGCCCAGCTGCTTTTCAGAGGATATACTGGGCTGTATGCGGCTGTGTGAGTAAAGAGTCTGTGATACAGCAGTGCAGGACACCCACGGGAACTAGTCAGAGGCGGACTGGTGTCTATAGTGTCTGCAACATGTGAAGATGTGTTTGGAGACAGTAATATGGCGTGCGGTCGCCCCACGGATACTGGACAAGCAGAGGTCTGGCGTGTTTAGGGACTCTTAAAGCCATATGATGTGTAGTGCTATGAAACGGGCACTGAGACGAGATGCAACTGTGTGTATTGAACTTTGATGACATGTACTATAATATGCTATGTACCTTTATGTGTGAAGTAACACATTAAAGAGCCTTTTGTGTTTGAACTTTGTGGGTCACTGCCTCTTCACTGCGTACGGTGCTACTGCAGCATCACAACTCACACTACATTACATGCCCATAAGCACACATTTAATTTAAAAATATATATAGATGGGAGTGCTTCTTTAATTTCTCCAACTTGAATACAATCTTAGGTTCAAGAGAAAAGATTGGTTATGTAAGATGCGCAGAGCGGTAGTCATGGGTGAGGGGCTGTTGTGTTCCCATATCATGGCACCCCACAAGTAGATAATATATCGTCTCCGTTGTGCAATGTGTGAATTGGATTATACTCGCGGTTTGGCTGGAAGCCGTCGCTGACTCCACACCTTCGGATCCCAGATCAGCCACACATTGAGCAGGAGACACTTGATTCTTTTCAATCAAACTTTACTCAACAGTCCAATGTCCATCTTGGCTACAGCACAAACTGAAGTTACATTCACGCCTATGTCAGCCTGAGTTATGCCTTCCATGTCTGGCACCACTGGCCCCTAAGATACTCTGTCTAGCCCTCCTACTCTGTCTCAGCTTTCATGAGTTGTTACCCTCCTTTCTGACACAAGTCTTCTTTGGGGAGGAAAGTAAGGCAGGCTCCTCCATACCTTTTTCAGTCTGTTAGCCTCAGACATTATAGGATGAACCACTGAAATTTGTCACAGCCGTCCTCATGCTGCTCCCTTTCCATCAGTATCCACGTGACTTTCAGCCCTTTGGCCCTGAAATTCTGCTCCAAACCCTTTTTTCTGATAACATCAACAATATCTCCAAATCTAAATAAAACCAGGCAATACTTCCCCTTATATTTACCTGTGCCCCTCCTTAACCATGGCCATGCCTATCTGTATTAACTATTACCTTGCTAGACCTAACTACTTCCTTATTCTACTGTGCCGTCCACTGTACTTTCCAATCCTAACTATGCCTACATCCTTATTTCTTACCCCAATTCTTTCCTCATTCTTAGTACATTAATACACCGTTATAGAAATATATTTGACATTATTAACAAGGTACATGAGTCATCACAAAATTAATATACAGTATAAACATTCTACATCATTATTCACATCACAGCAAAAAGCATACCCATTACATTAGGAAGGGACAAAAGCATGCTTGTCCCTCACATACTCTTACAGTTACTGAGTCCTAATGAGTAACTAAAAGGGGCTTTCCTTTCTATGCTAACCTTTCTGATATTGTGACCGGCGAGATCACTCCAGTGTTTGTCCAGCGATCCACAAGTCACTACTCGATGGATATCTATGCAATACAAAATGAGGCTAGAGCGAGGCTCTCATACACTTTCATTGAGTGCTTTTGACCGTTACCTCTGATGTCCAATCAGTCAGAAGTTGCAATCACAAGATGGCAGATTGGCACTGGAGCTGCCCCAGGAAAAGCAGAAGATGGCAACTGGGGAGTATAATACCAGAGTCAAAGAACTTATGGTATATCAGTGGTGCTGTAAAACAACTTTTTGCATGGATTTATCCTCAAGCCTAGTATCTCTGATAGTGTTGAGCATTCCGATACTGCAAGTATCGGGTATCGGCCGATATTTGCTGCATCGGAATTCCGATACCGAGTTCCGATATTTTTGCGATATTGGAAATCGGAAGTGTGCGGTGCGTATGGTTCCCAGGGTCTGGAGGAGAGGAGACTCTCCTTTAGGCCCTGGGATCCATATTCATGTAAAAAATAAATAATAAAAAAAAAAAATATTGATATACTCACCCCTCCGGCGGCCCCTGGACCTTAGCGATGTAACCGGCAGCCTCCGTTCCTAAGAATGAGTGAGTGTAGGGCCTGCGATGACGTCACGGCTTGTGATTGGTCACGTGAGCGGTCACATGAGCGGTCACGCGAACAATCACAAGCCGCGACGTCATCGAAGGTCCTTCACTCTGCATTCTTAGGGAACGGAGGCAGACGCTTGCAGCGGTGAGAGCCGGGGCCGTCAGAGGGGTGAGTATATCAATATTTTTTATTTTTATTCTTTATTTTATACATGAATATGGATCCCAGGGCCTGAAGGAGAGTTTCCTCTCCTTCAGACCCAGGGAACCATTCCGATATTTTGTGTCCCATTGATATGCATTGGTATCGGTGATATCCAATACTTTTTGGGTATCGGCCGATCCAATCCGATACCGATACCTTTGCATATCGGAAGGTATTGCTCAACACTATTCTCCGACTTTATCCCATGCTGCTCTCCAATTATACTAATTATACCTCAAGTCATTGCTTGTAGTTTGATAGAAAAAGAGTAAGAAAAGCATTGCATATTAAACTTTTCATGTTTTAGTGGGGTTCTTTACACATTATTCGAATGCAAAAATTTAATTCAAGAGGTCTCTTTTCTAATATGACTTTTTCGTGTGTATGTGTTCAAAATAATAATAGCAATATCATTGCTGAACCAAAGACCAGGGTTGTACATATCGCTGATGCAGGTGCACCAGGGTTGGGAAGGGGGGGGGGACGTTGGCACCATTGACTATTTCAGCTAGATGTACATCTGAGGACGCACGTTCAGTTGAAATGTATCACGGTGCAGAGAACCCGCCTGGTTCCTGCAGTGGAATATAGGCCGCTGGCAAATCAGAGGCTAACAGCTGACGTCAACATGCCCGTGACTGTGAGCACATGGCAGTGATGTAATGCGCCATGATAAAGACGCTGAAGTCAGCTGCTAGTTCCCACGTCGGCTGTAGAAGAGGACTTTGCGCTACATGGGAGCATGGGGAAAGTTGAATAGTATTGTTTGATTTTCATGCATTACAAAACAGGGCACATTATACCTGTATGGGACACATTATACCAGAATGGAGGACATGCACTCACCGGCCACTTTATTAGGTACACCTGTCCAACTTCTTGTTAACACTTAATTTCTAATCAGCCAATCACATGGCGGCAACTCAGTGCATTTAGGCATGTAGACATGGTCAAGACAATCTCCTGCAGTTCAAACCGATTATCAGTATGGGGAAGAAAGGTGATTTGAGTGCCTTTGAACGTGGCATGGTTGTTGGTGCCAGAAGGGCTGGTCTGAGTATTTCAGAAACTGCTGATCTACTGGGATTTTCACGCACAACCATCTCTAGGGTTTACAGAGAATGGTCCGAAAAAGAAAAAAAATCCAGTGAGCGGCAGTTCTGTGGGCGGAAATGCCTTGTTGATGCCAGAGGTCAGAGGAGAATGGGCAGACTGGTTCGAGCTGATAGAAAGGCAACAGTGACTCAAATCGCCACCCGTTACAACCAAGGTAGGCCTAAGAGCATCTCTGAACGCACAGTGCGTCGAACTTTGAGGCAGATGGGCTACAGCAGCAGAAGACCACACCGGGTACCACTCCTTTCAGCTAAGAACAGGAAACTGAGGCTACAATTTGTACAAACTCATCGAAATTGGACAGTAGAAGATTGGAAAAATGTTGCTTGGTCTGATGAGTCTCGATTTCTGCTGCGACATTCGGATGGTAGGGTCAGAATTTGGCGTAAACAACATGAAAGCATGGATCCATCCTGCCTTGTATGGAGCATCTTTGGGATGTGCAGCCGACAAATCTGCGGCAACTGTGTGATGCCATCATGTCAATATGGACCAAAATCTCTGAGGAATGCTTCCAGCACCTTGTTGAATCTATGCCACGAAGAATTGAGGCAGTTCTGAAGGCAAAAGGGGGTCCAACCCGTTACTAGCATGGTGTACCTAATAAAGTGGCCGGTGAGTGTATATACCTAGATGGGGAACATACAGTTGTGTAAAAAAGTGTTTGCCCCCTTCCTGATTTACTATTATTTTGCCTGTTTGTCATACTTAAATATTTCAGATCACCAATCAAACTTATACATTAGACAAAGATAACACAAGAAAACACAATATGCATTTTTTTTAATGAAGGTCTTTATTATAAAGGGAAAAAAAAATCCAAACCTACAGGGCCCTGTGTGAAAAAGTGATTACTCCTAAACCTAATAACTGGTTGAGCCACCCTTAGCAGCAACAACTGCAATTAAGCGTTTGCGATAACTGGCAATGAGTCTTTTACAATGCTTTCGAGGAGTTTTGGGCCACTCATCTTTGAAAAATTGTTATAATCCAGCTACATTGGAGGGTTTCCAAGCATGAACTGCCTTGTTAAGGTCATGCCACAGCATCTCAATCGGATTAAGGTCAGACCTTTGTTTAGGCCACTTAAAAGTCTTAATTTTGTTTTTCTTAATCCATTCAAAGGTGGACTTGCTGGTGTGTTTTGGATCATTGTCCTGCAGCATAACCCAAGTGTGCTTCAGCTTGAGGTCACAAACAGATGGTCAGACATATTGGATATTTTGACAGACAGCAGAATTCATAGTTCCATTTACCACAGCAAGTCTTCCAGATTCTCAAGAAGCAAAACAGCCCCAGACCATCACACTACCACCACCATATTTTACTGTTTGATGTTCCTTTTCGCAAATGCTGCTGTAATACTGTAATTTCCCCCCAGGATCAATAAAGTGTATAGTATCATATCATATATGTATACCTGGATGGGGCACATAGATACCTGGATGGGACACTTTATACCAGGATGGGGTACATTATACCAGGATGGAGGACATTATACCAGGATAAGTGACATCTATACGAGGATGGGGGACATGAATACAAGGATGGGGGACATGTATACCAGGATGGGGGGACATGTATACCTGGATGGGGCACATTATTTCAGGATTATGTCCAAAAAATTTAAAATTGTAGCCAGTTCACCCAGTCTGTCATCTTAAGGAGATCCGCTTACTGCCTGGAAGCTGCACGGAGTTGAAATGGGAGAGGCACACCCATGATACAATAGCCACAGGAAACAACAAAGAATTCCAGCGGATCTATCCTACTTGGCAGTTAAAATCCATTTTATTATTTCATCTTTAAAATAATCCATTTTGCAGAAATCCTTGATGTACTCAGGGGGATCAAAGAAAGGGCACACGCATAAAGCAGGGACGTAATCTTTTTATACGTTGACAAGGGTTACAGGTCACTATTTTTGACGCACAATCATACATGATATTATAGTAAAGAAATGCAAATCCTATATCATTGCCTTGGACAAAACATCTGAAGATGCCACCAGAATGTAAAATAGACTAAGGGCAACATTTATAGGCAGAGTATTGACTATGTTTTTGGCAACTGAAACCAGATACTGATAAAATGGTTTTATTTGTTTTATTATTATATAGTTTTTGGTTTTTTTTTTGGTTTTGTATATGATCTCATTGTGGCCATTTTGCCCAAGTTTTTGTAAAAGTTATTTAAAGCGAAGCTTTACATTAGCCACACAGATCATAGTTAGCAATAATCTGAAAGTGTTTACTGACTAGTACAGTATAGGAGAATTTTGTTGGATTGTTTTGCGAGCTGTGCTTGAGATAATAGTGTAGAAAGGAGGAGGAGGTGTCCACTATCTATTGTGAATGGAGGATAATCCTGCCTGTGATGATAAGATGGCTACTGAAAAGTGATTAGCAAAAAGCTGGAATTATGGAGCTAATAATAGGCTTAGGGTATGTGCACACGTCCGGATTTCTTGCAGAAATTTCCTGAAGAAAACCGGAAATTTTCTGCTAGAAATCCGCATTTTTTTTTTGCGTTTTTTTTTCGTTTTTTTCGTGTTTTTTTAGCATTCTGCAAGCGTAATTACCTTGCAGAATGCTAAAGTTTTCCAAGCGATCTGTAGCATCGCTTGGAAAACTGACTGACAGGTTGGTCACACTTGTCAAACATACTGTTTGACAAGTGTGACCAACTTTTTACTATAGAGGCAGCCTATGCAGCATCTATAGTAAAAGATAGAATGTTTAAAAATAATAAAAGAAATAAAAAAAATGGTTATACTCACCTGCAGGCGTCCGTTCTTATAGATGCCGGTGTGGTTCAGGACCTTCCATGACGTCGCGGTCACGTGAGCGGTCACATGACCGGTCTCGACCAATCACAAGACCGTGATGTCATCGCAGGTCCTTCACCGCACACCAGCTATAGAAACCGAAGCGGCAGCATGCAGCTGAGAGGCGGGAAGACATCGAAGGTGAGTATAGGACTATTTTTTATTTTAATTCTTTTTTTTGGACCAATTATATGGTGCCCAGTCCGTGGAGGAGAGTCTCCTCTCCTCCACCCTGGGTACCAACCGCACATAATCTGCTTACTTCCCGCATGGTGGGCATAGCCCCGTGCGGAAAGTAAGCAGATCAATGCACTCCTAGGTGTGCGGAATCCCCTGCAATTCCGCATTTTAATGAACATGTTGCTTTTTTTTCCGCGATGCGATTTTTTTCGCGGAAAAAAAGGCTACATTTGCACAAAAAATGCGGAATACACTGAAAATAATGGGAGGCATATGTTAGCGTTTTTTTCACATTTTTATCACGTTTTTATAGCGAAAAAATGCGAAAAAAACACGAAAAATACTGAACGTGTACACATGGCCTTAATGGCTAATGCAAGATTTAAGGAATTTTTTTATATATATAGAAAGTGATAAGAACATTTAAAGATCTCGTTTAAAATAAAATCTTGATGCACACAATCGCTCATTTTCTGAGGTTGCATTTCCTTTGAAGTCCCTGAAGCAACAAAAGAAGTTTTGAATGTCTTTAGGGTCTTAACATTTCGAAAAACTGTTAATAAGAACACAGAACGCAGCAAGGACTACTCCTACCGGTAGTTAAAGGTAAATGGGGTTTTATTAGAATCATTACTGGAAACAATTCTGTATCACCCACCAATGCACGTCATGTCACACACAAGGGATAGCTACAAATCCATAGTTCCATAGAGAAGAATTAAGAAACTTTTCAGTTTGTTTAAAATAAAAAGATTGTAATAATTATAGGGGATAACTCAGGAGGTTCTTTGCGTGGAACAAGACAACTACAGGACACAGTTTTATAAGTGGTAAAGTCTATATTATCACACGGTGATTCAAACAGGTGCAGAGAGAAACTCAAGTCCACAACACTTGGTGCAAATAATAAACGCAGCTTAGCAGTCTATAGGAAACTTCAGAGGAAAATGCAATCAAGCAGAAAGTCTATGAAGCACAGTTATTCTTGAGGATACTTGACACAAATAAATCCTTGTCTTAGTCCAGGCACAGATAGATATGCTTATTAGGCAGTTCAAATCATATCTTAGCTCAACCAGGGAGTCCTGGTTAATAGTCTCAGGTTATTGCAAAGCAGAAACAGCTTACATGTCCAGCAAATGCAGATGGAAGTAAACACGAACAGCAGATGAAGGAGGATTACTGGAACTGGTGTTCGCAGCAGGAACTCAGAGCAGAGTAGCAGGATAACCCCACAGGTTCACAGGAGCAGGTATATAGCCAGGGAATCACCAGAGGTCAGGAGCTGGATGCAAGGCAGAATACTCTAGCACAGACTGAAGGCTGGGGTGGAGTTTTATAGCAGGAAGACACAGTGCACATGAGACCAAAGACGCCATCTTGGAAAAGGGCAGTAATGCACAAAAAGGTAATAAAAAATGTTCAGAGTCCTGACAAAGATTCATTTATAATGACCTGAGGTAGTGACTGTTTTCTTCGACTTTTCATGAGTATGGCTGTTGTGCTGTTATGTGCTGTGTAAATCCTCTTTCACACCCCTCTCAGCACTTTGAAGGGGTCTCCCAGTATGTCTCTGATGCTAGGAATATGCCTCTACAGTGTACCTATCATTTTAGTTGACTTTGAAGAATAATCTGTGTGTAAATGAGAAATAACGCTATACTTGACCATTATATAACACTGCATTTATCCACATTTTCCTTTCTGTAGACTTCATTTCTAGTTGTTAGTTTTCTTTAACATCTGCTCTAAAGTGGGCAAAGACTAGCTGAATAATGTGATATATTCATACACTGAAGATGAAAAAAGGAATACTGCCCCCTAGAGCACATCCTCACAATCAGCGTCAGCATTAAGGTCATTATGCAGCAATACTGAGCAGTGTTGTTGTGAATCCAGCATTTGGGTGAAATGGAAAATTAGAAGTTGCAGCAGTCTGTGTGTTTACTTCACTCTGTTGTCTATCAACTCTCTCCTCCTTTTTCCCTCATTTTATCCAAAAGCCCAACTACATCACTATATATGTTTTCTTTGCCCAAAGTGTCTTGGTATTATTATTTATTATCCACAGGCCTAGTGTTCTGATATTTAGAGATGTATTCAAGAAAATATGTGGCAGCACAGTATAGAAAGTGAAAAAATATCAAAAATAAAATTTCCCTAATGGGATACAAAAAAAGTTTTTTTTTTCTGTAAAGTGCCCCAAACAACTACACTTTTTAAATTATTTTTATTGTATAAAAACATCAATACCATGTCCATACACAAATGTACAAACAGGATGCAGCAGGTCTTCCATGATAAAGGTGGGGACAGCACAGGTGCAAAATATTGATAAAAAAAACCACTTACTAGCCCACCAAACACTCGTGGGGCGGCCGCCTGGTATTCTAAATGCACACAGGCTGCATAGGGCGTCATTCACACCATTACGTGAGATGCACCTCTGTCCGTATCACAGCCTATTACCAACGCCCCTTTATCACGGGGGACCTGCTGCATCCTGTTTGTGCCCTTGTATCTGGACATGGTATTGCAAGTATTGCTGCTTTTTCTCTCTTTTAGTGATGTTTTCATAGATTTTTTTGTCCTTTTTTAAGTGAATTGTTTATTGAATAAACATCCCAAAATAGTAAATAACACCGACATGAAAAGTATCCCTGTAACAAGCATATATATCCTATTTGTCACATTTGTACTAGCAGTCATTAGGTTGTGCAATTAAGAGTAGGAAAAAATGAAAGAATGATTTCTTCCAGTTAAGCATTTATTCTATAGCCCATCTTGTCCTTCGTCTGTATTTTGAAGGTCATATGCTTCTCCAGTAACTTATTCGCATGCTGGTTGCATTTTGTGAGTAGGTGTCTAGATTAGGCAGTCTGCATACATAACACCACAGAGTAATAATGTATGTAAAAGAAGTGCTAAAATGCCTCTCAGTGTGCAAATAACTTTTATTTTTATCAGAAGATTAACTTGGTAATGTGCAAACAATCCATCCAGTTATAATCTATAAATAGTAAAAAAACACAACAAAATATAAGGTTGAGATTTAGGAATAATATTATTAAATAATAATTATATAATAATATAGATTGAGGTTTAGGAAACATCTTCCAAATATACACTCACCGGCCACTTTATTAGGTACACCATGCTAGTAACGGGTTGGACCCCTTTTGCCTTCAGAACTGCCTCAATTCTTCGTGGCATAAATTCAACAAGGTGCTGGAAGCATTCCTCAGAGATTTTGGTCCATATTGACATGATGGCATCACACAGTTGCCGCAGATTTGTCGGCTGCACATCCCAAAGATGCTCCATACAAGGCAGGATGGATCCATGCTTTCATGTTGTTTACGCCAAATTCTGACCCTACCATCCGAATGTCGCAGCAGAAATCGAGACTCATCAGACCAAGCAACGTTTTTCCAATCTTCTACTGTCCAATTTCGATGAGCTTGTACAAATTGTAGCCTCAGTTTCCTGTTCTTAGCTGAAAGGAGTGGTACCCGGTGTGGTATTCTGCTGCTGTAGCCCATCTGCCTCAAAGTTCGACGCACTGTGCGTTCAGAGATGCTCTTAGGCCTACCTTGGTTGTAACGGGTGGCGATTTGAGTCACTGTTGCCTTTCTATCAGCTCGAACCAGTCTGCCCATTCTCCTCTGACCTCTGGCATCAACAAGGCATTTCCGCCCACAGAACTGCCGCTCACTGGATTTTTTTTCTTTTTCGGGCCATTCTCTGTAAACCCTAGAGATGGTTGTGCGTGAAAATCCCAGTAGATCAGCAGTTTCTGAAATACTCAGACCAGCCCTTCTGGCACCAACAACCATGCCACGTTCAAAGGCACTCAAATCACCTTTCTTCCCCATACTGATGCTCGGTTTGAACTGCAGGAGATTGTCTTGACCATGTCTACATGCCTAAATGCACTGAGTTGCCGCCATGTGATTGGCTGATTAGAAATTAAGTGTTAACAAGAAGTTGGACAGGTGTACCTAATAAAGTGGCCAGTGAGTGTATATAGCTTTTTTAATTTAGAGATTCTTTTTTTCTGAGTATAGATACATTTTATTTACATAGTTAATACAGTTGAAAAAGGACAAAGGTACAACAAGCTCCAGCAAGGGATGGGAAGTTATAAAGGGGATAGGGTATATGTACAAACACAGTGCCTGATCCTGTCAGCCCCAAAAGTGCTAATATTTCCTTTCAAATCTCAGTTGTGGATCCACTGGATCAAACATTCAGAGAAGAACTTTAGACGTTTACATAATTTTTTAGTATTTTTATTTATCTTCTTAATATATTGCAGTCATCATATTATATAACACTGTGTACTTGCAATTGCTCATTTTGCCTTTCTGCCCAGCTAATTGTTCTCTTTTTTCTTTTCTCTGCTTTTTGTAGAAACAGGAAGTTTCTTTTCCTTGCATTTATCATTCTTCTCTTCAACTCCTGACCTAGCTGCTCCCTCCTCCCCCTGCCAGGGACTTTTGATTGATGACTCATGTACGGAAAATTTACCTCCTGTGTCTACATCAAGCTTAGAAGGTTTCAGCTAGTCAGTTTTAACCCCTTCATGACCTTGGGATTTTCCGTTTTTCCGTGTTCGTTTTTCGCTCCCCTCCTTCGCAGAGCCATAACATTTTTATTTTCCCATCAATATGGCCATGTGAGGGCTTATTTTTTTGTGAAACGAGTTGTACTTTTGAACGACATCATTGGTTTTACCATGTCATGTACTAGAAAACAGGAAAATAAATTCCAAGTGCGGTGAAATTGCAAAAAAAGTGCAATCCCACACTTGTTTTTTGTTTGGCTTTTTACTAGGTTCACTAAATGCAAAAACTGACCTGCCATTATGATTATCCAGGTCATTACACCAAACATGTCTAGGCTCTGTTTTATCTAAGTGTGAAAAAAAATTCCAAACTTTGCTAAAAAAAAAATAAAAAAAAATTGTGCCATTTTCCGATACCCGTAGCGTCTCCGTTTTTCATTATCTGGGGTCGGTTGAGGGCTTATTTTTTGCATTCCAAGCTGATGTTTTTATTGATACCACTTTTGTGCAGATATGTTCTTTTGATCGCCCGTTATTGCATTTAAATGCAACGTCGCAGCGACCAAAAAAACGTAATTCTGGCATTTCGAAATTTTTTCTCGCTACGCTGTTTAGCGATCAGGTTAATGCTTTTTTTTATTGATAGATTGGGCGATTCTGAACGCAGCGATACCAAATATGTGTTTGTTTGATTTTTTTTATTGTTTTATTTTGAATGGGGCGAAAGAGGGGTGATTTAAACTTTTATATTTTTTTTATTTTTTTCACATTTTTTTTACTTTTTTTTAACTTTTGCCATGCTTCAATAGCCTCCGTGGGAGGGTAGAAGCTGGCATAACTCGATTGGCTCTGCTACATAGCAGCGATCATCAGATCGATGCTATGTAGCTGAATTGCAGGCTTGCTATGAGTGCCTGCCACAGGGTGGCGCTCACAGCAAACCAGCATCAATAACCATAGAGGTCTCAAGGACCTCTATGGTTACTATGTAGAATCATCGCCGACCTCCGATCATGCTCACTGCCGGAGCCCACATCAAAGCGGGGGGGGTTCTGACCTCAGACGTACTATCCCATCTGAGGTCAGAAAGGGGTTAATCATGTGATGTCATAGACCTAATGTAAAAGAGAAGAAGTCACTGGATAGAAAGACAAAATGGGCAATTGTAAGTAACAGTGCTGTATAATATGATTATTGCAATATTTTAAGAGAATACAGATTTTGATGGGAGGAGGAGTGTTTCTTTAACCATTTAAACACTTTTTGAAGCCATGAACAATTCCCGGTGTGACAATCTCTTAATGAGGCTGTCTAATAAGATTTTTCCGTTGGCTCCTACTATTTGTAGCAACATGGAGAACTATTAGGATCAGCAGCTCCTGCTTTGGAGGCACCAAGTAACACCAAGTATCAAATAATCACCAATTTATTGGACGTGTATAATGTAATGAATAGTGTTGAGCGATACCTTCCGATATCGGAAAGTATCGGTATCGGAAAGTATCGGCCGATACCGTCAAAGTATCGGATCTAATCCGATACCGATACCCGATCCCAATGCAAGTCAATGGGACGAAAATATCGGAATTAAAATAAACCCTTTCTTAACTTGTAGGTTCATTCTACATGAAGGAAAACAACTAAGAATAATGTAGGATGTATTGGGGGACGTGGCGGAGACATTAAAGGCACAGACGTTTAGCCCAATCTAATAGAATAGCAGGATTTTGTTTTGTTTTTTATGACGTTCGGCGTTAGAAAGATTTTGACTATGTTAATTTTTTTTTTATTTTGTCAGATATTGATGTTTCACTACTTCCACGCCCTTCACCTTCTTTTTTACTTCTACCACACTTTCTTCTTCATTATCCTCATCATCAGCTTCTTTGACATCAACTTCTTCACCTTATTCATCTTCTTCTTCATCTTCTACCTATTATTTTTTTTGTTACATTGTTCATATTCTTTTTATTTTACTATTATCTTCTTCATCTTCAACTTCTTCATCATATTCTTATTTGTGACAGGCATTCCCGTAGTTGTTATCTATAAAAGTATGAAGATTACACCTTCCGTTCTGCCTGTCACAAAACAGTTACATTTGTCCGCGTTCAGTTTGGCCTGCAGCATCAGGCTTTATCCAGGGGCACCACGAGGAGGAACGGACTCACCCCCATACACTGCTTAGTCTTCTTCTGCTTATAATTTAGATAATATCTTTTGCTCTGATATTTAGCCTTATGCTTAATGTTCTTCTGCTCTTTGTTCTGCAGCCTCTTGTTCTTCTGCTTCTCGGTCTTCCAGGTCGTCGTCGTCTCCAGGGTCGTCGTCTCCGGGGTCATCGTCATCAGGGTGGTCTTCAGGGTCATCGTCTCCAGGGTCGTCGTCATCTCAGTGGTTGTCGTCTCTGGTGTCATCGTCATCTTAGGGGTGGTCTTCCGGGTCGTCGTCTTTAGGGTCTTGAACTTGGAAATGTAGCAGAAGGTACAAGAAGGCTGAGAAAATGCCGAGAAACAGCTGATGGAACTGGAACTCGGATGGCTACCCAAAGGTCCAAGAGCCAATGGAACTACCGAGGACCAGCTGACGTTACTGGAACTCGGTTACTAAGCAGGAGGTACCCGTGCCTGAAAGCACTACCAAGGACCACCTGACGTTGGTGGAACTCGGATACCCAGAGGGAGGCACCTAAGCCAAAGGCTCTGCCCGGAACCAGCTGACGGTACTGGAACCAGGATGGGGAGCAGAAGGTACAAGAGCAAAAGACACTGCCGAGAACCAGCTGACGGTACTGGAACCCGGATGGGTAGCCGAAGGTCCAAGAGCCAATGGAACTACCGAGGACCAGCTGACGTTACTGGAACCCGGTTACTAAGCAGGAGGTACCCGTGCTGAAAGCACTACCAAGGACCACCTGACGTTGGTGGAACTCAGATACCCAGAGGGAGGCACCTAAGCCAAAGGCTCTGCCCGGAACCAGCTGACGGTGCTGGAACCAGGATGGGGACCTATTCAAGCTTGTCTTCCTAGAGCCCCAACTAGCGGTGTTGGAGCAAAGGGTCAGCAGGGGGAGAAGAGTGTAGGCCGAAGCCTGCACTGGAGGCATTTGTAGGTCTGTTGTGTCTGCGTGGCTGTTGCAGGACACGTTGCCGGCTACACAGCAGGGGAACAGCTGGCGGTGCTGAACCCCACTGACACATTGGCTGGTGTTTTTCTCTGTGCAGCCAGCACTTCGGGGCACCAACTGGCGGTGTTAGAGCCCAGGATCTGCAGGGGGAGCAGAGTGTAGGCCGAAGCCTAATTGAACCAATTTTAAACCCTCAGGTGTTACAAAGTAGAAGAGCGACGCCTTATGCAGCAGTAGTGCTGCACAAGTCAAAGGTTGCTCTTTTAATTTTGTTCCTTGCACAAGCTGAATGAAACACGTACAACATTTTGGCCCTTATACAGTCAATCTGTCTTGGAGGCGGGAGTTCCCTTCGTAATGAGACGCAGCACAGCTGGCAAAAACACCACCTTGGTGCTTGGCGCGGCCTCCTGAGCATCGCATTTTGCTGTACAGGAGTCTGCGTTGTTGCGTTATCCCTTGGCCATGCGCTGCCCATCTTCTGACATCATTTCATGTCGGCTGGTGCGGTTCGCGATGCCCATGAATCCCAGCCCCGCAGTGTCTTTACATAGTTAAAACACTGCGGGGCTGGGATCCATGGCCTGGCGCAGTACATAGGTTCGCCTCTCGCTCGTGTCCTTACACCTGCTACAGACTGTGCGGCGTCAGCTGATCCCTTATCGCATTATTGCATGCCACGGCCATGAAGCCGCATAGTCTGAAGAAGGCGGAAGGAGATGAGGGACAGGCGAACATATGCACTGCTCATGCCCATCAATCACACCCTCGCAGTCAAAATAAATAAGACACCGAAGGGCGTTGTGTGGGTCAGGGCGGCTGCAGAGGCGCAGCCAGCCAAACAATGATGCCAGAAGACGGGCAGCGCTACCAAGGGGGTTGCAGTGTGTCTTTACAAAGGAAAGTCACACCTCCGGGACGGTTAAATGGTCACAGAGGACACATTTTTGACGTATTCAGTTCCACATGTGCAAGGAGAATAAGTTTATGAGCCACCTTGCACACATGCAGCATTACCGCTGTACAAGGTGGCTGTAAAACATACAAACACCTGGGGGTGGGGCGACAGGATCCCTTCAATTTCAGTTCTTGTGTCTGCGTGGCTTTTGCAGGACACGATGACGGCTACACAGCAGGGGAACAGCTGGCGGTGCTGAACCCCACTGACACATTGGCTGGTATTTTTCTCTGTGCAGCTAGCAGTACCGGGCACCAACTGGCGGTGTTAGAGCCCAGGGTCAGCAGGAGGAGGAGAGGGAGCAGAGTGTAGGCCGAAGCCTGCACTGGCGGCAGCTTTGTGTCTGCGTGGCTGTTGCAGGACACGTTGCCGGCTACACAGCAGGGGAACAGCTGGCGGTGCTGAACCCCACTGACACATTGGCAAGGTGTTTTTCTCTGTGCAGCCAGCACTTCGGGGCACCAACTGGCGGTGTTAGAGCCCAGGATCTGCAGGGGGAGCAGAGTGTAGGCCGAAGCCTAATTGAACCAATTTTAACCCCTTCCTGACATCTGACGTACTATCCCGTCGAGGTGGGGTGGGCCCGTATGACCGCCGACGGGATAGTACGTCATACGCGATCAGCGGCGCTCACGGGGGGAGCGCCGCCGATCGCGGCCGGGTGTCAGCTGATTATCACAGCTGACATCCGGCACTATGTGCCAGGAGCGGTCACGGACCGCCCCCGGCACATTAACCCCCGGCACACCGCGATCAAACATGATCGCGATGTGCCGGCGGTGCAGGGAAGCATCGCGCAGGGAGGGGGCTCCCTGCGGGCTTCCCTGAGCCCCCCGCAGCAACGCGATGTGATCGCGTTGCTGCGAGGGTCTTACCTCCCTCCCTGCAGCTCCCAGACCCGGATCCAAGATGGCCGCGGATCCGGGTCCTGCAGGGAGGGAGGTGGCTTCACAGACGCCTGCTCAGAGCAGGCACTGTGAAGCAGCCTGCACTTTCCTCAGATCGGTGATCTGTCAGAGTGCTATGCAAACTGGCAGATCACCGATCTGTATTGTCCCCCCCTGGGGCAAAGTAAAAAAGTTAAAAAAAAATTTTTCCAAATGTGTAAAAAAAAAAAAAAAAAAATTCCAAAATAATGAAAAAAAAAATAAAATATTATTCCCATAAATACATTTCTTTATCTAAATAAAATAAAAAAAACAATAAAAGTACACATATTTAGTATCGCCGCGTCCGTAACGACCCAACCTATAAAACTGCCCCACTAGTTAACCCCTTCAGTAAACACCGTAAGAAAAAAAAAAAAAAAACGAGGCAAAAAACAACGCTTTATTACCATACCGCCGAACAAAAAGTGGAATAACACGCGATCAAAAAGACGGATATAAATAACCATGGTACCGCTGAAAACGTCATCTTGTCCCGCAAAAAACGAGCCGCCATACAGCATCATCAGCAAAAAAATAAAAAAGTTATAGTCCTGAGAATAAAGCGATACCAAAATAATTATTTTTTCTATAAAATAGTTTTTATCGTATAAAAGCGCCAAAACATAAAAAAATGATATAAATGAGATATCGCTGTAATCGTACTGACCCGACGAATAAAACTGCTTTATCAATTTTACCAAACGCGGAACGGTATAAACGCCTCTCCCAAAAGAAATTCATGAATAGCTGGTTTTTGGTCATTCTGCCTCACAAAAATCGGAATAAAAAGTGATCAAAAATGGTCACGTGTCCGAAAATGTTACCAATAAAAACGTCAACTCGTCCCACAAAAAACAAGACCTCACATGACTCTGTGGACCAAAATGTGGAAAAATTATAGGTCTCAAAATGTGGAGACGCAAAAACTTTTTTGCTATAAAAAGCGTCTTTTAGGCTGGTTTCACACTTGCGTTTTTATCTGCATGCGTTTTTTAAAAAAACGCATGTGTGAAAAAACGCATGTAAACGTGGTAAAACGCATGCGTTTTTAGACGCATGCGTTTTTATAGAAAAACACAAGAAAACAAACAAAAAAAAAAACCCTACCCCTAACCCTACCCCTAACCTGAAATACGTGGCACTAAAATATACATTTATATACGTATATAAGTGCCACGATATTTCAGTGGCCACGTATATAAGTGCCACGTACTTAAGTGCCACGTACTTAAGTGCCACGTACTTAAGTGCCACGTACTTAAGTGCCACGTACTTAAGTGCCACGTACTTAAGTGCCACGTACTTAAGTGCCACGTACTTAAGTGCCACGTACTTAAGTGCCACGTACTTAAGTGCCACGTACTTAAGTGCCACGTACTTAAGTGCCACGTACTTAAGTGCCACGTACTTAAGTGCCACGTATTTACGTGCCACGTATTTACGTGCCACGTATTTAAGTGCCACGTACTTAAGTGCCACGTACTTAAGTGCCACGTATTTACGTGCCACGATATTTCAGTGCCACGTATAACCACATAGTTATAGTATTTATAGTACGTGGCACTGAAATACGTGGCACTGAAATATCGTGGCACTGAAACACGTGGCACTGAAACACGTGGCACTGAAACACGTGGCACTTAAATACGTGGCACTTAAATATGTGGCACTTAAATACGTGGCACTTAAATACGTGGCACTTATGACTGTCAGAAAATGTTCATTAAACGGTTAGAGGTGAGGTTAGGGGTAGGGTTAGGGTTACCGTTGGGATTAGGGTTAGGGGTGTGTTTGGGTTAGGGTTTCAGGTAGAATTGGGGAGTTTCCACTGTCCAGGCACATCAGGGGCTCTCCAAACGCGACATGGCGTCCGATCTCAATTCCAGCCAATTCTGCGTTGAAAAAGTAAAACAGTGCTCCTTCCCTTCCGAGCTCTCCCGTGCGTCCAAAAAGGGGTTTATCCCAACATATGGGTTATCAGCGTACTCGGGACAAATTGAACAACAACTTCTGGGGTCCAAGTTCTCTTGTTATCCTTGGGAAAATAAAAATTTGGGGGGCTAAAAATCATTTTTGTGGGAAAAAAATATGTTTTATTTTCACGGCTCTGCGTTGTAAACTGTAGTGAAACACTTGGGGGTTCAAAGTTCTCACAACACATCTAGATAAGTTCCTTGGGAGGTCTAGTTTCCAATATGGGGTCACTTGTGGGGGGTTTGCACTGTTTGGGTACATCAGGGGCTCTGCAAATGCAACGTGACGCCTGCAGACCAATCCATTTAAGTCTGCATTCCAAATGGCGCTCCTTCCCTTCCGAGCTCTGTCATGTGCCCAAACAGTGGTTACCCCCCACATAGGGGGTATCAGCGTACTCAGGACAAATTGGACAACAACTTGTAGGGTCCAATTTATTCTGTTACCCTTGTAAAAATACAAAGCTGGGGGCTAAAAAATCATTTTTGTGAAAAAAAAAAAGAATTTTTATTTTCACGGCTTTGCGTTACAAACTGTAGTGAAACACTTGGGGGTTCAAAGTTCTCACAACACATCTAGATAAGTTCCTTGGGAGGTCTAGTTTCCAATATGGGGTCACTTGTGGGGGGTTTGTACTGTTTGGGTACATCAGGGGCTCTGCAAATGCAACGTGACGCCTGCAGACCAATCCATTTAAGTCTGCATTCCAAATGGCGCTCCTTCCCTTCCGAGCTCTGTCATGCGCCCAAACAGTGGTTACCCTCCATATATGGGGTATCAGCGTACTCAGGACAAATTGGACAACAACTTTTGGGGTCCAGTTTATTCTGTTACTCTTGTAAAAATACAAAAGCTGGGGGCTAAAAAATCATTTTTGTGAAAAAAAAAAAAGAATTTTTATTTTCACGGCTCTGCGTTATAATCTGTAGTGAAACACTTGGGGGTGCAAAGCTCTCAAAACACATCTAGATAAGTTCCTTAGGGGGTCTAATTTCCAAAATGGTGTCATTTGTGGGGGGTTTCAATGTTTAGGCACATCAGGGGCTCTCCAAACGCAACATGGCGTCCCATCTCAATTCCAGTCAATTTTGCATTGAAAAGTCAAATGGCGCTCCTTCCCTTCCAAGCTCTGCCATGCGCCCAAACAGTGGTTTACCCCAACATATGGGGTATCTGCGTACTCAGGACAAATTGCACAACGTTTTTTGGGGACCAATTTCTTCTCTTACCCTTGGGAAAATAAAAAATTGGGGGCGAAAAGATCATTTTTGTGAAAAAAATATGATTTTTTATTTTTACGGCTCTGCATTATAAACTTCTGTGAAGCACTTGGTGGGTCAAAGTGCTCACCACACATCTAGATAAGTTCCTTAGGGGGTCTACTTTCCAAAATGGTGTCACTTGTAGGAGGTTTCAATGTTTAGGCACATCAGGGGCTCTCCAAACGCAACATGGCGTCCCATCTCAATTCCAGTCAATTTTGCATTGAAAAGTCAAATGGCGCTCCTTCACTTCCGAGCTCTGCCATGCGCCCAAACAGTGGTTTACCCCAACATATGGGGTATCTGCGTACTCAGGACAAATTGCACAACATTTTTTGGGGACCAATTTCTTCTCTTACCCTTGGGAAAATAAAAAATTGGGGGCGAAAAGATCATTTTTGTGAAAAAATATGATTTTTTATTTTTACGGCTCTGCATTATAAACTTCTGTGAAGCACTTGGTGGGTCAAAGTGCTCACCACACATCTAGATAAGTTCCTTAGGGGGTCTACTTTCCAAAATGGTGTCACTTGTAGGGGGTTTCAATGTTTAGGCACATCAGGGGCTCTCCAAACGCAACATGGCGTCCCATCTCAATTCCAGTCAATTTTGCATTGAAAAGTCAAATGGCGCTCCTTCCCTTCCAAGCTCTGCCATGCGCCCAAACAGTGGTTTACCCCAACATATGGGGTATCTGCGTACTCAGGACAAATTGCACAACATTTTTTGGGGACCAATTTCTTCTCTTACCATTGGGAAAATAAAAAATTGGGGGCGAAAAGATCATTTTTGTGAAAAAATATGATTTTTTATTTTTACGGCTCTGCATTATAAACTTCTGTGAAGCACTTGGTGGGTCAAAGTGCTCACCA
This sequence comes from Ranitomeya variabilis, assembly GCF_051348905.1. Lineage (NCBI taxonomy): Eukaryota > Metazoa > Chordata > Amphibia > Anura > Dendrobatidae > Ranitomeya > Ranitomeya variabilis. The sequence goes on along the minus strand of NC_135233.1, from coordinate 835,086,198 downwards.
CACATCTAGATAAGTTCCTTAGGGGGTCTACTTTCCAAAATGGTGTCACTTGTAGGGGGTTTCAATGTTTAGGCACATCAGGGGCTCTCCAAACGCAACATGGCGTCCCATCTCAATTCCAGTCAATTTTGCATTGAAAAGTCAAATGGCGCTCCTTCCCTTCCAAGCTCTGCCATGCGCCCAAACAATGGTTTACACCCACATATGGGGTATCAGCGTACTCAGGACAAATTGTACAACAACTTTTGCAGTCTATTTTCTCCTGTTACCCTTGGTAAAATAAAACAAATTGGAGCTGAAATAAATTTTGTGTGAAAAAAAATTAAATGTTCATTTTTATTTAAACATTCCAAAAATTCCTGTGAAACACCTGAAGGGTTAATAAACTTCTTGAGTGTGGTTTTGAGCACCTTGAGGGGTGCAGTTTTTAGAATGGTGTCACACTTGGGTATTTTCTATCATACAGACCCCTCAAAATGACTTCAAATGAGATGTGGTCCCTAAAAAAAAATGGTGTTGTAAAAATGAGAAATTTCTGGTCAACTTTTAACCCTTATAACTCCCTAACAAAAAAAAAATTTGGTTCCAAAATTGTGCTGATGTAAAGTAGACATGTGGGAAATGTTACTTATTAAGTATTTTGCGTGACATATGTCTGTGATTTAAGGGCATAAAAATTCAAAGTTGGAAAATTGCAAAATTTTCAAAATTTTCGCCAAATTTCCGTTTTTTTCACAAATAAACGCAAGTTATATCGAAGAAATTTTACCACTATCATGAAGTACAATATGTCACAAGAAAACAATGTCAGAATCGCCAAGATCCGTTGAAGCGTTCCAGAGTTATAACCTCCTAAAGGGACAGTGGTCAGAATTGTAAAAATTGGCCCGGTCATTAACGTGCAAACCACCCTTGGGGGTGAAGGGGTTAAAGGTAACCTTTAACCCCCCCTCAGGTGTTACAAAGTAGAAGAGCCACGCCTTATGCAGCAGTAGTGCTGCACAAGTCAAAGGTTGCTCTTTTAATTTTGTTCCTTGCACAAGCTGAATGAAACACGTACAACATTTTGGCCCTTATACAGTCAATCTGTCTTGGAGGCGGGAGTTCCCTTCGTAATGAGACGCAGCACAGCTGGCAAAAACACCACCTTGGTGCTTGGCACGGCCTCCTGAGCATCGCATTTTGCTGTACAGGAGTCTGCGTTGTTGCGTTATCCCTTGGCCATGCGCTGCCCGTCTTCTGACATCATTTCATGTCGGCTGGTGCGGTTCGCGATGCCCATGAATCCCAGCCCCGCAGTGTCTTTACATAGTTAAAACACTGCGGGGCTGGGATTCATGGCCTGGCGCAGTACATATGTTCGCCTCTCGCTCGTGTCCTTACACCTGCTACAGACTGTGCGGCGTCAGCTGATCCCTTATCGCATGCCGCGGCCATGAAGCCGCACCGTCTGAAGAAGGCGGAAGGAGCTGAGTGACAGCCTGGCGAAGATATGCACTGCTCATGCCCGTCAATCACACCCTCGCAGTCAAAATAAATAAGACACCGAGGGCCGTTGTGTCGGGCAGGGCGGCCGCAGAGGCGCAGCCAGACAAACAGTGATGTCAGAAGAAGGGCTGTGCTACCAAGGGGGTCGTTGCGGGTCATTACAAAGGAAAGTCACACCTCAGGGATGTTTTAATGGTCTCAGGGGACACATTGTAGACGTGTTCTGTTCCACGGGTGCAAGGGGAATAAGTTTATGAGCCACCTTGCACACATGCAGCATTACTGCTGTACAAGGTGGCTGTAAAACATACAAACACCTGGGGGTGGGGCGACAGGATCCCTTCAATTTAAGTTCTTGTGTCTGTGTGGCTTTTGCAGGACACGATGCCGGCTACACAGCAGGGGAACAGCTGGCGGTGCTGAACCCCACTGACACATTGGCTGGTGTTTTTCTCTGTGCAGCTAGCACTACCGGGCACCAACTGGCGGTGTTAGAGCCCAGGGTCAGCAGGAGGAGGAGAGGGAGCAGAGTGTAGGCCGAAGCCTGCACTGGCGGCAGCTTTGTGTCTGCGTGGCTGTTGCAGGACACGATGCCGGCTACACAGCAGGGGAACAGCTGGCGGTGCTGAACCCCACTGACTCATTGGCTGGTGTTTTTCTCTGTGCAGCCAGCACTTCGGGGCACCAACTGGCGGTGTTAGAGCCCAGGCTCTGCAGGGGGAGCAGAGTGTAGGCCGAAGCCTAATTGAACCAATTTTAAAGTTAACCTTTAACCCCCCCTCAGGGGTTACAAACTAGAAGAGCCACACCTTATGCAGCAGTAGTGCTGCACAAGTCAAAGGTTGCTCTTTTAATTTTTCTCCTTGCACACGCTGAATGAAACACGTATAACATTTAGCCCTTTATACAGTCAAACTGTGTTGGAGGCGAGAGTTCCCTTCGTAATGAGACGCAGCACAGATGTCAAAAATCACACCTTGGTGCTGGGTGCAGCCTCCTGAGCGTTGTTATTTGCTGTACAGGAGTCTGCGTTGTTGCGTTATCCCTTGGCCATGCGCTGCCCATCTTCTGACATCATTTCATGTCGGCTGGTGCGGTTCGCGATGCCCATGAATCCCAGCCCCGCAGTGTCTTTACAGTGTTTCACACTGCGGGGCTGGGATTCATGGCCTGGCGCAGTACATATGTTCGCCTCTCACTCGGGTCCTTACACCTGCTTCAGACTGTGCGGCGCCAGCTGATCCCTTATGGCATGCCACGGCCATGAGGCCGCACAGTGTGAAGAAGGCGGAAGGAGATAAGTGCCAGGCGAAGATAGGCACTGCTCATGCCCATCAATCACACCATCGCAGTCTAAAGAAATTAGACACTGAGGGGCGTTGTGTCGGGCAGGGCTGCCGCAGAGGCGCAGCCAGCCAAACAATGATGCCAGAAGACGGGCAGCGCTACCAAGGGGGTTGCAGCGTGTCATTACAAAGGAAAGTCACACCTCAGGGACGGTTTAATGGTCACAGAGGACACATTTTAGACGTGTTCAGTTCCACGTGTGCAAGGGGAATAAGTTTCTGATCCACCTTGCACACATGCAGCATTACTGCTGTACAAGGTGGCTGTGAAACATACAAACGCCTGGGGGAGGGGGGACAGGTTCCCTTCAATTTCAGTTCTTGTGTCTGCGTGGCTGTTGCAGGACACGTTGCCGGCTACACAGCAGGGGAACAGCTGGCGGTGCTGAACCCCACTGACACATTGGCTGGTGTTTTTCTCTGTGCAGCTAGCAGTACCGGGCACCAACTGGCGGTGTTAGAGCCCAGGGTCAGCAGGAGGAGCAGGGGGAGCAGAGTGTGGGCCGAAGCCTGCACTGGCGGCAGCTTTGGGTCTGTTGTGTCTGCGTGGCTGTTGCAGGACACGTTGCCGGCTACACAGCAGGGGAACAGCTGGCGGTGCTGAACCCCACTGACACATTGGCGAGGTGTTTTTCTCTGTGCAGCCAGCACTTCCGGACAGCAACTAGCGGTGTTGGAGCCCGGGCTCTGCAGGTGGAGCAGAGTGTAGGCCGCAGCCTGCACTGGAGCAAGTTGAAAGGGAACCTTTAACCCCCCCCCAGGCGTTTGTAGCTGAAAGAGCCATCTTGTACAGCACTAATGCTGGCAAAGGTAAACTTAGCTCTTTTAATTATGGTCCTTGCACATGCTGAACCTAACACTTTTGAAATATGTCCCCTCACACGGTTAAACCGTCCGGTCAGTGGAACTTTCCTTTGTCAAGTGACGCAGCACAGCCGTCATTCTTACCCCCTTGGCGCCGTGCGCCTCCTCCTCAGCGTTGTTTGAATCTGTCCCGGAGTCTGCGCTGTTATGTTATCCCTTGGCCAGGCACACTTAGCCCTGCCCGTCTTCTGACATCATTTGGTGTCAGGATGGCTGCGCCTGTGCGGCCGCGCTGGACGAGATCCCGCCTCGCTGTGTCATCTAATGTAATCACTCTGCGGACCTGTGATCCATGGGCATGAGCAGTGCATATCCTCGCCTCTCACTCCCCTCCCTACGGCTTCTTCAGACTGTGCGGCGTCACGGCCGTGGCATGCTATTAGGGATCAGCTGACAGCGCACAGTCTGAAGAAGGCGTAGGGAGATGAGTGAGAGGCGGAGGTTCAGATATGCACTGCTAATGTCCATGGATCACAGGTCCGCAGTGGGATTAAATCAGAAGACACTACGAGGCGGGATCTCGTCCAGCGCGGCCGCACAGGCGCAGCCATCCTGACACCAAATGATGTCAGAAGACGGGCAGTGCTAAGTGTGCCTGGCCAAGGGATAACATAACAGCGCAGACTCCGGGACAGATTCAAACAACGCTGAGGAGGATGCGCACGGCGCCAAGGGGGTAAGAATGATGGCTGTGCTGCGTCACATGACAAAGGAAAGTTCCACCGACCGTACGGTTTAACCGTGTGAGGGGACACATTTCATAAGTGTTAGGTTCAGCATGTGCAAGGAGCACCACGAAAAGAGGCACTTTTTCCCTTTGCATCATTACTGCTGCACAAGGTGTCTCCTTCAGTAACAAATGCCTGGGGGGGGGGATAGGTTCCCTTAAATTTAACTTGTTGTGCCTGCGTGGCGGTCGCAGGACACGTTGCCGTATACACAGCAGGGGAGCAGCAGGCATTACTGAACCCCACTAACACATTGGTGAGGTGTTTGGCTCTGTGCAGACAGCACTTCTGGACGGCAACTAGCGGTGTTGGAGCCCAGGGACAGGAGGAGGAGGAGGTGGAGGAGATAGGAGGGATTGCCACACACACAGCTGGGGAACAGCTGACGTTACTGAACCCCAATAACAGAGGAGGGACTGTTGGGACTGTGCGGGCAGCACTTCTGGACGGCAACTAGCGGTGTTGGAGCCCAGGGACAGGAGGAGGAGGAGGAGGTGGAGGAGATAGGAGGGATTGCCACACACTCAGCTGGGGAACAGCTGACGTTACTGGACCCCAATAACAGAGGAGGGACTGTTGGGACTGTGCGGACAGCACTTCTGGACGGCAACTAGCGGTGTTGGAGCCCAGGGACAGGAGGAGGAGGAGGTGGAGGAGATAGGAGGGATTGCCACACACACAGCTGGGGAACAGCTGACGTTACTGAACCCCAATAACAGAGGAGGGACTGTTGGGACTGTGCGGGCAGCACTTCTGGACGGCAACTAGCGGTGTTGGAGCCCAGGGACAGGAGGAGGAGGAGGTGGAGGAGATAGGAGGGATTGCCACACACTGGGGAACAGCTGACGTTACTGAACCCCAATAACAGAGGAGGGACTGTTGGGACTGTGCGGACAGCACTTCTGGACGGCAACTAGCGGTGTTGGAGCCCAGGGACAGGAGGAGGAGGAGGTGGAGGAGATAGGAGGGATTGCCACACACACAGCTGGGGAACAGCTGACATTACTGAACCCCAATAACAGAGGAGGGACTGTTGGGACTGTGCGGACAGCACTTCTGGACGGCAACTAGCGGTGTTGGAGCCCAGGGACAGGAGGAGGAGGAGGTGGAGGAGATAGGAGGGATTGCCACACACACAGCTGGGGAACAGCTGACGTTACTGAACCCCAATAACAGAGGAGCGACTGTTGACTGTGCGTACAGCACTGCCAGGCAACAACTAGCGGTGTTGGAGCCCAGGGACAGCAGGAGAAGCAGAGGAACACAATGTAGGCCGAAGCCTGATTGGAGAAAGTCGAAAGGGAAACTTTAACCCCCCCCCCAAGGCGTTTGTAGCTGAAAGAGCCAGCTTGTGCAGCACAAAAGATGCAAAAGGAAAAGGTGGCTCTTTTCATTATGCTCCTTGCAAATACAGAACTAAACACTTATAAAATGTGTCCCCTGAAACCGTGAGACCGTCCCGGAGGTCGGACTTTCCTTCGTAATATGACACAGCACAGCCGTCATTCTTACCCCCCCGGCGCCGTGCCCCGGCTCCTCAGCGTTGTTTGATTCCGTCCCGGAGCCTGCGCTGTTATGTTATCCCTTGGCCAGGCACACTTAGCGCTGCCCATCTTCTGACATCATTTGGTGTCAGGCTGGCTGCGCCTGTGCGGCCGCGCTGGCCGAGAGCCCGCCTAGCAGTGTCGTCTAATGTAATCCCACCACGGGCCTGGGATCCGTGGCCATGCGCAGTGCATATCCTCGCCTCTCACTCCCCTCCCTACGGCTTCTTCAGACTGTGCGGCATCACGGCCATGGCATGCTATTAGGGATCAGCTGATGGCGCACAGTCTGAAGAAGGCGTAGGGAGATGAGTGAGAGGCGGAGGTTCAGATATGCACTGCGCATGTCCATGGATCTCAGGCCCCCAGTGGGATTAAATCAGAAGACACTGTGAGGCGGGCTCTCGGCCAGCGCGGCCGCACAGGCGCAGCCAGCCTGACACCAAATGATGTCAGAAGATGGGCAGCGCTAAGTGTGCCTGGCCAAGGGATAACATAACAGCGCAGGCTCCGGGACGGAATCAAACAACGCTGAGGAGCCGGGGCACGGTGTCAAGGGGGTAGGAATGACAGCTGTGCTGTGTCATATTACGAAGGAAAGTCCCACCTCCGGGACGGTTTTACGGTATCAGTGGACACATTTTATAAGTGTTAAGTTCTGCGTGTGCAAGGAGCTAAACAAAAATAGCTACCTTTTCCTTGTGCAGCATTACTGCTGCACAAGGTGGCTCTTTCAGTAACAAACGCCTTGGGGGGGGGGGAGGACAGGTTCCCTTACATTTCAGTTGTTGTGTCAGCGTGGCGGTCGCAGGACACATTGCCGGCTACACAGCTGGGGATCAGCTGACGTTACTGAAACCCAATAACACTGGGTCGTATGTTTTGACTGTGCAGACGGCTCTTCAGAGCCTCAACTGGCGGTGTTGGAGCCCAGGAATTTAAGTTCAGGTGGTAGAAAGATGAACACAACAGGAGACCTGGATAACGTAGACAGTCACCTAATTATTTAATCAGGAAGAGGAGTGGCAAATTCCTGCGAGATCCAGGCCTTGTTCATTTTCAGGAAAGTAAGCCGGTCAACGTTATCGGAGGATAGTCGCATGCGACGGTCAGTTAGTACACCACCTGCAGCACTAAAGACGCGTTCCGATAATACACTAGCCGCAGGGCAATCCAGCACCTCCAATGCATACTGGCTTAGCTCTGGCCATGTATCCAGCTTTGAGACCCAAAACTTGAAAGGTGAAGAGCCGTCTGGGAGTACAGCAAGAGGGCAAGACATGTAGTCTGTCACCATCTGACGGAACCGTTGCCTCCTGCTGACTGGAGCCGTCTGTGATGGTGTAGACTTTTGTGGCAGGCACAGAAAACTGTGCCACAGTTGGGCCATACTGGTCTTGCCTTGGGCAGAGGCACTGCTTCTGCTCCCTCTTTGTGCAGAGCCTCCACCACTGCCTGGACGCACTGAGCTGCTTTGTAATGCACTAGCAGCACTTCTCTCACTTGGAATGGAGAAGATGATGGAATTCACCAGTGTGTCTTGGTACTCCCGCATTTTTCGCTCCCGGTTCAACGGTGTGATGAGGCTTTCTACGTTGTCCCGGTAGCGAGGATCGAGGAGGGTGAACACCCAATAATCAGACATGTTGAGAATGTGGGCGATGCGGCGGTCGTTTCTCAGGCACTGCAGCATGTAATCCACCATATGCTGCAGACTGCCAACTGCCCAAGAAATGCTGTCCCCTGCTGGAGGCGTGATCTCTGCCTGCTCGTCATCACCCCACCCTCGCTGTACACACTGACTACTGGACAATTGTGTAACTCCCTCCTCTGGACGGATGTCTTCCTCCTCCATTGACTCCTCCTCATCCTCCTCACAAACTGTCCCCTGCCTACGCGTTTGTGAGGAACCACGTGGCGCTGACTGTCCAGAAGATGATGGAAATGGTGAATCCTCATCCTCCACCTCTTCCACAACATCATCCCTTAGCGCTTGCAGTGATTTTTCAAGCAGGCAGATAAGGGGGACAGTCATGCTGACTAGTGCATCATCTGCACTCGCCATACGCGTGGAATAATCGAAGGGACGCAAAACCTGGCAGACGTCATTCATAGTGGCCCACTCTGTGGTTGTGAAGTCTGAACGGCGCTGAGTGTGACTTCTTTGCGCCTGAAGCAGCTGGTACTCCATTACAGCTTGCTGCTGCTCACACAACCGCTCCAACATATGTAACGTGGAATTCCACCTGGTAGGTAGGTCACATATGATGCAATGTTCCGGCAGGCGGTGTCGGCGATGCAGAGCCGCAATGCGCGCTTTTGCCGTGCTGGAACGCCGCAAGTGAGCACACTCTAGGCGGACCTTGTGCAGCAGTGCATCAAGATCCGGATAGTCCCTCAAAAAACTCTGCACGACCAAATTGAGCACATGTGCCAGACATGGGATGTGAGTGAGGTTGCCGAGGCCCAGAGCTTCCACCAGATTTCGGCCATTATCACACACTACCATGCCTGGCTGGAGATTCGCTGGCACAAACCACACATCTCTCTCCTGCTTGATGGCATTCCAGAGCTCCTGCGCTGTGTGGCTTCGATTCCCCAAAGAAATTAATTTCAAGACGGCCTGTTGACGTTTGGCCACGGCTGTGCTCATGTCGGTCGTAACAGGTAAACGTTCATCACGGGTCCATGTGGAGGTGGACTGTGACGGCTCCTGCAGCGATGATTCTGAGGAACTGGTGTAAGAGGAGGAGTCAATGCGTACAGAATGGATTCCTGCAATCCTTGGAGTGGGCAGGACACGTCCTGCGCCACTCGCACGATCTGTACCCGGCTCAACGACATTAACCCAATGGGCAGTGAGGGAAAGGTATCGCCCCTGTCCATGTTGACTGGTCCACGCATCGGTGGTGAGGTGGACCTTGCTACTGACGGCATTCAGTTTCGCGTGTTTTATGTGTCCCTCCACATGCTTGTGCAGGGCAGGGATGGCTTGCCTGCTGAAGTAAAAGCGGCTGGGCACATTGTACTGTGGGACTGCCAATGACATCAAGTCACGGAAGCTGTCAGTCTCCACCAGCCTGAATGACAGCATTTCCAGTGACAGAAGTTTGGCAATGCCTGCAGTCAGAGCCTGTGCTCGTGGGTGGTTTGACGAGAAAGGCCGCCTTTTCTCCCATGCCTGTACTACCGATGGCTGTACACTGGGCTGGGAGTGTGTGAATGACTGGAAAAGTGGTGCTGCAGGTGGAATTACAGCGGGTCTCTGGACAACAGGGCCAGAGGTTCTTCCACGGCGATCCTGGGAGGAAGCCGAACCAGCTGCGTGTGAGCTGGAGGAAGAGGCAACATGAGCTGAAGAGGTGGTAGCTGCCGCTGTTGGTTGGCCTAGCTCTTCAGTGTGTCTTTCTAACTCCGCCGCATGCCTGGTGCGCACATGTTTTCACATGTTGGAGGTATTGAGGTTGCTGACATTTCGACCTCTTTTGACTTTGTGATGACACACCTTGCATTTGACATAGCAAATGTCATCTGCAACTGTGTCAAAAAAAGGACCAGGCACTGCAAGTCTTGGGAGCGCCCTTTTTGGCTTTTGGAAGAGACATGCTCCTAACGGGTGCCAAAGCGGACGCTGCAGGATCCGCAGTCTTCCCCCTCCCTCTCCCTCTTTGGGCCGTACGGAGAATCTCTTCCTCAGAGCTGCTCCCACCACCTTCCTGTCCCTCACGCCAAGATGGGTCAAGGACCTCATCATCTCCACTACCCTCTGCCCCCAACTGCTCCTCCTGGGTAGTCTCAGCAGCAGAGCACGCACCAGAAAGTGGCACCTGAGTGTCATCAGCGGATGCGTCCTGCGATGTGGTGACCGGAGCCACTGGCCCACCCGCCTCTTCAGAGGAAGAGAGAAAAAGTGGTTGGGCATCACTGCACCCTGCCTCTTCTTCCATTTCTCCAATGCTGCTTGGCTGGCCCCCTGTTTCCAAGCCAAGAGATTCAGAGAACAGAAGTAGAGACGGCTCCTGTCCTGGGATCTCTGTCTGCCTGGGCAATTTGGCAGGTGGTGAAGAGACAGATGGCTGCTCTCCAGTGCTCTGTGTCTGAGAGGATGTGGCACTAATTGAAGTTGATGCATTAGCTGCCATCCATCCGACAACGGCTTCAATTTGTTCTTCACGCAGCAGCGGTGTACGGCGCTCTGCGACAAAGCTGCGCATGAAGGACTGTTCCCTGGTGAAAGTGGGTGCTGATGAGTCACCGGTGCCCGCAGCAGGCACAGAATCCCCACGTCCTCTCCCTGCTCCGCGCCCACGCCCTCGTGCCTTACTCACTGCCTTCTTCATCTTGGTTGACTGATAAAGATAAGCAGAAAAGTACTAACGGCTTTGTGTGCTTATTCCTGAACAACTCCTAACAGGTATAAGAAACACTAATTTTCTAAAGTGTGGACTAGACTTTAATATGAGCTAATGTGGCCTACACAAATGTAAAGTGGTGTCACTGGTGTGTTTGGTGAACTTTATTATTTATTTATTTTTTGGGGACTGAACTGACAACAGAGAGAGCTGCAGTCACACGGAGACCGTGCAGACAGCCGTAAACGGCGCTGCAAGGCCCAAAAACCCTCCTCTACGTTATCCTATGTAGTGTTTTTCCACAAGTTAGCTGGAGACGGGTGGAAAGACACTAATAGGAATTTTTTGAAAAAATGTGCAGCAGCCTGCACTACTTAAAACAAAAGGAAAATTGATTTTACGGTATGACGCAGTGAAGAACCCTGAGCTGGAGACAACCAGGCTATGGCTGCTCACAGACTACAGGGCGAGCTGCAGTCACACGGAGACCGTGCAGACAGCCGTAAACGGCGCTGCAAGGCCCAAAAACCCTCCTCTACGTTATCCTATGTAGTGTTTTTCCACAAGTTAGCTGGAGACGGGTGGAAAGACACTAATAGGAATTTTTTGAAAAAATGTGCAGCAGCCTGCACTACTTAAAACAAAAGGAAAATTGATTTTACGGTATGACGCAGTGAAGAACCCTGAGCTGGAGACAACCAGGCTATGGCTGCTCACAGACTACAGGGCGAGCTGCAGTCACACGGAGACCGTGCAGACAGCCGTAACCGGCGCTGCAAGGCCCAAAAACCCTCCTCTACGTTATCCTATGTAGTGTTTTTCCACAAGTTAGCTGGAGACGGGTGGAAAGACACTAATAGGAATTTTTTTTAAAAATGAGCAGCAGACTACACTACTTGAAAAAAAAAAAAAAAAGAACAGTATGAGGCAATGAACCACCCTCCCTGAACTGAATACAACCAGCTATGGATGGCCTATGGCTGCACTCAGACTAGAGAGTGGGCTGTACTCACACACACACACACACACACACACACAGAGACCTTGCAGATCGCTGTGAAAACAGCGCTACAAGGCAAAAGCAAGGTGATTAGTAGGTGAACACAGCGGTTGCTAAATTAGCCTTTGAAAAGCACAAAGAAGCAAATCGCTATCTCTAAACTGGCCCTCAGTCAGCAAACAGCGTCCTGTCACTAACTGAATTCACAGCAGAGTGAGCGCAAAATGGCGCCAGCGACTTTTAAACTGCATCATGACATCATTTCAGCAGCCAATCACAGCCTTGCCAGTAGTTTCAGGCCCTCCATGCTGAACAGGATGTGCCCACACTTGGAATCATTCTCATTGGCTGATTTCGTACAAATTTGTGCAGTTTGAATCCCGGGAACTTCCGATTCCGGTATCCGATACGCGGCAAGTATCGGATCTCGGTATCGGAATTCCGATACCGCTAAGTATCGGCCGATACCCGATACTTGCGGTATTGGAATGCTCAACACTAGTAATGAAACATTTACCGTAGTTGCTTGGAAATTGTGTGGCTGCGGCCTTGCAGCTTCCTCTGACATTACCACCTGTTGCATCTTCTGGAATAAGTGATCTTTTTGATATTAGTTTTACAAAAATTAGTTGTCTTTATAGAAATAAAAATGTAAAGAAAATTTTGCACAAAATGTCAAATATGCGTGTTCAAATTCAGACAAATTTTGTCTTTATAACAACTAATTTTTAAGACATGGTGTTGGCAATAAATGCTTTAGAGAAGATTGAAATCTTGATCAATTCTTGAATGTTCTTATTACTTATTACTTATTATTAAAAATTATTTGTCACTTAAAAATATTTATCATATTACTCTGTGGAATTATAGGAAATATAGTATAATCAAATTATACTTCCCATAAGTTCTCTTCAAATGAATGTTCTGTTTTTTTATGAATGCATCTTTTCTTTAATGCCTTTTCAAGATATTTTGAATGCCAACAGTCAAGGACCTTCCCTATTACGCTAATGGTCCATCATCCTGGATGTCATGTGACCCATTATTTTGGTTTTCCAGTATTCCCTCATTACTGTGTTCATATTTATATGCACAGTGACTGCAGTGACTGGCATTAGTAAAATCATCACAACAGCCCTGCTTTTTTATACATCCATAACGTACAGTATAAGAAAGATAGACATGTCATTGTTCTATTAAAATGCTGAGTGAATGGAAACATTTAGAATAATCAGGCTGTAATATAAGTTTACACATATAAAATCAATTAAGTACATCCTTTTTAGGAACTTATCTACTAATAACCCCTTTAACTAAGTCTTAATTCGGACTAGTATGGAGTAAAATATGAGCCCCTTCATGATCTGAGGTATTATCGTTTTTGCGTTTTCGTTTTTTGCTCCCCTTCCTCCCAGAGCCATAAATTTTTTTATTTTTCCATCAACATGGCCATGTGAGCGCTTGTATTTTGCAGGGCAAGTTGTGCTTTTGAACGACACCATTGATTTTAACACATCTTGAACTGGAAAGTGGGAAAAAGAATCCAAGTGCGGTGAGATTGCAAAAAAAGTGCAATCCCACAGTTGTTTTTTTTTTCTTTATCATGTTCCCTAAATGCTAAAACTGACCTGCCCCTATGATTCTCCAGGTCAGTACGAGTTCATAGACACCAAACATGTCTAGGTTATTTTTTATTTAAGTGGTGAAAAAAAATGCAAATTTGATAAAAAAAAGGTGCCATTTTCCGAGACCCGTAGCGTCTCCATTTTTCATGATCGCAGGTTGGGTGAGGACTTATTTTTCTGTGCGCTGAGCTGACGTTTTTAATAATACCATTTTGGTGCAGATACGATCTTTTGATCGCCCGTTATTGCAGTTTATTGCAATGTAGCGGCGAACAAAAAAACGTATTTCTGGCGTTTTGACTTTTTTTCTTGTTATGTCATTTAGCGATCAGGTTAATCCTTTTTTTATTGATAGATCTGGCGATTCTGAACTTGTCAGTACCAAATATGTGTATATTTGATTTTTTTTATTTACTTTAGTTATCATAGTAGCACAGAGATCCAGTAATGGTTTCTTCCAAATCTACAAGAATTATGCCAGGTTATCATCCAAGCTAAAGAGGTATTATTTTTGGAGAGATTAGATGTAATCAAGCTAAGGGAACCACTGGCTGTCAAGTTCTTTGGAAACAAGGCGTTCACTTATTTGTATGTAGCAGAGTGAATTACAACTTATTATCCATCCATTCCCTCAGACTATGGGGTATTTGACAGAGTGGGATCCTAAGCAAATTTGAAAATGGAGTGTGTCTGTCTATCTCACATGGATTCAAAGTCTTTTATAACATTCTGATCAGTGTTTATGCGCATATTAGGGAGGATGGGGGTTAGTTGTAAGGCCATGTGCACACGTTCAGGATTGTTAGCGTTTTTTTCGCGTTTTTTTCGCTATAAAAACGTGATAAAAACGCGAAAAAAACGCTAACATATGCCTCCTATTATTTACAAGGTATTCCGCATTTTTTGTGCAAATGTTGCGATTTTTTCCGCGAAAAAATCGCATAGCGGAAAAAAAAGCAACATGTTCATTAAAAATGCGGAATTGCGGGGATTCCGCACACCTAGGGGTCCATTGATCTGCTTACTTCCCGCACGGGGCTGTGCCCACGATGCGGGAAGTAAGCAGATTATGTGCGGTTGGTACCCAGGGTGGAGGAGAGGAAACTCTCCTCCACGCACTGGGCACCATATAATTGGTAAAAAAATAAGAAATAAAATAAAAAACAGTCCTATACTCACCCTCGATGTCCGGCGCTGTGTTCCCGCCTCTGTGCTGCACGCTGGCTGGTTCCTGTAGCTGGTGTGCGCTGAAGGACCTCGCCGAATGACGTCACTGTCCTGTGATTGGTCGTGAGCGGTCATGTGACCGCTCACGTGACCGGACCGTGACGTCACGGAAGGTCCTGTGCGCACAGACCAGCTAGAGAAAGAGGAACGGACGCCGCTGAGGAGATGTCTGGGTGAGTATAAGCATTTTTTTATTTTTTTTATTATTTTTAACATTCTATCTTTTACTATAGATGCTGCATAAGCTGCATCTATAGTAAAAAGTTGGTCACACTTGTCAAACGCTATGTTTGACAAGTGTGACCAACCTGTCAGTCAGTTTTCCAAGCGATGCTACAGATCGCTTGGAAAACTTTAGCATTCTGCAAGCTAATTACGCTTGCAGAATGCTAAAAAAACGCGAAAAAAACGGAAAAAAAACGCAAAAAAAAAAATGCGGATTTCTTGCAGAAAATTTCAGGTTTTCTTCAGGAATTTTCTGCAAGAAATCCGCAACGTGTGCACATACCCTAAAGGTTTTCTAGATGGTAGAGTTAGATACAATGTATGGTATCATTTTACTGATAAGTACATAATGGGTACTTCATCCTCAGTCTTGAATCAAGATAGTTTATTTCCATTCTCATGAGCAACATGGACTTGAAGCTTATTTTGACTGAGATTATTGCTAGGGTGTTTCACTACATTTACATATAGATTACCTCTGTATCTACCGGATGATATATATGCCACCATTGGCTTCTGGATGAAATTCTTTTCAAAAAGCAAATAAAAGGATATTTAAAAAAAATAGTAATATATGACAACACTGAAGTTGTTTTTTCCTCCAGTGCTCTGTTTCACAAAAGCCATTCTGGATTGGGTCCCTGTTTGTGGTCAGTTGGGCAGCTAACTTTTTTTGTGTCAATTCTTGACCTAAAGTGCAGCAACAGCGACCCAGTACCAGAGCAGCTATGAGGGAATAGAGCATTGGACTTAATAATATATATATATATATATATATATATATATATATATATATATATATATATATATATATATATATATATTTATTATTATTATTATATATCCTTTTTCCAGAAAAAAAATGGAAAATAGGAAACTGGAAGAACTCTATTTATATAAATGTATGAATATAGAGTATTATCAACATATCTTATTATTATCTGTAAACCTTTTTGTTAATATCTTTGTTTACAAGTATGGGTTTTCTTTCATGTGGAACTGAATGTATTTTCCTAGATTTTCCAAAGTTGCTTAACAATAAGGAATGTTCTAATAAATGATAAGACATTATTTGCCACCTGACATTACAGCGTCACCAAAGGAGCCATCTGGAAAAGGAAAGGTTAATTATTGGTTAATTTTAAGGGTAATTAATGGTTAAAGGCATATTCCCATTTCCAAGATCCTATCCCAATATGTAGTAGGTGTAATAATAATAATAATAATAATAATAGCAAAAACCTCCACAGCGAATCAGAAAAACTATACATTTCTAATTGGAGGCATTTGCTAACTTTATTATTATTACACCTACTACATATTGGGATAGGATCTTGGAGCTTGGAATACTCCTTTAGGTTATTTAATAACATTTACTGTATCACTCTTAGGCAACTTTAGTAAAATCCTAAAATTGTATCGAAGTTGCTATGGGGATAATGAGTTTCGAATACATAAAACCAATATAGGAAAACATAAAAGTATAACTAAAATATTTTAAAATAAACTTGTCTTCAATTAAAAAAATCCATCCAGTATTGTAAAGAATTAAATTAGTCTTCTTTTTTTAGAGAAACATATGTAAAGTGTTAATGCCTGCAGACTGCATGGTATAATTTACTTAGCTGTAATTATGTTTTTATTTTTCTTTTCATTTTTTTTAATTTATGGAAACTTATTGAGATTTCCTAAGGTTATTTATGTAATATTGACATGATTTTTTTGGAAATAATACCATTATTACCTTTTTCTTGGGCAGTCTGTTCAGCGATTTTAAACTCTGGTATAAAGCAGTGTGAGATTTAGCTTTATCACTACCCAGGCCCATGAGAGAGAAGAGGAATATGTTACCTGGCTCTGGATTGCACGTCCTTGACCCTGTAAATGTGGCAGAGTGTTTGAGGGTGACATGGGCCACACGTGAAGTTTCAGTGAAGTTGGAACATTTACATTTGTAGCGGTGATAGCCTTATGGTCGTCCACCGCCTGCTAACATAACACAGCTGATAGCTCTATTACCGTGAAATAAGAACACTTTCACAGCATTATGTTCCTCAGTACAGTGTGAGGTGTAAAATGATGGGGTCATTTCATAGTCTCTAGTAACAGAATCGCAGTGTGTGGAAAACAGCAGACTATCAGTGTGAATTATCGGAATGGGATGTCTGATGAGGGGGAATTTTAAGAATTCAAAAGAATAACAAAAGCAAATCTACTTCAGCTGAAATGTGATATAAACCACATTTTAAGTAATATCTAATCTATTAGTGATGATTGTGCTACGTAGAGTATCAACCTGAAGTAAATATTAAGACTATTGGTAGTTAGCGCCTGTAGCTCTTTGTCTCAGAGATAAGAAAGACATATTTC
The DNA here is from genome assembly GCF_051348905.1 of Ranitomeya variabilis. Taxonomy (NCBI): domain Eukaryota; kingdom Metazoa; phylum Chordata; class Amphibia; order Anura; family Dendrobatidae; genus Ranitomeya; species Ranitomeya variabilis. The sequence goes on along the minus strand of NC_135233.1, from coordinate 835,069,429 downwards.
AATACATTTCAGCCTGAGAAGTGGAGAGGATGAAGATGAAAAAGTGCGATTCTTTTTCAAGTTCTTAGATTTACATCAGTGCAGGCTAAGTTGTGAGATACCCTGTTTACCCGAAAATAGGGCGCCCCTGAAAGTAAGGCATGCTAGGGGGAGCACTGTGCCTGCTAATATAAGGCACCCCCCCCGAAAATAAGGCATACCTTGTTCTGTGCATGAGGCATGCAGTTGTGTCTCGCTCCCGCTGTCCAGTGCCCTCCGGTGCACGCCACTGCAGCCGCGCTGTTCGCAGGAGTTAATCACAGCCTCGGGGCTGTGTGCCAATCTCTGCCCATGAGCCCTGCACCAATCACAGCGCAGGAACCATCATGGGCCAGCTGACGTCATCCATAGCCTCTGATTGTTCCTGGGCTGTGATTGGCCCAGGGCTCCTGCACTCCGATTGGCCCAGGGCTCCTGCGCTCTGATTGGCCCAGGGCTCCTGCACCACCAAAGCACTGAAAGCAGCACCGTGGAGGAAACCAGTAAGAAAGTGAAAGTGTGTGTGTATGGGTGTGTGTGTGGGTCTGTGTAAGGGTGTGTGTGTGTCTGTGTTAGGGTGTGTGTGTGTCTGTGTATGGGTGTGTGTGTGTGTCTGTGTATGGGTGTGTGTGAGTCTGTGTATGGGTGTGTATGTGTGTAAGGGTGTGTGTGTGTGTGTCTGTGTTAGGGTGTGTGTATGTGTCTGTGTAAGGGGGTGCGTGTGTTTGTGTTAGGGTGTGTGTGTGTGTGTGTCTGTGTAAGGGTGTGTGTGTGTGTCTGTTAGGGTGTGTGTCTGTGTATGGGTGTGTGTGTGTCTGTGTATGGGTGTGTGTGTGTAAGGGTATGTGTGTGTGTACGGTACACACATGGGAGGCTGCAGTGGGATACTGTGATAATGGGAGGCTGCAGTGGGATACCGGGATGATGGGAGGCTGCAGTGGGATGATGGGAGGCTGCAATACTGTACTGTAGAATGATGGGGGCTGTAATGCAATGATGGGGGTGCTGTATTGGGGACTGTAAAGGGATGATGAGGGTTGCAATGGGATAATGGGAATATTTGTGGCTGCAAAATGATGATGGGGCTGCTACGGTAAAGGAACTGCTGTGTGTGATTGTTATGGTACAGTGTCCAGAAAGTGTGTGGGAGCCATTTTAGAGCCCTTATGTTTTGTGGCCCTGTGTGGGAGTCAGGCAATTACAGTATCGTCCCGTAGTGTGTTACTTTGATTTGTTGTCTGCTTTTCTGCTGAACAGTCTACCGTAAAGTATCGCACTGTAAAAGAAATACCGTAAACAATGGTGATACAGTATATTTTTACCCCTAGACATGAGCGCTAAAAGAAAGAGCTATTCCGTCGAGTACAAAAAAAGGAATCGTGGAAGAATCTTGGGGCAAAAATCTTACTGAATTCTGCAAAGAGAAAATGTTGAGTGTCCGAATGGTCCAAAAATGGCGAGCAGATTATGGTAACCCCAGTCAACAAGTGGACAGCGGAAATGCTAAAAAGCGCAAGGTTGGATCTGGTCGGCAACCATTATATTTCGAGCTGGAAGACCTGATCTGTGAGTGGGTTGCTGACAGAAGAGCAAAGACATTGGTTGTGACTAGGGCTCAGATTCAAGAATTTGCCCTTGCAATGGCACCACAGTTTGAAATTGCCCCAGAAGAATTCAAGGCATCACAACACTGGCTGGATAACTTCCTTCAACGAAGTGAACGGTCTTTGAGAGGATCCACAACACGCTGGAAGATGCTGAAATTATTAAACGCGCATTTGCATTCAAAACCTTTGTTGATGACGCTGACTTCTCTAAATACAATCTTTCCAACATGATTGCCATGGATGAAACTGCAGTGTTTATGGGCCAAGCAGCTCAAACAACAATTGAACAACGAGGTGCCTCCTCAGTGTACGTTCCCTCCACTGCTTATGAAAGTGCACGTTACCTGTATTTTGGCGATGCGTCTGGATGGCACTAAAGTCCCACCTTTACTCATTTCAAAGGGCAAGAAAGACAAGATTGAACATGTTTTAGGCATTTATATTCTTGAAACTGAAAAAGCCTGGGCCACACAAGCGGTTATAAGTAAGTGGGTCGATTTAATGCTGCCTCTTGTTATGCGAGGGAGCCAAAGAGGAATGCTGATCTGGGATGCAGCCAGCACACACCGCGCCAAAGACATGAAGAACTTCCTTCATGAGAGAAAAATAGATCAAATAATGATTCCTTCAGGAATGAAGGCTTATCTCCAGTCTCGATATCGCCATTAATAAGCCATTCAAGGACAATTTGCGTGTGGAAATCAATGACTACATTGAAAATAGAATGGAGAGAAATCAACATGGAAACTTTGTGAAACCTAAACTGCCAGAGATTGTGACTTGGGTGAAGAATTCTTGGGAGAAAATCACTGACACTTGCATTGCAAATGTACTACGAGTAGGCTACCTTGACAAGAAGAGCTCATTTAAGGACAGTGCTATTGCTAGACATGAGAGATATGGGCCAATGATTCTGAAAGAAATGGAGTCGCAAGAAATTCCACAGGAACTTCAGAGTTTGGATTGTTATGATGATGTTCCAGAAGATGAAGACATGGTTGTCATTGAATAAATCTGGTTTTGTGTTATTAAATATTGAGATCAGTAAATTAACCATTGTTCGTTGTTTTCCATGTTGTACATGGAAATACCGTAATTATACGGTAGTAGCAAGAAATTCTTGATATGATTCACAGTTTATTTGATTCTACTGTTTTGTGATGACTACTGTTCAGCATACGCTGGTATGTTAATAAATGTTAATTTTTTTGTTCAAAAAAAATTTGTCAATTCTTTTTCTTGAGAAAATAAGACACCCCCTTAAAATAAGACATGGTTCAACTTTAGGAGCAAAAATTAATATAAGACGGTGTCTTATTTTTGGGGAAACAGGGTAGCAGTGAAGGTGCAGTGTAGAGAAAGAATAGGGGATAACTGAGTCATAGGTCAGCATTGTTTGCTCCTGAAGGACAGGCAACTTGGCACATCACCACTGAAAGAAACTAAAGACATCTCTTACCAAGGGCATAACGAGAGAGTGAAGCAAAACTTTTGATTAAGGCCTGCATGAAATCAAACTCCTTATTTAGACCCCAGATCAGTATTTTCCGGCGTATAAGACGACTGGGCGTATAAGACGACCCCCCAACTTTACCAGTTAAAATATAAAATCTTCTTAAAAGTCGGGGGTCTTCTTATACACCCTATGTCGTCTTATAGGGCCGGTGAATATGTGCCTTTTGGGGGGGGGGGGAGTGATCCTGATGACGAGGGGGCGTCTCACAGGAAAGTGAGTATCCCCCATTACCTTATCGTAGCGGTGCAGCGTGGGGGTCTCAGTGCTGGGAGTGGCGGCGGCGGCTGCTGTGCTCTGGTGCGGCGGCTGCTGTGCTCTGGTGCGGCGGCTCCTCTTCTGTGTGGGGCCTCTGTGCTGTGAGGTGGCGGTGGCGGCGGCATATCTTTATCCAGTTGGGGCTCCTCCGGCATCTCCTTAGCCCTGGAGGCCCCGCCGCAACTCCATCAGTGCAATGCAGCGGCCATTTTCCCGGAGGCAGCTCAATAGGTGCGATGCGGTGGCCTCCGGGAAAATGGCCGCTGCTCAGATTCAGATCTCGTCCCGAAATCTCGGGACACGAGATCTGAATCTGAGCAGCGGCCATTTTCCCGGAGGCCACCACATTGCACCGATGGAGTTGCGGCGGGGCCTCCAGGGCTAAGGAGATGCCGGAGGAGCCCCAACTGGATAAAGATACGCCGCTGCCGCCGCCACCCCACAGCACAGAGGCCCCACACAGAAGAGGAGCCGCCGCACCAGAACACAGCAGCCGCCGCCGCTCCCAGCACTGACACCCCCACGCTGCACCGCTAGGATAAGGTAATGGGGATTACTCACTTTCCTGTGAGACGCCCCCTCGTCATCAGGATCACTCCCCCTCCCCACCCACCATATACACCGGCGTACAAGACGATTCCCGGCGTATAAGACGACCCCCGACTTTTAAGAAGATTTTCGGGGGTTAAAAAGTCGTCTTATACGCCGGAAAATACGGTAGTTTAAAGAAGCACTCACATCAAAATTGTTATCCTCTTAATATATTGCAATCATCATATTATACAGCACTGTGTACTTACAATTTCTCACTTTGCCTTTCTAATCAGCTAATTTTTCTCTTTTCCATTAGGTCTATGACATCACATGATTAGGGAACCTGTCACCCCCAAAATCGAAGGTGAGCTAAGCCCACCGGCATCAGGGGCTTATCTACAGCATTCTGTAATGCTGTAGATAAGCCCCCGATGTAGCCTAAAAGATGAGAAAAAGAGGTTAGATTATACTCACCCAGGGGCGGTCCCGCTGTGGTCCGATCCGATGGGCGTCGCTGTCCGGTCCGGGGCCTCCCATCTTCTTACGATGACGTCCTCTTCTTTTATTCACGCTGCTGCTCCGGCGCAGGCGTACTTTGTCTGCCCTGTTGAGGGCAGAGCAAAGTACTGCAGTACGCAGGCGCCGGGAAAGGTCAGAGAGGCCTGCGCACTGCAGTACTTTGCTCTGCCCTCAACAGGGCAGACAAAGTACACCTGCGTCAGAGCCGCAGCATGAAGACAAGAAGAGGACGTCATCGTAAGAAGATGGGAGGCCCCGGACCGGACCACGATGCCAATCAGACCGAACCGCCCCCACAGGTGAGTATAATCTAACCTCTTTTTCTCCTGTTTCAGGATACATTGGGGGCTTATCTACAGCATTATAGAATGCTGTAAATAAGCCCCTGATGCCGGTGGGCTTAGCTCTCCTTCGATTTTAGGGGTGACAGGTTCCATTTAAATTTGACTAGCTGAATTCTTCTAAGTTCTATGTAGAAACAGGAGGTCAATTTTCCATGCATGAGTCATAAGTTGCTGCAAACGTCTATGGCGGGGGAGGAAGGAGCAAGTGGGTCAGGAGTTGAAGAGGGGGATGATAAATACAGGGGCAAGAATCTTTCTATTTCTACACGGAGCAGAGAAAAGAGAAGAATTAGCTGGATAGAAAGACAAAACGAGCAATTGTAAGTAAACAGTGCTATATAACATGATTATTGTAATATATTAAGAGGTTAAAATCTTAAATGGAAGGGCTTATTTAAGTCAGATTGCAGGTCAGACTTTAAAATAAAAAACAGGCCTGACAAAAAAAAGGCATTTACTTATTAACCAGCTCCTGGCTTCTGGTATTTAAGGCCATGTGCTAAGTTCCTAAAGATAATTTCAGGAACTTAGGGAGCCTTAGGTTCATAGGGAATTATGGGCCTGCTAAAGTTTGCGTTTAGCTGGACCATCATTTATTTCTCAACAGGACAATGACCCCAAACACACCTCCAGGCTGTGTAAGGGCTATTTGACCAAGAATGAGAGTGATGGGGTGCTACGCCAGATGACCTGGCCTTTACAGTCACCAGACCTGAACCCAATAAAGATGGTTTGGGGTGAGCTGGACCGCAGAGTGAAGGCAAAGGGGCCAACAAGTGCTAAGCATCTCTGGGAACTCCTTCAAGATTGTTGGAAACTATTTCCAGTGACTACCTCTTGAAGCTCATCAAGAGAATGCCAAGAGTGTGCAAAGCAGTCATCAAAGCAAAAGGTGGCTACTTTGAAGAGCCTAGAATATAAGACATATTTTCAGTTGTTTCACATTTTTTTGTTAAGTATATAATTCCACATGTGTTAATTCATAGTTTTGATGCCTTCAGTGTGAATTTACAATTTTCATAGTCATGAAAATACAGAAAAATCTTTAAATGAGAAGGTGTGTCCAAACTTTTGCTCTGTACTGTAGTTAAGCAAATGGTTAGTGCTGATGGTGATATGTGTTGGGCTGCTTCCATGTCTGTCTGACAGTGGCCCTAGGATTATTCTGTTTTCTTATGCTGATTATACACAGGACAGATGCATTTTTTAGATAGTTACAGTGACTTGGTGGCTTGTTTGTTTATCTCACATAAACTATCAGTTCATATCAATCACATTACATTGAAGTACTAAAAGGGCTCGTACGTTAGCAAGGCGCTAGGTGCTAGTGCCAATCACTGAAGCTGACTCATGTAATGGCACAGAAAAGACAGCGCTAATCACCATCCATAGTCTTCTGCCACTGCTGTCTGCCACAAATATGACAGCTGTGAACCGTTTAGTCATGGTAATATATATTACTATTATTGCTATTGACTATATACAAGATAAAGAAAACTAACATCTGTCTATCTATCTACATCATACAGCGCCTAATATATACAGTTGAAACTAGAAGTTTTCATACACTATATAAAAAGACACATATGCATGTTTTTATCAATATCTGACATGAAATCAGAATAAACTTTCCCGTTTTAGGTCAACTAGGATTACCATAATTATAAATATTTGCCAAATGACAGAACAATGACAGAGAGAGAGAGAGAGAATGTTTTAAGGCATTTTTATTACTTACTACAAAGTCAAAAGTTTACATACATTTTATTAGTATTTGGTACCATTGCCCTTAAACTGAATGACTTGGGTGAAATGTTTGCGATCTCCTTCCAGAAGCTTCTCACAAGAGTTGGTTGGAATTTGGGCCCATTCCTACTGATAAAACTGGTGTAACAGATCCAGGTTTGTAGGTCGCCATGCTCGCACCTGCCTTTTCAGCTTTGCCCTATTTTCAATAAGTTTGAGATTAGGGCTTTGTGCTGGCCACTCCAAAACATTGAATTTGTTATCCTTAAGCCACTTTGTTACCATTTTGGCAGTATGCTTTGGGTTATTGTCCATTTGGAAGACCCATTTCCGCCAAAGCTTTAACTTCCTGGCTGATGTCTTGAGATGTTGCTTTAGTATTTGCAAATAATCTTCATTTTTTTATGATGCCATCTATTTTGTGAAGTGCACCAGTTCCTCATGCAGCAAAACAACCCCTCAAAATGATGCTGCCACCTCCATTGGGATGGTGTTCTTAGGCTCCCAAGCTTCTCCCTTTTTCCTTTCAAACAAAACAATAGTCATTAAGCCCAAAAAGATCAATTTTAGTTTCATCAGATCACAGGACATCTCCAAAAATTAAGGTTTTTTCTCCTGTGTGCATTTGCAGACATTAATCTAGCTTTTTTATGTTTCTTTTAGAGTAATGGCTTTTTCCTGGCAGAGTGCCCTTTCAGCCCATGTTGATACAATACTCGTTTCACTGTGGACATTGACCCAATCTTACCAGCTTCTAATATCATCTTCCCAAGGTCTTTTGTCCTTGGTTGGATATGCACATGCTAGGCCAAAGCACATTCATCTCTGAGACACGGAACCCATCTTCTTCCGGAGCGGTATGCTGGCTGGACATTTTCATCTTGTTTGTACTTGCATATAATTTTTTGTACAGATGCACTAGGCACCTTCAGGTATCTTGAAATTGTACCCAAGGATGAGCCAGACTTGTACAAGTCCACAATTCTCTTCCTGATATCTTGGCTGATTTCTTTAGAAATTTCCATGATGCTACACAAAGAAGCAGTGTGTTTCAGGTGTGCATTAAAATACATCCACATGTGTGTCTCTAATTAACTCAGATGTTGACAAAAGCTTTCTAATACATGACATCACCATATGGGCAGTTCATAATTGTTTAAAGGTATAGAAATCTTAGTGTATATAAACCTTTGACTTTGCAGTAACCAATCAAAATGCATATGTGTCTTTTATATAGTGCATGTAAGCTTCTAGTTTCAACTGTACAAATACTGTATTTATATATATATATATATATATATATATATATATATATATATATATATATATACACATACAGTTAGGTGCAGACATATTTAGACAGTGGCACAAGTTTTGGCATTCTAGCTGTTTACTAAAACATATTCAAGATTCAGTTATATAATCCATATGGACTTAAATTGCAGACTCTCAACTTTAGTGTACAACTAGTGTAAATTCTCTTAATTCTGGAGAAATTACTTTCTCCATCTTCTCTATTGCCTCTGTGAGGATACATTGGTCTACACTCGGATGACATCTGAGTTCAGTCCGATGTATCACACGCACCCATAGACATTCACCCATAGACTTGCATGCTGCAATTGTTTTCTCATGCTGAATCAGCATGAGAAAATAATCTCTGCAACTGCCCACAAAGTATAACATTGGGACGAGCACTATTTGATAAAACATCAGATAGCACTCAGCCCTGTTATACACCAATGTGAGCACACGCTTAATTTGGTTTCAAAATCTTAATTTAATCTCAATTATCTCAAAAGCTCTTTAATGAGCTGCATGGGCTTTTTCCTCACTAAACCATCATCTGTTAAGGAAGATAAATGTCTGGAGCTGATTCAAGGTGTGGTATTTGCATTTGGAAGCTGTTGCTGTGAACCCACAACATGCAAACAAAGGACATCTCAATGACAATTAACCAAACCATCATTAGGCTGAAGAAAAAGAGGAAATCCATCAGAAAAGCACCAGAAAACGTAGGAGTGGCCAAATCAACCGTTTGGTACATTCTGCAAAAACAAGAGCGCACTGGTGAGCTTGGGAACTCAGAAAGGCCTGGACGTCCAAGGATGACAACAGTGATGGATGATCGCAGAATCCTATTCCATGGTAATTGAAATGTCAGATTAGACTTTGCAAAAAAAAATCTAAAGAAGCCAGCCCAATTCTGGAAAACTGTTCTTTGGATAGATAAAACTAAGATCAACCTGTTCCAGAATGATGGGAAGAAGAAAGTATTAAGAAGGCTTGGAACGGTTCATGATCCAAAGCGTATCACTTCCTCTGTAAAACATGGTGAAGGTAGTGTGATGGCATTGCCATTCATGGCTGTCAATGGCACTGGGTCACTAGTGTTTATCAATGATGTGACTGAAGACAGAAGCAGCTGGATGAATTCTGAAGTGTACAGAGCGATACATTTAGGTTAGATACAGTCAAATGTAGCAAGGTTGATTGGACAGCACTTCAAAGTACAGATGGACAGTGACCCAAACAATATTGTGAAAGCAACCCAGGAATTTAAGGCAAATAAGTGGAATATTCTGCAATGGCCGAGTCAATCACCAGATCTCCACTCAATCGAGCAGCATTTCACATGCTTAAGACAAAAGGCATGTCAAAGCATCACGAAGGAGGAAACCCAGCGTTTGGTAACGTCCATGACTTCCAGACTACAGGCAGTCATTGCCTGCAAAGGTTTCTCTACAAAGTATTCAAATTTAACATTTTGTTAATTTGTCCAATTACTTTTGAACCCCTGAAATGAGGAGACTTTGCAGAAAAATGGTAGCAATTTTTACATGTTTCACAGAATACATTTGTTTGTCTCCTTTAATTAAACCTGATAGGCTACACATGAGTTATATCTCAGTTCTTTCATTTTAAATAGAACCTAAGTCTACAGGTCCTTCTCAAAAAATTAGCATATAGTGTTAAATTTCATTATTTACCATAATGTAATGATTACAATTAAACTTTCATATATTATAGATTCATTATCCACCAACTGAAATTTGTCAGGTCTTTTATTGTTTTAATACTGATGATTTTGGCATACAACTCCTGATAACCCAAAAAACCTGTCTCAATAAATTAGCATATTTCACCCGACCAATCAAATAAAAGTGTTTTTTAATACCAAACAAAAAAAACATCAAATAATAATGTTCAGTTATGCACTCAATACTTGGTCGGGAATCCTTTGGCAGAAATGACTGCTTCAATGCGGCGTGGCATGGAGGCAATCAGCCTGTGACACTGCTGAGATGTTATGGAGGCCCAGGATGCTTCAATAGCGGCCTTAAGCTCATCCAGAGTGTTGGGTCTTGCGTCTCTCAACTTTCTCTTCACAATATCCCACAGATTCTCTATGGGGTTCAGGTCAGGAGAGTTGGCAGGCCAATTGAGCACAGTAATACCATGGTCAGTAAACCATTTACCAGTGGTTTTGGCACTGTGAGCAGGTGCCAGGTCGTGCTGAAAAATGAAATCTTCATCTCCATAAAGCATTTCAGCCGATGGAAGCATGAAGTGCTCCAAAATCTCCTGATAGCTAGCTGCATTGACCCTGCCCTTGATGAAACACAGTGGACCAACACCAGCAGCTGACATGGCACCCCACACCATCACTGACTGTGGGTACTTGACACTGGACTTCAGGCATTTTGGCATTTCCTTCTCCCCAGTCTTCCTCCAGACTCTGGCACCTTGATTTCCGAATGACATGCAAAATTTGCTTTCATCAGAAAAAAGTACTTGGGACCACTTAGCAACAGTCCAGTGCTGCTTCTCTGTAGCCCAGGTCAGGCGCTTCTGCCGCTGTTTATGGTTCAAAAGTAGCTTTACCTGGGGAATGCGGCACCTGTAGCCCATTTCCTGCACACGCCTGTGCACGGTGGCTCTGGATGTTTCCACACCAGACTCAGTCCACAATCTTCCTCAGGGTCCGGTCACCTCTTCTCGTTGTACAGCGTTTTCTGCCACATTGTTTCCTTCCAACAGACTTACCATTGAGGTACCTTGATACAGCACTCTGGGAACAGCCTATTTGTTGAGAAATTTCTTTCTGGTTCTTACCCTCTTGCTTGAGGGTGTCAATGATGGCCTTCTTGACATCTGTCAGGTCGCTAGTCTTACCCATGATGGGGGTTTTGAGTAATGAACCAGGCAGGGAGTTTTTAAAAGCCTCAGGTATCTTTTGCATGTGTTTAGAGTTAATTATTTGATTCAGAAGATTAGGGTAATAGGTCATTTAGAGAACCTTTTCTTGATATGCTAATTTATTGAGACAGGTTTTTTGGGTTATCAGGAGTTGTATGCCAAAATCATCAGTATTAAAACAATAAAAGACCTGACAAATTTCAGTTGGTGGATAATGAATCTATAATATATGAAAGTTTAATTGTAATCATTACATTATGGTAAATAATGAAATGTAACACTATATGCTAATTTTTTGAGAAGGACCTGTATATACATGTATGCACACACTCTCTAATAACCAGGGGAATGTCCTAGATTTATATGGAGATAGATTTTTCATGTTGTGTCATGTAATGGATTGCCTTTTTTGATTGAATGCATTGAAATGCAGATTGGTGTAATCCAAGGTTATACTGCTATACATAATTCTGTCACCTATGCTGCTTGGAACAAATGGAGGGAAGACAAAATATAGACAAGCAGAAAAGAAGGTCAGTCTTAGCATGAAGCAAATGGTTTATATGAGTTCAAGATGACATACATCAACCAGCAATGGAAAGGAAAGGCAGAAAGCTAAGAGAAATGTGTGTGCACTGAAGCAGAAGCCTCCAAATAAATGCATTTAAAATCTGTAAGAACCAGAGCCTTATCTGGGAATAAATTGGACCTGATCCCAGTTACTTCCCTCAGCCCCACTTTGACTATATTTAATGCAAAAGAGGAACATTTTATTTATTGGAACATAATGTGAAAAGAGTCACATTTTGCATTTGACTGTGAAAGTTTGGTTTCCACTATGATTAACATACTGCTATACAACAAATATTAACCATAAATCAAAGCAATGTCATGAACTGTCTTGAATTTACAAATGCTTGTCAAATTGGGCATGAACCAGAATTAAAACATTATCCCCTTCCCCCAGGTATTTAAGTACCACAGCTCCTGCATCCATAGTCTACTCCAATGTCCATTGCCTGAAATGTTGGAGCTGCAAGGCCAGAAAATACTCTCATGCATTTGGAAGAGCTAAGACGCCCTAATCCTTGGGCAACTGTAACTTTTCCAGTTTTATTCTAGGGACACCCTTTTTCCAGACCAGGTCCCAAAAGAAATTATGCAGTTTTTAAACCAGTACTTTGGGAACCAAACGGGAGAATTGTGTAGAGTGTAGAGTACAGAGGGCATGAGGAACATTTTAATGAGATTTGATCTGCTGAGGGCGGAGAGGGGTAGTTTCCTCAATGCTCCAACTTTATTTCTTGACTTAACTACCACAAGATTCAGGTTAAATGGGATGCAGTCATTAACCTTGTTGGTAATGTAAACACCTAGATATTTGAACTTTTGCACCACCGGGATTGCTAAAGATTCATTTGGTCGAAGATGTACATTATTATCCAGGGGGAGCAAAGCCGACTTCATCCAATTAATATTTAGACGAGAAAAGACTCCATGTTTGGAAATAATATAAATTATTAAGGGACAGAGATATATTCTAGGTATAAACAAATAACAGCAAATCATCTGCATGCAGGGCGATCCATTTGTCTTTTCCACCATCTTTAAAGCCCCTAATACTCAGGTGTTGTCTAGTGATACAGGCTAAAGGTTACATTGCAATAGCAAAAAGCAGAGGCGATATAGGGCAGCCTTTCCCTGTGCCCCTAAAAAGATCAAAACTCTCTGACATATCCATTTTAGCTCTTATTCTAGCTGTCAGGGTATTGTACAGTAGTACAGTGCACTAACAATTGCTCATTGTGACTTTCTACCCTCTTTTCCATTAGGTCTATGGCATCACATGATTAAAAACTGACTACCTGAATCCTTCTAAGCTCTTTGTAGAAACAGGACATCAATTTTCTCTGCAGAAGTCATGAGTCACAGGAGTTGAAGAGGGGAATAATAAATGTAGGGACAAGAGACTTCCTGTTTCTACATAAAACAGAGAAAAGGGAAGAATTAGCTGGGTATAAAGGCAAAATGAGCAATTGTAAATACACAGTGCCACATAATATGACAATTCCAATATATTAATTGGATATACAAGTTGATGGGAGTTATTCTTTAACCCCTTCACCCCCAAGGGTGGTTTGCACGTTATGGACCGGGCCAATTTTTACAATTCTGACCACTGTCCCTTTATGAGGTTATAACTCTGGAACGCTTCAACGAATCCTGGTGAATCTGACATTGTTTTCTCGTGACATATTGTACTTCATGATAGTGGTAACATTTCTTTGATATTACCTGCGTTTATTTGTGAAAAAAATGGAAATTTGGTGAAAATTTTGAAAATTTCGCAATTTTCCAAATTTGAATTTTTATGCAATTAAATCACAGTGATATGTCACACAAAATACTTAATAAGTAACATTTCCCACATGTCTACTTTACATCAGCATCATTTTGGAACAAAATTTTTTTTTGTTAGGGAGTTATAAGGGTTAAAAGTTGACCAGCAATTTCTCATTTTTACAACACCATTTTTTTTATAGGGACCACATCTCATTTGAAGTCATTTTGAGGGGTCTATATGATAGAAAATACCCAAGTGTGACACCATTCTAAAAACTGCACCCCTCAAGGTGCTCAAAACCACATTCAAAAAGTTTATTAACCCTTCAGGTGTTTCACAGGAATTTTTGGAATGTTTAAATAAAAATGAACATTTAACTTTTTTTCACACAAAATTTAATTCAGCTCCAATTTGTTTTATTTTACCAAGGGTAACAGGAGAAAATGGACCCCAAAAGATGTTATACAATTTGTCCTGAGTACGCCGATACCCCATATGTGGGGGTAAACCACTGTTTGGGCGCATGACAGAGCTCGGAAGCGAAGGAGCGCCATTTGACTTTTCAATGCAAAATTGACTTGAATTGAGATGGGATGCCATGTTGCGTTTGGAGAGCCACTGATGTGCCTAAACATTGAAACCCCCCACAAGTGACACCATTTTGGAAAGTAGACCCCCTAAGGAACTTATCTAGAGGTGTGGTGAGCACTTTGACCCACCAAGTGTTTCACAGAAGTTTATAATGCAGAGCCGTAAAAATAAAACAAAAATTTTTTCCCACAAAAATTATATTTTAGCCCCCAGTTTTGTATTTTCCCGAGGGTAACAGGAGAAATTGGACCACAAAAGTTGTTGTCCAATTTGTCCTGAGTACGCTGATACCCCATATGTGGGGGGGAACCACCGTTTGGGCGCATGGGAGGGCTCGGAAGGGATGGAGCGCCATTTGGAATGCAGACTTAGATGGAATGGTCTGCAGGCGTCACATTGCGTTTGCAGAGCCCCTAATGTTCCTAAACAGTAGAAACCCCCCACAAGTGACCCAATATTGGAAACTAGACCCCCCAAGGAACTTATCTAGTTGTGTTGTGAGAACTTTGAACCCCCAAGTGTTTCACTACAGTTTATAACGCAGAGCCGTGAAAATAAAAAAATTAAAAATTTCCCCCAAAAATTATTTTTTAGCCCCCAGTTTTGTATTTTCCCAATGGTAACAGGAGAAATTGGACCCCAAAAGTTGTTGTCCAATTTGTCTTGAGTACGCTGATACCCCATATGTGGGGGGGAACCACCGTTTGGGCGCATGGGATGGCTCGGAAGGGAAGGAGTGCCATTTGGAATGCAGACTTAAATGGAATGGTCTGCAGGCGTCACATTGCGTTTGCAGAGCCCCTAATGTACCTAAACAGTAGAAACCCCCCACAAGTGACACCATTTTGGAAATTAGACCCCCTAAGGAACTCATCTAGATGTGTTGTGAGAGCTTTGAACCCCCTAGTGTTTCACTACAGTTTATAACGCAGAGCCATGCAAATAAAAAAAAAATTTTTTTCCACAAAAATTATTTTTTAGCCCCAGTTTTGTATTTTCCCAAGGGTAACAGGAGAAATTGGACCCCAAAAGTTGTTCTCCAATGTGTTCCGAGTACGCTGATACCCCATATGTTGGGGTAAACCCCTGTTTGGGCGCACGGGAGAGCTTGGAATGGAAGGAGCACTGTTTTACTTTTTCAACGCAGAATTGGCTGGAATTGAAATGGGACGCCATGTCACGTTTGGAGAGCCCCTGATGTGCCTAAACAGTGGAAACCCCCCAATTATAACTGAAACCCTAATCCACACACACCCCTAACCCTAATCCCAACGGTAACCCTAACCACACCTCTAACCCAGACACACCCCTAACCCTAATCCCAACCCTATTCCCAACCGTAAATGTAATCCAAACCCTAACCCTAACTTTAGCTCCAACCCTAACCCTAACTTTAGCCCCAACCCTAAATGTAGCCCTAACCCTAGCCCTAACCCTAACCCTAGCCCTAACCCTAACGGGAAAATGGAAATAAATACGTTTTTTAAATTTTTTTAATTTTTCCCTAACTAAGGCTACGTTCACATTAGCGTTCTGCGCCGCAGCGTCGGGCGCCGCAGCGTCGCCGCATGCGTCATGCGCCCCTATATTTAACATGGGGGCGCATGGACATGCGTTGCACTTGCGTTTTGCGACGCATGCGTCACTGCGGCGCACGCGTCATGGCGCAGAGGACGCAGCAAGCTGCATTTTTTGTGCGTACAAAATCAAGCAAAAAAAGGACGCATGCGTCGCAAAACGCAGCGTTGTGCATGCGTTGTGCATGCAGTGTTCCTGCGTTGTGTGTTGCGTCGCCGACGCTGCGGCGCACAACGCAAATGTGAACGTAGCCTAAGCGGGTGATGAAGGGGGGTTTGATTTACTTTTATAGCGGGTTATTTAGTGGATTTTTATGATTGGCAGCCGTCACACACTGAAAGATGCTTTTTATTGCAAAAAATATTTTTTGCGTTACCACATTTTGAGAGCTATAATTTTTCCATATTTTGGTACACAGAGTCATGTGAGGTCTTGTTTTTTGCGGGACGAGTTGACGTTTTTATTGGTAACATGTTTGGGCACGGGAGATTTTTTGATCGCTTTTTATTCCGATTTTTGTGAGGCAGAATGACCAAAAACCAGCTATTCATGAATTTTTTTGGGGGGAGGCGTTTATACCGTTCCGCGTTTGGTAAAATTGATAAAGCAGTTTTATTCTTCGGGTCAGTACGATTACAGCGATATCTCATTTACATAATTTTTTAATGTTTTGGCGCTCTTATACGATAAAAGCTATTTTATAGAAAAAATTATTATTTTGGCATCGCTTTATTCTGAGGACTATAACTTTTTTATTTTTTCGCTGATGATGGTGTATGGCACCTCGTTTTTTGCGGGACAAGATGACGTTTTCAGCGGTACCATGGTTATTTATATCCGTCTTTTTGATCGCGTGTTATTCCACTTTTTGATTGGCGGTATGAGAATAAAGCGTTGTTTTTTGCCTCGTTTTTTTTTTTTTTTTTTACGGTGTTCACTGAAGGGGTTAACTAGTTATGTAGTTTTATAGGTGGGGTTGTTACGGACGCGGCAATACTAAATATGTGTACTTTTATTGTTTGATTTTTTTTTTATTTAGATAAAGAAATGTATTTATGGGAATAATTATTTTTTTTATTTATTTATTTAGGAATTTTTTTTTTATTTTTTTTTTTACACATGTGGACATTTTTTTTAAACTTTTTTACTTTGTCCCAGGGGGGGACATCACAGATCATTGATCTGGCAGTGTGCACAGCACTCTGCCAGATCTGCGATCTGCTGTGCAGGGCTGCAGGCTTACCAAGTGTCTGCTCTGAGCAGACACTCGGTAAGCCACCTCCCTCCCTGCAGGACCCGGATGCCGCGGCCATCTTGGATCCGGAACCTGCAGCGAGGAAGGAGGTAGGAGACCCTCGGAGCAACGCGATCACATCGCGTTGCTCCGGGGGTCTCAGGGAAGCACGCAGGGAGCCCCCTCCCTGCGCGATGCTTCCCTATACCGCCGGTACACCGCGATCATGTTTGATCGCGGTGTGCCGGGGGTTAATGTGCCGGGGGCGGTCCGTGACCGCTCCTGGCACATAGTGCCGGATGTCAGCTGCGATAGTCAGCTGACACCCGGCCGCGCTCCCCCCGTGAGCGCGGCCGATCGTGCTAGACGTACTATTCCGTCCTTGGGAAGTAGGGCCCACCCCACATGGACGGAATAGTACGTCCAATGACAGAAAGGGGTTAAAATAAAATTGATTAGGTAAATGGATTGTGTAACCAATGGTAACAGCCTGTGTAACAACTTAACCAGAAGAGAATATAATGGGCACACTGTAAAGTTCAATGAAGGTGCTGGCTAAACATCCAACTTCAAATATACAAAAAGTAGCCGCACTCAAGTCTTGATTTCAAATGTGAAGAATTTTCTTAGTTTTAGAATTAAAAGAATAAAAACTAAGAAAATTCTTCACATTTGAAATCAAGACTTGAGTGCGGCTACTTTTTGTATATTTGTGTAACAACTTAACACACTCCACTGTTGAACTCATTATGTTTTCAAAATGTAGAAATAGTCTAAAAATAATATGGTTTGTTAACAAGCCACCCAAAGTTATCCCCTTTTCTTCATGCCAGCAACAGGTTTGTTGTTTGGAAAGTGAAGTAGTAGTGGCTTTTTAACATGGAGTCCAAAAATATTGCTTTTTAGGTTTATTACCCTGTGCAGGATAGGGTTCTCAGTAGCAGTACAGCGCAGCGAAGCCATAAAATACATTGAAAAGATAGGATATGTATGCTTGCCTATTGGCAGTAGCAGCATTATCAATTGCACAATATAGAATATGAGGGTACAGGCAAGGAGATGTCTAGGTGTGTAGGTCCAGCGATGACTGCTCTAGCTGCAGCAGTACAGTACAGATATAGAACACAGTGTACATGCATAGAAGTGTGGCTGACTGGCTGTCTTTTGGCAATGACAGCAGAAGCAGCAACAGTACAATAAATGCAGCACGGTGGCTCAGTGGTTAGCACTGCAGTGCTGGAGTCCTGGGTTCAAATCCCACCAAGGACAACATCTGCAAGGAGTTTTTATGGTCTCCCTGTGTTTGCGTGGGTTTCCTCCGGGTTCTCCGGTTTCCTTCCACATTCCAAAGACATACTGATAGGGAATGTAGATTGTGAGCCCCATTGGGGACAGCGATGATAATGTGTGCAAACTGTAAAGCGCTGCGGAATATGTTAGCGCTATATAAAAATAAAGATTATTATTATTATTACCATGATAGGCAGACTGTAAATGTGTGGCTCTATAAGACAAGCACTGGAAGCCCCTGCAGCATTAGCACTACAACGATATAACATGATGGTCAGGCAGGAGGTTCCCAGCTTTGTGACAGTGTAGAAAACAACTGACAGACAGACAGATGCTATGGTTGGTCAAATCATTGGTATCTGCCACAGATGAATGAAAATCCACACCGATTTATGCCTCATTTATTTTAACAAATGTAAGATTGTCCACACTTGTGGAGGAAAGCCTAGTCCACTTAAGCATGACAACGCCATCAATGCTCAATACCCACTCTGTCAGTACAGTGGAGGATGAACACGATAGTACTACCCATGGGAAACTGGGCTAATCACTTGGCCAATCTGCTGACCTAGATGTCTATGGGGTCAATGTTTAAGCTATCTATTGGAGAAAGGACACAGTCGGGGTACGACTGAAACTAGTTATTCAGCTGATTATTTTCTGTTCATACTGTGACTCAGATTGGTGCAACAGCTAATAAAACATCTGGTTCATCACGCCATGTACAGTATAATGTACTTGCTGCTTCTAATTTGGCTACTTGCTGTAGCAGTAGCCCTGGCACAAGGGGAGAAAAGCATTGGCTCAGAAAGGATCCGAGAGGGTTCAGACTTAATCAGCAGACATCTGATCAGTGAAGCTTTCTCCAGCAGGTAACACAGCTTGGTAATCTCTGTCCTCCATCATTCTCCCTGTGTGATTTATCTCTGACATATGAGGACAGCGGGCGTGATGACATCACTACATGGCGCTCACTGTGCAGTGCAGAGTTTCAGACCACAGACTGGATCAGCGATGGGATGGGAAGACATGAGGCTTTTGTGTTTTTCTTCTTTTTAAATCAATGAATACATACTGTTTGGAGGGCTATTTTGGGGACTATTATCCTATATGGAGGGCTATGTTGGGGCAGTTGTCTTTTGGAGAGCTGTCTGGGGTTAATTATACTATTTGGAGGGCTATGTAGTAGGCCATCATACTGTGAGATGGCCAGGAGTCATTATAAGGAGGGCTTTGTGGGGGGTAAGCATACTGTTTGGAGGGTTATGTGGGGGCCATTATACTGTTTGGCGGGCTATTGGGGGCCATCATTCTGTATATGGGCCTTTAAACAGTGTGGAAGGTAAAGGTTGTTAGGTCCATCATAAACTGTGGAGGGTGGGCATTATACTGTATGAAGGGACAGTATACAGTGCGGAGGGTTTTGTGGGGGTCAGTACACTGTTTGGAGGACTAGTGGGGACCATTATACTGTTTGGAGGACTAGTGGGCGGGCCATTATACAGTGTAGAGGGTTGTTTGGGGATCATTATATATTGTGAATGGCTGTGTTAGGGCCATTATAATGTGTGGAGGGGTATGAGGGCCATTATACTGTATGAAGAGCCTTGATATTGTGTGGAGGGCTGTGTTCTGGCCATCCTACTGTGTTGGGAGGACTGAGGGGCATCATAGTGTATTGGGGTTAGTGTAAGGGCATCATACTATGTTGGGGTCACTGTGAGTGTATCATGCTTTGTGGAGGGTAATGTAGGGTCATCATACTGTAAGTGTGGAGGAATTCACTGTGGAGGTATCATGCTGTGTTTTCGAGGCACTTTTGTTGCATCATACTTTATGGAAGTCATAAAAGGGGTATTTTAGTGCATGGAAACATTGAGGGGCTTCAGTAGGAGCAAAATTGTGACATATGCTATTCTGGGACAATACCTGAATATATTTTTTTTTCTTTAGAGAGTGGAGGCCCAATTAGGACTTCTTCTATGGGGCCCCGATGTAGCCATTCCTAAAATGACAAAGATGTCATGATGCAAAAAGATATTCCAGCATAGAAGAGTATAACTTGACACCTAAACATACACATTGAATTACTTTTCCTTGTGTTAAGTATAAGGCTGCTGTCACACTATCAGTATTTGGTCAGTATTCTACATCAGTATTTGTAAGCCAAAACCAGGAGTGGGTGATAAATACAGAAGTTGTGCATATGTTTCTATTATACTTTTCCTCTATTTGTTCCACTCCTGGTTTTGGCTTACAAATACTGAGGTAAAATACTGACCAAATACTGATAGTGTGACTGCAGCCTTAAGAGTTCACTTTCTGTGCTTAGCTGTATTATTTGTGTGTTAGAATAGCTAATCTGTAGTTGAGAATGGGGCCTGGATGCTAATAGGATGAGCATGAGGAGAAAGGGGTATGTGGACAGATGAAGCTTTTTTTTCTGATTGTTTGCCAGAATTCTTTTCCTACATTTTTAAGGTGATGCATTTCATGTTCTCAAGTAGATTAGTGTTTTTGAGCTGTGACACCCAGGGGGTATTTTCCTCCTGCTGAGCTTGCACAGTGCAATAGATTAATTGACCGGCAACATGAAAAGCATTCCCACACTCGAGATTCATGCACATAGGACTCACCACTACAACCAGAGGTTACCAGTGCTCCACCACCAACAGCAGTTATCTGCTCTAGGACTGACTGCAGAAGAAGCATTTCTACCCCCTAAAGATCTTTTGGCTGGATGTTGGCTTTTTCTCTTTGGCACCGATGCCACCACCCTCTTCCTCTGATAACACTATCTCTTCTTCACCCCAATCCAGTTCCCAGATCCTGTTCACCAGACAATCATTATAATTATCCCTGACTTGGCTGACAATTGTCTCAGTATGGGAAATGTCCTGAGTTTCTCGTTCCCACCTCTGTATTTGCTCTGACTAAGGCCGGCGTCACACTCAGCATATGTAAATATGGTCCATTTTTTACTGCCGTAATACGCAGAAAAGCCCCCAAAATAGTGATCCGTATGTCATCCGTAGGCAGGGTGTGTCAGCGTATTTTGTGCATGGCATCCTCCGTATGTAATCCGTATGGCATCTGTACTGCGATATTTTCTCGCAGGCTTGCAAAACCGACATCTAATGGATTTATGTGCTCAAATGTTCGGTAAAACATATATACAGTATATATATATATATATATATATATATATATATATCTATATATATATATATATATATATATATATATATATCATTGAGACACATATATATATATATTTATATATATATTCTGTATTTATATTTAATTCAGCGCGATATATGTGAAAAGCCGGTAATTCAATTGCCGGCTTTTCATTTCTCCTTCACAAACCCGAAAGGATACGAGACATGGTTTACATACAGTAAACCATCTCATATCCCTTTTTTTTTTGCATATTCCACACTACTAATGTTAGTAGTGTATATATGCAGAATTTTGGCGCTGTAGCTTGTAAAATAAAGGGTTAAATGGCGGAAAAAAATTGTGTGTGCTCCCGCGCAATTTTCTCCGCAAGAGTGGTAAAGCCAGTGACTGAGGGCAGATATTAATAGCCTAGAGAGGGTCCATAGTTATTGGCCCCCCCTGGCTACAAACATCTGCCCCCAGCCACCTCAGAGAGCGCCTCACCGCGACTCAAGGTAACTACAGGTCACTCTGCTTCCCATTCATTCCCCGGGTTTTTACAGGCAGAAGCAGCTGCATTAACAGGCTTCTGCTTGTAAAATTAGTTAACCCTTTCAGATGGATTTACAACGTGGGACAGAACAATGGAAGGTATGGAATATTGTTGTTTATTTTTTTGTAACTTTGTTCCAGGTGACAAGGGTCTTCAGGTGGATTAAGAGTCTAATAAAATATTACAACAACCTGTGTCTTTATTTCATTAATGGACTTTGTAATTATGTGTGTGTGTTTTATTAACCATTTCGTACTATTGTATTAATAATGGATAGGTGTCATAATTGACGCCTCTCCATTATTAATCTGGCTTAATGTCACCTTACAATAGCAAGGTGACATTAACCCTTCATTACCCCATATCCCACCGCTACACGGGAGTGGGAAGAGAGTGGCCAAGTGCCAGAATAGGCGCATGTTCCAGATGTGCCTTTTCTGGGGTGGCTGGGGGCAGATGTTTGTAGCCAGGGGGGGCCAATAACCATGGACCCTCTCTAGGCTATTAATATCTGCCCTCAGTCACTGGCTTTACCACTCTGGCGGAGAAAATTGCGCGGGAGCCCACACCAATTTTTTCTGCCATTTAACCCTTTATTTTAGCAGCTACAGCGCCAAAAGTTTGCACATACACCCTACTAACATTAGTAGTGTGGAATATGCAAAAAAATAAGGGATATGAGATGGTTTACTGTATGTAAACCATGTCTCATATCCTGTCGGGTTTGTGAAGGAGAGAGCAAAAGCCGGCAATTGAATTACCGGCTTTTCTATAGAACACCGCTGCATATTTCTCGCAAGTCACACTGCTGGTCCGTGTGTAATCCGTATTTTTCTCGCCCCCATAGACTTTCATTGGCGATTTTTTTGCGCATTACGGTGACAAACGCAGCATGCTGCGATTTTGTATGGCCGTAGAAGACCGTATAATATGGATCGGTAAAATATGGCTGATAGGAGCTGGGCCATAGAGAATCATTGGGCCGTGTGTTATGCGTATTTTACGGGTGTATTTTCTGCGCTCATACGTCCGTAAAACTCGCCAGTGTGACGCCGGCCTAAGAGTTCTACTACCACTTCACGTAATCATATGTCAAATTTGACCAATAAAATAGGTATGCAAAAAAAAAAACTGTTTGTGACACTCACATACTTTATGAATCACATTTAAGGGTCTGGATATTTTTTAATATCTTTTGTATTTAGCACAACAATGCCCCCTTTCCTAAAAATATGGAACAAATAATTTATGTCATGCACACTTTTGTGTTTTGTGAGGTAGTCAGTTGCACAGTTAAATATCTGAATTTTTTTAAATTCTCTTTTGTATTTATTTATTTACTTTACACAATTATTCCTCCTTTCCCCAAAAAGATTGAACAAGAAATGAAACATACAAGGTACTCCTAAAAGGCAACAGAGTGGCAATGTGCCACAGTATTTGTGTGACGTGTATGTGCGTTAAGATGTAATCAAATAACAACAAGTGTAACACAAATTCAATTCATATCAAATCGATTAGCTCATTTCTACTATTTAGTATCAAATCACATAAGCCTTATGCAAACGAAAACTATTGAATACAAAAGCAGTTAATTCAGTAGAAAACCTGACTTATACCACACCACCCTGCAGTCAGAAACAAACTATTAAATGGATTTGCACATGATTAGCTTTGTATGTCACTATGAATCCATTTTGTACCATGCACCTTCATCTGATAGGTATAGGCAATATCATGCCATAAATCATGATATTTGATAAATGCAAAAATAAAACTGGAAAACTCCTTTACAAAAATCACAGACAAATCTCATTAGCAGCTAAAAAATTGATATTTAACCATAAAACAAAAAGAATGTTTATATTTTGTTAAATAACCAAAGGTTTTTCCTTTAGCAAACAGATGTCTGACCTGCCATAGAATAGGATAGATCACTTACTTCAGGAGAGTGGCTTTGACATTCTGGGCTGTTTTACTGTTTATTCTGTATTATTATATACTTGATAAACAAGAAGTGTGGATGCTGGAAGAACTGACATATGATTTCAAAAGCTCCAATACAATAATTTTTTTTCTGATACTAGAGGTCAAATGAATTGCCAAGTATTGGATGCATGAAATGTCAAAGAAAACTGTTCTCAGATAGACATGATAAATGGCAATGGACAAGATACTTTCAAGCAGTACTTCTAGAGTAAATGTCTTGAAAAGCGTTATTTTTCACAACACTTACAGTAGACCATCTATCAGTTTTCAAATTTATTTTGTGCTGAGCAAATGTAATGTCTAGCAAGTAATATCCCCTAACACGGTGGGGGAAATTTACCAAGCTAAATGCAGCAGAATTCTGACTCAATTTGTTCAGAAAAAAATGGATGTACGGTACATTACTTGTCTTAAATTTATTAAGTGTGCCTTAAGCTATTTTTTTATATCAGTTAAAGTTTAAAAAGTATCTGGAAAAGGGGTAGTTTGATGGAGCCCTAAAATGTGCTCATTTTTGCCAAACTTTTGAAGATCAGTTCCATCTTTAGCTAAGGGCCAAATTATATAATTTGTCCTACTGAAAGCAGGGCAAAATGGCCACAACAAGGAGGCCATCTACTGCAGCTAGTTGTCTTAGTCAGACACACGATAGTGAGGAGGAGGGGGCACTTATGTGAGCTCCTGATTCATCAGACCGGCAATTCTCACCGATCTTGATGAGGGGATATGATGAAGTCAAGTACTCCTGATTCATGAAAAGGAGCATGCCTCTTCATGAATTTGGAGCATCTAAAGAGTGTTGTGTGCCGTGCTGGAAATCTTACACCAGTCCTTGACTGGAGGAAGATTTCTGGTGTAGGGAATGCCTCAGCTCATTATGAATTAGATGAGCTGTTGCGTCATGCCCCAGATCTGTCCATTTTTGAGGAGCTGGAATAAACTGCCATGAAAACGCCAAAAGTAGCAACATTTTAGCGCAACTCCGAGTTGGGCCAAAAGTTTGCAATTTTTCAAAGCAATTTACTGCAGAATTTTGGCAAAATTACTTTTTATTAATTTTATGGCCAAAGTGTCTAACAATTCTAGCAAGATGCTTGAAAACTGTGACACTATGTGAGCCACATGATCAGTTTGGCATATACGATCATGTGGCGAGGGCCAGTATGTTTCCCCCTGGATGCGTATAGAGACCTATTAAACCCGCTGGAGCGCATTGTGCTTACAGCCAAATGCCTGTTAATTACAAGGCAAAATAAAAGTAAGTGTGGTTTTGGTCAAAATAGTTGACCAACTCAGATTTTTAGGAAGACCCAACATGGTCTTTTATTTTTAGAGGGATTTGCAGGTTTGGTAGTGGGGTAAATTACTCTCTCCATTCTGCGTTTTGGGAGTGCCTCTATGTCCACGATTCCCATTTAATCTCTCAGTTTTGTTTTGGGTGTGTCAGTTTTAGTTTTGCAAGCTGCAGAGCAGGAGGCTCTGTGCACCCAGGCCTGTGTGAAGCTAACATAGAGGCAGGGACTTCAAAGCGGCTGACTCTTCCAGGAGTTACATCGGTGCCATTGCCCACAGCAACAGGTTGGAACACAGACTGTTTTAGAGAACCTGGCTGCAAACCGGAGGATATAATTTCCCTGTTTATGTGACTTCCTGAAATAAAGACATTTTATGTTGAACCTTCTGTGGTCCCTGCCTATCTGTCACACTGTGCAAACCCTGCTGCACTACAGAATGTTTTAATAAACTCCCTCTACTATATTCTTGCTAAATGACTTATGCTTTGAGTTTACTACAGCATTATAAATTTGACACTTAGTGTTGAGGTTACTTACTGTATATAGCTCAATATAAGCATGAGCTTCACAATAGAATCAGAATTGTTTTCCTCACTGTGTAATAGATTAATGAATAGTTGAATACTTAAGTAGCTAACTGCAATTTAGAGATGATTTATATAACAGTGAGTGCAGGGTAAGACCAAATATCTATAGAGCCATTTTTCCCGGTAATTTGATCCCAGGGGACCCTGTCCAGTTCGAGTTGACAAGATGTGTTTAACAAGATTATGTAATGTACTGTAAATGACAACTAACCACATTCTGATATTTGTGTTATGCAACTGAGAAATAAATAGCAATGTTGTCCAGTATCACTAATAAATAAACCTACATAACTACCAAGGATGTAATATTAATCTGTTATGAGAACATTCAAATATGTAAAAACACTGCTTGCTAAGGTTATTATTGAGGACTGATAAAATTAATAGTCTCTAAGAGCGCTGACTCTCCAAAAATGTCCTCTTAAAGGCAAACTTTCCTGGATTTTTTATTTAAACTTTATATTTCCATCAATTGATGCTCCACTGATTCTAGATCAATTTCTGTTTTTTTCCATGTGCCGCTATACCAAAGTTATGTCCATAAAATACTGTGTGCATTTGCCTTTTCTCCTTTATGATGGAAGTTTGGTGGGATGAAAGGAAAATGTGCATCTTTATTACCAGGGCATAGCTTTGGATTGTAGGGGCATGGAAGAAAAGGAAAAACTGTTCCAGAATGAGCAAAGCAGCAGCAATTGCAGGATATACTCTTCACTGACTGACAGCCTCTTTGCTGTATGACTTTAGGCAAAGTATGCATCAGCTATGCATAGAAAGAGGCGCTGGGTGGGTAAGAGAGCCGTTGTGACAGAGGCTTCAGATCTAGCTCTTCTGTCTCATTTGCATATTAATTCAAATGGTGATTATTATTTTGTATTAATTATTAATTAGTTATTAGCCAATTACTAGTGATGCATGAACATACTGGCCATGTAAAGGTATTGCTGGACTTGTATACAATGGAGACATCCAGACGTTTTCTGGATACACATATGCAAATAGCTTTATTCCAAAATAGATTAACAATAGGCAATCCCAGTACTTCAAAATTGTAGGAATATATCCTATGTTTTTCAGACTAATACTTAGTCCTTACTCATGGATTGCTGGACCTGTCTTTGAAAGAGCTACATGCACATATAAATAGTTTGGCTTGTGAAGACCTTCTGACAGATTCCCTTTAAGGTGTCATTAAAATATTTGAATTAAAATCATTTTTACTGGCATTTTTTTGCCTTGTGGATTAGATTCAATGTGTGAGTCTAGAAGGCAGCATGCAATATTACATACTGCAATAATAATTCACATTGAAAACTATGATAATGCAGGGTTTATTCTCTTTGGACAAGCCCTTCTCCTATAACTATAGGATGACTTGGTGTCAATGACCTAGTAGCAAGTGTTATGCCATTCAGCACCACCACAGGGAAATTGAGAATTACACACACTGGGCTGCTGGAGCACTCTTTCTAGGATTTCTGTTCTCTCCTCACAGCAAGAAACTCCACTCTGTTAGGTCAGAATTCCCCAACACATTACTTATTTGCGTTGTAAACTAGACAAAAGCGTTAAAAAGGTTTTTTTTAGAAAACCCTCCTGGTTTCTAGAGTCAATTAGTATCATATATGTATTGGAAGGGGACTCGCTAATATGTGGAACAAAAATGCTAGCATAACTTTTTTTAATATGTAAATATATTTTATACAGTCTCAGACTGGCCTACAGGGTTACAGGTGAGTCCACCGGTGGTCCCTTGTGCAGGAGTGGACCTCACATCGCCCTACATCAGCAGTGCGTGACACAGTGCACTTGATACACTATATACAGACAAGCCAGAGTCTGTGTGAGTATATATCTCCAGCTCATAGATTTAAGAGAGCCACTAGTTCAAGGGCCAAGTATCAGGTTACTATATGGGAAAGAAACAGTGTAAGGCAAAGGCTAATACCAGAAAAGTGTGTGCCCCCTCTCCTTTTAGATAATTAAAATATATCTTATGTAACAAAGCAGGACATAAGGTCCTGAATGGTAGGTGTACATTACTGAGATTATTTTTATTTTGACTGAATTTTGGGTCAGGGATTTAGAGTGACCAAAAAAGCCTTGGTGGGAAAGGTCGCTCCCAAACTTCAGGTCTTACAGGCCTAATAATAGGCAACTGGGAATAGCCAAGCAGAGTGTGTTGTGTTGGAGCTGGAGAAAGACTATTCATGTTGGATAGTCTATGATAAAGAATGAGAAGTGCCTGTTATACCAAGTTGGAGAGACCGTTTGATTTCTTTTTTTTGCCTTACCCAGAGCAAGGGCTGTTGTGCTATTCATTTGTGACGAAGAAAGGACCATTTGTTATTTATTTGTGTTGAAGAAAGACTGTTTTCATTTTTGGAGCTGTAAAGTTTATGAAGGACCATAAACTTTATTCTGTTTAGATATAAAAACCCTGTGTCTGTGTGTATCCACATGGCTACCAGCGAGCCAAACCCTCCCCCACACTATGTCGCTGTCATTGTGTTTCGCTTCTTTGGGAACTGTAACTCCCGCATACCAAGACACCTGCTAAGAGTTGTAGTTTTCTCCACAGATTGAATTCCACAAAGTAGCTTTGATAACGGTAATATATCACATTTTATTTTATTAATGTTTATTTTAAAAATATTTGTATTTATAATTAATAGCTTATAATATATAACTAAAGTAAGATTTATTTTTATTAATTTTTTTGTCATTCGCCCTGGGCTGTCATTTTTATTTGCTTGTGTGAAAGTGTCATAGCATGATGCTTACACACTGCAAATATCACACTTACAAGCCATAGGAGGCTATAGTCTGACACTGGCCACAACTCCTATGCTTTGGCCACATCAGCTATAAACTGTGCATGCCCCCTGTCATGTATAGTTTACAGTTGTGGAGGAGTCAGATGCTTTTTTATTGCAGCCCAGCAGTATATGCCGAGTTTCAATTTCACTCTATGACAGTAGATCCGAATAACATAGCACTAGTTTGGTCTGTAAATTGTGCCAAAGTATTGCATGGTACGATTTTGTCCATGTGGAAAATTGGCCATGTGCTCTGGCTATAATGAATGTGTATGCTTAGGGTCAGATTTACCATAAGGCCAACCTAAGCCATGGCCTAGGTCACAGTGTCGGGGGGGCGTATATACAGAAAAATTGCCTAATATTTACAAATGTTCAAGTATTATTTGGAAAAGTCCATATAAAATGCTGTTTTTTAAATTAGCATCCATACACATTAACCCCTTTCCGACATCGGGCGTAGTAGTACGCCGATGTTGAACTCCCCCTGTTTGGTGCCGGAGCCCGCACCTTTCTGGGCACATGACAGCTGATATATACAGCTGACATGTGCCCACAACAGCCGCGCATGGAATCGCGATCCACCTGTGGCTGTTAACCCACTAAATGCCGCTGTCTATCTCTGACAGCTGCATTTAACTCCAGAAATCCCATCCATCGGTGACCCTGTCATGTGATCACTGGTCACCGATGGGTTGGTATGACAACCAGAGGTCTCCAGCAGACCTCTAAGGTTGTTATAGCCAGATTGCCCGGTGGTCGGTGCTCATAGCAAGTGAGCATTCCTGCTACATACAGGCGATCTGATCATCGCCTGTATGTAGCAAAGCCGATCGGAAAAGTGCAGCTTCTAATCTCCCATGGAGACTATTGAAGTATGCAAAGAATAAAAAAAAAGTCTTTAAAAATATTTAAAAATATATATAAAAGTCACATCACCCCCCTTTTCGCCCCATTCAAAATAAAATATAAAAAAAAATCAAACATACACATATTTGGTATTGCCGTGTCCAGAATTACGTTTTTTTGGTCGCTGCAACATTGCATTAAAATGCAATAACGGGCGATGAAAAGATTGTAGCTGCAACAAAATGGTATCATTAAAAATGTCAGCTTGGCATGCCAAAAATAAGCCCTCACCCAACCCGAGATCATGAAAAATGGAGACACTATTGGTATCAGAAAACGGCACATTTTTTTTTTTCGTTTTTTAACAAACTTTGGAATTTTTTTTCACCACTTAAGTAAAAAAGAACCTAGACATGTTTGGTGTCTATGAACTTGTAATGGCCTGCATAATCCTAGTGGCAGGTCAGTTTTAGCATTTAGGGAACATGGTAAAAACAATAAATAAATAACTGTGGGATTGCACTTTTTTGCAATTTCATCACACTTGGATTTTTTTTTCCGTTTTCCCGGACATGATATGTTAAAACGAATGATGTTGTTCAAAAGTACAACTTATCCAACAAAACACAAGCCCTCAAATGGCCATTTTGACAAAAATTAAAAAAGTTATGGCTCTGGGAAGAAGGGGAGCAAAAAATGAAAACGCCAAAACAAATATACCTCTGGTGATAAAGGGGTTAAAGGTAGCCTGCCACCAGACTTTTCCCATGTAGAGTATGGCTACCACCATTATGGCCTTCTTTACAGCATACTGGAATGATGTAAAAATGGAGTCTCATCAAGTCTCCATTGCTGAGTGTCAAATACAATAAATACAATTTTGGCAGGAGAACCTTATGGTTATCCATACTGTTGGAAGCAATAGGATAGAAAAAAAAAGTTATGAACTCCGTTCCTCATGTAACCCCAAGGCCATATTCACAAGTCCAATTTTCACTATCCATTTATACTCAGAAGCTTGGACACCTACCCATTATAGTCTATGGGGCTTCTAAATTGTCTGTTGTCTGTCTATTAACACCCAAATTTATGGCCTGCAGAAAATCTTTTGCAATGAAAGAGGTGGTGACCGGCGTAGACTCCTTCTTCAACATGAAGCCTGCTGGATTTTTTCGCCTCAATTCCATGGCGCCTTCCGGACTAAATGAGGAACTACTCTATACAGGATTTTTGGCATAACCCTGGCATTACCTGGTGGCCCTGCCTTCCCAGTACCCTTTTTATCTATGCCCGCTTTTTTGATTTTTTTCTTCTGCCATGGTCCTACGGAGTTGCCATTCCCCAGTGTGCTCAAATTGACTGTACAAGTGGACACATCTTCATTCATGTGAACGTATGGACTGCTCATCTGGACTTTTAGGACCAAAATCTTGAGTCTATCGTATCTACAAATTTCTATTGGAGACACCTTTAGGCCTTTGGCCTTCTCCCATGCAAGATCGTGGACATAATGCACCAATGTTATCCGTTGTGGACTCATTTTTTATGCTGGACCATTGATTGCTTTGGAGTGGATGCATTGTCCGGACTTTAGGACCTGTACCTATGTGTGATGGTCTATTTTAAGGTTCCTTATTCTGGAATATTCTTATACTACATATGTTTTGTTAAGAATGGACATTGTCTTCTTACTCAATAATATAGACATATAAAAAAACATAACTATTTTTGGGTATTTACACCTCTAATGTGCAGGATGTATTCTGTTCATAGTTCTATACATTGATCAGCTCATATTTGTAACTATACCCCTTTGGGAATGTATATTCTAATAGAGTGATGTCTCGTTTCTTTTTGTTTTTGCATGCATATTATACATATGTTTGTTTTTTTCTGATGTTTTGTTTTTTCATGTTATATGCATTGTTTCTTTACATTGATACAAGTTTCTCCTTAGGTCATCTTGTACTCCTTGGCCTTCTAAAGCATATCCTGTGATATCCGCCCATTCGTGGCCTCACCTCTTTTTTTCATTCCATTACTCTTTTTCTCTACTTAGCATCTCCATGAAGGAGTCCTATTTTTTGTTGTGCGGCCGCACACTGCACTAGCCCCTTTTATTTCTTTTCAATTCTTGCGCTTGCGCCGTCCTCCTCCACTGGTTCTCCTCAAGGGACGCTGCAAACCGGTAATTACTCTTCATGCTTATGACATTGCTATATATAGCGGACCTTTACTCTTGGGAAGCTATTCTCCCTGATGAAGCTGCTTTTCAGCAGCGATACGCATGGGATCTTCCCACACCCCGCCTTTTGCCATGCTTTGCCCTACCATCTTTTGGACTTGCATTCCAGCCGCATTTATCTCTATAAACTTAGCAGACCCTGCTTTCCTCGAGGTCTGAACATTCACGCCATCTTTTTGGCTGGTCTTCATGCTTCATTACCACCATTATTCGGTATACTAGACCTTGTTCTTTCATCTTGAACATTTCTCAGTCCACATTTGCAGGTTTGCATACAGTCTGTATTTATCCTTCTTGCAGTCCTCTTGTGATTTCAATAGGGCTATCGCTTTATCTCATACATTTGCACGCTATATGCTTACTGGTAATATTTATGACATAATCGGGGATGCCTATATTGTGTCATTCTTAGGGCTTGGTTTAGCATTTATGGTTGTTATATATATATATTATGTTGGCTTCACTTGTTATTTGTGTACCATATGCTAAACTCTGTAAGTGCCTTTTTGTTATGGTTACAGCATTTGCAGCGTGTGTACTATAGATTATATATCACTTTATATAGGCTGTTTGGCAGGGGTGTTGTGTTCGGGTACATGTTTTTAACCCCTTTCTGTCATTAGACGTACTATTCCGTCCATGTGGGGTGGGCCCTACTTCCCAAGGACGGAATAGTACGTCCAGCACGATCGGCCGCGCTCAAGGGGGGAGCGCGGCCGATCGCGGCCGGGTGTCAGCTGACTATCGCAGCTGACATCCGGCACTATGTGCCAGGAGCGGTCACGGACCGCCCCCGGCACATTAACCCCCGGCACACCGCGATCAAACATGGTCGCGGTGTGCCGGCGGTATAGGGAAGCATCGCGCAGGGAGGGGGCTCCCTGCGGGCTTCCCTGAGACCCCCGGAGCAACGCGATGTGATCGCGTTGCTCCGAGGGTCTCCTACCTCCCTCCTCGCCGCAGATCCCGGATCCAAGATTGCCGCGGCATCCGGGTCCTGCAGGGAGGGAGGTGGCTTACCGAGTGCCTGCTCAGTGCAGGCACTGGTAAGCTTGCTGCACTCTAAGTGAGATCGCCGATTTGACAGAGTGTTGTGCACACTGTCAAATCACCGATCTGTGATGTCCCCCCCTAGGACAAAGTAAAAAAGTTTAAAAAAAAATGTCCACATGTGTAAAAAAAAAAATAAAAAAAAAATTCCTAAATAAATAAATAAAATAAAAAAATTATTCCCATAAATACATTTCTTTATCTAAATAAAAAAAAAATCAAACAATAAAAGTACACATATTTAGTATTGTCGCGTCCGTAACGACCCCACCTATAAAACTATATCACTAGTTAACCCCTTCAGTGAACACCGTAAAAAAAAAAAAAAAACGAGGCAAAAAACAACGCTTTATTCTCATACCGCCAAACAAAAAGTGGAATAACACGCGATCAAAAAGACGGATATAAATATCCATGGTACCGCTGAAAACGTCATCTTGTCCCGCAAAAAACGAGCCGCCATACACCATCATCAGCGAAAAAATAAAAAGTTATAGTCCTCAGAATAAAGCGATGCCAAAATAATTATTTTTTCTATAAATTAGCTTTTATCGTATAAAAGCGCCAAAACATAAAAAAATGATATAAATGAGGTATCGCTGTAATCGTACTGACCCGACAAATAAAACTGCTTTATCAATTTTACCAAACGCAGAACGGTATAAACGCCTCCCCCAAAAGAAATTCATGAATAGCTGGTTTTTGGTCATTCTGCCTCACAAAAATCGGAATAAAAAGCGATCAAAAAAATCTCCCGTGCCCGAAAATGTTACCAATAAAAATGTCAACTCGTCCCACAAAAAACAAGATCTCACATGACTCTGTGGACTCAAATATGGAAAAATTATAGCTCTCAAAATGTGGTAACGCAAAAAATATTTTTTGCAATAAAAAGCGTCTTTCAGTGTGTGACGGCTGCCAATCATAAAAATCCGCTAAATAACCCGCTATGAAAGTAAATCAAACCCCCCTTCATCACCCCCTTAGTTAGGGAAAAATAAAAAAATTTTAAAAATGTATTTATTTCCATTTTACCATTAGGGTTAGGGTTAGGGCTAGGGTTGGGGCTAAAGTTAGGGTTAGGGTTTGGATTACATTTACGGTTGGGAATAGGGTTGGGATTAGTGTTAGGGGTGTGTCTGGGTTAGAGATGTGGTTAGGGTTACCGTTGGGATTAGGGTTAGGGGTGTGTTTGGATTAGGGTTTCAGTTATAATTGGGGGTTTCCACTGTTTAGGCACATCAGGGGCTCTCCAAATGTGACATGGGGTCCGATTTCAATTCCAGCCAATTCTGCGTTGAAAAAGTAAATCAGTGCTTCTTCCCTTCCAAGCTCTCCCGTGCGCCCAAACAGGGGTTTACCCCAACATATGGGGTATCAGCGTACTCGGACCACATTGGAGAACAACTTTTGGGGTCCAATTTCTCCTGTTAACCTTGGAAAAATACAAAACTGGGGGCTAAAAAATAATTTTTGTGGAAAAAAAATATTTTTTATTTGCACGGCTCTCCGTTATAAACTGTAGTGAAACACTTGGGGGTTCAAAGCTCTCACAACACATCTAGATGAGTTCCTTAGGGGGTCTACTTTCCAAAATGGTGTCACTTGTGGGGGGGTTTTACTGTTTAGGTACATTAGGGGCTCTGCAAACGCAATGTGACGCCTGCAGACCATTCCATCTAAGTCTGCATTCCAAATGGCGCTCCATCCCTTCCGAGCCCTCCCATGCGCCCAAACGGTGGTTCCCCCCCACATATGGGGTATCAGCGTACTCAGGACAAATTGGACAACAACTTTTGGGGTCCAATTTCTCCTGTTACCCTCGGGAAAATACAAAACTGGGGGCTAAAAAATAATTTTTGTGGGAAAAAATTTCTGTTTTATTTTTACGGCTCTGCATTATAAACTTCTGTGAAGCACTTGGTGGGTCAAAGTGCTCACCACACCTCTAGATAAGTTCCTTAGGGGGTCTACTTTCCAAAATGGTGTCACTTTTGGGGGGTTTCAATGTTTAGGCACATCAGGGGCTCTCCAAACGCAACATGGCGTCCCATGTCAATTCCTGTCAATTTTGCAGTGTAAAGTCAAACGGCGCTCCTTCCCTTCCGAGCTCTCCCATGCGCCCAAACAGTGGTTTACCCCCACATATGGGGTATCAGTGTACTCAGGACAAATTGTACAACAACTTTTGGGGTCCAATTTCTTCTCTTACCCTTGGGAAAATAAAAAATTGGGGGCGAAAAGATCATTTTTGTGAAAAAATATGATTTTTTATTTTTACGGTTCTGCATTATAAACTTCTGTGAAGCACTTGGTAGGTCAAAGTGCTCACAACACATCTAGATAAGTTCCTTAGGGGGTCTACTTTCCAAAATCGTGTCACTTGTGGGGGGATTCAATGTTTAGGCACATCAGTGGCTCTCCAAACGCAACATGGCGTCCCATCTCAATTCCAGTCAATTTTGCATTGAAAAGTCAAATGGCGCTCCTTCGCTTTCGAGCTCTGTCATGCGCCCAAACAGTGGTTTACCCCTACATATGGGGTATCGGCGTACTCAGGACAAATTGTATAACATCTTTTGGGGTCCATTTTCTCCTGTTACCCTTGGTAAAATAAAACAAAGTAAATTTTGTGTGAAAAAAAGTTAAATGTTCATTTTTATTTAAACATTCCAAAAATTCCTGTGAAACACCTGAAGGGTTAATAAACTTTTTGAATGTGGTTTTGAGCACCTTGAGGGGTGCAGTTTTTAGAATGGTGTCACACTTGGGTATTTTCTATCATATAGACCCCTCAAAATGACTTCAAATGAGATGTGGTCCCTAAAAAAAAATGGTGTTGTAAAAATGAGAAATTGCTGGTCAACTTTTAACCCTTATAACTCCCTAACAAAAAAAAATGTTGGTTCCAAAATGGTGCTGATGTAAAGTAGACATGTGGGAAATGTTACTTATTAAGTATTTTGTGTGACATATCACTGTGATTTAATTGCATAAAAATTCAAATTTGGAAAATTGCGAAATTTTCAAAATTTTCGCCAAATTTCCATTTTTTTCACAAATAAACGCAGGTAATATCAAAGAAATTTTACCACTATCATGAAGTACAATATGTCACGAGAAAACAGTGTCAGAATCACCAGGATCCGTTGAAGCGTTCCAGAGTTATAACCTCATAAAGGGACAGTGGTCAGAATTGTAAAAATTGGCCCGGTCCATAACGTGCAAACCACCCTTGGGGGTGAAGGGGTTAATTGATTTAACATTTTGTATTTTGTCTTCGCTATTGTAATAAAATGTATACTATTTTTCGGACATCATGTAGCAGGTGTGCACATTTATATGCATTGGCTTTCTCTTCCTTTTCTTGGTCATGTTTTAGGCCGGCGTCACACTAGCGAGTTTTACGGACGTATGAGAGGTGCAGAAAATACGGATTGCATACGGTACAATGATTCTCTATGGCCCAGCTCCTATCTGCCGTATTTTACGGATCCGTATTATACGGTCTTGTATGCCCGTAGAAAATCGCAGCATGCTGCGATTGTCACCGTATTGCGCAAAAAAATTGCCAATGAAAGTCTATGGAGGTGAGAAAAATACGGATTACACACGGACCAGCAATGTGACTCCCGAGAAATACGCAGCGGTGTTCTATAGAAAAGCAGGTAATTCAATTGCCGGCTTTTCCTCTCTCCTTCACAAACCCGACATGATATGAGACATGGTTTACATACAGTAAACCGTCTCATATCCCTTTTATTTTGCATATTCCACACTACTAATCTTAGTATTGTGTATGTGCAAAATTTGGGCGCTGTAGCTTGTAAAATAAAGGGTTAAATCGCGGAAAAAATTGGCGTGGGCTCCCGCGCAATTTTCTCTGCCAGAGTGGTAAAGCCAGTGACTGAGAGCAGATATTAATAGCCTAGAGAGGGTCCATGGTTATTGGCCCCCCTGGCTAAAAACATCTGCCCCCAGCCACCTCAGAAAAGGCACATCTGGAAGATGCGCCTATTCTGGCACTTGGCCACTCTCTTCCCACTCCCGTGTAGCGGTGGGATATGGGGTAATGAAGGGTTAATGTCACCTTGCTATTAATATCTGCTCTCAGTCACTGGCTTTACCACTCTTGCGGAGAAAATTGCGCGGGAGCCCACGCCAATTTTTTCCACGATTTAACCCTTTATTTTAGTAGCTACAGAGCCCAAATTTTGCACATACACACTACTAACATTAGTAGTGTGGAATATGCAAAAAAAAAAAAAAGGGATATGAGATGGTTTACTGTATGTAAACCATGTCTCATATCCTGTCGGGTTTGTGAAGGAGAGAGCAAAAGCCGGCAATTGAATTACCGGCTGTTGTGCTATCTCACGCTGAATTAAATATAAATACAGTATATATATATATATATACATATATATATATATATATATATATATATATGTGTCTCAATGACATATATATATATATACACTCACCGGCCACTTTATTAGGTACACCTGTCCAACTTCTTGTTAACACTTAATTTCTAATCAGCCAATCACATGGCGGCAACTCAGTGCATTTAGGCATGTAGACATGGTCAAGACAATCTCCTGCAGTTCAAACCGAGCATCAGTATGGGGAAGAAAGGTGATTTGAGTGCCTTTGAATGTGGCATGGTTGTTGGTGCCAGAAGGGCTGGTCTGAGTATTTCAGAAACTGCTGATCTACTGGGATTTTCACGCACAACCATCTCTAGGGTTTACAGAGAATGGTCCGAAAAAGAAAAAAAATCCAGTGAGCGGCAGTTCTGTGGGCGGAAATGCCTTGTTGATGCCAGAGGTCAGAGGAGAATGGGCAGACTGGTTCGAGCTGATAGAAAGGCAACAGTGACTCAAATCGCCACCCGTTACAACCAAGGTAGGCCTAAGAGCATCTCTGAACGCACAGTGCGTTGAACTTTGAGGCAGATGGGCTACAGCAGCAGAAGACCACACCGGGTACCACTCCTTTCAGCTAAGAACAGGAAACTGAGGCTACAATTTGTACAAGCTCATCGAAATTGGACAGTAGAAGATTGGAAAAACGTTGCTTGGTCTGATGAGTCTCGATTTCTGCTGCGACATTCGGATGGTAGGGTCAGAATTTGGCGTAAACAACATGAAAGCATGGATCCATCCTGCCTTGTATGGAGCATCTTTGGGATGTGCAGCCGACAAATCTGCGGCAACTGTGTGATGCCATCATGTCAATATGGACCAAAATCTCTGAGGAATGCTTCCAGCACCTTGTTGAATCTATGCCACGAAGAATTGAGGCAGTTCTGAAGGCAAAAGGGGGTTCAACCCGTTACTAGCATGGTGTACCTAATAAAGTGGCCGGTGAGTGTATATATATATATATATACATATAGACTGTATATATGTTTTACCGAACATTTGAGCACATAAATCCATTAGATGTCGGTTTTGCAAGCTTGCGAGAAAATATCGCAGTACGGATGCCATACGGATTACATACGGAGGATGCCATGCGCAAAATACGCTGACACACCCTGCCTACGGATGACATACGGATCACTATTTTGGGAACATTTCTGCGTATTACGCCCGTAAAAAACGGACCGTATTTTCATACGCTGAGTGTGAGGCCGGCCTTAGTCCACAAAAAAAAATATTATGGAGACTTGTTTCGATTTGTGGACCAAACTAGCCAGTTCTAATGGTAGCGTAAGCATTTCACACAGAAAAATGGACAGGGATGTGTGAATTCAGCCTAACGGGTCATGATCTGAGAATATCCACCTGAAAACATCACCTATTGACGACACTTGAGGACTCAATTTGGTAAACACTGTTTTTTTGTGCGCTTATTTTTCACTTTTTTTTTTTTAGTATTTTTCTATGACACAGAAACTTTCACTATTCTTTGTAACATAACTGCTTAAAATGACAGATAAATGATATACTCAGTTAATAAAACATGTAACTAAGCAACCACCTAAATGCTCCTTTTTACCAGAACAACCTATTTATTTTGGAGTTTTGAATGCAGAAGTCCCTGTAATGCAAACACAAGCCAATTACTATACTTTTACCAGGATGCAAAAAAGTAATACTCCAAGTGCTACAAAGATCACAAATTTATTTCATTGCTAGATTTAAAGAGAGTTTGTCTGTTTTCCAACAGGTTTCAGAATACAGAGAGAGGTTGCAGCCACTTGACATTAATATTAAGGTCTGCAACATTTTTTTCTTCAGCTTTTAGTTTTTTTATTGCCCTTTGCTGACAAAGTTGTAATGAACTGTCAATGATACACCTTGTAGCTACTGCAGAAGCCAAAGAGCGACAACACTTCATTATCATATTTCATACAAATTTGCCAATTTTTGAGGAGCAGAATAAATGGTACACATATTATGAACCAATTATTAACATGGTTCTTTTTAATGGTCTAACATATATTTTTATTTTATTAAAATTGTATCCTTTATTAAATTATAATTAATTTTAACACCAACATTTCTAAAAAGCTGCTTTTTTAAATTGCAACTAGGCTATTTTTTTATTTTATTATTCTCTAGACATTGTAAAGATATCAATTTGTATAATATTCTCTTTTGTAATATTCTCTAATGTCTTCAACATATATATTAACGATCTGGTAGAAGGTTTACACAGTAAAATATCGATATTTGGAGATAAAACAAAACTATGTAAAGCAGTCAATACAAGAGAAGATAGTATTCTGCTACAGATGGATCTGGATAAGTTGTAAACTTGGGCTGAGAGGTGGCAGATGTGGTTTAACAATGATAAATGTAAGGTTATACACATGGGAAGAAGGAATCAATATCACCATTACACACTGAACGGGAAACCACTGGGTAAATCTAAAATGGAGAAGGACTGCCAAGGCAAATAGGATCATGGGGTGCATTAAAAGAGGTCTGAATACACATGATGAGAGCATTATACTGCCTCTGTACAAATCTCTGGTTAGACTGCACAAGGTAGTACTGTGTACAGTTTTGGGCACCGGTGCTCACAAAGGATATAATGGAACTAGAGCAAGTGCAAAGGAGGGCAACAAAATTTGTAAAGGGGATGGGGGAACTACAATATCCAGAGAGATTAGCAAAATTAGGATTATTTAGTATAGAAAAAAGACAACTGAGGGGCGATCTAATAACCATGTATAAGTATATAAGAGGACAGTACAAATATCTCTCTGAGGATCTGTTTATACTAGGAAAGGTGACGATCACAAGGGGGCATTCTCTGCGTCTGGAGGAGCGATGTTTTTTCCACCAACATAGGAGAGGATTCTTTACTGTTAGGGCAGTGAGAATCTGGAATTCATTGCCCGAGGAGGTGGTGATGGCGAATTCAGTCGAGGGGTTCAAGAGAGGCCTGGAAGTCTTCCTGGAGCAGAACAATATTGTATCTTACAGTTATTAGTTTCTTGCATTTATTCTGACGGAATATAGGCTGAACTGGATGGACAAATGTCTTTTTTCGGCCTTGCTAACTGCGTTACTGTTACTATGTAATATACTTCATTACCTTATTTTGATACCTTCAAAACAATATTCTGCAGTCAGGGCATACATAGAAATCATGGGGTCCCATAGCAGAAATTCTAACTGGGCCCTTCCCCCTACTACAACAAAAAATGAATATTCGGCAGGGTCACAGAAGAGCATGTCTCACAACTTTGCAGCCTTTACAAAGTAATTTTCCTCCTACTGAAGCCCTAAATTCCTCATTCATTGCACCCATAAAGTATGATGTCAACAAAAGTGTCACACAAACACTCAATAATACCCCAACAGTGAATTCCTCCTGAGTGCACTCCACACACATAGTCTAATGCCCTACTGTACCCCACCTAAACTCCCCCACAAAAGTATGGAGACTTCAACACAGTATGATCCCCCAACTGTGACCTTCACACAGCCCTCCAGACAGAAGAGTGGGCCTACATACAGTATAATGGCCCTACATCTTACTACACTGTATAATGGCCTCCACTAGCTCTACAAACAATATAATCGCTCACACAGCCCTGCCCATAGTATGATAGACCCCACACAAACCTTCACACTGTATAATTGCTTGCATACAGTATAGTATAATGGACCCCAAATAGACCTCCATATATTATAATAGCCCCGCATAGCCCTCCATATAGTATGTTGCACCCCGTAATCCTCCATATAATATAATGCACTCCCCATAGTCCTCCATATAGTATAATGCACTCCTAATAGTCCTCCATACAGTATAATGTACTCCGCATAGTCCTCCATACAGTGTAATACATTTCCCATAGTTCTTCCAGTATACTGCACTCCCCATAGTCCTCCATAGCTGAGACTTCACTCCCCATGGTCCTCCATATAGTATAATGAACTGCCCATACATTATATTGCACTCCATGTAGTCCTCCATACAGTATACTGCATCCCCATAGTACTCCATACATTATACTGTACTCCCCATAGTCCTCCATACAGTGTACTTCACTCCGCATAGCCCTCTATACAGTATAATGCACTCCATAGTCATTAATATAGTGTAATGCACTTCTCATAGTCCTCTATACAGTATTATGGCCTCCACAATTAAAAATAATGCATTACTCATCTTTCCTCCTCATTTCCCCGCTGCTCCGGTCTCTGCAGCGAGCATTCTGAAACACCTGCACATCTTAACACAGATGCTATGTAGTAATGTCATCGCACCTACTGCGCTGAGATGTCAGGTGCTGGGGAAGAATGATGGGGAAGGAAGCGTTATCATTGCTTTCAACTGTATCAGCATCCAGGATGCCAACATAGTTGGACATGCAATAACAGGTGGATGACACTGGCCCCCCTTGCTCACAGGCCGCATGGCAGCGACATGACCTGGTGGTTTACCACTGGCTGCAGTGCTATTTCAATACCCAGTTCTTGCTCCACTAGAAACTGCTTTCAACTGCTTCTCAGCAAAGATCCATGTAATTTATTCAACTTGTTTTCAGTTCTGTATACCCAACATTGACTGTCTGAGCCTCTCTGATTTCAACCTATTACTGAGAGAGGGGTATTCAGATATATAATGACTGAACGCAGTGTACAGATATAACCGAGCAGCAGTTGAAAGAAGCTTCTAAAGGTCTATGAACTGAACATTAAAATAGTGAGAGAAGTAAAATAAGGAAATGATGGATATCACAAAAATTCATAACTTTGCACTTCCTGGAGGCTAATTAAATCACTGAAAAAAGGATAGATACATAGAACGATGCTATTTATCTTGCGGAGATTGAGCATCTCCGCAA
This sequence comes from Ranitomeya variabilis, assembly GCF_051348905.1. NCBI lineage: Eukaryota > Metazoa > Chordata > Amphibia > Anura > Dendrobatidae > Ranitomeya > Ranitomeya variabilis. The sequence goes on along the minus strand of NC_135233.1, from coordinate 835,027,788 downwards.
GATAAATTGACATGCTGCAGTCTAAAAAGACGTGTCACATGTGCGTATACGCATGGAAGCTGGAGATGTCCCTGCACGCGTAGTGGAGATGGGATTCATAAAATCCACTATGCTGTAACATCTGGCTGCTGCTGATTGGACGCTGCGCTTGTACACAGCGTGTAATCGGCAGCATTTACTGACTGTGGAAACATACCCTAATTGTCATGCCGCTCCAGAGGTCCTACCACCATCTCCAATTGAAAAGCAGGGAAGAAACCATCTTTTCCAGGCAGCTCTGCAGGATCAGTATGGAGAGCCCTTGATGTGGGAAGATATGTGTCCACCCTGTTCAAATTTTTTTAAAGACATTTGTCTTAGGCCTTATTCACACTTTTTTTGATCAGTATTTCATCAGTATCTGTATGCCAAAACCAGCAGTGTCTCTAAAACAAAGAACAAGTGTCAATCTTTCAATTATATTGTTTCTGTGACAGTTCTACCCCTGATTTTGGCATATAAACACTGATGTAAAATACTGACCAAATACTGACATGTGAATAAGACCTTAAACAAATTTTAATTTTCAGCCTTTATGTCCATTCTAATAGCCTAGGCTTCGCGTACAAGGCTCCTGACTCGAACTTCTAGCCGTATAGACACATGAGGCCAAACTTCTAGCAGTATAGACACATGAGGCCAAACTTCTAGCCGTATAGGCACATGAGGCCATACTTTTGGGTCAGGAGATCCAGTGCTAGATTCTGCATTGCAGTCAATATAAGGACAGTGAAATACGCACATGTGAACACTAATGATTGTGTTGTCTACACCCTTTTATTAACTTGCACATAATATTGGAGGAGTGTAATAATTATAGGGGATAACTCAGGAGACTCTTTGTGTGGAACAAGACAACTACAGGACACAGTTTTGTAATTGGTAAAGTCTATATTATAACACGGTGATTCAAACAGGTGCAGAGAGAAACTCAAGTCCACAACACTTGGTGTAAACATTAAACGCAGCTTAGCAGTCTATAGGAAACTTCAGAGGAAAATGCAATCACGCAGAAAGTCTATGAAGCACAATTATTCTTGAGGATACTTGACAAGAATAAGTTTTAGACCAAAACACAGATAGATATGCTTATAAGGCAGTTCAAATAATATCTTAGCTCAACCAGGGAGGCCTGGGTAAAAGTCTCAGGTTTTTGCAGAGCAGCAACAGCTTACATGTCCAGCAAATGCAGATGGAAGTAAACACGACCAGCAGATGAAGGAGGATTACTGGAAACTGGTGTATGCAGCAGGAACTCAGAGCAGAGTAGCAGGATCACCACACAGGTTCACAGGAGCAGGAATATAGCCAGGGAGTCACCAGAGTCAGGAGCTGGATGCAAGGCAGAAAACTCTAGCACAGACTGAAGGCTGGGGTGGAGTTTTATAGCAGGAAGACACTGCACATGAGACCAAAGGCCATCTTGGAAAAGGGCAGTAATGCACAAAAGGTAATAAAAAATGTTCAGAGTCCTGAAAAGGAGATTTGCAAAGCAAAATACACCAGAATTGTGGCTCAATTTGCACTGAAAAACTGGTCTGTATGTGGTGCTCCAAATGTATTGAAGCTATCAATGCCTGTTTATTAATATACAGAGATATAGGTAAATTTGTGAATGAGGGTAGCATAATATTTGTATTCAGGTGAAAAGTGGGCCCCTAAAGTCAAGGTTACTAGTGGGCCCTTGGCACCCCAGTCCGACACTGTGTGCAGCACATGAAAAGGTTGAGCACAAGGGGCAGAGTAGAAGTTGCAAGGCAACCATAAATAACATTCATCATTAAACAGTGAATTGGGAGACGGAACAATTGAAACATGCATTACTCTAATAGCTACAGTAAATCACACATTTACACTTGATTATTTGTAAAGAGGTTGTCCTTTACATTTCTTATATTAAAAAAAAGCCCATGGGGGTATTAAAAGAACAAAAAAAATGATACTCACTAGACATGAAGACTCTGGTTAAGGTCAGTGGCACCTGGCAGCTAGCTGGTAGGCCCATGAATCTCTTACCTTCTGGCTACCGCGGTGCAGCATTTGTATAGTCATGGCTGACACAATGTGATCTGTGTGTCATGCTGCACAGATGACGTTGCGTGAGTCCTAGCTAATCAAGAGTCCTATCAGGTAGGAGATTCACAGGCCTCCAGTCTAGCCACCAGATGTCACTGGCCTGAACCGGAGTCCAATGAATTGTTCCACTCATCTCTGATACTCACCTACTCTCTGCCGCTTATGTACCCCACTCAGCTCACTTCCTGATCCGCTGGGGGACATCATGTGACCACAGCAGCCAATAGGCAGCCACTGATTGGCTGCAATACTTGCATTCTCTCCATATCAGAGGAAACATTTTCTCTTCTTTATTGCATGGAATTTGAAGGCTGAAGCCATTCACTGTTTGCGTATTGGCTGCAGTGGTTATGAAACATCCTTTCCTGAAATGGTGGGGTCTTCTAAGTGCGTATCCATTCTTTGTTGTTTTAGTACCCCTCAGGTCCCATTTGTAATGCAAAAAATGTAATGGACAAGCCCTTTAATGACTGTTTATTCAGAGTATTTGTAAAGGCCCGTTCACCTCTGCGAGTCTTCAAAGACCTGAGATGCTTCCTTAAGAATTCAGAATAAGCCTTTGATACTGACTACGGTCTTCAGAGATACTTGAATGGTAACCAAATGAATATAGTGTTTTAAGCGAAGATAGAACAAATTAGTGTTTTCTTGCTTTAATATCCTTTTTATCCAATACTATTTCAAAGAGTAAAATAAAATGACTAGAGACCTTGAAAGAATGCACGATTATGTTAGGAACATATTGGTAAAAGTGCTGGGAAATAATTATTGAGCTGCTCTAGAGGTTGCTATTCTATTTCTGTTCTTGTGGCACATGATGAGAATCTTAATCTAAGTTTGTGGCAAGTTAACATTTTATATTCCATGCAAAATAATAATAAAAATCATTAAAAGCCCTGAGGGAAGGTAAGATGAGAGGGTCTGAAATGAAAGCAGCTCAGTCATTAACTGCTAGGTATAGTGCTAGATTAAAGGTTAGTTGCTATCCCTGGGAAAGATCTTTAGAGGAAAGCAGAGGACGGCAAATTGTGCTGAAGCCATAGGAAAGCCGGCTGCAGAAAAAACAGAGATAATATCTAGTACTTACCATAGCTCAGACAGGAAAACATGGATTATGTCTGTGGAGGAAAAATGTCAATAATATTGATTAATGCAAAAGAAAAGCTACAATAAACGTATACACATAAATAAGAGATTATTTGTATTCTAAGTAATTAACTTAATGTGTTATAATAACCATGCTAGGCTCTGTTCACACCAGTATTTGGGCATTTCATTTGTCTGTTTAGGAACAGCATTCACAAACAAAACTAATCAGTTACATAACGGATGCAAACTGAAACACTAGAGCCCTATTGACTACTATGTGTTTTGTCTCGGTTTGGTTATGGGTCAGTTTTTATACAGAAAAAAGCACATCATAACTTTTATAAAAGCTGACACATTACAGAACCCAGATGAACCCAGATCTACCAATAGGGCTCCATCTGCTTCTGTTTGCATCATTTTTGCAACTGATAAGTTTGGGGCATGAATTCTGTATGTCCACCATTTAGAAATTGTCTTATTTGACAAGTAATTCCCTGCTTCCACCAGCTAATAAATATGTAAAATGTAACTTTTATTATACCAATTAAAACATCTGTGTCTCTATAAGCTGTTTAAAATTTGTGGTCAAAATGATAGGAGATATATTGCTAAGGAAAGCCGGTATATGGAAAATGCTGCCACATTAACATGGTTATAACTAGAGATGAGCTAATTTGATCAGGTCAGGGCTTTTGCCTCTTTCACACTTCCGTCTTTTCTCTCCCATCGAAATCCGTCGAGTTTTGAAAAAACAGGATCCTGCAAATTTTTCTGCAGGATCCTGTTTTTTCTCATAGACTTGTATTAGCGATGGATGGCCATCCGTTTAAGGCTACTTTCACACTAGTCCGTCGGTACGGGCCATCGCACACCGTCGGCCCGACGTACCGATGGACAGTGTGTTAAAGTAGCACAACGTGGGCAGGAGATGCAGTTTTACAACGCATCCGCTGCCCATTGTGAGTTCCGGGGAGGAGGGGGCGGAGTTTCAGCCACGCATGCGCGGTCGAAAATGGACTCGACGCACAAAAAAAGTTACATGGAACTTTTTTGTGCCGACAGTCCGCCAAAACACGACGCATCCGTCGCACGACGGATGCGACATGTGGCCATGTGTCGCAATGCGTCGCTAATGTAAGTCTATGGGGAAAAAACACATCCTGCAGACAACTTTGCAGGATGCGTTTTTTCTCCTAAATGACGCATTGAGACGTAGGCAAAATGACGCTAGTGTCAAAGTAGCCTAAGCCATCGTGCACTGGATCCGTCGGAAAATAGCGGTCCGTCGTGTGGAGAAAATGTTCAGAGGAATGTTTTTCTGCACGTCGGAAAATCGCTCCGCGACAGGTCCTGCACTGTCCGTCGTCGGCTATAATGGAAGCCTATGGACTCAGAATCCGTCGCTGACCGTCAAACACAGGAATCCAGTGACATACCCAGTTTTTCCACTCTGAGCATGCCGTCAGGGGACGAAGGATTTATCCGAAACGCACGTCTCGGTGCGCTTTACTTGGAGGAACGGACCCTTGAAGGTATATATTATACACTATTGTTCTATATTGAACCTTTGGTGCTCACTATATGTGTTTTGGGGACATACGCACATATACCATATCACTTATATTTGTGTGCTTCCTGATTGGACTATTGTTTCTTTATTTCTCACCTTATAATAGATTTAGTATATATTTTTCTTATACTTGTGCACTTTTTTTGCACTTTTGCACATATATTGTTATTTGCTTGCCCTTTTGCACATGTCCATACATGTATATTTTAACATAGGCTCTTGAATGCACTGTTGTGCGCACCATGGTTCGATTAAATGATCATTTTTGCTGATGATTTCCTTTATGAACCCTTTTTCCTTTTTGTGTCGGTTCCACTTTTGCTATATATATATATATATATATATATATATATATATATATATATATATATATATATATATATATATATATATATACACTCACCGGCCACTTTATTAGGTACACCATGCTAGTAACGGGTTGGACCCCTTTTGCCTTCAGAACTGCCTCAATTCTTCGTGGCATAGATTCAACAAGGTGCTGGAAGCATTCCTCAGAGATTTTGGTCCATATTGACATGATGGCATCACACAGTTGCCGCAGATTTGTCGGCTGCACATCCCAAAGATGCTCCATACAAGGCAGGATGGATCCATGCTTTCATGTTGTTTACGCCAAATTCTGACCCTACCATCCGAATGTCGCAGCAGAAATCGAGACTCATCAGACCAAGCAACGTTTTTCCAATCTTCTACTGTCCAATTTCGATGAGCTTGTACAAATTGTAGCCTCAGTTTCCTGTTCTTAGCTGAAAGGAGTGGTACCCGGTGTGGTCTTCTGCTGCTGTAGCCCATCTGCCTCAAAGTTCGACGCACTGTGCGTTCAGAGATGCTCTTAGGCCTACCTTGGTTGTAACGGGTGGCGATTTGAGTCACTGTTGCCTTTCTATCAGCTCGAACCAGTCTGCCCATTCTCCTCTGACCTCTGGCATCAACAAGGCATTTCCGCCCACAGAACTGCCGCTCACTGGATTTTTTTTCTTTTTCGGACCATTCTCTGTAAACCCTAGAGATGGTTGTGCGTGAAAATCCCAGTAGATCAGCAGTTTCTGAAATACTCAGACCAGCCCTTCTGGCACCAACAACCATGCCACGTTCAAAGGCACTCAAATCACCTTTCTTCCCCATACTGATGCTCGGTTTGAACTGCAGGAGATTGTCTTGACCATGTCTACATGCCTAAATGCACTGAGTTGCCGCCATGTGATTGGCTGATTAGAAATTAAGTGTTAACAAGAAGTTGGACAGGTGTACCTAATAAAGTGGCCAGTGAGTGTATATATATATATATATATATATATATATATATATATATATATATATATTCTTATATATTTTTTATGCATGTATTTTTAAAGTATATATATTTTTATTGATCTCCGAGTACAGGCACACTTCATTAGTGCAATTTTTTGCCAAATAAAATTCAATAAAGGCATTTTATACTTCATTATGCTTTTGCTTTGTTTATTATAATTCTATGGAGAAACATAATTTTTTTTTCTTATTATTATTATTATTTTTTTATTTCCATGTTTAGGGTTCCTTGTTGTTTTTACAGTTAGAAAAAAGTCTTTTAATGAAATAAAACAATATACACATTTTTTCTATATTTGTCTTCCATTCCAAGCGAAGCCCTCGATCTCCTAGAAAAAAGTCAAAATAATAAACCAACAATATACCATTTCTGTCCGCCATACAGTCAGTCCCACGCAGTAATCCATATCTAGGGGAATTTACAGTTTACAACCGGGAGCGCTGCTAATGCGACCACTCCTGGCTGTAAACTACTGGTGAATGAATGAAAGTTTCTAACTGTGTGGTGTGTTTGATTAACCCTTTAACTACTATAAGATTAGTAATGTAAAGGTTTCTTATTGACACCTTTCCATTACTACGCCGGCTTAAAGTCTCCTTACAATAGGAAGGTGACATTAACCCCTCATTACCCCACTTGCCACCAATACAGGACAAGTGGGAAGAACCGAGCAAAGCTCCAGAATTGGCACATCTAATAGATGCAGGCTGCTGTTTTTAAGCTGGGGGGCCAATATGCATGGCCCCTTACCAGCCTGAGAATAGCAGTCCGCACCTGTGAGTTTTGCCGGGTTGGTTGTAAAATATAGGGGGGACCCCACGTCGGGTTTATCTTTCATTCATTCTCCTCTGCTCACGCTGCTGCTCGCCGAGCAGGGGAGAACGAATGACAGCTGGCTTCAGCGCCACAAGCAGGGGAACAGTGCTTACTGCAGCGCTGCTTCCTGGCGACTGTCCGTGTGGTCCTGATGCGGCACACGGGTGGCACACGGTTGCCACATGTATTCCACACAGATGTATCACACGGACACGGTTATCTCCGGTATGTGTTTACTGGTACCGGAAATATCAGGATGTGTGAAACCGGCCTTAATGGTAGTGCTGGAAATTGCGCTCAGCTGGTCTTTGGCACTTGCATTAGCATGTATGGAGTGGCAGTATGGGGTGGAAGCCATAGACGAGGGTCACATCTGTGCCCTGCCACGCTGCAGAAAAAAACGGATTCTGCGCTGGGTGTGCTATTACCTTGACATGACAGACCAGGACCAGATGGAACAGAGATGAATGATGAAGAGTCCAAAAATAAACTTTTCTTTACCGAACAACTTGATGAAAAGTATATTCATCAGATAACAGGCACAATACTTTATGATTACTTCTTCTGCACAATCCAGAGGCAGAAACTTCACGGTTACACACTGCAATGAATTACTTCCATTGCATGTTACATAAGTCCTGCAAACCATTATGGGAAGCTCAATCTTCCTCTGTTAGGTCCACACGGGTCGAAGTGTGTCTCTTTCCATTTGATTCGTGAGGACCACACTGGCTGAGGTGCATCACTACTGCCTTTCTCAAAGTCCATTTGATGAGGGCCACACATTTTTTGCTGTGCCACTGCATATTTAGCTCTCTGTAGGAGAACTCACAGCCTGGCCATCTTCTCTTCTATGACCCTCAAGTCTGGCTGCACTCCAGCATCTTATCTAGTATAGATAATGTTTGCTTTAGAGCCACTTGTCTGAGATAAGGAATTTTTCTTCCACTAAAGGTACCGTCACATTAAGCGACGCTGCAGCGATAGCGACAGCGATGCCGATCGCTGCAGCGTCGCTGTTTGGTCGCTGGAGAGCTGTCACACAGACCGCTCTCCAGCGACCAACGATGCCGAGGTCCCCGGGTAACCAGGGTAAACATCGGGTTGCTAAGCGCAGGGCCGCGCTTAGTAACCCGATGTTTACCCTGGTTACCAGCGTAAAAGTTAAAAAAACAAACAGCACATACTCACCAGCGCGTCCCCCAGCCTCTGCTTCCTGACACTGACTGAGCTCCGGCCCTAACAGCAGAGTGGTGAAGTCACCGCTGTGCTTTCACTTTCAGTTTAGGGCCGGCGCTCAGTCAGTGTCAGGAAGCAGAGGCTGGGGACGCGCTGGTGAGTATGTGCTGTTTGTTTTTTTTACTTTTACGCTGGTAACCAGGGTAAACATCGGGTTGCTAAGCGCGGCCCTGCGCTTAGTAACCCGATGTTTACCCTGGTTACCAGTGTAAAATATTGCTGGTATCCTTGCTTTTGCTGTCAAACACGGCGATACACGGCGACCTAGCGACCAAATAAAGTGCAGACCTTCTAGCAGCGACCAGCAATTTCACAGCGGGATCCAGATCGCTGCTGCGTGTCAAATACAGCGATATCGCTATCCAGGTCGCTGCAACGTCACGGATCGCTGGCGATATCGCCTAGTGTGACGGTACCTTTAGTCCTTACTTTAAGGTACCTTCACACTAAGCGACTTTGCAGCGAGAACGACGACGATCCGTGACGTTGCAGCGTCCTGGATAGCGATCTTGTTGTGTTTGACACGCAGCAGCGATCTGGATCCTGCTGTGATATCGCTGGTCGGAGCTAGAAGTCCAGAACTTTATTTCATCGCTGATCACCCGCTGTCATCGCTGGATCGGCGTGTGTGATGCCGATCCAGCGATGTGTTCACTTGTAACCAGGGTAAATATCGGGTTACTAAGCGCAGGGCCGCTGTGCTCTGCTTTACGGCCGGCGCTGACACAGTCAGTGCAGGAAGCTCTGAGCAGCAGCGCGTAACCCTGTGGACGCCGGAGGACGTGACAGACATCAGAATGTGAGTATGTACTGTTTTTTTTTTTTACTTTTACAATGGTAACCAGGGTAAATATCGGGTTACTAAGCGCGGCCCTGCACTTAGTAACCCGATGTTTACCCTGGTTACCCGGGTGCTGCAGGGGTCTTCGGCATCGTTGAAGACAGTTTCAACGATGCCGAAGTCGTTCCCCTGATCGTTGGTCGCTGGAGAGAGCTGTCTGTGTGACAGCTCCTCAGCGACCACACAAGGACTTACCAACGATCACGGCCAGGTCGTATCACTGGTCGTGATCGTTGGTAAGTCGTTTAGTGTAACGGTACCTTTAGGCTCCCGTGCTTGAGATAAATGCTTCTGCCACTTTGTCTTTGTTTCCTTCTGAATATGTAATCCGATAAAGGTCTCCCTTCTTCATACACACTCGTTTTAATGCAGGTCTGTTAGCATCAGGACCATGGGTCCTTTTTCTTCTCAATACTTTTCCCTATCTGCCTAACAACAGGAACCCAGTCTGAAGTAAAAAGTATGTCTAAGGCTACTTTCACACATCAGGTTTTCAGTGTCAGGCTAAATCCGGCTAATTTTCAAAAAACCGGATCAGGCGAATGTTGCCGTGGGATCAGGTTTTTTTCCCATAGACTTGTATTAGTGCCAGATTGCACCGGATGACATTGCGTTTCGTCCGGTTGCCGCTTCCGGTTTCTTTAACCCCTTTCTGTCATTAGACGTACTATTCCGTCCATGTGGGGTGGGCCCTACTTCCCAAGGACGGAATAGTACGTCATACGCGATCGGCCGCGCTCACGGGGGGAGCGCGGCCGATCGCGGCCGGGTGTCGGCTGCATATCGCAGCTGACATCCGGCACTATGTGCCAGGAGCGGTCACGGACCGCTCCCGGCACATTAACCCCCGGCACACCGCGATCAAACATGATCGCGATGTGCCGGCGGTGCAGGGAAGCATCGCGCAGGGAGGGGGCTCCCTGCGGGCTTCCCTGAGCCCCCCGCAGCAACGCGATGTGATCGCGTTGCTGCGAGGGTCTTACCTCCCTCCCTGCCTGCTCCAGACCCGGATCCAAGATGGCCGCGGATCCGGGTCCTGCAGGGAGGGAGGTGGCTTCACAGACGCCTGCTCAGAGCAGGCACTGTGAAGCAGCCTGCACTTCTCTCAGATCGGTGATCTGTCAGAGTGCTATGCAAACTGACAGATCACCGATCTGTATTGTCCCCCCCTGGGGCAAAGTAAAAAAGTAAAAAAAAAAATTTCCAAATGTGTAAAAAAAAAAAAAAAAATATTCCAAAATAATGAAAAAAAAAAATATATATTATTCCCATAAATACATTTCTTTATCTAAATAAAATAAAAAAAACAATAAAAGTACACATATTTAGTATCGCCGCGTCCGTAACGACCCGACCTATAAAACTGGCCCACTAGTTAACCCCTTCAGTAAACACCGTAAGGAAAAAAAAAAAAAAAACGAGGCAAAAAACAACGCTTTATTATCATACCGCCGAACAAAAACTGGAATAACACGCGATCAAAAAGACTGACATAAATAACCATGGTACCGCTGAAAACGTCATCTTGTCCCGCAAAAAACGAGCTGCCATACAGCATCATCAGCAAAAAAATAAAAAAGTTATAGTCCTGAGAATAAAGCGATACCAAAATAATTATTTTTTCTATAAAATAGTTTTTATCGTATAAAAGCGCCAAAACATTAAAAAAATGATATAAATGAGATATCGCTGTAATCGTACTGACCCGACGAATAAAACTGCTTTATCAATTTTACCAAACGCGGAACGGTATAAACGCCTCCCCAAAAAGAAATTCATGAATAGCTGGTTTTTGATCACTCTGCCTCACAAAAATCGGAATAAAAAGCGATCAAAAAATGTCACGTGTCCGAAAATGTTACCAATAAAAACGTCAACGCATCCCGCAAAAAACAAGATCTCACATGACTCTGTGGACTCAAATATGGAAAAATTACAGCTCTCAAAATGTGGTAACGCAAAAAATATTTTTTGCAATGAAAAGCGTCTTTCAGTGTGTGACGGCTGCCAATCATAAAAATCCGCTAAAAAACCCACTATAAAAGTAAATCAAACCCCCCTTCATCACCCCCTTAGTTAGGGAAAAATTAAAAAATTAAAAAATGTATTTATTTCCATTTTCCCATTAGGGTTAGGGTTAGGGCTAGAGTTAGGACTAGAGTTAGGGCTAGGGTTATTGCTAGGGTTAGGGCTAGGGTTGGGGCTAGGGTTGGGGCTACAGTTAGGGTTGGGGCTAAAGATAGGGTTAGGGTTTGGATTACATTTACGGTTGGGAATAGGGTTGGGTGTGTCTGGGTTAGAGGAGTGGTTAGGGTTACTGTTGGGATTAGGGTAAGGGGTGTGTTTGGATTAGGGTTTCAGTTATAATTGGGGGGTTTCCACTGTTCGGGCACATCAGGGGCTTTCCAAACGGGATATGGCATCCGATCTGAATTCCAGCCAATTCTGCGTTGAAAAAGGAAAACAGTGCTCCTTCCCTTCCGAGCTCTCCCGTGTGCCCAAACAGGGGTTTACCCCAACATATGGGGTATCAGCGTACTCAGGACAAATTGGACATCATCTTTTGGGGTCCAATTTCTCCTGCTACCCTTGGGAAAATACAAAACTGGGGGCCAAAAAATAAGTTTTGTGGGAAAAAAAGGATTTTTTATTTTCACGGCTCTGCGTTGTAAACTGTAGTGAAACACTTGGGGGTTCAAAGTTCTCACAACACATCTAGATAAGTTCCTTGGGGGGTCTAATTTCCGATATGGGGTCACGTGTGGGGGGTTTGTACTGTTTGGGTACATCAGGGGCTCTGCAAATGCAACGTGACGCCTGCAGACCAATCCATTTAAGTCTGCATTCCAAATGGCGCTCCTTCCCTTCCGAGCTCTGTCATGCGCCCAAACAGTGGTTCCCCCCCACATATCGGGTATCAGCATACTCAGGACAAATTGGACAACAAATTTTGGGGTCCAATTTATCCTGTTACCCTTGTGAAAATACAAAACTGGGGGCTAAAAAATCATTTTTGTGAAAAAAAAAAGAATTTATTTTCACGGCTCTGCGTTATAAACTGTAGTGAAACACTTGGGGGTTCAAAGCTCTCAAAACACATCTAGATAAGTTCCTTAGGGGGTCTACTTTCCAAAATGGTGTCACTTGTGGGGGTTTTTAATGTTTAGGCACATCAGGGGCTCTGCAAACGCAACATGGCATCCCATCTTAATTCCAGTCAATTTTGCATTGAAAAGTAAAATAGCGCTCCTTCCCTTCCGAGCTCTGCTATGCGCCCAAACAGTGGTTTACCCCCACATATGGGGTATCGTCGTACTCAGGACAAATTGCACAACAACTTTTGTGCTCTAATTTCTTCTCTTACCCTTGGGGAAATAAAAAAATGGGGGCGAAAAGATCATTTTTGTGAAAAAATATGATTTTTTATTTTTACGGCTCTGCATTATAAACTTCTGTGAAGCACTTGTTGGGTCAAAGTGCTCACCACACATCTCGATAAGTTCCTTAGGGGGTCTACTTTCCAAAATGGTGTCACTTGTGGGGGGTTTCAATGTTTAGGCACATCAGGAGCTCTCCAAACGCAACATGACATCCCATCTCAATTCCAGTCAATTTTGCATTGAAAAGTCAAATGGCGCTCCTTCCCTTCCGAGCTCTGCTCTGCGCCCAAACAATGGTTTACACCCACATATGGGGTATCAGCGTACTCAGGACAAATTGCACAACAATTTTTGGGGTCCAATTTCTTCTCTTACCCTTGGGAAAATAAAAAATTGGGGGCGAAAAGATCATTTTTGTGAAAAAATATGATTTTTTATTTTTACGGCTCTGCATTATAAACTTCTGTGAAGCACTTGTTGGGTCAAAGTGCTCACCACACATCTAGATAAGTTCCTTAGGGGGTCTACTTTCCAAAATGGTGTCACTTGTGGGGGGTTTCAATGTTTAGGCACATCAGGGGCTCTCCAAATGCAACATGGCGTCCCATCTCAATTCCTGTCAATTTTGCATTGAAAAGTCAAATGGCGCTCCTTCCCTTCCGAGCTCTGCCCTGCGCCAAAACAATGGTTTACACCCACATATGGGGTATCAGCGTACTCAGGACAAATTGCACAACAATTTTTGGGGTCCAATTTCTTCTCTTACCCTAGGAAAAATAAAAAATTGGGGGCGAAAATATCATTTTTGTGAAAAAATATGATTTTTTATTTTTACCGCTCTGCATTATAAACTTCTGTGAAGCACTTGTTGGGTCAAAGTGCTCAACACACATCTAGATAAGTTCCTTAGGGGGTCTACTTTCCAAAATGGTGTCACTTGTGGGGGGTTTCAATGTTTAGGCACATCAGGGGCTCTCCAAATGCAACATGGCGTCCCATCTCAATTCCAGTCAATTTTGCATTGAAAAGTCAAATGGCGCTCCTTTCCTTCCGAGCTCTGCCATGCGCCCAAACAGTGGATTACCCCCACATATGGGGTATCAGCATACTCAGGAGAAATTGTACAACAAATTTTGGGGTCTATTTTCTCCTGTTACCCTTGGTAAAATAAAACAAATTGGATCTGAAATACATTTTGTGTGAAAAAAAGTTAAATGTTCATTTTTATTTAAACATTCCAAAAATTCCTGTGAAACACCTGAAGGGTTAATAAACTTCTTGAAAGTGGTTTTGAGTACCTTGAGGGGTGCAGTTTTTAGAATGGTGTCACACTTGGGTATTTTCTATCATATAGACCCCTCAAAATGACTTCAAATGAGATGTGGTCCCTAAAAAAAAATGGTGTTGTAAAAATGAGAAATTGCTGGTCAACTTTTAACCCTTATAACTCCGTCACAAAAAAAAATTTTGGTTCCAAAATTGTGCTGATGTAAAGTAGACATGTGGTAAATGTTACTTATTAAGTATTTTGCGTGACATATGTCTGTGATTTAAGGGCATAAAAATTAAAAGTTGGAAAATTGCGAAATTTTCAAAATTTTCGCCAAATATTCATTTTTTTCACAAATAAACGCAACTTACATCGAAGAAATTTTACCACTATCATGAAGTACGATATGTCACGAGAAAACAATGTCAGAATCGCCAAGATCCGTTGAAGCGTTCCAGAGTTATAACCTCATAAAGGGACAGTGGTCAGAATTGTAAAAATTGGCCCGGTCATTAACGTGCAAACCACCCTTGGGGGTGAAGGGGTTAAAAAACATCCATAGCAACATTTTTTTGGCCTCCGGCGAAAAAGCCTGAAGCGCTTCCGGCCGTTTGCTAGAATGGAAGCCTATGGGAGCTGAAAGGTGCCGGATCTGGAAAAAGGCGGATCCAGTGGCCTGATCCGGTTTTTTAAACTGAGCATGCTCCAAAAAAATTTTTTAACCAATAATCTAGATAGGCTAGCCGGATCCGTCGCATCAGTTTTTCACAATCTGTGCCAGATCCAGTTTTTCCAACATTCGCCGGATTTAGCCTGACACTGAAAACCTGATGTGTGAAAGTAGCTTTAGTTTCATCTGTATCTCATGGATCCATATAGACTTTAGTGTCCAAGTCTGATCTGTAAAACGGTTAAGAATAGGACCTGCTGTGAGACTCACTGACTGGCCAAAGTGATGTGTGTATGATGGCTCAATGAAACTCTATGTGTCTGTGTGCTGTCTGAGGAAAAAAGGCAGCATTTTGTATTTGGGTTAGGTCTATGCATAGACAATGAGACATTTAACTTGTACAATATCTATATTACTCTTTGCAGAACATAATGGCATCATTCTTATCATTATAATAAGGTCCCATCAAGGAGCAATTGGGCGCAGACATTTCCAGAGTATTACATGGGCAAGAATTAGATGGGCATAATTAATTGTCTGTGTATAGCCCTAAATTAGGTAAACTTTCACCAATAATAGTTATTTGAAAGGCTAGTCAGTATTTGACCTCGCAAACACTTGTGACCAGCATTATACCCGCACTTTTGTAGTATCTACGGTATGTTACTAATACTATCACTTCCCAATGTTTCAGACTTTCAGAGTGAGAGCTGTGTAGTTGATAAATCCAATTTAATAGTTAAAAGGTTTAGATTTCCAGAAGTGTTTCCTTGGAAACAGAATAAAAACCCTATCATACATTGTCACTCACTTCTTTTTATCTCTTACAGCATACCCATTTCAAAACACATTCTCTGGCGTGAATTCATGGTTCACCAGAGTAGACAGACTGACTTTACTGTTGAGTTCGATAGTTTAATATATGTTATTTAAACATTTTGATTGTACCTTGATATATGACATGCTGCTATACTAGTGTTTTATTATATTGCAGAGGGGATTTGGCCGCATAGTCACAAGGGCCCGTTTTCACTGACTTTATAGCCATTATAGCTATTTCACTGTTTCACTAAACACTCCTTAGTTTTGTATGGCTAATGTTAACTTTTTTCTTTAACACGTGCCCTGAAGTTAAAAATGGTGGGCCTGTTCTTATGTTGTATAACATTTGGGTAAGAGGCTGGTAATTTGCAAACAGCACAGTATACGGTCTATGGGTTTAAATACCAGCTTTCACTTTCTGTAGGAAAAGAGATTTTCAATCTCATATCTTATGGGCAGGGCCGGACTGGCCATTTGGCAATTTTGTCAAATGCCAGAAGGGCCTGTCTGGTCATGGGCTGCCTTGTGTGCTATGTTGTTAACAGAATCAATGTTCTCAAGGCATCCATACTGTTAAGAGTTGTGACGGAGAACAAAGCCAGTCACTCTGTCACTTATCCCAGCATGCCATGGGTATAATTAGAAATATAGGTCTTTTAGTAAATCTTCCTTTCCTCCATCCAGGGTAATATTAGTAATATATCCCCAACTGGTTATTGGGGACGGGGACAACATGGGCCTGTGTGATTTCAAATGCCAGGGCTGAATTTCATCCCCAGTCCGTACCTGCTTATGGGTCATTTTATTTGTGGAAGTAGCTGTCTTTCTAAAAGGGTTGTCTGATTCAAACGTTTATTAACCAGAGACTTGAAAATGTTTAAAATAGTAAAAGGAACTGTTATCCTCCCCAGCTCCAGCATTTCTCAAGTCTTTATTGATAGGCTGCAGTGGTGACATCACATCAGTAGCGCTCGTGATCGCAGTCAATCATTGAGCTCCGTGGCTCTAATGTATGTGGATACCATGCAGGGAAGGTAAACTTGCCATATGTGCAACCTATGGATCCACTGACACATAGAAAGGGAAATAGACATGCTTTATATTACAGAACTGGACATACACAATCATTCATATTCCTCCTGACTTAAAGGAAACCTGTTAAGTCAAAACCTGCTATGAACCTACAAATATGGGGCCAGCTAAACTTGTGCAACTACCGCACTGAATGCCTGACTGCTGGGAGAAAATTAGCTTTATTCCTCCCTGCAGCTTCTGGCTTTTAGTCACAGAGGTGTGGCTTCAGTCACCGCTCAGTACATAGTGAGCGGCGGCTGTGGCCACACCCTGGCACTGACTGACAGCTGTCTCTCTACTGATGCAGTGCTGAGCCGGCTATAAGTCCATGCCGGGTATGTGGTTACAGCTGCCGCTTACTATGTATTGAGCTATGACTGAAGGCGCACCTGATGCACCTTAATGACTGAAAGCCAGAGGCTTCTGGGATGGATAAAGTTAATTTCCTCCTGGTAGCTGGGCTTTCAGTGCGATGTCCACACAGACTTAGGTCACTCCTAACTTGCAGATCAAAGCCATATCTGCACGATAATAACATTTTCTGACATTACAGATTCCCTTAACCCTTTTGCACCAGAACCTGTTTTCGCCTTCGTGACCAGGCCAATTTTTACAATTCTGACCAGCTTCAGTTTATGAGGTAATATCTCTGGAACACTTCAACGTACTCACTAATTCTGAGAATGTTTTTTCATGACATATTGTATTTCATGATAGTGATAAAATTTGTTCGCTATAACTTGCGTTTATTTCTGAAAATATCGGAAATTTGACTAAACTTTTGAAAATGTCACAATTTTCAAACTTTTAATCTTTATGCCTTTAAACCAGATAGTCATGTCATAAAAAATAGTTCATAAGTAACATTTACCACATGTCTACTTTACATCAGTACAATTTTTGAAATATGTTTTTTTGTTACAATGTTAGAAGGGTTAAAAGTTGACTACCAAATTTTAATTTTTCCATAAAGTTTCCAAAACCACTTTTTTAGGGACCACATCACATTTGAAGTGACTTTGAGTGGCCCATATGACAGAAAATACCCAAAAGTGGCATCATTCTAAAAACAGCACCCCTTAAGATACTCAAAACTACATTCAAGAAGTTTATTAACCCTTACGGTGCTTCACATGAATTAATAGGAAAGATAAACTAAATATTGTGATATATAGTTTTATTGGGACAATCTTTTTAAAGTGCATAAAGATATTGCACTCAGAATTCCCATACTTTGAAATTACTTTTTTGGGGGGTCTGAGTCCCATGTTATCATCAATTTAACTGCAGAGAACTAAGAGGAATATGAGAGCTCAGCTCAGTTCTTACACAGGAGTCTTCAGCTGCCTATATTATCTCCTAATGCTATATGTGACTATCTCATAAGTATTATAGGAAGCAGAGATTAGTTTTGATCACTACTTGAGATGGGCGAACCCGTGGTTGTTCGAGTCTAGTGGGTTCAGCCAAAAATCTAAAAAGACATTTAGTTCAGGTACCAGAACGATATCCGAACCCGGACCCCATTCAGATGAATTGGGGGCCCAAACATCTTTTGTTTGCCACACTGTCATTTGCGTGACAGCGCGGCAAACATGGGCTCTGATCGGCAGTAAGATTATTACTGCTGGTCAGACAGCTGTGGTTCCCACACTGTGAGATGACAGGGTGAGCCAGCATCTGTGGCCGATGGTAAAAAGGTTACCGCCAGTCAAAGGCTTCAAATGATGAGAGAGCATTACAACTGCTGCCGCTGATAATAGTAAGAGCAAGTGCTGCTGATGAGAATATTCATCAGCCATCGCCTGTGCAATAAATAAATAAATGTAAAAACAAAATGACGTGGGTCCTCTTCTATTTTTGATTACCAAAACGACAGGCAAAAACGACAGCTGCAGGCTTTAGCCCTCAGCTGTCAGCTTTATCATGGCTTACTTATCAAGATTAAAGGGGTCCCACAACATTTTTTTAAATGCATCAAGCGATGTCGTAAGTGAGGTCACCGGAGTTCATCGGCTATGAACTACGGTGACCTTTCTCATGGGAGCTCAGCGCTACACACTGCAGGAGGAGTGCATTACGCTCCTGTCTTAGTGTGAGCTGGCTGGCGTGGATAGCGGTCGCATCACTGATGTGACCACTACTCAAATCATCTGGATCTTCATGGGACAGATTTGGATTATCTTCATGCCGGACAGGTGAGAGATATGGTTGTTTATTATTTTTCTTATTTTACAGGGGACATGGGCATCGGTGGATTAGGTGTAAAGGTGAGTATTATGGTTGTTTGTCAGGTAACATGGGTATTAGTGGATTAGGTGTATGTGAGTATAACTTTTTTATTTTTATTTCAAATAAATCAGTCTGGGTCATTATTTCAATTAAAGGATTTTATACTGGCTGTGTTTTTTTTTTACAATCTAACTATGGGATTAATAGTGGGGATGTCTTATAGATGCCTTTCTATTACACACTCTTGGACTTGATGTCATCTGACAATACAAAGCTGACATCAACCCCACAAATATTACTCCACTTGCCACCACACCAGGAAAAGTGGGACAAGCTAGGCAAAGTGCCAGAATTGGAGCATCTAAAAGATGTGCTTTTTTGGGGGCAGCTGTGGGCTGCTATTTTTAGGCTGTGGGCTGCTGGCTCAGGCTGTCATCTGACAGCATGGGAACCACATCTATCTGACCCAGCAGTAACTAACATGACATGATGTTAATGAGAAGAAATCCATTGCTATTTGTTGATGAAGACTTACTTTTTCACTTGGATAAAAAGTTATTGGAGCAGATTAAATTTAGAAAGGTAGCTTATAAACGCTGGTTACATTTATCAACCCACACAAACCATGTTACCATGGATGCTGCATTTACATACTGTAATTAAGCCAGTATTACAGGCATATGAATAGACATAAAATCCAATCATATCTACGAAAGAAGTACTTAGCATATCCAAATAACAATGTCATTCTTGTTGTCATTTACATATGTGAAGTTAAAGGTCATCTATTCAATGTAACTGTTCGTTTCCAAAAATTAGTAGTATTTTTACTGGGTACCGGACTAGTTTGCTGGAAAATAAATGGTTGTTAATTATAATGGATAATTTGAATATTATAGTAAACAGTTGGAGGCTTTAATTTAATTCCATAACCTTTCAACAAAAGAATATGCTGATCTGATTCTTCAAATTAAAGTGCTGTGTTGACTATGTACTTTTCATGTTTTTATAAGTCTATCACATTTATGAACAGTAGTTAAGATGTTAATGTGAACAGGTCCTTAAAGGGACACATGTTAAAAAAATTACAATCCAAGACGATGGGACACACAATATATTTCTCATTGAAATTTGTTTTGTGTCTCTTTTCTTATCCCATCTCATTGTTTACATTGCAACAAAATGTTTTTGGGAAAAGGACTAGAGTTCAAACTGCAGCACAGGCCATATGGTGTCACATCTCCATCCAAACATGCCGTTTCACATTGTGGGCTTCACTGGTGACAGAAAAAGACATCTCGGACAGTATATCCAGCATTGCAAACATTTTCCTCTTAGCGATACTGTTGTGACTGGGACCTGTGATTCCACCCAGCTATGTGGAATTTCATATGCATGCAGTACAGCAGCTCAGCATGAGTCATCAGCTCCCTAAAGTGTTCAATGCGGCAGCACCACATGCTACTTAAACTCCCAGCATTCTTCTGAGATGAGTTGCCAGATATTATGCTCAGTTTACTCCTGACATCTCTGGAGGTATTCTTGTTGATATCCTATTAATGGCCCAACCTCATTCTCACTTTGTCCATTTTGATTTCTCTCTTGACTTTTAGCCCGGAATGTTTTTATCTGGCCTTCTAGTATCTGATGTTGGCTATTCCACCGACTCCGGTTTTGTCTTATGGAAACGTCCCAGTTTTGTCACTTCTGGTACTGACCTGGTTTTCTTTGACCATCTTTGCCCCAGGCTTAGGGGTGGCCACAGGCAGAACAGGGCCCCATGTACATGAACAGTAAGAGGGCCCTTTCAGTGCAATAGCTCATCATAATGCAAAAGTCCACTTGTTTTAAAACTTTAGTGGTCCCTTGTACTTCTTGGGCCCCTGTGCGGCTGTACAGGCTGCACCATTGGTATGGTTGTCCTTGCTCAGGATTGCTCCTCCTGCCAGCCGTCAGATTCTTGTATAGGATTAAAAGGGTGAAGGTTGAGGTTCCTCTGGGATCTGCCAAGTCTGTCCAAGCTAGCATTTTTGAGCTAATGGCCTATGAGAGACTGTGCAAAAGTATAAGCCTTATATCTTGGTTTTTTTTAGCCACAACCTCTTCATATGTGCCTCTGGTTGTTATATTTGGAAGAATATCGGCTTTGTTGCTTTAGAAATATACTGGATAATATTTTCTTTTTTATTGTTAGTTTTTTTTTTCTAATTCATTTCTAGATTCCTTTAAAACAGCCACACAGATCAGGAAGGAAAGGTTAGCCCTTCTGGGTTAGATCATGCATTTTGGTAGTACACATATCGTTCCTTTTACCCTTTCCCATCCGTTGGTTGAACTTGATGGACATTTGTATTTTTTCAACTATATTAACTAAGTAGCAGTGGTGACTGCACATACAATATATGAATGTCAGTGAGTCCTAGACTGCAGATCTCTGTGGGTCCACCCAACTATCTATTGTGCATGGGGTAGTCCCAACTCTCCCTTCTTGGTAGATGTCAGAAGAAATATGGTTTTAAGCTAATTGGGTTTCAACAACCGTGCCCTTTTGTTCTCACAGGAGATAAGCTGTTGCTAAATATGACTTGCGTTGGCTTATTCCCCTCTTCCCATTGAAAGTGCCAGATCATCCATAGTGGTATTCATATAAAAACACTCATGAAAATAAATTAAGGAAAAAAATGTTGGTGCCAAAAACACACTGGTTTTTCTTATAGATTTGAGTCTATTATATGTTAGGACTGGCGGAACGCACCAAATAATAATATTATAGAATATGAGGTGCGTTGGCAGTCCGGGGTCCACCGTGCAGAGATGACATCTGCTGCTGAGTAATGGCGGATGGACGCTTGCTCACACGTGGGTTAGACCTCACCCAGTGTGAATAGAAACGAACTCTGTTGCTTCACAGAGTTGCCAAAATATGCTGCGTCCTGTTAGCAGTCACAGGGTGCAGCTGAAAGACACTAGTGGGATCCCTATGAATCACCCCCACTAAACTGGTGATTGGACTCGCTCTGACCCTCGGTGGCTTTTGAGCCCGCGCCTGAGAATGCCCTGAGTCAGATGCTGAGTCCACGTGAGAATTCCCACCCTACACTCAGGAAAGCGCACTGATTGTGCACAGTGCCGTACAGACGGGCACTGCAAAAAGGCACTGTAACGTGTGCTATGTGTGCAGGTAGCACTGTTGGGTGCTAGATAGCTTCCACCATTCGTGAGCAGTCATCAACACAAGGAATGGGAATGATTAAGGAGCTTTCATCCATCGACAGTCATTCATCTACACACACACATTATCAAGTTTATACTAGCGCATGGCCGAGCGGCCATGCAAACCTTTTATAGAAGTAGCGCTCCAGGACCTTCCAGATGGTCCAATAGGAGCCGCAACAGGACCTGAGCATGTGACCCCCGACCTCCAATGGGAGGTCGTCCCGTGAGCATGCTCAGTATGGGAAAAGCTGGACTTAGTCCCAGAAACGCCTGCTCGCTGCTGATCAGTGCTGGCTACAAAGGCAGAGCCTGGAAAGACAGCAGTAACCAAGCGCATAGTATCAGCTTGAGCCAGACGCTGGGATCTACATCTCTGCTGAGCAGGTTCCACTGTGGCTGGAGGAAAATGGGAGACCGCAGGAGACGTGGCTCAAAATTCCCCCTGTGCAGCGGCGGGAACTCAACACCTAACAATTATATTTGCATAAATCAGAAAAGCGGTAATAATTTTTGATTGATTATGTACTAATGTGTGCATATGCCTGTTACCTAAATTGGTGCATGATTATAAAACCTGTGTAAAAATACAAATGAAAGCCAACTTCTACTAATTGTTAACAGTAAAACTTGTATACCGGTGCTTTAAACCAAGTAAACTGAGTGAGTACCTGATGGTATGGCTTTATTGAGAGTATTATAATAAAAATCATATTTCATCCTATGTCCTTGCATCAAGGTCTTTCTGCATACTTGGGCTCCTGTTGTCAGAAACATTAAATTTGATATTTAATTTAATTCCATTTTACATATATATGAGCAGAGAATAAGGAAGGAAATAGTGATGTTGTGCATTAACTACTTCCTGACTATAACCACTATCTCTAAACTTTGAGAGCTGTCTTCTTGAACCATAAGCTTACTTTTTGCGGTGTGCTTGAATTATAGAGGGGCACTAGGGATTATAGCCAGACACATTCTTTATCTTTTCAATCTTTCACTCATAATGCAGTCCTAAGCTTGAATGAAAAGCTATAAATAAAAGAAAAAACATATTATAATAGATAACAGAATTATCTGTTCACAGTTGTAAATTCTGCACTTCTCATTCTTCTCAGATGTCATTTGATCATGTTATGCTCTCTGCCCAGGCATCGGTTACACCCCACACCTGATTAAGATGTTCATTCGCCTAAAGCTACTTTTTCTACTTGTAGCAGATCCAATCAAATTATAGTCATGCTTTTTAATTACATTAGACAAAGTAATATCAGAATATTTATGGAAAGCAGCTACTCCCAGGATGGCAAAAAGTTACTTGAATCGATCAGGAAATTGGCACTCCCAGACGTTTGATTGCACTGTCTTGGTAATGTTGGGCACATTGACAGACCTTATAAATTAATTATAAATCTAACAGGTTCTTGGGCTCATCCCTTACAGAAATATTTGATTTTGAGCAGGTCTTAACAGGAGGGCACATTAAAGGAAACACAGCAGGAGACTCATGCTGCCCAAGCCAGTTCATAGAATCACAACATTTTAGAATTGTAAGGGACCTCAAGGGTCATTGTGTCCAACCCACTACCCAATGCACAAATTCACTAAACCATCTCAGACAGATGTCAGTCCAGAC
Source organism: Ranitomeya variabilis (assembly GCF_051348905.1). Taxonomy (NCBI): domain Eukaryota; kingdom Metazoa; phylum Chordata; class Amphibia; order Anura; family Dendrobatidae; genus Ranitomeya; species Ranitomeya variabilis. The sequence goes on along the minus strand of NC_135233.1, from coordinate 835,004,485 downwards.
TCTGTTTGAAGACTTCCATTTAAGAAGAACTCACTACCTCTAGTGGCAGCCTGTTCCACTCAATGATCACCCTCACTGTCATAAAATGTTTTCTAATATCTAATCTGTACCTTATTTCTTTTTTTCAGTTTCATTACATTGATTTTCATGTTTCCATTTGCAAATGAGAATAAGGACGATCCCTTTATGTTGCAACATCCCTACAGATAGTTGTACACAGCTATTAAGTCTCCTCTTAGCCTTCTTATTTTCAAGCTAAACATTCCCAGATCCTTTAACCGTTTCTCATAGAACATACTTTGCAGTCCATTCACCATCCAGGTAGCTATTCTCTGAACTTGCTCCAGTTTTTCAATGTCTTTTTTAAAATGTGGTGCCCAGAACTGGACACAGTTTTCCAGATGAGGCCTGACCAAGGAGGCATAGAGGAGGATAATTACTTCACATGATCTAGGCCAGGGGTCTCAAACTGCATTCCTCGAGGGCCTCAAACCTAGGGTTGAGCGAAACGGATCATTTTCAAAAGTCGCCGACTTTTGGCAAAGTCGGGTTTCGTGAAACCCGACCCGACCCCAGCGTGGGATCGGCCACGTGGTAGGCGATCTTGGCGCCAAAGTCGCGTTTTGTATGACGCCTTCCCCGCCATTTTTTCAGCCAATTAAGGAGTGTGGGCAGCGTGATGACATAGGTTCCGGCCTGGTTTCTGCGGCGTCATAGAGCCATATTACCGTTTGGGCTGCAGTGATTTCCGCAGTCAAACACAACATATGCTTTGCACGGAGGGGGAGAGAGAGAGAGAGAGAATAAATAATCCACATTGACTTGCATTGGGTTTCGTGTTCCGGTCCGGAACCCGACTTTACAGTAGAATCGGCCGATTTCACGCGATCCGACTTTCAAGAAGGTCGGGTTTCACAAAACCCAACTCGATCCTAAAAAAGCAAAAGTCGCTCAACCCTACTCAAACCATGTGTGTTTTCAAGGTTCCCTTAGCATTGCACAAGGTGCTGAAATCATTCTCTGCAGGTGATTAAATTATCACCTGTGCAATACAAGGAAATCCTGTTTGCAGCCCTCGAGGAATGCAGTTTGAGACCTCTGATCTAGGCTCTATGCTTCTCTTAATACATCCTAGAACTGTGTTTGCCTTTTTTGCTGCTGTATCACATTGTTGCATTGTTGACTCATGTGCAGTCTGTGATCTATTAGTATACCCAAGTCTTTTTCACACATGCTGTTGCTTAGTTATATTCCTCTCATTCTGTAGGTGTAATTTTCATTTTTCTTGGCCAGATGTAGAATCTTGCATTTCTCCCTGGTAACTACCATTCTATTAGTCACTGTCCATTGTTTAAGCTTATCTAGAGCCTTCTGAATCCTTTCTCTGTCTCTATCTTCTATGGTGTTAGCTATCCCTCCTAGCAAACTTGATTAGTTTACCTTCAGTTCCCTTTTCTAGATCATTTATAAAATTGTTGAATAACACTAGGGCTGGGACACAGCCTTGTGGTACCCCACTTGTAACACTTTTCCAATTGGATGTGCAACCATTTATTACCACTCTTTGAATACGATCACTGAGTCAGTTATGAATACACCTAACCATAGCCTTGTCAATCCCATACTTGGTCATTTTTTCTATGAGATACTTTATCAAATGCTTTGCTGAAGTTGAGATATACCAGTCCATAATGCAAATCGAAGAAAGTCAGAACTGAGCAGCACCAGGTGAAAAATAGTCTTCACAGGCTACAAGAGTAAGAAACCGATTTTCCACCAGGCTTGAAACACAACGCTTAATGCATCCATGGGTGGTGCTCTACATATATCAGAACGGTAGAGACTCTGGTAACACAAAAATATAAGAGATGTGGCACTCTCCGCAAGATTGGTCCTGGACCCGTGGAAGCGCACCCCTCTCCTCTGCCTGCCGTCTCTCCATGTATGTCTAATACCGCATAAAGCGAATAAAGGACACTGATTTCAGCAATCTTGGGGTGAGTGCCACATCTCTTATATTTTTGTGTTACCAGAGATATACCATAGCTACCACATTTCCCTGATCCCCCAGGTCATTGATTCCATCACAGAAGGAAATTAGATTAATCTGCCATGACTTGTTTGCTACAAGAGTTTGCTGGCTCTGGTTAATTACTATATTCTTATCCAAGTACTTACATACATGCTGCTTAATAATTTGTTCAAAGATCTTTCCTGGTATAGAAGTAAGGCTCATTGGCCTCTAGTTTCCTGGCACAATCTGCTTACCTTTTTTGAAGATAGGGACACTATTTGCCATTCTTCAATCTTCTGGGACTTCTCCTGTTCTCCAGAATTTTTCAAAGGTTCTTGCTAGTGGTTCTGCAATTTCCTCTGCTATCTCTTTCAGTACCCTAGGATGTAACTAATTTGGGCCAGTAGATTTAAATTAATTTATAGTAGCTAAGTGTTCCCTCACCATTTCTTTGTTTATAGATAGTGTGGATTATTTTATTCCTTCAATGACACCGTGAAGATCAGTTGATGTTATAGTTGCTTTGTTAGATAAATTAAAATAGGAATTTAAAAGTTTTAAAAGTCTTCTCAACATCATTTTTGGCTAATTTACCCTTTTCATCCTGTAAAAATCCTATATGATTTTGACATACCCCAAAATCCTCTTTTATGCTTTTGGTCTCCCTTGCAAGCCCCACTTCATTACTGACTTTATCTCTTCTAATGCTTGCCCTGCATTCCTTGCAAACAGCATTATATTTTTCTTTAGATATGCCCCCCTCTTTCCATTTAATATACATTTCTTTTTTTCCTTTTGAGCAACTGACTAAGTTCTGTGTTCATCCATCCTAGTCTCTTTAACCCCTTCGTGCCATGCGCCGTACTAGTACGGCGCTGCCGGCACTGCTTTAGTGCCAGCCGCAGTACTAGTACGGCGCATCGATCACCGCGGTCTCGCGCTGAGCGCCTCGGTGATCGGGTGCGGGTGTCAGCTGTATATGACAGCTGACACCCCGCAGCAATGCCCACGATCGGCGCTGTCGCCGATCGCGGGCATTTAACCCCTCTGATGCCGCTGTCAATAGTGACAGCGGCATAGAGGGGGATCACGCAGGGATGGGGGCTCCCTGCGCTCTCCCACCGGAGCAACGCGATGAGATCGCGCTGCTCCGGTGACCTGGAAGGAGTCCCCGGATCCAAGATGGCCGCGGGACTCCTTCCGGGTCATGAGATGACCCTGCTTGCCGGCGTCTGCTGAGAATTCCTCATAGCAGGCGCCGGCAAGCCTCTGCAATGTGCTGTCACATCGGTGATCTGACAGAGTGCTGTGCACACTGTCAGATCACCGATCTGTGATGTCCCCCCCTGGGACAAAGTAAAAAAGTAAAAAAAAAAAATTTCCACATGTGTAAAAAAAAAAAAAAAAATTCCTAAATAAAGAAAAAAATATATATATATTCCCATAAATACATTTCTTTATCTAAATAAAAAAAAAATCACACAATAAAAGTACACATATTTAGTATCGCCGCGTCCGTAACGACCCCACCTATAAAACTATATCACTAGTTAACCCCTTCAGTGAACACCGTAAAAAAAAAAAAAAAAAAACGAGGCAAAAAACAACGCTTTATTCTCATACCGCCAAACAAAAAGTGGAATAACACGCGATCAAAAAGACGGATATAAATAACCATGGTACCGCTGAAAACGTCATCTTGTCCCGCAAAAAAAAAGCCGCAACACAGCATCATCAGCAGAAAAATAAAAAAGTTATAGTCCTCAGAATAAAGCGATGCAAAAACAATTATTTTTTTATATAAAATAGTTTTTATTGTGTAAAAGCGCCAAAACATAAAAAAATTACATAAATGAGGTATCGCTGTAATCGTACTGACCCGAAGAATAAAACTGCTTTATCCTTTTTACCAAACGCGGAACGGTATAAACGCCCCCCCTAAAAGAATTTCAGGAATTGCTGGTTTTTGTTCATTCCACCTCCCAAAAATCGGAATAAAAAGCAATAAAAAAATGTCATATACCCGAAAATGGTACCAATAAAAACGGCAACTCGTCCTGCAAAAAACAAGATCTCACATGACTCTGTGGACCAAAATATGGAATAATTATAGCTCTCAAAATGTGGTGATGCAAAAACTATTTTTTGCAATAAAAAGCGTCTTTTAGTGTGTGATGGCTGCCAACCATAAAAATCCGCCCAAAAAACGCTATAAAAGTAAATCAAATCCCCCTTCATCACCCCCTTAGTTAGGGAAAAATAATAAAATTTAAAAAAATATATTTATTTCCATTTTCTCGTTAGGCTACTTTCACACTAGCGTCGGTACGGGGCCGTCGCGCTGCGTCGGCCCGACATACCGACGCATACTGTGCAAGCGCCGCACAACGGGGGCAGCGGATGCTGTTTTTTCACGCATCCGCTGCCCCATTGTGAGGTGCGGGGAGGTGGGGGCGGAGTTCCAGCCGCGCGTGCGCGGTCGGAAATGGTGGACCGTCGGCACAAAAAAAGTTACATGTAACGTTTTTTGCTGCCGGCGGTCCGCCACAACACGACGCAACCGTCGCACGACGCTTGCGACGTGTGTCAATACGTCGCTAATGTTAGTCTATGGGGAAAAAACGCATCCTGCAGATGACTTTGCAGGATACGTTTTTTCACCAAAACGACGTATGCAAAAAAACGCTAGTGTGAAAGTAGCGCTAGAGTTAGGACTAGGGTTAGGGCTAGGGTTAGGGTTGGGGTTAGGGCTGGGGTTAGGGTTGGGGTTTCAGTTAGAATTGGGGAGTTTTCACTGTTTAGGCACATCAGGGGCTCTCCAAACGCGACATGGCGTCCGATCTCAACGCGTTTGTTTGCGTTAAAAACGCATGCGTTTTTATAGAAAAAAACCAGAACACACACTGAAAAGTCACCCACCACTATCAAGGTGATAAAGGGATCCAAACCCTAACCCTACCCCTAAACTCACCCCTAACCGTTTAATGAACATTTTCTGACAGTCATAGTGCCACGTATTTCAGTGCCACGTATTTCAGTGCCACGTATTTCAGTGCCACGATATTTCAGTGCCACATATTCCAGTGCCACGTATTCCAGTGCCACGTCTTTCAGTGCCACGTATTTCAGTGCCACGTCTTTCAGTGCCACGTCTTTCAGTGCCATGATATTTCAGTGCCACGTATTTCAGTGCCACGATATTTCAGTGCCACATCTTTCAGTGCCACATCTTTCAGTGCCACGTCTTTCAGTGCTGCGCTATTTCAGTGCCACGTATTTCAGTGCCACATATTTCAGTGCCACGTATTTAAGTGCCACGATATTTCAGTGAAATATGTGGCACTGAAATATCGTGGCATTTACGTGAAATACGTGGCACTTATATACGTGGCACTTATATACGTGGCACTTATATACGTGGCACATATATACGTGGCCACTGAAATATCGTGGCATTTACGTGAAATACGTGGCACTTATATACGTGGCACTTATATACGTGGCACTTATATACGTGGCCACTGAAATATCGTGGCACTTATATATGTATATACGTATATAGACGTATTTCAGTGCCACGTATTTCAGTGCCACGTATTTCAGTGCCACGTATTTCAGGTTAAGGTTAGGGGTAGGGGTAGGGTTTTTTGTTTTTTTCTTGTTTTCTTGTGTTTTTCTATAAAAACGCATGCGTCTAAAAAACGCATGCGTTTTACCGCGTTTACATGCGTTTTTTCACACATGCGTTTTTAAAAAAAACGCATGCAGATAAAAACGCAAGTGTGAAACCAGCCTTACCCTTGGGAAAATAAAAACATGGGGGCTAAAATATAATTTTCGTGGAAAAAAATATATTTTTTATTTTCGCGGCTCTGCGTTATAAACTGTAGTGAAGCACTTGAGGGTTCAAAGTTCTCACAATACATCTAGATAAGTTCCGTCGGGGGTCTAGTTTCCAATATGGGGTCACTTGTGGGGGGTTTCTACTGTTTAGGTACATCAGGGGCTCTGCAAATGCAACATGACACCTGCAGACCAATCCATCTAAGTCTGCATTTCAAACGGCGCTCCTTCCCTTCCGAGCTCTGCCGTGCGCACAAACAGTGGTTCCCCCCCATATATGGGGTATCAGCGTACTCAGGACAAATTGGACCACAACTTTTGTTGTCCAATTTCTCCTGTTACCCTTGGGGAAAAAAAAAGTGCGGGCTAAAACATCATTTTGTGGAAAGAAAAAATGATTTTTTAATTTTCACAGCGCTACATTCTAAACTTTAGTGAAACAACTGGGGGTTAAAAGTGCTCACCACACATCTAGATAAGTTCCCTAGAGGGTCTACTTTCCAAAATGGTGTCACTTGTGGGGGTTTCCACTGTTTAGGCACGTCAGGGGCTCTCCAAACACGACATGGGTTCCGATCTCAATTCCAGCCAATTTTGCATTGAAAAGTCAAATGGCGATCCTTCCCTTCCGTGCTCTGCCATGCGCCCAAACAGTGGTTTACCCCAACATGTGGGGTATCGGCGTACTCAGGACAAATTGTACAACAACTTTTTTGGTCCAATTTCTCCTGTTACCCTTGGTAAAATAAAACAAATTGGATCTGAAGTAAAAATTTTGTAAAAAAAAGTTAAAATGTTCAATTTTTTTTAAACATTCCAAAAATTCCTGTGAAGCACCTGAAGGGTTAATAAACTTTTTGAATGTGGTTTTGAGTACCTTGAGGGGTGCAGTTTTTAGAATGGTGTCACTTTTGGGCATTTTCTGTCATATAGACCCCTCAAAGTCACTTCAGGTGTGAGGTGGTCCATAAAAAAAATGGTTTTGCAAATTTTGTTGCAAAAATGAGAAATCGCTGGTCAACTTTTAACCCTTATAACTCCCTAACAAAAAAAAATTATGTTTCCAAAATTGTGCTGATGTAAAGCAGACATGTGGAAAATGGTGTTTATTAACTATATTATGTGATATAACACTCTAATTTAAGGGCATAAAAACGAAAAATTTGAAAATTGCTAAATTTTCATAATTTTCGACAAATTTCTGTTTTTTTTACAAATAAATGCAAGTCATATCGAATAAGTTTTACCACTATCATAAAGTACAATATGTCACGAGAAAACATTTTCAGAATCACCAGGATCCGTTGAAGCGTTTCAGAGTTATGACCTCATAAAGTGACAGTGGTCAGAATTGTAAAAATTGGCCGTGTCACTTAGGGGAAAACAGGCTTTGGGGTGAAGGGGTTAAATGCTTCCAATTCTTCCTTCTTTTCGGTATTGTTACCGATTGTGCAGTGAGAATTTCTTTTAGCAAAATCTCCCATCCTTCTTGAACATGTCTATCCTTTAGAACATCCAGTCATTGGACGTATTACTTTTTTTGCATCACAAATGAGACATTGGCTGCACTATTGTATCTTTGAAACTCTAAAAAGATATGAGTTTCAGAAAAAAACATACTTTTAAAAGCCTGCCAAGGACTTTGTGTCTTAAGTGACTAGTCCAAAGCCCCTCCTCAGCAGGTTCTCCCTGCCCACTCTCATAGACTGACAGGTCTCTCCCTATAGACACACATATAGAGAGACCGGTCAGTCTAGAACAGGGTTCAACAAACTGTGTGACTCGCAGCTGCCTGCCAGCTTGGTGCAAGCACAGGTCTAGCAAGCAACTATGACAAGCAGGTCTCCAGATAGTGAATTTTGTGAGTAACCCTGCACAAAGGAGCAGATCTGATTGTGCATATTCTGGTCTTCGGTGTTTAGAGATAATGTAAATATGGTTAGCTGGGGACCAGATGATGCTAACTGTCAGAGGAGATGTTTGAAGCTGGATGTAACAGTGTAGTGGAAGTGATTGGTGTGAGAATACTGAATAAAAGTATTGTGGTAACCTCTGGATCTTGGTATATTGCCTTGCTGTGATTCTGTGGAAAAGCATTGGCTGTCATTAAACCAGTAATGGCGGCTCTGTGTGTCTCTATTGTGAGGGGGGTAGGTATCACCCTCCCTATTTGCAAATTTTTGTCAAGCTTTTTAGTACATTGGTAAAATAAATGGTGTCATTCAATACTGTAGCTTGTCCCGTAAAAAAACAAACTCTCATGTGCTTATGTTGATTGAAAAATGGTTTAACTGGATAATTTGTTAGGATTGGAAGAATATATAAGCCATCCGAAAAGACTACTGTAGGCATTTTCTAGAACGTGGGTATCTCTTGCACTACGTTTGATTCCCAGTGCTTTCTAGCCCCCTTTCTCCAGTCAAATCTCTCAGACACATTGCTCCAGTAATATGTTTTAGCAATATTCAATATCATCTAGCAATTTTTCAGAGTAGGATTGAGTTGTCTAAGGCCAAGCCTATCGACTTTATTTCTTAAGAACATGCTAAAATGAAGTCTACAAGATTAGATTCTTTTTTTTTTTAAAGATATAGTTAAACAGGTATGATTAATTTATTTCCACTTGTCAGGAAGATATATCCGTTCTTTTTTGTGTTCTTTGTTGTCAGGGCCAATTTTAGTTTTTCTTCTGCCTGAGGCAAACATTGAAATTGGGTGTTTAATATCCAGTCGACGCAGGCTATTAGGGCTTGTTCACACTTTGCAGATTTTGCTGCGGATTTTTCCGCAGCGGATTTGGAAAAACCGCAGTGCAAAAACCGCTGCGGTTTTCACTGCGGATTTTCCTGCGTTTTCATCTGCGGATTCCTCTGCGGGTTTTCAACAGCACTTTCCTATTGGTGCATGTTGAAAACCGCTGCGGAATCCGCAGAAAGAAGTGACATGCTCCTTCTTTTTTTCCGCAGCAATTCCGCGCGTTTTTTAAAGGGATTTTCCGCAATGTGGGCACAGCGGTTTTTGTTTTCCATAGGGTAACATTGTACTGTACCCTGCATGGAAAACTGCTGCGGATCCGCAGCAAAAAACGCAAAGTGTGAACATAGCCTAAGATCGTTCAGTGCGCAAAAGCTGTCATTGTTCTTGTAATCACAGATTCTGTTTCCACAGAACAATGTGCTGTTGAAAACGATGATTTTTTTGTGCAGTCCAAAAGCTTGTTCATCGGATGATCTGCAGCCTGTCTACACTGCATGATTGCAGTGAATCAAGCATAATTAGGTATACTTGCGCATGATAATCGTGCATTTTGAATGGACCCTAAGTCACATGCAGTGAGATGGGGCCCTTCTCCTCATCAGCAGTGAGAGACTGCTTGACACAGTCTTGCACAGAAAGTACTGATGTTGACTAATACATCTCAGGAACAAGACAACTATACTGTACATAATCATGGTGCTGCTGCCCCTGAAAGATTATTTAGGCTATGTTCCACAATGAACTTTTGGTGAGTTTTTAATGTTGCAGATTTTTTGCATCATTTCTGCACCTATTATCCCACATTCACATGTTGAGTATTTAGTCAATATTTTACCTCAGCATAATAAGCCAAAACCAGGAGTGGAACATCAGAGGAAAAGTATAATAGAAACACGTGAGCCACTTTTTGGCCACTCCTCGTTTTGGCTTGCAAATACTGAGGTAAAAAACTCATCAAATGCCTACATGTGCATATAGCCTGGGATAAATTAGGGTTCTTGTGTTTTTTTACATGCATTTTTATCATTTTGTTGTTATCGCTGCTTTATTTTTGATACTTCCTGATATTTGACTTTGACAAAACTTTATTGATACAGTCATGTACAGATTACAGATTACATGAGTTTTTGATGCATTTTCACCGTGGAATGCATTGAAAATGTGTATGCGATTTTTACCTTTGGAATTTCCGCATATAATGCAAACCTTTGGGAAAAATCTGCACATAAAATTCAGCGTATCCACAAAAGAAATTGACATGTTGTGGATTTGAAACACGCACCGCAGGTCAGTTTACACTGACTAAAAAAAAGCACAGTGGGGATGAAATTTCTAAAACTCCCATCCACTTTGCTGCATTTTTGGCACAGCGTCAAAAACTCAGCCTTTAAACTGATGCCTGAGGTGACATGCTTGTGTCACCTCATGGCAGCTCATGGCAGCTGTGGTCCTCTTTATGGCTGTGTGCACATGATGCGGAATTGGTGCAGATCCGCAGCGGATTTTTCCGCGCAGAAACAGCTGCAGTTCCGCACTGTGATTTACAGTACAATGTAAATCAATTGGAAAAAAAAAGGCTGTGCTAAGGGCTGTCCCACACGTCCAGATAATTCCGGTACCGGAATAAATCGGTACCGGAGTTATCCGTGTCCGTGTGCCTGGGAACTCACGGAGGCCATACGTGCGGCACACGTGTGCCGCCCGTATGGCGAGTGGGTACCACACGGAGCGTGTGGTACCCACTCTGCATGGTGCTGAAGCTGCGATTCATATCATCCCTGCAGCAACGTTTGCTGTAGAGAAAATATGAAGAATAGTGTTTAAAATAAAGATCTATGTGTCCGCCGCCCCCCCACCCCCTGTGCGCCCCCCCCCGCTGGTCAGAAAATACTTACCCGCCTCCCTCGCTGCTTCCTGGTCTGGCCGCGGCTTCTCCTGCATGCGGTCACGTGGGCCCGATCATTTACAGTCATGAATATGTGGCTCCACCTCCCATAGGGGCGGAGCCGACTATTTATGATTGTAAATGATCGGCCCCACGTGACCGCATACAGTAGGAGGCGCGGCCAGACCAGGAAGGAGCGAGGGAGCGGGTAAGTATTTTCTGACCAGCGGGGGGGGGCGCACAGGGGGTGGGGGGGCGGCGGACACATGGATCTTTGTTTTTAACACTATTCTTCATATTTTCTCTATAGCAAACGCTGCTACAGGGAAGATATGAATACCGGCTTCAGCACCATGTGGGGGGGACAGCGCTTACTGTAGCGCTGTCTCCTGCACGCACACGGACCCCAGACGGAGAATGTCCGTGTGAGGTCCGTGTTTTACGCGGACCCATTGACTCTATTGGGTCCGTGTAAAACGTGCGCTCCCACGAACACTGACATGTCTCCGTGTTTGGCACACGGAGACACGGTCCGCAAAAAATCAATGACATCTGCACAGATGCATTGATTTTTATGGGTCTACGTGTGTCAGTGTCTCCGGTACGTGAGGAAACTGTCACCTCACATACCGGAGCCACTGACGTGTGAAACCGGCCTAATGGTGCAGAAAAATCTGCATGAACACCGCTGCGGAACATAAGAAGTAGCATGCTACTTCTTTTGTGCGGAACTACAGCGTTTCTGACCCCTTCCATAATAGAAATCTGCAGGGGTAAAAACCGCAGAAAATCCGCACAAAATCCACATCAATTCCTCACAAAATCCGCAGCAAATCCGCACCTGCGGTTTCTGCCAGGAGATGCGGATTTTGTGCGGAAAATTCTGCACCCCAATCCGCAACAGTGTGCACATGACCTTAGGGTTTTTTACAAGTTTTTGATCTGTATGTTAAACTTAAAATTTATTACAATAAATAACTCCATAACCAACAAATGGTTTGGGCACATTCATGATTATAATTTTGTTACAAGAATAAATTAAATTTTCTAATATACAGCACAGAGCTTAGAGTTCTAGCTGCACAAAGAAATTACTTTATTTTTTTCTGTGTATGTTTAGAGCTGGAAAATTCAACTATATTCATTACATACTGTATAAACATTTTCAGAATTGGCATTTATGAGAGGTTAAACCTATCCCAGGAAATTTAAAGGGAACCTGTCACCTGAATTTGGCGGGACCTTTTTTCGGTCCGATGGGCGGTGTTTTTGGGTGTTTTATTCACCCCTTCCTTTCCCGCTGGCTGCACGCTGGCCGCAATATTGTCTTGAAGTTGATTCGCTTTCCTCCGTAGAACACGCCTGCGCAAGGCAATCTTGCCTTGCGCACGCGCAGTATGCTTTGCCCAACTGCGGGCAAAGCCGAAAAGCATTAGTGCGCATGCGCCGGCACACTATGTCCTGGAAGTATTTAGCTGTTTTCCGGGACATAGTGCGCCGGCGCATGCGCACTAATGCTTTTCGGCTTTGCCCGCAGTTGGCCAAAGCATACTGCGCTTACGCAAGGCAAGATTGCCTTGAGCAGGTGTGTTCTACGGAGGAAAGCGAATCAACTTCAAGACAATATTGCGGTCAGCGTGCAGCCAGCGGGAAAGGCAGGGGTGAATAAAACACCTGAAAACACCACCCATCGGACCGAAAAAAGGTCCCACCAAATTCAGGTGACAGGTTCCCTTTAATTTACTCAATTAAACTAGTATTCTAGAATCACATGTGTAAAAAGCAGCGGCAATATGGATCCAGTGAAAATGTTGCTGGTTTTACTAGATGAATTAACATGGGACCATTTTAGTTTGTTGTATTGTTAGATATATTAAGATTTTAAGATTTGTGCTCCCTTTTGCACTCTGCTCTACACTTTTATAGTTATATTATTTTATGTCTCCATTATTTTGATTTACGGTTCATTGAAGACGTAGTAAGTATAAAATGAATTTCCCAAATGAATCATACCTTTTGTTACACAGAATAAGATTCTCTTTGAATTCAATACCTTCCTCTGAGATCACCTGTGCTGCACTACGCAGCTAGTTTTTATGCCACATTTCACTTTTTGCTTTTCTTGCTGTGTTTATCACTAATATATTTTGCTTTCGTTAACCACTGCAGCATTCATTGTATGTAAGCAGCATGTTTTACTTGCCCAATGCATAGTACATGAATATTCTGTTTCCACAATTGGAAGTTGTAAGAAAACTACTGGTGTAATGTATTATTTGGCTGCAATCTTCTATAAATTGCCATTTATTTTCTGATAAGATTTTTTTTGTCATATTTTTAAAGATAGAAACTCATTGAACAGGGATAATTCTAACTTGTACACTTCCATTCCCCAAATCAGCAACAGAAAATACAGACAAATATGATGTACCGTATATACTCGAGTATAAGCCGAGATTTTCACCCCATTTTTTGGGGCTGAAAGTGCCTCTCTCGGTTATACTCGAGTCATTGTCCCAGGGGGTCGGCGGGGGAGGGGGAGTGGCAGCTGTCAAATCATACTTACCTGCTCCCGGCACGTCTCTGCACGTTCCTGCTTCTCTGGCGCCCGCAGCTTCTTCCTGTGTTCAGCGGTTACGTGGTACCGCTCATTAAAGTAATGGATATGGACGCATATTCATTACTTTAATGAGCGGTACGATGTGACCGCTGAACACAGAAAGAAGCTGCAGGCGCCGAAGATCACTTGTCAGTGAGAAGCTGCCAGGGACCGCGCCGGGAGCAGGTGAGTATAATGGGGACTGGATGGTGAGTATTGCGCGATATTCACCTGTCCACGTTCCACCTTTGGGTGCCGCTGTTTCCTCTGCGTCCTCTGTTATGAACTGGTGGCCTAGGAGCAGCATGGACGAGCTCTGGAGTAGGTGGCCTCTATACTGACCGCAGACCCTGAACTTAACACATCAACTAGAAGTAGCCGTGGGATGTTCCTGTCACTCCCTAGACACCTCGTCACGGCCGGAGGACTAATTACACCTAAAGAAAGAAACAGGAATACTATCTTGCCTCAGAGAAAATTCCCAAAGGAAAGGCAGCCCCCCACAAATATTGACTGTGAGAGGAGAGGGAAATCACAAACGCAGACTGAAAAAAGAATTTAGCAAAGGAGGCCACGCTACCTAGAAAGAAAAGACAGGAAAGAGTACTGTGCGGTCAGTATAAAAAATACTACAAAATCCACCAAAGAGAATACAAAAATCTCCACACCTAACTAAAGGCATGGAGGGTAACTCTGTGACTCCAGAGCTTCCAACTTGGCTGAGTAAATCTTAACACAGACAAAGCTGGACAAGAAAAAACATAGCAATTCCCAGAACTATTAAGTCCACCGCATGTGGACTGCAAAAACAGAGCCAGGACTTATCTTTGATGATTTGGACAATCCAGAAGGAGAAACCAAGCAGAGATGTGGATCCCTAGAAAACAATGGACAACTGGCACTCAGTAAAGGAAGGAGCCAGACTAAATAGCCCCGTCCAAAGTGGAAGCAGCTGATGACTGTTGTGAAGGACAAACAGCAGCACTACCACTTATAACCACCGGAGGGAGCCTAAGAGCAGAACCCACAACAGAATTCACAACAATCCTCTGCCTGTGACGTTCAGGTCAGAGGGCGCGATGACGCGATTTTTGTGTGCGCCGCCCTCTGCCTGAACAGTCAGTGCGGAGGACGCGGAAGACACAGCGGCGCCCAAAGGTGGAACGTGGACAGGTGAATATTGCAAGTGCTGGGGGCCTGCTCAGGACAAGAGGTGAGTATGTGATTTTTTTTTTTTTTTTAATCGCAGCAGCCGGCTATGGGGCAAAAGTTTCTATGGAGCATCTTATGGGGCCATAATAAACTTATGCAGCATTGTATGGGGCACAATATCTATGGAGCATCTTATGGGGCCATAATCAATCTATGCAGCATTGTATGGGGCACATTATCTATGGAGCATCTTATGGGGCCATAATCAATCTATGCAGCATTGCGTGGGGCACATTATCTATGGAGCATCTTATGGGGTCATAATCAATCTATGCAGCATTGTATGGGGCACATTATCTATGGAGCATCTTATGGGGCCATAATCAATCTATGCAGCATTGTATGGGACACATTATCTATGGAGCATTTTATGGGGCCATAATCATCCTATGCAGCATTGTATGGGACACATTATCTATGGAGCATCTTATGGGGCCCATCATAAACTTTATGGAGCATTTTATGGGGCATATTTTATTATGGAGCATCTTATGGGGCCATCATGAACTGTATGGAACATTATATGGGGCTCCTAATTCAATATGTATATTCAAAAACACTTATCCTACTGATGTCTCAATTAATTTTACTTTTATTGATATCTATTTTTATTTTTGACATTTACCGGTAGCTGCTGCATTTTCCACCCTAGGCTTATACTCGAGTCAATAAGTTTTCCCAGTTTTTTGTGGCAAAATTAGGGGTCTTGGCTTATACTCGGGTCGGCTTATACTCGGGTATATACGGTACTTAGGATTCTGAGGCAAATGTTTTCAAATAAGGCACTACTCCTCTATACTATGGGCACAAGTTTCAAACTAGTGTGAGTATATTCTCAACATATTAGGGTGCTTTCACACTGCGCTTTGTCACAAGTTTGTTGGTCCCATCCGGGCTTATGTCCGGAATCCCCCGCAAAACAGGATTTGGACGTAATCTCTGATTGTGTCACCCAGTAATCTAAGTAATACATGACAGGAACCAGGGTCTATTTCCCTACATTATGCTGCTCTCAGATGAGGTAGCAAAAATCTGGTGACAGATTCCCCTTAAATAACAATCCTGCTGGGTGCGTGTTTAGACACCCATCAAATAAATCCCACAATGTGGCATGCAGATGGCCCTCGTCACTTTCGTTTTTGAGGTACTCCTGTAATGCCAAATCAATGAAACAATAAACTATTAAAAAAATTGAGTCTTTTTCCACATCCAAAATACAGGGCTAAAAAAAATAAATAAATATTGAGCATTGTCTAGTCCAGTGATGGGCAACCTTTTGAGCTTGGTGTGTCAAAATTCGCCAAAAATCCGAGCATAACTTGGGTGGTGTGTCACCTTGATAAAAAACCATAATTTTGCGACATGTATAGTTTAAATAACAAATATGTATAATTCTAATTATTTAACTTACCTTCTTAGTGACTTCTTTGTTCATCTGTCAGTTGGTTTCTTTTGTTGGTCTTGCTATTATTTAACTTGTGTGGGGTGCCGTGAACTAAGATAAGTGAGGGGGAGGGGGAATTCTTGTGATGGCGAACCTGTGGCACTCCAGCTATTGCGGTGGTAACTCAGATATTCTCTTAATAATTGCATCTTTATTCTGCATATCATGAAATAGAACTGGTGCACATCTTAAGATAGTATCTTTAATAAATTCTCCCTCACTGAGTGCTTTTCCATGCTGAGCTATGGAGTGAGCAATGCTCAGACTTGCAGATGTTAAATTTGTAGAGCTTTTTACAAATTTAAGGATGGAATTAGATTGGCTCTTATGAAGGTGTAGCTGCCTGGAAATGTATTCCTTCCTTTCATACTTTTTTTCAAGAGCTGAGAATGATTAGTTTCAAAATGTCTATTTACATTCAACGTTCTGCTTACTACCGTTTCACTACATAGAACGCAAAATGATCTGCCATTTTTTTCTATAATGCCATACATCTCAGTCCATGTCTCTTGAAAGGGTCGGCTACTGCTACTACCACTCCCTTTAGTTAACTTTGGTTTTTTATTTTGTGGCTTCTCCATGAGAGAAGATTTATAGTTAGCCCTGCAGGCAATTAGCAGAAATAGGGGTTAATAAGGATGCACCACAAACAGTAATGGTGGTGAAATGGAGTCTGTACTATGCTGCAAGATGGCGTTCCTAATGGCGGGAAACGGCACCCATAGCACAGGCCTTTTCCAGCCTCCCCCTCACTTATCTCAGTAATGGCCAATGACACCCCACAGTTCACTGGATGATGGTTGCTGTAGTTGTCACAGGGCCTGCAGACAGCAATCACAGGGCCTGCAGACAGCAATCACAGGGCCTCCAGACAGCGATCTCCTCAGGCCTCAGAAGTGCAGCCTGGGACTTCTGGCCGGCGCAGCAGGGAGCAGCGCAATGCCACCCAAATAACAGAGCTAGGGCGCAGAGCGGACTCTAGGCATGGGACTGGTAGGTCCGATCTTTCCGGCCGGTGAAGCAGGGAGCAGGGAGCAGCTCAATGCCGCCCAAACAACACAGCTCCGACGCAGAGGCCTGGGACTTCCGGGAGCTGCGCCGGGCCTACCGGAAGTCCCAGGCCTAGACGCTCTGCACCGGAGCTCTGTTGTTTGGGCCCACAGACCTCCTACATGGCATCCGACCCGCGCGGAGGCCTGGGACTTCCGGGAGCTGCGCCGGGCCTACCGGAAGTCCCAGGCCTAGACGCTCTGTGCCGGAGCTCTGTTGTTTGGACCCACAGACCTCCTGCATGACATCCGATCCGATAAAAAATCGGATCGGATGCCATGCAATGTAAAGATGCAATTTCTATGGGGCCGCGGCCGGCGTGTCACTGAAAATGACTACGCGTGTCAGCACTGACACGCGTGTCATAGGTTCGCCATCACTGGTCTAGTCTATAAAAGTGTGATTTATTAATAAAAATATAAAATAAACATAATGAAGAAAAGTAAACTGAAACACCAAAATTAGAAAAAAAAAATTAAATTCTGATTTTCAGTCACTGCACCTCTTTGAAAAATGCAATAAAAAGTATCCTAAAATATTACAAATAAAAATTACAGCTCAAGACACATGAAACAAACTGTGAGGCTACGTTCCCATAATCAGGAAGTAGCAGCGCTTTGGATGCAGTATATCTTTGCTGCATCCAAAGCGCTGCTTCCTAATCACGCAGGTAAATCCGCATGTTCTCACTGAACCGTGTGAATTCACCGCGTCCAATACATTCTATTGATGAAATTTATGTTGCGGAGACTAGTGTCTGTGCAAGAGAAATTGACATGCTGCAGTCTTGAAAGACGCGCCGTATGTCAGTCTCCGCAAATGCGCAGACACAGATGCACACATAGTGGACATGAGATTTCTAGAAATCCCATCCACTATGCTGTAACATCTGGCTGCTGCGGGTTTGACGCAGCATAAATACACATCGTCAAACCTGCAGCAATTCCTGATCGTAGGCACATACCCTTATACAGCTCTGTTGACAGGAAAAAATAAAAAAGTTATTAGACTAGGAAAATACTGATATAAACCAACATTTGTTATGCAAAGTTCTGCATTTTTTTAGCCAATGAAATAATTAAATAAATTGTGTAAATTTTGCAAGGTCTTTCTTCACTACACAGTGTTCTTTGTAAAAATGAAACCCAAAGAACAATGGTAGAAATACATTTTCTTCACCTGTGCTCTTTACTTGGAATGTTGTTCCTGTTTTTCAGCACATTTTATGGTAAATGTAACATGGTGTCTTTCAAAACTACAATTTATCCTGGAAAACCAAGCCTTAATATGGCTAAGTTAGTGGAAATATAAAAAAGTTATTACTCTTGGATGAAGGGGAGGATAAATAGCAAAATTTAAAATTAGCCACGTCCTTTAAGGATTTTTTTACTTTCAACAAAGTGAACCATTTGGGCTGGCTGTTAAAGTAATGCGCACTGTTGACATGATGTTACCATTGTAGGAAAAAACACAGAGACAAGAGCAATGGCTTGAGCGAAAGAGTGTGAGTACCACCTGAGTTTGTTAAGGCTACTTTCACACTAGCGTTTTTTTGAAACCGTCACAATGCGTCGGCGCGACGTATCGACGGATGCATCAATAATAGTGAAAAACGGATGGAACGCATCCAGTATTTCGACGGATCCGCTAGACGGTTCCATCGAAAAAATGGATCCGTTGCATCCGTCTTGTCCGTTTTTACCATCCATTTCATCCGTTGAAATGAAATGGATGGTAAAAATGTAGCCAAATGTGATTGGCTACTGGAAAATAGGGAAACCTATACAGTATATTGACTGTTTTTACACCCCATCTTTGACAGGGTTTAGGCTAGGTTCACATTGCGTTAACAGCTGCCCGTTCAACACATGCGTTAACGGGCTGCTGTTAATGCAAGTGTCGATATGCTAGCAGATGCTCTATCTGCGCTAGCAGTGATGGACCCGGAAACGCTGCAGCCCGAGTCCCAGGGTCCGTCACTCAATGATGGCACATCGCTAGCGCACGCCTATTGTGGGTGTGCGCTAGCGATGCGTCCGACATTGGACTAAATGGCGGCGTTAATGGACTACATTACACCACGTTATGCTGCGGTGTAACGTAGTCCATCTAACGGATGACAAAAAAGGAATGTGAACCTGGCCTAAGAGAAAGTGGCAGAGATGGATGGAGTGCATGTGAAGATTGCGACCATATGTTCTGATGTTATTTTTGAGACCAATAGGCTGGCAATAATAGTTTGGGAGAAGGAAGCAGCAGCAAGAGAGAGGATTCTTCAACAGCGATGTTGCCGCCGCCGCCATCTATGGATACATCCCATAAAAGCCCAGCGAATGACCTGGGGCGTGTATTCAACTCTCTACATGGAGTTGCGTCAGAACCCGGATAAATTCTTTAATTATGTTCGGATAAGACAGGAACACTTTGATGTTTTGTTGAAACTTGTTGGGGATGTCATCCGAAGGCAGGACACATGGTTCAGGTGTTCCATCTCACTGGCGGAGCGGCTGATGGTGACACTGCGGTTTCCAGAATGCGTGACCTCTTCGCCGATTATTTCATATCACCTGAAAGCTGAGTTCCATGGCAAGATGACATAGTTTGAGATGTTTCTTTGATGTCTCTGTCAATAATGTTTCTGTATGAAGTTTTATGATTTTATTGACACCAAGTTTCACTTACTTCCCTAAATTTTGGTATGTTTTATAATAAACCACACATGTTATACCTTGTCAACGTGTGTTATGTTTTTGTACCTTTTTTTTTTATTACCATACTTAAATGAAGACACTTAACAATAAAATAGTTTTTAAACAAAACCAAATTTTATTTTACATATTTTTATTAAACACTTTTTTTTAACCTTTTTGGGTAAAACAATTTTTTTTTTTAAAACCCCTTTTGGGTTAAACACTTTTTCTTAACCTTTTTTGGTAAAACAATTTTTTTAAAACCCTTTTTGGGTTAAACACATTTTTTTATAAACCCTTTTTGAGTTAAACATTTTTTTAAACCCTTTTTGGGTTAAACAATTTTTTTTTTTTACAATTTTTATTACACAACATTTGAAAACATTAAACTTTACAAATCTGTAAATTGTGGGGTGGAGATACTAACGGAGGGGCTGGAAGGTTGGACCACGTCGATAGTGGGGGAAAGCCTGCTGGGTTGGGGTGTAGTGGAAGGGGGGGAAAAAACAGGAGGCTGAGCAGGGGGGGTGGTGTTGGGGTAGGTGGAATACTAAATGGGGAAGGAAAGCTTGACAAGGAAGAAAACATTGGGGAAGACATTGGGATTTGGGTCCAGGATGGGAATTGGGACTGGGTTGGGTATTAGGACTGGGTTTGGTATTGGGCCTGGGCTGGGTATTGGGCCTGGACTGGGTATTGGGCCTGGGCTGGGAAAGTTGTAGTGGCTGTGTGGGGAGGTGTGGGAGTTGTTTGGGATTCTGAGATGACCTGCACTAGAGCAGCATGGCAGCCTTGCATTACCGCATCTGCTGGTCAAGAGTAAGCTTTTCCATGCTCCTGAGCATGGATTGAAAAAAATGGTTGCTTGGAGATTGACTTGCATCTGAATGCAGCCTATCCAAGCGACTGCTGTGTTCACTGATGCATGTTTGCACCATGTTGAACCAAGCAGTCACTTGCTCTCCCAAAATTTTGAAAGAGCTTTGGAAGGCTGCATTCAGATGCAAGAACTCAGGAGGATAGCTCCTTTCCGGACCCCTCTGTCTCTGCCACCACGAACCTAATGGTGGTCTAGAGGTGGTAGGATCAGAGGGGTGGGGTAAAGGGAACGCTAAGTCTTGACCAGCAGCTTCAAGTAATGAAGGCTGCAATGATGCTCCAGTGCTGGCGGCGGTGGAAGTGGATGGGGCAGAGGTACCAGAAGGGCCAGACGAGGGGTCAGAGGGGTGGGGTCTAACGACGTGGCCCTCGGTGGCGGACTCCTGAGAGATCGCTCCAGAGGGATCCAAGGTAGATGCAGGCTCCCAATGGCTACAGACGGTGCTGTGAAATATGAAAAAAAACAATTAATATATTGATAGGAAAAAATGTCCTGCCTGAAACCAAACAAGTTAGACAGGTAAACATGGTGATTTATTCAATGGGCTGTTGAATACTTCTACTCAGCATTGTTTCCCGGAGGAAGGACAGGGCACGGCTATACTTATATCGAGTCCTTCTCCGTCGTGCTGAGCCACTCGGGGCCTGCATCTCCTTGTTAAACTCCCTCTTGAAGCGATCCCTGAGTGACTGCCACCGCTTCCTAACCCTTTCACCTGTAAAGACAAGAATGAAATTAAAACAAGTGTTAATTACAACACATTCCGTTCAGCTCAAAACATAACTGAAAAGTGAATACTTACATTCTTGAGTCTGCTGCCTTGGCTGAAGGTCCTCCCACCTCGGCAAACCATTTTGGCATATTTCCTCCCAGAGCCGACGGGTCACATACGTATCAGCATACCTGCGGTCAGCCATATTCAACAGCGGCTCCCGCTCGCGGACCTCCTCAATGAGGCGGTCAACATCAATTCCAACATCCTCACCATCTGAGTCGGCAGCACGCTGTGAAGACTGTGAAAAGACAAAAAAAAAAATTAATACACTTAAACACAAAACTACCAAGGGAAAAAAAAAAAAAAACAACTCACTGCTGGCTGACCGCGGCGGAGATTACGCCGACTCTGGGAGCGGCTGGGAGGATCTTCATGGCATTGGCCAGAATGTGCAGCAGACTAAAAAAAAGAAAAAGAATTATGTTTGATGTAGGCATATGTTGTATGTGTACTGTGATGTATGATGAAGTGTTTTGTATGTGTTGGGTGCTCTGTGATGTGTGAAGCGACTGTTTCGGCACAACTTACACTCTGTGCGCCCGCTCCTTGGATTTCTCCACCCATCTCGTCTCCTTCTGAGAGGCCCTCGGCTGCTTCAGCTTCCTGTGAAAACATAATTAATGCATATAGTGATTAACCGAAATTTTAACTATAGCACCAAAAACTTAAAAAATGTATAATTACCGCAACACGCTGTCGCTGTGGAGGAGGGCTCTCAGAAGAAGACATTCTTGATTGGCTTGATTCCAGGCAGGCAGCTGTGGTCCCTGGTGGCTTTGCAAGTATAAAGACCCTTGTAATCTACTATACACATTGAAATTGAAGCTTTATGGTCTTTAATACTTACATCAGCAAAGTGGCTTGCTCCCTGCTGGATTGGTTCCAGGCGGCTGTGGTCCCTGGTGGGTTGATTTCAGGCTGGCGGCTGTGGTCCCTGGTGGCTCTGCAAGTATAAAGAATTTATCGTTAGAACCACCCCCCAAACTAGCTAATGTAAAAGATTTAATAACCACCCTGCTGAAATGATCTGAGCAATGTTCATGCAGGCCCACAGCAAAAGTGTTGAGAAATAAACCCCCCCAAAAATATACCCAGGGCACACCAGTCTGAGCTGGATTCCCTACTTCAATAGTATGTGCAAGCTGTAAAACCATTTCCCCCAACCCCCAAAAATAAAAAAAATAAAAAATACCCTCTTGTAAAATTGAAATGCCTACACACCAGTTGAAAATGTATTGATCACACATGTGATTTGAAAAGATCCCTTTAAAAATAACTTAAAAAAATTAAATTTACCTTTTAAAAATTTTAGATTACCTTTTATCTTAAACAATACTCCCTAAACCAACTCAGTATTGCATATGTGGCCATTTGTACATACACCAGGTTAAAATTTACCTTTGTGAAATGATACTACGGACATTTTTAAGAAAATTTTTATTAATTCTTTTTTAATTTTCTTTTTTTACCATCACAATTAGGAGCTACAATTTTCTTTATTTTAAATTCAAGTACATCAACTGGAAATGTTTTTCACACACAGATGCACAAAAGCACACAGGCGCATGCACAACGAATGCACACGCACAAAAGCACATAAGCGCAGGCATAACACACGCACACACACAAAAGCACACAGCCGTACGCAAACACACAAAAGCACACAGGCTTATGCAAACACACACAGATGCACAAAAGCACACAGGCGGACAAAACCACAAAGCCGCACACACACACGCACATGCACCCACAGACGCACGCAAAAATGGCAGGACACACACTGTCTGGATGCTGGCAGGCCTGAGGCTGGAGCTGGATGCTGGCTGGCTTCACAGTGGCAGGCCTTAGGCTGGAGCTGGACTCTGGCAGGACGCTGGCTGGTGCAGGATGATGTTAGGCCTCTGGCTGTATTCAGGTTTAGCTCTGGCTGTATTCAGTACGTCATACAGACACAAACACATGCACATGCACACACATGCACACAGACGCACGCAAAAATGGCAGTACTCACACTGGCTGGAAGGCTGTAGCGTGATGCTGGCTTCTGGCAGCACAGTCAGGCCTCTGGCTAGGTTTTATAGCAGCTGGACACTGGCTGGCTGGACGCTGGCTGGACACTGGCTGGCTGGATGCTGGCTGGATGCTGGATGCTTGCTGGCAGGAGTCTTGCTGGCACATTTGGGGGTGACGCCCCAGGCCAGGTTTATATAGATTTGGGGGTGTCTGGTGAATTGGCTACAAAATCCTGATTCTCAGCATGCTCAGTGTAAAAAAGCCTATTGCAGCGCTGCATTCCGTCATACGACGTGTCACGACGGATCCTGCGTCCATAGGCTTCCATTTTAGCCAACGACGCATGCCGCAGGATGCATCGCGACACGTTTTCCCGACGCAGACAAAAAATGTTACAATCAATGTTTTTTCCAGACGATGGGACGCCAAATTCCGACGCATCAGTCGCACGACGTACGCGACGCGTGACAATCCGTCGCGATGCATCGCCAATACAAGTCTATGGGAAAAAAACACATCCGGCGGGAGATTTTGCAGGATGCATTTTTTTCATAAAACGACGCATTGTGATGTCCGCCAGACGACGCCAGTGTGAAAGTAGCCTTATTTACATGCCTGCAAGTGTTTTGGGTCAACTTTGCAAGAAAAAAGTGGAAAATCCCTTTAAAAGTGTAACAAAAATAGTTCCCCCCCCACAAAAAATATTTTTTAACCTCATCCCAAAATGTAATGTATTGTTTAATCATAAGATGTGTCCCTATACTTTATGTAGGTTCACAAGCTGAATTTCATGGTTCCTGGCACGCAATGGCTGCGTTATACAGCCATCATCTGCCTCTAACAGCAGTTAACAGAGCTGAGCTCCACTTGCTTCTGTTAACCTCTTAATTGCTACTGTCAATCCTTGAGAGTGTCTGACAACATAAGGAAATTCTTATATTAATGAATTTCCAAATTCATTCAAAAACAACTAGTTTGGTATGTATGAAAGCATACTGACCTGGCGAATAATGTTTACAAGTAGTTTTTACCATAAAAACAAAGCCCAAAAAGCTTTTGTAGAATTGTGTTTTTTTTTCTTCATATTTTCATCTCACTTAAATTTTTTTCCCATTTTGCAATAATGAATGGTAAAATGAATGGTATCATTAATAACTCCAACACATTCCACAAATATATAAGCTTTCACACACCTATGATCAATGAAGAATAAATAAGCTATGAATCTTGGAAGAATCGGAGGAAAAAACTTAAGTGCAAAAATGGAGAACCAACAGGTCATGAAGGAGTTAAATAGTTTACCATAATAATTATATATTTGGCTCTTCAAATAGAACAATTAAAAACACAGCTTAATCCTACAGTTGCACCACAAGGGTGCAGTTTTAAGGCATGATATCGTGTGCAGTTTGGTGCCTTGCAGCTGCGGCTCTGCTACTACGGTCACATGGCCACCCACATTTTTTCTTTCACTGGGACCTCTGTTTCTGCTTATAGCGTGCCCTTTCTGACTCCTGGTTTCTCAGAGGGCTGCTGTGTCCTGGATCTATGCTATGGCCAGAGGACCCAATATTCTTCAGGGTCCTTCAAGAAAATCCCTTTTGTTTCTGTTTGTGCGAAGTTGATCCATGATGTTGTCTTCCAATTTTTGATGTAGCATCTATCATAGCTTTATTCTTGTCTGCAGCTTATTCTGCTTATCTTCCACATTGAATGAACTCTGTCTGCGCTTTGATTAGTCTGACTATGCTTTATGAATCTCAACTCAGTCTTATCTCTTGGATTTCAATCTACTCATCTACATGACAGCCATGCCCTGCTATGGTAGTAGGGTCATCTACATAACAGCCATGCCATGCTATGTTAGTAGGGTCATCTACATAACAGCCATGCCATGCTATGTTAGTAGGGTCATCTACATGACAGCCATGCCGTGCTATGGTAGTAGGGTCATCTACATGACAGCCATGCCATGCTATGGTAGTAGGGTCATCCACATGACAGCCATGCCATGCTATGGTAGTAGGGTCATCCACATGACAGCCATGCCATGCTATGGTAGTAGGGTCATCCATATGACAGCCATGCCTTGCTATGGTAGTAGGGTCATCTACATGACAGCCATGCCATGCTATGGTAGTAGGGTCATCCATATGACAGCCATGCCTTGCTATGGTAGTAGGGTCATCTACATGACAGCCATGCCATGCTATGGTAGTAGGGTAGCACTTGGATCATTCAAAATGAATGTGAATGGCCCTACTATGCATATAAGCAGATCTTTGTTAGTGTAATGAGTCGACTATTATGATCACATTTGCTAACTCTGTAGCTTTGTTTTCAAAAAATGTGAAAAACAAAACAAAAAAACTTCATTAAATTGTCCAATGTTCAAGCTCTCTTAGGCCTTACTCATTAGGCAGTAATCGGCTATATTACATTAGTATTTGTAAGCCCTAAACTAAGATCGGAACCCACAAAAAGAACATGTATCATAGAAACCCCTGGTTTTCACTTTCAAATACTGATGCAAAATAATGACCAAAATACTGCTGTGTAAAAGTGGCTTTAAATTATTGTCCTTTCTAAAATGTATGGCTTAATGTACCGTATTTAGAATTGAGAGTCCTCAGTGGTTGATACCTTTAATGGCTAACTGAAAAGATGGTAACAAATTGCAAGCTTTCGAGACTGCACAGGTCTCTTCATCAGACAAAACTACTGAGGACTACTGGTATTTGCTTTTCCACAAGGGAAATTACAGAAGAAATAGCACAAAACAACTGTAGTGCAATGCATGAAGTATTCTGTAAGTTGTGTAGGAATCTTCTCATGGGATGGAGAAGAGCACGGTCTACGCAAACATTCATTCCATACTTCTCCATGGGGTTGGTTCTGCTGTCAATGATTTTGAGAAGCCTCATTCAAATATATAAGAAATGTAAGAAACATTATTTTAAGAAACAAATCCTTACACCCCTACAATACCTTTTACTATTTTGGTTCTAACCACTGCAAAGCAGCTTATCAGTTTTCCTTGCGCTCAGGCATTTGAAAGACTTAGAACTCATGCACAAAGCTGATTATATCGGATGAGTGCTATCGGTGGCTATCTCTGTACAATCTGTGTACAGGTCAGATTTTTTTCAATGGACCTAGTGGTCCAAGGAAAAAAATTGTAGACATGTCCGGTTTTGATCTGAGGGTCGGATCAAAATTTGCAATGGAAACGGTGAATAAAAATTGGATGACATCCGAGTACGGTCCGATTTTCACATACTGACAAAATGGAGAGAGTGGAGAATTTTCTTTTACTTTCCATCTCTGAGAAAAACTGATACCACTCTGATCAAACTCTGATCAACCTTTGTTCTGAGTCTGATCAGAGTAGTCAGAGGTATTTCTCGGATGGAGAGAAAACGGTCGTGTGCACCTACCCCTATAGTAACTCAGGGACTACTTAGTAAATAGATGCTTTAGAAATCAGCTTTGTATGGAAACCCCAAAGTTTACATTGGAAACTGTATTTCTGTTGCCTTGGGAACTAGATTCTGTATTGTGCACGTAACTAATATTATCTTTGCAGAATTCATTGGTAGCACAATCTCTCTATTAGGCACGGTCTCCATATGAATAGTGTTGCAGGTTGTAATATGCAGATCTGCTGTTGTAAAATCCATAGCTACTGCCATTTCTATAGAAATATTCCTTAGGCTTGTTAGATGTTTATTAGACAGTGTAGGTGCGGTATATTCCACATACAGCTGTATTGCATAGTGACTATGAGGTCATTGCTATTTCTTCATTACACTGCACTGTATTCTGTCCTAATATAAAGTGATGGATAGTGGATATGAGATATGTAATCCTCAATCATCTCCTTATATGTTTTCCATAACTGTTTTGGGAGTAGGAATGTTGTGTGATCCTCTGCCAGTCTTTGCTTACATGGCTGCAATAATGACCATCATATGTATGGTAGGACTGCAGCAGTAACTTCAGCAGGGTCCATCAGTAATGACTATCTTTTTCCATACGCCGCATATACCTGTACAGGGTGGGCCATTTATATGGATGCACCTAAATAAAATGGGAATGGTTGGTGATATCAACTTCCTGTTTGTGGCACATTAGTATATGGGAGGAGGAAAACTTTTCAAGATTGATGGTGACCGTGGTGGCCATTTTGAAGTCGGCAATTTTGGATCCAACTTTATTTTTTCCAATCGGAAGAGGGTCATGTGACACACCAAACATATTGAGAATTTTACAAGAAAAACAATGATGTGCTTGGCTTTAATGTAGCTTTATTTTTTCATGAGTTATTTACAAGTTTATGACCACTTATAAAATGTGCTCAAAGTGCTGCCCATTGTGTTGGATTGTCAATGCAACCCTCTTCTCCCACTCTTGACACACTGATAGCAACACCGCAGAAGAAATACTAGCACAGGCTTCCAGTATCCGTTGTTTCAGGTACTGGGGTCATCTGAAGGTAATTGTCTATGCTGTGAAGATACGAGTTGTGCAGCATCTGAAACAACGGATACTGGAAGCCTGTGCTAGCATTTCTTCTGCGGTGTTGCTGTCAGTGTGTCAAGAATGGGAGAAGAGGGTTGCATTGACAATCCAACACAATGGGCAGCACTTTGAGCACATTTTATAAGTGGTCATAAACTCATAAAAATAACTCATGAAAGAATAAAGTTACATTAAAACCAAGCACACCATTTTTTTCATGTGAAATTCTCAATAAGTTTGGTGTGTCACATGACCCTCTTCCCATTGGAAAAAATAAAGTTGGATCCAAAATGGCCAACTTCAAAACGGCCGCCATGGTCACCACCCATCTTGAAAAGTTTTCCCCTCCCATATACTAATGTGCCACAAACAGGAAGTTGATATCACCAACCTTTCTCATTTTATTTAGATGTATCCATATAAATGTCCCACCCTGTACATATGCAAATTGCCTCTTCTGAGAAAAAGAGGACTTAACTCTATAGCGCCACCTGTTGGAAGTAGCGATACTACAAGTCACAATCAACCCTTTAACGAGTTGTGCAATATGACTTAGGATAAAAGCCAAATCAGTATCTCAATTCGCAGACACAGTGTTTCGGGCTGTTGGCCCTCGTCAGTGCGAAGCATGAGCCCGAAACACCGTGTCTGCCAATTGAGATACTGATTTGGCTTTTATCCTAAGTCATATTGCACAACTCGTTAAAGGGTTGATTGTGACTTGTAGGATCGCTACTTCCAACAGGTGGCGCTATAGAGTTAAGTCCTCTTTTTTTTTTCTCAGAAGAGGCAATTTTTCATATTTAATTTCCCAGAGGAGCATTGCACGACGAATAAGCCTCCTTACCTTGACAAGCCAGCTGGTATGTCAATCTCCATAAGGAGAAACGTTACCCCTTCCACCCTGTACAGAGTTTTTCGAAAGGACATAAACTCCTATTACATTAACATGTATTCTAAATCATCATGAATTTTTCAGTACATAGTTGCATAGCATCGTTTGTAGTCAGCATAAAAATATTGAGAATGATATACTTCCCATAGCATTTTGCTTAGTATAGTGCCTATTAATTAGAATAGGGAGAATGTACAGAGCAGGACATTAGTCACCACTTTAAACAAGAGGAGGAGTGATCCATCAAGAAATAATGTGACACAAAAGTGATTGCTTTGTATGGTCAAATCAACATTTATAGTAAAAAAAAAAGATAGTACACATATAGCTGTATGAACCCAACAGCAGCCAGTATCTGTGTATGTACAGATATAACGTGCTACTGAGCACATGGAGTGTGGGCAAAACTGAAAAAAGAAGAGTAGTGATGAATGAGTGTACTCATTGCTCCGGTTTTCCCGAGCATGCTCGCGTGACCTCCGAGTATTTGTTAGTGTTCGGAGATTTAGTTTTCATCGTGGCAGCTAAATGATTTACAGCTATTTGCCAGCTTGAATACATGTGGGGATTCCATAGCAACCAGGTAACCCCCACATGTACTCAGCCTGGCTAGTAGCTGTAAATCATTCAGCTGCTGCAATGAAAACTAAATCTCCGAACACTAACAAATACTCGGAGGTCACCCGAGCGTGCTCGGGAAAACCCGTGCAACGAGTACACTTGCTCATCACTAAAGTAGAGACAAGTTTCTGATAACAAAAATAGTAGAAAGGGCTAAAATTGGTTTAGTAAAGTAAATCAGTAAGCCTGCATAAAAAGTTTCTAGGGCACATATAGAATTGTAGACAATGGGTATTCTCAGCGCCAGGGCTATGGTATCAGTAAGCCAAACCCCCACCTGCTCAATTTCCTTGACTGCTGACTCCGACTCCACAGCACTGCCTCACTACAGAACATGCACATAAAATGCAGCACAGATTCATCACAACTACAACTCCCCAGCACTGCCTCACTACTGAGAATGTACATAAAGTGCAGCACAGATTCATCTCAACTACAACTCCCCAGCACTGCCTCACTACTGAGCATGTACATAAAGTGCAGCACAGATTCATCTCAACTATAACTCCAGAGCACTGCCTCACTACTGAGTATGTACATAAAGTGCAGCACAGATTCATCTCAACTACAACTCCACAGCACTGCCTCACTACTGAGAATGTACATAAAGTGCAGCACAGATTCATCTCAACTACAACTCCCCAGCACTGCCTCACTACTGAGCATGTACATAAAGTGCAGCACGGACTCATCTCAACTACACCTCCACAGCACTGCCTCACTACTGAGCATGTACATAAAGTGCAGCACAGATTCATCTCAACTACAACTCCAGAGCACTGCCTCACTACTGAGTATGTACATAAAGTGCAGCACAGATTCATCACAACTACAACTCCCCAGCGCTGCCTCACTACAGAGCATGTACATAAAATGCAGCACAGATTCATCACAACTACAACTCCCCAGCACTGCCTCACTACTGAGCATGTACATAAAGTGCAGCACAGATTCATCTCAACTACAACTCCACAGCACTGCCTCACTACTGAGCATGTACATAAAGTGCAGCACGGACTCATCTCAACTACACCTCCACAGCACTGCCTCACTACTGAGCATGTACATAAAGTACAGCACAGATTCATCTAAATTACAACTCCATAGCACTGCCTCTCTACTGAGCATGTACATAAAGTACAGCACAGTGAGGGCCAATGTAAAAAATTCATATTGTGCTTTTTGAGGTAGACTATTGTGGATTTTGATGTGTGTTTAGGATCATTATCCAGTTGTAGAAGCCATCCATTCAATGCCGTCTGGACCTCAGGTTTAATTATTACAAGCTGAATTATAGGACATAAGCAGTAAAGTATTTTTCACGTTGCAGATGTTGCAGTGTGGTGCAGTTACAGAAGATTACATGGGGTGATACCAGTCTGTTAAATAAGTAAAGCACATTACAGACATATTTAATACATGACTTAATTTTTTGTTTCATCCAAGTATGTTCCTTGGATAGGAATTCATAGCAAATCAAATGTGCTTGAAGCCATATGGGTTTTGTGATATCAGGTGTTGCCACAGTAAAATGTAATTAATTTTGACAAGACTTGTTTTGAGCAAGTTCATGCTTAATATGGACTGTATCACATAATTGTGCTCAGCTGAATCTTGCTAGCTAATTAATTATTTTGCTTGGCCTGTTTAAGGTCTAATGTATGCTTGCATATTGTATTACAAGTCTGTGTCTGTCTTGTTGTGCACTGCATTAATGAACATACAGTAGGCTGAGTCCTATGCAATATATAAGTAGTAGGAGAGTATGAATCTGAACATGTACAGGTGCATCTCACAAAATTAGAATATCATCAAAAAGTTAATTTATTTCAGTTATTCAATACTAAAAGTGAAACTCATATATTATATAAAGTCATTACAAACAGTGATCTATTTCAAGTGTTTATTTCTGTTAATGTTGATGATTATGGCTTACAGCCAATAAACACCCAAAAGTCAATTTACTGAGAAGCACTTGAATGTTTCTATTTATTCCCAGGAGATATGGATTAGAAAAAAGAATATTTTAACTAGTTCAGGAAGGGCCATTTTACCCAGTTTTTAGCCAGGCACATTTTTGGGTGCTTTGTTGTTTCAACAGAATCAGTGTTTTATCAACAGAAGATTATCTCTACAGGACAAGTGATCTTGTGTATCCTAGTCCAACCACTACATCAGCACTGATTATAAGCTTTCTGACACTATACAATGTACACAGAAAGCTGTTTTGTGGATGGGATTATTCATAGAGCAACAACTGAGCTCTGCTAGAACTGCGGCAGAGGACACTGTGACTATCATAATTGCTGCAACCAGAAAACTAATTGATACATCGCTAGAATAAGGATTTCTGTCCCTAGTTCATGTTGCTGTCAAATTACACAGCACAAACCTGCTGACAGCTTCCCTTTAACATTACGTTTAGTGCAGATTTCCACTGTAACTTTGGCTGGTATATAGCCCCAGTTACAGGAGAACTTAAACTTCCAGACTGCAACTTTTTCCAGACCCAGCAACTCCTGCTCCCTCTCCACATCCAGTGTAGCAAACACCGTCAGTACTTCCTAGTCTGTATACACATTGATCATTCAGCACTGGATGATTCAGATCAGGAAGGTAAACATGATGATAAATTATATTTCTCTTCTTTGTGTGGAGTATTGACGTCTGACACCCACCACAAATGATCGATCTCATGCAAGCTGCAAGTTTTAGAACTTCACTACAGAGAAAAGTGTGGACTTCTTGGACGTTTATAGTACACTAGATGGTGGCCCGATTCTAACGCATCGGGTATTCTAGAATATGCATGTCCACGTAGTATATTGCCCAGCCACGTAGTATATTGCCCAGCCACATAGTATATTGCCCAGTCACGTAGTATATTGCCCAGTCACATAGTATATTGCCCAGCCACGTAGTATATTGCTCAGCCACGTAGTATACAGCACAGAGCCACGTAGTATATTGCCCAGCCACGTAGTATATTGCCCAGCCATGTAGTATATTGCCCAGCCACGTAGCATACAGCACAGAGCCACGTAGTATATTGCCCAGCCAGGTAGTATGTAGTATATTGCCCAGCCACGTAGTATATTGCCCAGCCACGTAGTATATAGCACAGCCCATGTAGTATATTGCCCAGCCACATAGTATATAGCACAGCCCATGTAGTATATTGCCCAGCCCATGTAGTATATTGCCCAGCCACGTAGTATATTGCCTAGTCACGTAGTATATTGCCCAGCCACGTAGTATATAGCACAGCCCACGTAGTATATTGCCCAGCCACGTAGTATATTGCTCAGCCCATGTAGTATATTGCCCAGCCCATGTAGTATATTGCCCAGCCACATCGTATATAGCACAGCCCATGCAGTATATTGCCCATCTACGTAGTATATAGCACAGCCCATGTAGTATATTGCCCAGCCCATGTAGTATATTGCACAGCCCATGTAGTATATTGCCCAGCCCATGTAGTATATTGCCCAGCCACATAGTATATTGCACAGCCCATGTAGTATATTGCCCAGCCACGTAGTATATAGCACAGCCCATGTAGTATATTGCCCAGCCCACATAGTATATTGCACAGCCCATGTAGTATATTGTCCAGCCACGTAGTATATAGCACAGCCCATGTAGTATATTGCCCAGCCACGTAGTATATAGCACAGCCCATGTAGTATATTGCCCAGCCCGTGTAGTATATTGCACAGCCCATGTAGTATATTGCCCAGCCCATGTAGTATATTGCCCAGCCCACGTAGTATATAGCAATGTGGGCATCATATCCCTGTTAAAAAAAAGAAATAAAATAAAAAATAGTTATATACTCACCTTCCGGAGCCCCCGCATCCAAGCGAAGAGGTTACCGATGCTGCTCGTGCGCTTCGGTCTCAGGAGCGCATTGCGGTCTCGCGAGATGATGACGTAGCAGTCTCGCGAGACCTGTTACCGGAACGTCACGAGCGGGAAAGGCCTGTTGTCGATCCGGGGGCCGACGGACGGTG
The DNA here is from genome assembly GCF_051348905.1 of Ranitomeya variabilis. NCBI lineage: Eukaryota > Metazoa > Chordata > Amphibia > Anura > Dendrobatidae > Ranitomeya > Ranitomeya variabilis. The sequence goes on along the minus strand of NC_135233.1, from coordinate 834,971,270 downwards.
AGTATATAACGATTTTTTTTTTTTTATTATTTTTAACATTAGATCGTTTTACTATTCATGCTGCATAGGCAGCATGAATAGTAAAAAGTTGGTCACACATGGTTAATAGCAGCGTTACCCGAGTGCGTTACACCGCGGTCAATGCTGCCATTAACCCTGTGTGAGCGCAGACTGGAAGGGAGTACGGAGCGGGCACTGACTGTGGGGAGGAAGGAGCGGCCATTTTTCCGCCGGACTGTGCCCGTCGCTGATTGGTCGTGGCTGTTTTGCCATGACCAATCAGCGACTTGGATTACATGACAGACAGAGGCCGCGACCAATGAATATCCATGACAGACAGACAGAAGGACGGAAGTGACCCTTAGACAATTATATACTAGATGGGCAATCCACAAGTAGTTAAAGAAACTGACTGGCACTAAGTTGCAATACCAGACACAGCTCTTGGACCAAAGGGTCACTGTTTTAAAAAAATGTATTCGTTTTACCAATACTAAACCCTGTCCTAATATCACTGTTATGCTTTACTACAAATTCAAGGTATGTTAGTCATAGAATACATCTAAAGGTAAAACTGATCTACAACAGAGATTTTGGATCTAGTAAGGAACATTTTAAACTTAGGCTTTCACATTAGCGTATTTGTGCGCAGCGTATCATCTGCATGCGCAAACGCATGCCAAAAAGCATTTAAACGCATGCTTACACTGCGTTTTTTATCCGCATCAGCTTACGCATGACTCAAAAAAACGCTGCGTGTGCATGCATTTAAATGCATTTTGGCATGCGTTTGTGTTGTTTATGCGCATGTGTTCTATATTTCCCTGGGAAAATGGTTATACGGATAATTTCCTTGACACAAGACACACACATAATGGGCGTGTCTCATGGGATTTCTATATATAGACACACTGCACAGATGAAATCCTCATCTTTTGATACTGATTCCAGCTGCAAGATAGATCTTAGCAAGGAGAGCTTTAATTTAAATCTTGATTTGTCATTGAAATTGGCCTTTGCTTTTGCTGTGACTTGTGAAGAAGAAAGAAGAAGAGAAAGTCGGAGAAGACATCATCATCGCTATTGGCAACACCCCATCGTTGAATTACAAGAGAGCCATGGAGCCTACCACTCTTTGTACACCGAGCTTCTTGAAAACCCAGTGAAGTTTTTCGAGTACACGAGGATATCGGAACAGAGCCTCAATGACTTGATTCTATGTGTCCGAGGATCCTTCACCAGACAGAATGCACAACTACGTCATGCAATTCCTGCTGAGGAACGTCTGTTGGTGACCCTGAGGTACGTAACTTTGAAAAAGAAACACATGTCATTAGTATTATTGTTATAAAAGCCATGTACTGATTTTTTTTTTCCATTTTCTGTTCAGCAGACTCCTGGCTACCGGAGAGACCTTAAGATCTCTACATTTTCAATTACGGATTGCAGTGTCCACCCTTTCTGGAATAGTTGCAGACACCTGCCATGCTTTCTGTGATGTTCTGCATGAAGAAATCCTCCCCAACCCACAACTGAACTCTGGCTGGAAAATGCTTCAAAATTCCAGGACATTTGACATTTTCCAAACTGTTTGGGGGCTGTGGACGGCAAGCATATTCGGATTATGAAACCTGCTGGAAGTGGATCGGAGTATTTCAATTGCAAAAAATATTTTTCGATTGTTCTCATGGCAATTGCAGATGCTGACTGTTGATTTGTTGCCATTGGTTCATTTGGACAAGGAAATGACTCTCAGACTTTCAAAGATTCTGAGAGGAGCCAACGTTTGGGAGTAATTCCAATTTTCCAACACAACAACCTCTTCCAAACACTGAAGGACTGCCAATGCTGTTTGTTGTGGTTGGGGATGAGGCATTTCAAATGTGTGCCAACCTCATAAAACCATACTCGAGTCGGGACTTGAATCACACCAAAAGGATTTACAACTACCGACTGACAAGGGCACGAAGAACTGTGGAGTGTGCCTTTGGTTTGCTGGCATCTAAGGTTGTCAAAGCGTGTGTTGTTCTGCACAATTACATCCTGGCAAACCATTGAGAACTTGAGTAACCTGTTGTTAGCACATTGCGGGATTAACAAGATCACCCTCTGAGGACTACAGTGGAAGTTCTCTAAATGAGGGATAACTTTGCTGCTTACCTTGTTTCTGATATTGGACATGTGGCATGGCAAGATGGAATGGTTTAATCCACTTGTAAATGTACCTGTATTGTTTGCGGACTTTAATAATAATAACCCCTCCACTGTAACACCTGTTATACAATACCCACATGTGTGCGTTTTCAGGAAAATAAATGTGTGGCGACTGGTGATATCTTGACTGCATTTGGGACTGCTGCATGGCCTCGGTGTAAGCAGTGTGACAGGCCTTCATTACAAAGAGCTGGTGATAAGGCGGCAGGTTTTCCGACACGCCCCCCTCTATTACAGAAAAAAAATGTGCTGGTCTCTGAAGGCCGGCTTCCAGGCGATCAAGGTGTCTGTGGAATTCCTGGAAAAGCGTGTTCATCTGAGTGAACCCACTATCCAGTCTTTCTACAACCGACTTCGGCCCATCCTGGAAGATCGAGCTTACAGTACGTGAATAAACTCAGGCATGATTGACCTCTCCCAGGCCCTCTGCCACTGATGAGAAGACCCAAGAAAACCAGTGGCAGAGGGCTGGGAGAGGGGAAAACCTGATGGACGAGCTGCCTGTTCCCCAGCCTGTGATGCCTGCCTGGTTGCTTCATCGCTGGTAGATGATTGGGGCTGTTAGTTGGCTGGTCGATGAGGGGCCACTCCAACTGAGGACGATCTAGGTTGTGTTGTGCTGCTCCAGGTTCTGTGGGAAAAATAAATGAAAAACATTACTAAAAAATTAAATACTTTATATAATATACTAAGATAACACAAAAGATACTCACGTTCTCTGAGCAACCGTAGGCCTCAGAAAAAAGCACACGGAGGGGCAGAAACAGCGAACGGGGCTCCAGACAGCACACGGGTAGGCAGAGACACTGAATGGGGCCCCAGGCAGCACACGGGGCCCCAGGCAGCCACGGAGGCCCAGGCAGTGCACAGGGCCCCAGGCAGCACACAGGCCCCAGGCAGCGCACAGGGGCCCCTGGCAGCGCACGGGGCCCCAGGCAGCACACAGAGCCCCATGCAGCACATGGGGGCAGAGACAGTGAACAGGGTCCAAGGCAGCACATGGGGGCCCCAGGCTGGGCACGGGGGCCCCCAAGCAGCACAAAGGGCCCCAGGCAGCGCACAGGGGTGCTAGGCGGCATACAGAGGCCCATGGCAGCACACAGGGCTCCAGGCAGCACATGGGGGCCACAAGCAGCACATGGGGGGCAGAGACAGCAAATGGGGTCCCAGGCAGCACACGGGACCCCAGGCAGTGCACAGGGGCCCCAGGTGGCATACAGAGACCCCTGGCAGCACACAGGGCCCCAGGCAGCACACAGGGGCTTCAGGCAGCACACAGGGGGGCAGAGACAGCGAACGGGGTCCCAGGCAGCACACAGGGCCCCAGGCAGAATACAGAGGCCCCTGGCAGTGCACAGGGCCCCAGGCAGCACAAGGGGGCCCCAAGCAACACATGAGGGACAGAGACAGTGAAAGGGGATGCCTGGAGCCCCCATGTGCTGCCTGGGGCCCGTGTACTGCCTGGGACCCAGTTCGCTGTCTCTACCCCAGGTGCTGCCTGGGGCCACTGTGTGCTGCTTGAGGTCTTGTGCACTGCCTGGGGCCCCTGTGTGCTGCCTGGGGCCCTGTGCGCTGCCAGGGGCCCCTATATGCTGCCTGGGGCCCTTTGCGCTGCCTGGGGCCTGTGTGCTTCCTGGCACCCTGTGCACTGCCTGGGGCCCCGTGTGCTTCCTGGGGCCCTGTGCACTGTTTGGGGCCCCTTGTGCTTCCTGGGGCCACTTTATGGTGCCTGGGGCCACTGTGCGATGCCTGGCACCCTGTGTGCTGACTGGAGCCCTTTGCATTTCTTGGGACCCCGTTCAGTGTCTCTGCCCCCCATGTGCTGCCTGGGGCCACTGTGTGCTGCCTGGGGCCCTGTGCGCTGCCTGGGGCCCCCGTGTGCTGCCTGGCACCCCTGTATGCTGCTTGGAGCCCTCGTGTGCTGCCTGGGGCCCGTGTACTGCCTGGGACCCCGTTCGCTTTCTCTGCCCCAATGTGCTATCTAGGGCCCTGTATTCTGCCTGGTACCCCGTGTGCTGCCTGGGGCCCCATTATTAAGTATATCACTCAATGGTTCTCAAAAACCTGAAAAATCTGATCTACAACAGCTGGGGTATATTCTGGCCCAGAGGGGTATAAACTGCCCTAGTCCAATTTACATCCCCAGGGTATAGTTTGGCCTAGGCCAGAATATATCTGGGGTATAATCTGGCCTAGGCCACTTTAACCCTGGGTATATTCTGGGTGGGGGGTTAATCTGGCCTCTTACACCGGGACAGCAGCACTGCACAGCCTACAAGGAAAAAAAAAGCAAAACATAAGTACAGAGTACAGACTGGAGTGAGAGAGACAGACAGACATTTTCAAAGCTTCTATACTTACATACAGAGTCTTGAGAGTACTGGACTTCCAGTGTCCACACCCACTTTTATACAGCTGGAATTTGGAGGTGGTGAAATCATTTCCTGGACATGTGCATTCCTAAGTACGCAAGCGCATCGAACGCATGCATACGCATGTCCTTGCGTACCAATGCGTTCCCATAGACAGTAATGCGTTGTTTTGATGCACTCATGCGCATGCCTACGCATATTTGTCACAACAAAAAATGCAACATGTCACATTCAGCGGGCGTGTTGAAACAACGCATGCAGACGCATCCGCACCCAAACTGATGCAAACGCATGTCCCTGCGTACACAATGTTATAGATAGGTACGCAAGATGCATGCGGATTCATGTGGATCTGTACGCGGGCGTACGCTGCGCACAGATACGTTTATGTGAACCCAGCCTTACTGATGACCATTGGTTCTTCCTTGTGATATGCAGAAGCATGAAAGATGTCAATCAGTAGCAGATATCCGTTAAAAAGTGGCTTTTTCGTGTTGGATTATTTTTGTTGTTGGTGTTTGCTATTGATGAAATGTTGTTTATGCTACGTGATAAAGATAGATTGGCGTTTTAGCGCTTTACATTATGGAATTGTGGTCCAAGCTGACAACCTTCACAGACCAACCACAAATGACAAATGGTTCAGAACACAGGAATAGCATAGCACTGGTCATAAGGAGATGTGTCGAATGCCGGACGGGTGACGGTGAGGAGCAGAAGGGGCCAGAGAGGTAAGGTGAGTATTGCAATTCATTTACAATTGCATTAACAATAATAACTGATGCAACCTAATGACCACAGTGGAGCAGCCTGTATAAAAAAAAACAGAATTTTTAATCTCCAATAACCAAATTTAAGTAATTTCTTTATAACATTCTTTAAAACTGTATATTAATAAATACACTGACATAACTCACTAATGTAATTTCAAGCAAGTCTATAAAAGCATTTAATTGTGTTCAGCCATTAAGATTCAAAACTGTAATAATCACAAGCAGAGTGCTTGATCTTTGAGATCCTGTTGAGTTGGAGTTTACATCTCAATAGCGCAATTGTTTTCTTGTTGAAGTATCAAATTGCAAATAATAACAGTTTCTGTAATTTGTAAGACATTAATATAAGCAAAAAACAATTCATTTACTACAGATTTTGAATAATAATGAAAATTGTTTTATTGTTTAATTCATAACACCCCAAATCTGTGACAGCGTTACACATATCTATAGTAAACATTTGCCTTCTTGTCTCAAACAATTACTTCACGCTGAGAATCTAATCATTCTGTACTGTAAGTGAGATAACAATGAAATGTCTTGTTACTAGTTATAACACAATAAAGATACAGTATAACAATAAAGGCCCCGTCTCACATAGCGAGATCGCTAGCGAGATCGCTGCTGAGTCACAAGTTTTGTGACGCAACAGCGACCTCAGTAGCGATCTCGCTATGTGTGACACGTACCAGCGATCAGGCCCCTGCTGTGAGATCGCTGGTCGTGTCAGAATGGCCTGGACCTTTTTTTGGTCGTTGAGGTCCCGCTGACATCGCTGAATCGGTGTGTGTGACACCGATCCAGCGATGTCTTCACTGGTAACCAGGGTAAACATCGGGTTACTAAGCGCAGGGCCGCGCTTAGTAACCCGATGTTTACCCTGGTTACCAGCGTAAATGTAAAAAAAACCAAACAGTACATACTCACCATCTGTTGCCCGTCAGGTCCCTTGGCGACTGCTTCCTGCTCTGACTGACTGCCAGCCGGAAAGTGAGAGCAGATCACAGCAGTGACGTCACCGCTGCGCTCTGCTCTCACTGTACGGCGGCTCAGTCAGAGCAGGAAGCGGACGCCAAGGGACCTGACGGGCAACAGATGGTGAGTATGTACTGTTTGTTTTTTTTTACATTTACGCTGGTAACCAGGGTAAACATCGGGTTACTAAGCGCGGCTCTACGCTTAGTAACCCGATGTTTACCCTGGTTACCCGGGTGCTGCAGGGGGACTTCGGCATCGTTGAAGACAGTTTCAACGATGCCGAAGTCGTTCCCCTGATCGTTGGTCGCTGGAGAGAGCTGTCTGTGTGACAGCTCCCTAGCGACCACACAGCGACCACCAGCGACGCTGCAGCGATCAGCATCGTTGTCTGTATCGCTGCAGCGTCGCTGTGTGAGACGGGGCCTTAAGGGTACTGTCACACTCTGCAACTTTCCAACGATCACGACCAGCGATACGACCTGGCCGTGATCGTTGGAAAGTCGTTGTGTGGTCGCTGGAGAGCTGTCACACAGACCGCTCTCCAGCGACCAACGATGCCGAGGTCCCGGGTAACCAGGGTAAACATCGGGTTACTAAGCGCAGGGCCGCGCTTAGTAACCCAATGTTTACCCTGGTTACCAGCGTAAAAGTTAAAAAAAACAAACCGTACATACTCACATTCCGGTGTCCTTCAGGTCCCTTGCCGTCTGCTTCCCGCTCTGACTGAGTGCCGCCGTAAAGTGAAAGCAGATCACAGCGGTGACGTCACCGCTGTGATCTGCTCTTACTTTCCGGCCGGCAGTCAGTCAGTGCGGGAAGCAGACTGCCAGGGACCTGACGAACACCGGAATGTGAGTATGTACGTTTTTTTCTTTTTTTTACTTTTACGCTGGTAACCACGGTAAACATCGGGTTACTAAGCGCGGCCCTGTGCTTAGTAACCCGATGTTTACCCTGGTTACAAGCGAACGCATCGCTGGATCGCTGTCACACACAACGATCCAGCGATGACAGCGGGAGATCCAGCGAAGAAATAAAGTTCCAAACGATCTGCTACGACGTACGATTCTCAGCAGGGTCCCTGATCGCAGTAGCGTGTCAGACACAGCGATATCGTATGGATATCGCTGGAACGTCACGGATCGTACCGTCATAGCGACAAAAGTGCTACTGTGAGACGGTACCCTAAGTGTTAAAAGAAGAAAAAATAAGCAGAACGTTTCTATCAGGAAGACTCTGCAATTGTGCATGCTTATAGATATTAAGTCTAGAGGAAATACTGCAAAGTGATTCTGTCACCAGGTTTGTCTCATATGAGGTGAGGTCAGTGCCTGTAAGCCCCCATATACAGCATTCTAATATGCTGTACATATGCCCCCAAACCAGCCTGCAAGACAAGAAAAAGAGCTTTTAATATACTCCCCTACGGGGTGGTCGGGTCCAATGGGTGTCGCTGGTCTTGCTTCAGCACCTCCTCCTTTCTTGTGATGCCGTCCGCCTTCTCTGCTTTGTGTCAATAACACATCATATGTCATCCAGACGAGCTGTGGCATCACACCCCTGTCGTGTCCTGTCTTGTGACTCTGCAACACTTCTTCGGCATTTTGAGGCTGAACATTTTTCAGCGTTGGGTCAAATGTTTTAATAAAGTGACATGGTACTATACCAGCAGCACAGAATTTTATGTTGTAAATTTAAAATAAAAACAATGCAGTTACAGAATAAATGGCAAATAGAAACTCGTATTTACACCTCTGCTATTAATGAATCTGTATTAGAATATTTTACTGCATGCACCGTACTCCTGCCGAGATCTACCGGCAACAATAGGCGATTGTTCCTATTGGTTCATTTTGATCCCTGTGATAGACCCTGTTGTGATCCGCTTGTTGGGCTCCCCTAGTGGTGGCTGGTGGTACTGGAGACTTGTGTGTTCTTTTCTGCCTCAGCTCACCTGCTTCCATCAGTTTTGGGAGTTCCCTATTTAGCCTTGCTCTCCAGTCACTTCCTTGCCGGTCATCATTGTAACCTGAGTCTTTCAGTTGCATGTTCCTGCTACCAGTCTGCTGATCAGCTAAGTGGACTCTTGTCCTTTTTGTTTTGTATTTTTTGTCCAGTTTACAGTTTGTCATTTCCTGTTACTGGAAGCTCTTGTGGACTGAAATTGCCACTCCTGTGTCATGAGTTGACACAGGAGTCTTAAAGTAATTTCAGGATGGGTTTTTGAAAGGGTTTTTCAGCTGACCGTGAAGTCCTCTTTTGTATCCTTCCTCTATTTAGTAAGTGGACCTCGCTTTGCTAAATCTACCTTCATACTGTGTATGTCTTTTCCTCTGAACTCACCGTTAATATATGTGGGGGCTACTATCATCTTTGGGGAATTTCACTAGAGGTAAGCCAGGTCTGTTCCTTCCTCTTCCAGGCGTAGTTAGTTCTCCGGCTGGCGCATGGCATCTAGGCAGCCGTAGGAATGCTTCCTGGCTACTGTTAGTTGTGTGGTAGATTTAGGTCACGGTCAGCTTGAGTTTCCATCACCCGAGGGCTAGTCTGTTATTTTGTGTTTCTGATGTTCCCATGCCATTGGGGAATCATGACAAGACCCTATCACAGTGATCAAATTTTTTAAAAAAATAGTAAATCAAACCCCCCTTTGTCACCCCTTTAGTTAGATAAAAATAATAAAATATTTGTTTAAGTTTTTTCTAGTCTTTGCAGTTAGGGTTAGGGTTGGGGCTAGGGTTAGGGTTGGGGCTAGGGTTGTGCTGGGGTTAGGGTTGTGGTGTTTGGGTTAGGGTTCTGGTGTTGGGGTTATCGTAATTTTGAGGTTAGTTTTGTGTTATGGTTAGGGCTGAGGGTTAGGGTTGTGAATAGGATTAGGGTTGTGTTGATGTTAGGGTTATGGTTAGGTTTGGAATTAGGGTTAGGGGTGTTAGGGTTGGGGTTAGGGCTGTGTTAGGGTTAGAATTGGGGGGTTTCCACTGTTTAGGCACATCAGGGGCTCTCCAAACGCGACCTGGTTCAAAAACTCAAACAGTGTTCCCTCGCTTCTGAGCCCTGCCAAATAGTGGATTTTCAGCACATACGGGCTATTAGCGTATTCAGGAAAAATTGGACAACAAATTTTGTGGCCAATTTTCTCCTGATACCTTTGAGAAAATAAAAAAATTGGTTCTAAAGTAAATTTTTTATGACAAAAGTTAAATGTAAATTTTTTCCATCCACTTTGCTTTAGTTCTCATGAAGCACCTGAAGGGTTAATAAACTTCTTGCATGTGGTTTTGCGCACCTTGAAGGGTGCAGTTTTTAGAATGGTGTCACTTTAGGGTTTTTTCTGTCATAGTAACTCCCCCCCAAAGTCATTTCAAATGTGATGTGGTAACTGAAAAAAATGGTTTTGTTAATTTTGTTGGAAAAATGAGAAATCGCTGGTCAGCTTTTGACCCTTATGACGTCCTAACAGAAAAGATTATGTTTTCAAAATTGTGCTGATATAAAGTTGACATGTGGGAAATGTTATTTATTAACTATTTTGTGTGACACGACTCTCTGATTTAAGGGCACAAAAATTAAAAGTTTGAAAATTGTAAAATTTTCAAAATTTTTGCCATAACAGTCATACTGAAGAAATTTTACCACTAACATGAAGTACAATATGTCACAAAAAAAAAAACAATTTCAGGATCATTCGAGTCCGTTGAAGCATTCAAGAGCTATAACCTCATAAAGTAACAGTGGTCGGAATTGTAAAAATTGTCCCGGTCATTAACGTCAAAATTGGCTCGGTCACTAAGGGGTTAAATGTATCTTCTGTAGATACTCATAGGATATTAATATTAGGTTATGTTTAAAGGATAATATTGTTCAGTTATTTAAAGAGAATGCAGCAGAAAATGAACTATTGTTGAAATCAGCATTTTGTCCTAAATGTATTTTTTAAGCATTTGGCAATGTCCCACATCACAATCTTTATTGAAAACAAAAGAATAGAAATCTTGCAGTTTTTACACTGACCACTAGGGCTTTTAAAGACTGTAACTTCGTGTTGTTTTAGGAAATTCACATGTTTATTAGACACAATGACCAGATCCTGATCCTATATTTTAAATGGAAGTATCTAATGAGCGTGTGCTAAGGTAATTGTGAACGAAGGGAGAGCAGAGTCAGCTGTGACATTCCTCATTGTGATTGGTAGAGCTTGTGTTATGAGCTTTGTTTACCGGTATTATCAAGCACTGAAAACCTGTCTCTGATCATAAGGAACCTGCTGTAAAGTGTTACGGAAAGGACAGGAGTCATGAATATCACCAGTGGCAAGTGTGAAAATTACTAATTTAGATTTTTGATATGGAAAAGACATTCCAAGTTGTTTTTTTTTAAATACATGTAACACAAAAACTGGATTTAGGTTATTTTCTGATGATAAATTTTCTTCAAACCCTTAACGACCGCCGATACAAATTAAAATGATGGCTGTCTTATTTCCCCATCAATTTTTTAAAATGGCTATCTGGAATAGGTGAATAGCACCACCAGAGTCCAAAAATCTCAGGGGGTAGCTGAGGCTCTGGAGAACATGATTAGGGACGTTTTTTCCGCTCCCTGATCACTTGATTGCCGTTGTTCAGTGAATAACGGAATAACGGTAATCATGTAAAAAAAAGTGTGATCTGCTATTAAAATTATTCCTCTCTCTTCTGAAATGATATAACATGTCAGAAAAGAGAGAAATTATGTCTCCAATCCCCCCTAAGTACCTCCATCATCCCCTCCTCTGCCTGCTCCATCCCCCCGCCCTCCATCTCATGAAGAAAAATGGTGCACCCATCAACAGCAGGGATTTTTCTTGTCAGTTCCTGACTTTTGATCACTGTAATAGAAGAGTAAGGAGAGCGGCACTCATCAAGTTGATTAAAAGTAGAGTCCTTTAGTCCATCCTTCGGGACATGGACAAGGGTATGCAGGGAGATGGGAGGAGGGTGCAGGGAGAAAAGGGCAGGACGACGGCCGTTTCACATCAGTCCAATGCTTCTACGGGTCCAGGTCTCTTTAATCTGGATGTTGCATATATACATAAATACTGGAGTTTCTAGTGCCGTGATACTTCCTCTGTTTCACTGTAATAGACCCTATCACAGTTATCAAAAGCCCAATAATTGGTAAACCACTCCCACCCACCCCTGTGTCATCCCTGATTTACTGTTAGGATTAAGTTTAGGGCTTGTTTCCATTTGCGAGAAACACGTCTGTGTCTCGCATGTGAAAACCAAGCTGTGGCGCCGGCACTTTGGAGCGGAGCGTGCAGCTCCATGAGTTCCTATGCGGCCGCACGCTCCGCTCTGGAGTGCGCCAGAGCTTGGTTTCCACATGCAAGATACGAATGTGTTTCTCGCAAATGGAAACAAGCCCTTAGGGCTCTTTTCCACTTGCGAGATAAACGTCCGTGTCTCGCATGTGAAAACCAAGTTCTGGCGCCGGCACTTGGGAGCGGAGCGTGCGGCTCCATGTATTGCTATGCAGCCGCACTCTCCACTCTGGAGTGCCGGCGCCACAGCTTGGTTTTCACATGCGAGACACGGACGTTTATCTCGCAAGTGGAAAAGAGCCCTTAGGGTTAGGATTGGGCTTAGCGTTTGGGTGGGGCGTAGGGTTGGGTTTTTTTCAAAAGTAAAAAAAAATGATGATGATATGGCAACATTTGGTCTTCATGTTGAATGTGTTATATGTTATAACTCTGTGTAGTACCTTTGGGTTTAAAATCTTCACTATACTTCTAGATAAAATCCTTGAGCGGCACCTTAGGAGCCTTGCAAATGTGACATGTCACCCACAATCTATTTCAGCCAATTTGTGTCCCAAAATTCAAATATTGCTCCATCTGTTCTGAACCCTGCCGATTCTCCAAACAGAACTTTTTTTTCTACATGTGGACTCTTGAAAGAAAGTGGGTGACAGACTGGGGTCCACTTTTTGGTTTTAACTCTTAAAAAAAGTAAAAATAATTGGGGCTAAAGCAACAGTTAAATTGTATTTATTTTTTTCTTTCCACTTTATATTAATTCCTGGGTAGCAGGCAAAGAACTAAAATATTTCTAGACTACAGTTTTGCAGTATTTGAGGGGTGCGGTTTTTAAATGGTATCACTTTTGGGGAGTTTACTATATGTAGGCTCCTCAAGGTCCATTGAAATTTGAATAGGTCCCTAAAGAAATAGATTTTGAAACTTGCTGAAAAAATCAGAAATTGCTACTAAACTTTTAACCCCTCTAACTTCCTAATAAAATAAAATAATGTTTGAAAAATTATGCAGATGTCAAGTAGACAAGTGGGAAATATTATTTATTAATTATTTTGTATAGCATGACTAACTGGTTAAAGGGTATAAAGATTGAAAGTTTGAAAATTATGATTTTTCAAATAACCAGGAATTTTTGCAATTTTTGTGCACATGCTGCATTTTTTTCCGAGAAAAAAAAAACGCATTGCGGTAAAAAACGCAACATGTTCATTAATTTTGCGGATTGTTTGCGGTTTTGCTCCTACTTATTGCATTGGGAAGCTCTGGAAAAAAAACGCAAAAAATCCGCAAAAAAAAGCAAAAAAAAAAAAAAAAAACATGCGGATTTCCTGCAGAAGAAGTCCGGTTTTGTTCAGGAAAATTCTGCACACTTTCCTGAATGTGTGCACATAGCCTTACGCTCCGATTAAACTCATCTGTTCAATCTGTTAAAACAGCATTTAATGTATAGAGTCAGCAGCAGCAGATCCACGGGTCATTAAGTGACCATCAGACATCAGAATGTAAAAGGAGTTAGTGGACAATTTCCGCTCTGTCAACAGATTTGAGGCGTATATTCCAGTGTGGTAAAATAGGGTGGTGGTTTATTTCAGCGTGTTTTAAAGTACAGTAGTGATGAGCGAATAGCATTGTTGCTAGCGTCTCCCCGCACATGCTCGTGAGATCTCCGAGTATTTGTTTGTTCTCGGAGATTTAGTTTTCTCGCCTCATCTGCATGATTTACAGCTGCTGGACAGCCTGAATACATGTGGGAATTCCCTAACAAACAGGCAATCCTCACATGTATTCAGCCTGTCTAGCAGCCATAAATCATGCAGCTGTGGCGATGAAAACTAAATCTCCGAGCACTAACAAATACCCAAAGATCAACCGAGCGTGCTCAGGAAAACCAGAGCAACGAGTTTGCTCGCTCATCACTAAAGTACAGAGCTACTTCTTCATCAGGAAAAACCACATGTATCATGTGCATTGAAGCATCGGGACCTTGCCGACGGACTCTCCTACAGATATCCTTGATAAAGGCAATGTTGCCGAAATGTGCTAAAAAGTCGGCTGTGAATTAAACTGCAACTTTTTGAAATAAAATTGTACTTGACTTATTGTGTGCCGAAGGTTATCATTTCATATGAATTACAATATGTCACGAAAAAACAATCTCAGAATCATTGGGATGCATTGAAGTGTTCCAGAGTTATTACACTCGTCTGATTTCTAAAATTTGCCTGTCATTGAGGTCAGAATTGTCTCGGTCACTAAGGGATTAAAGTCATGAATAAATAACATAGTAACTGCTGCTATTGTTTTTCTCGACTAATTCTATGATCTATAATCACTGGATGTAAACCTTTGGCCGATACGTTAATGATGTTAGCAGTAGTTGCTAATACAGCACTTCAACTCTTTCGGTTTGCTAAGATCTCATTTTATATGTGTCCTGCAGTTCTGAAAAAAAGAGCGAGCACAGCCTATGTTTTTCTTGTCAAATTTTCTTCCCTGTGCTTTAAGTATCATTTTAAAAATAACATCATTTACTGGTTTAGAGTAGACAAACATATTGGAAAGGTTAAAATATACAACTTCCCAGCTATAATTCCATAATGATATAGCTATAAAAGTAGACAGTTATTTTGAAGGTTATGCAAAAATACTTATAGGTTCAATGTTAAGTAGCTGTGACAGTCAGTCTCTGCTTTCATTTCTTTACTAAAGAGAATTTATTTTCCCTCAGAAATAAAATATGATTAGAAAGTGACATTTTTCTGGAAGAAATGAATTTTCTAGTTAGAGTTAGGCCTCATTTAGGCATCTACTTTTTTCACATTTGAGAAAAAAGTTCTTCATCGGTGATTTTCTGTCAGAGTTTCATCCGAGTATGGTCCCTGTCATGAGTTATTCTTGTACAAAAAGGAAAAAAAATATCTATTCTTTTCTTATGTCGCAGTCTGTGAAAAATCAGACCGCACTCAAATGCCATCCAAGTGATCCAAGTGCTGTCCGATTGTTTTGCTGCATCAAGCGGTACTTGCTTTACCGATTCTGATCCAACGGATATGCCTCTATTATTTTGTACAAACCACTCTGTCCACAGAAAATCACGGACGTTTAAATGACCCCATTCACTATTGTACGTACGAGTGCTATCTGTGAAAAACACGAAGAGCCCTCGTATGCAAAAAATAAACGTCTAGTTGAGGCCTAAAATTTAAAGAATTTTTTTGGTTGACTGTTCTTACCACTCTATTGCCTGCATATGCTTTGTAAATGGAGGAACTGGGGAGGGTAAGGGACTGATTTTCATTTAAAAAATGGGACATTTGATTAAATTTCTTGTGGTCAAAATTTTTCATGATAATACTTAATTTTGCCCCCGAGTGCTAAGAGGACATTTCTTAAAGTGGCCTCTCAGTCTCCTGGTATGCCTGTTTTATTAAACATTTGCACTTCTCATAGGATAATATATCAGAAGTGTTGTTTCTTATAGCTCTGTGTTGTACTGCTCCTTGTTATTTCTTCTAGCAATTTATAAGTTGATCGATAACTTGGGATTACAAGTTAGGGTGGGTCCCTGCGTACTGATCATGTCCAATCATTGATAACAGTGTAGGGACACACCCCTTTGACAAGGGTTATGGTATTGCCCGGTTGTCAACTTAATCATACTTTTTTCCAGAAAATGCAAGCATTTACAAAAACAGTCATAAATGGTGACATTTGGTCTTAAAGAGAACCTGTCACGTATTCACAAGAATTGCATTTAATACCTTTAAAAAAATAACTGAATTCCCATGATTATGCCACTCTTTTCCTTTTTGTGATATGTTGCTCCATAACAGAGACAGTCACATTTATTTCTTTAGAAGAGCAATATGTTGTAGCTCCACTAGGGATTTCTTCACAGTCTTCATTGGGGTGTGCACTGTCACTCTTCCCTCCCAGGTCCTGCCAATCATAGCTCAGCATCATCTAAGACTGCTAGATCAGCTGCTAAGCTGTGATTGGCAGTATCTGAGAGGGAGGTGTGAAAGTGCACAAACCCAGAGAAGACTCTCAAGAAACACCTAGTTGGACAGAAAACAAAGATTTCACGTATTGTGCTCCAAAAGCAACAAATGTGAATATCTCTGCAATGGAGAAACACAGTTCAAAATTGAAAAAAAGCAGCAGAATCTTGCAAAGTTTTTAACACTTTTTTTTAGCAAGTGATGGGTTCTCTTTAAAGCAATAATATTTAAACCGGTTTCAGAGGTCATTTATGTATACCTGAATTCTTTATTTATCAGATGAACACAAAAATCTTTTTTTAATTATATACTTAAGTCTGGATATACCAATGATGGAATGTTCACTCTTTATTTTGCACTATATTTGTGCATTTTGTACAGAAAAGAATATTTGAGGCTGCAAAGTGCCGTCGACGATTGCTCAAAATTGCATTATGAAGTGGGAAGCTCCCACAGGCTAAATAAAAACTATATGGGTCCATACACTGGTTTTTCAGAGTGGTGTTCAGACCCATAGATTTACCATGGAGTCTGTACATCACTCCGAGCTCAAGGTGCCCATTTCACACTGGTATTTTGAGCAATCAGTGGGGTTCTTAGGATATTGACTCCCAACAATCAGTAACACTATACAGCTTCTATATTTTACGCTAGAAAATTCTGATTGGCTGGGGTGTTGCACCCCCATGAATCAGCTGTTACCGACACTGGCCAAAAGTTCTCGGAAGCTCCCGGAATACAGCAGCTCTGTAATTTCTATAGGTTCCACGGAAAGGTATAGCAGATCTACCCGCTATTTTATAGTGGTCACAGGTGGGTACTGCAGATTTCCCTCTTATTCTATAGAGGTCACGGAGCCAGGTACTGCAGATAAACCCCCTATTCAGATGAATTGGGGGTGGATCTGCAGTACCCGATCACGGCAGCATCCGAGAAATTTTTGTGGTATCGATGTAGGATAGGAATAAAATCACTCAATGTATGTTAATGTTATTAGGTGTCATAAAAGCATATACCGGTCATGCTATATGAATGACACTAGATTGAAACCATCTACATAAAGGAGTGCCTGTGTAATCTGTATAAGTATTGCATTGTGGTATTCAGGACTTTTTGCATAGTGTAACCATTCTCATAAAAAAGTAAATTAATCATGTGTTATGTAAGTAGTATAGGTGCACTAAGATAACTGAGTAGCCATATTGCTTCAGATAAATGCTACATCTGTACTGTAGTAAACACCAGACTTCTAGAAGATAGAAGATCTTACTCTCAATGTTTGATTTGTGTTCCTTGTACAGTGGTCATTGCTGTAGTCAGGATCTTTGTATGGTATATTGTTTAGTACATCTTAATACAGTTATCTAGGTATGTAATAGGTGAGGATTTATTTGAAATGACCATACTTATTATTATGATCAGTCACTCGTGGTATCAGAAAAACAGATAAAGGGATGTCCTTATTCCCATGTTTCAATCATGTTCGTTATTGCAGATGGATAATTGGTGGACTTGATGGATCTAGGTCATTTTTCAACCTTTGTAACTGTAACTATATAACTATGAATGAAGGCTCTAAACCATGACTGCACCAGTATTCATTCATTGGCTGTGTAATTTAGAGCTCCGGGACACAGCTGCATACACCTAGAATTAAATAATAAAATTCTGTCTGCATGATATCATCAACAGAGGAAACATAGGAGCTTAGTATATAGTGTTTATACGTCCTACACTCCCGCTAGTAGAAACAGTTTATCATTTTGTTCTGCCCATGCACTGGATTAAAAAATTAATGGATCAGAAAAATATAATTCTGATTAATATAAAGATATATAACATGTAAATCATCAACAAATTTGTAACTTAAAACCTCATAGTTATTAAAAAGCGATGAACAGCTTAAAAAGGTGGATACTGTAAACTTGTAGACATACAGATATGTTAGGGTCTCATACAATCACTTGTAACATTTTACAAGGTTTAAGCATGCATTGATTGGAATGTGCTGTTACTTTTCAGTTATGTTTTTCTTAACATTGCAATATGGACTAATATGTGCAGAAAGACCATAATACAGTGTATCAAATAAAATGTATGTTCATAGAAAAAAAAGCTTACTACTGTATATCTCGAATTTTGTAGAAGTGATAATGATTATAAGAATTTCATACTTATCTTACTTTGTCTTCTTTTCAGATCAACAGCAATACTCATGGTCTCCTTCCCAGCACTTCAATGAAGAAAAATATTCTCCCGCCCTTAGGAATATGAAAGGATTATCTGGTAGCAGGAATCAATCACAGTTATGTTCTGGTCATACTTGTGGCTTAGCATCTCCTGAGGATTGTGAACATGTGCATGATCATGGGCACCATGGGCAAGAAACTAGGCAATCATATCTACTTAGTCCTACAGAGAGCTGTCAAATGGACCACCACCGTTGCTCCCCACGGAGTTCCATTCATTCCGAATGCATGATGATGCCTGTGATGATGAGTGATCACATGTCTAGTAGCACTTTTCCGAGAATGCACTATAGTTCCCATTTTGAAACCCGCGATGACTGTGCTGTCCCACATACTAGTAGTAGTAAAATTAACAGAATTCCTGCAAATTTACTGGATCAATTTGAAAAACAACTTCCGCTGCACCGAGATGGATTTCACACATTACAATATCAGAAGACATCCACCACCGCTACAGAACAGAGAACAGAAAGCCCAGGAAGAATACGCCACCTTGTTCATTCTGTACAAAAACTTTTCACAAAATCTCACTCTCTAGAAGGATCATCAAAAGGCAATGTAAATGGAACAAAAGGAGACAGTCGTGGAGATGATCACCACCATGGCCACTATTCCAAGCATAGCAAAAGGAGTAAAAGTAAGGAAAGGAAACCAGACAGCAAGCATAAGACTGGGATGACAGGGTGGTGGAGTTCGGATGATAATTTGGACAGTGATAGCACTTACAGAACCCCTAGTGTAATGAATAGACATCATGTAGACCATATATCTCATTGTTATCCTGAATCTCTGCAGGGACACTTTGGAGATCTTTCCCTTAAGACTTCTAAAAGTAACAACGACATGAAATGTTCAGCATGTGAAGGGCTTGCAATGACCCCAGAAGGAAAATATATGAAAAGAAGTTCCTGGTCGACACTTACCGTTAGCCAAGCTAAAGAAGCCTATCGAAAATCATCCCTTAATTTGGATAAACCTCTAGTCCATCAGGAAATAAAATCTTCCTTGAGACCATGCCATTACCTTCAGGTGAGGTACATAAAGTTAATTCTAACCATGTTTGAAAGTTTAATGTGGTTGCAATTTTATGTAGTTATATTGTTACAGCATCATACCTAAGTATTAAACTAAAGTGTGGTGGAGTACAATGGACCAAGTTTACTAAGAAGTGCACTCCTCATAATATACAGTGCCTTGAAAAAGTATTCATACTCCTTTAACTTTTCCACATTTTTTCACATGACGCCTACAAAAGTAAATCAATTTTATTTGGATTTTATGTGATACACCAACACAAAGTACAAGTATTTGTGAAGTGTAAAGGAAATGATACATGATTTTCTAAATATTTAAAATATATAAATCTGAAAATTGTGACGTGCATTTGTAGTCAGCCCTCGTGAGTCAATGCTTTGTACGATCATACCTTTCTTTGCAATTCCTTATGCAAGTCTTTTGTGGTACCATCTTTGCATATCTAGAGCTGAAATTTTTGCTCATTCTTCCTTGCAATTTAGCTCTAGCTCAGTGAGATTGGATGGAGAGCTTCTGTGAACAGCAATTTTCAAGTCTTGGCACAAATTCTCAATGGGCTTTTGGTCTGGATTTTGAAAGAACCGTTCAAACACATGACTATACTTTAATCTAAATCATTCCACTGTAGCTTTGGCAGTATGTTAGGGTTGTTGTACTGCTGGAAGGTGAACCTACACCCCAGCCCCAAGTCTTTTGCAGCCTGTAACAGGCTTTCCGTCAGGATTGCCTTGTATGTAGCTAAATTCCATCCTCCCATCCGTTCCGACCAGCTTCCATGTACCTTCTAAAGAAAAGTATTCCTACAGCATGATGCTGCACCACCATGTTTGACGCTGGAAATGGCGATTTCAGGGTGATGCACAGTGTCAGTTTTCTGCCACAGATAGCATTTTGTATTTTCAAAGTAGGTTTTCTCTGAAATTCTGCAGTGCGCCAGAATAAAATATATAATCTATAATAACCTTACCAGAATCTGGTTCAATTTGCCCATGAGAGCCCTGTAGCCAACCCTTACAAACGTCTTCTTTCTTGGTTGGACAGCTCCTACACCTATACAGTTTTCATGGGATATCCAATTTTCTAGTAGAGGAGTATCCCAGAGGTTATCCTGTAGAAATACTCATTCATGGGTAGTTTGCCTATTAGACAGATTGGTAAGGTAAGCTATTGACCTTCTGCAAGCCATATAGCTTTCAGTGGTCTTTGGTGATTATCTAACCCCAAGTGAGATTGGCTCAGTAAAACCTGCTAGATATTTGCACATTTCCTGAATTTATTGCTAAGTTAGCCATTCCCAGATTATAGTGAATTCTTTCTTATGCATGAGTCAGCTCTTGTAATTGATGCTTTGTCCAGAAATACATCATCATTAAGAAAAGTGGTAGTTAGTCACACGGTTTCTATGCACTACACAGCCATATAAACTAGTAAGGAAAAATATATTAACTCCAAATGAGACAATGAACAGAAATAAAGCAGCCATGACTAAGAGACATTTGGCCTAATATTATTTATCATATAATTGTGAATTGCTCTGTGTAAGTATTTTATCCATAAGTTACCCCTGTGAATGCAGATTTAGCTAATGTTGCGATTATCTGTTATTGAGTGAATATGAAGTGGTTATGAACCTTTTATATGATAGTAATGTTATATTACTACTATAGGTAGCTTCATATTTAACCCCTTCATGTCAGGGTTCCTCAAGGATCAGTCCTTGTATACTGCCCCTATTGGGTAAACAATCAGTAGATTTGGGTTCCAGTACCATCTCTATGCTGATGACACCCAATTTTACACCTCTGACATCATGCCTGCATGATTACAAAACACCAGTGATTGTCTTATATCTGTCTCTAACATCATGTCCTCCCTCTATCTGAAACTGAACCTTTAAAAAAGTGAACTCCTTGTGTTTCCTCCCTCCACTAACCTATGTATGCCCGACATTGTCATTTCTGGATCTGGTTCTACCATTACTAACCAGCAACATTCCCCCTGTCTTGGGGTCACACTTGATTCAGATCTTTTATTCACTCCCTATATCTGATCACAGGTTCGTTCGTGTCACCTCAAAAACATTTCTAGAATTCGACCTTTTCTTACTTTCGACTCTGCAAAAACTCTTACTGTTGTCCTTATTCATTCCCACCTGGATTATTGCAACTATCTATTAATCGATCTCTCTGTCACTAAACCCTCCTCTCTCCAAACCGTCCTGAATGCAGCAGCCAGGATTATATTCCTCGCTAACCATTACACTGATGCCTCTACCCTGTGCCAGTCATTGCACAGGTTACCCATCTGCTACAGAGTCCAATATAAACTTGTCACTCTCACCCACAAAGCGCTCCACACTTCAGCATCATTCGACATCTCCTCCATCGTCTCAGTCTACCACCCTACATGTGCCCTCCATTCTCCTAATGACATAAGATTAGCATCCTCAATAATCCAAACCTTCCACTCCCTTTTCCAAGACTTCTCGCGTGCTGCAAAAATTCTTTGGAATGCACTACCCAGGACAATTTGATTAAACCCCTATACCCACAGTTTTAAGTGTGCCCTAAAAATGCATTTCTTTATACTGGCCTATCGCCTCAACATATTTATCTAACTATCCAAGTTTTGCCCATGCAAAATTTTCATCAAAACCAGGACCCTTATATTATCTGTTCTCATGCCCTTCATGCAATTAATAGTCCTCTGTGTCTGTACTCTTACACATACTGGTTAGTTACCAGTTAGTTCATGTAGCATTTCATGATCACCCTATATATTACATTGGTGGCCGGACTGCACAATGCAAGCAATTGTTACCATCCACCTTTTGTGTCTTCCCTATTTCCTCCATAGATTGTAAGCTTTCGAGCAGGGCCCTCATTCCTCTTGGCATCTGTTAATTTATGTGATTATTGTTATTATGTAATGTATTTTAATGTCTGTACAAGTCACCTCTTAAATATAAAGTGCTGAGGAATATGTTGGCGCTATAGAAATAAAATTATTATTATCACTATTATTATTATTATTATTATTGATAAATAGAATGAGAATCCTAATTCATAGCTATTGGCAAAGTTTTGGGTACCACTTTTCAAAGTACAGGTACTGCTCACAAAGTTATAATATCATCAAAAAGTTTATTTAATTCAGTTCTACAATAGAAAAAGTGAAACTCATATATTATATAGAGTCATTACAAACAGAGTGATCTATTTCAAGTGTTTATTTCTGTTAATGTTGATGATTATGGCTTACAGCCAATGAAAACCCAAAAGTCATCATCTTAGTAAATTACATTGTTACATAGTTACATAGGTTGAAAAAAGACCTAGGTCTATCAAGTTCAAACTTTCTCCACCAATTGTACATTTTGTCACTAATTTAACTATAACCAGCAATGTTATGTGTATGAAGGAAATCGTCCAGCCCTTTTTTAAAATCTGTTATAGTGTCGGCCATTACTATTTTTGTGGTAGAGCATTCCACAGTCTGACTGCTCTAATTGCAAAGAACACTTTTCTATTTAGCTGCCAGAATCTCCTTTCTTCCTCCTGTAATGAGTGCCCCCTAGACCTCAGTATTGTCTTTGGAAGGAAGAAATCATGTGCTAGTGTTTTCTACTGGCCACACATATATTTATACATGTAAATGAGATCTCCTCTGAAGTATCTTTTTTCTAAGCTAAACACGCCCAACTTTTCCAACCTTTCATCATATGAGAGGTCTTCCATTCCTTGTAATAATATAGTTAGAATACTTTATAACACCTGCTTGAAAAATTATTTTAAAATCCGAAATGTTGGCCTACTGAAATGTATGTTCAGTAAATGCACTCAATACTTGGTCGGGGATCCTTTGGCATCAATTACTGCATCAATGCGGTGTAGTGTGGAGGCGATCAGCCTGTGGCACTGTTGAAGTGTTATGTAAGCCCAGGTTGCTTTGATAGCAGCCTTCAGCTTGTCTGCAATTTTGGGTCTGGTGTCTCTCATCTTCTTCTTGCCGATATCTATGGGGTTAAGGTCGGGCAAGTTTGCTGGCCTATCGAGCATAGTGATACTGTTGTTTTTAAGCCAGGTATTGGTATTTTTGGCAGTGTGGACAGGTGCCAATTCCTGCTGGAGAATTAAATTTCCATCTCCAAAAAGCTTGTCGGCAGTGGGAAGCATGAAATTCTTTAAAATTTCCTGGTTGACGGCTGCTCTTACTTTGGTCTTGATAAAACACAGTGGACCTACACCAGCAGATGTCATGGCTCCCCAAACCATCACTGATTGTGGAAACCTCACACAAGACCACAAGCAGCTTGGACTGTGTGCCTCTCCACTCTTCCTCCAGTCTCTGGGACCTTGACTTTCAGATGAAATGCAAAATTTACTCCTTGGACCACTGAGCAACAGTCCAGTTCTTTTTCTCCTTGGTTCAGGTAAGACGCTTCTGGCGTTGTTTATTTGTCATCAGTGGCTTGACACAAAGAATGCGACACTTGTAGACCACGTCCTGGATACGTCTGTGTGTGGTGGATCTTGAAGCAATGACTCCAGCAGCAGTCCACTCCTTGTGAATCTCCCCCCTAAAAAATTTTGAATGGCCTTTTCTTAACAATCCATTCAAGGCTGCGGTTGATTGTGCACACTTTTTCCTTCCACTCAATTTAGCATTAATATGCTTGGATACAGCATTCTTTTAACATCCAGCTCATTTAGCAATGACCTTTTGTGGCTTACCCTCTTCGTGGAGTTTGTCAATGACTGCCTTCTGGACATGTCAAGTCAGCAGTCTTCCCTATGATTGTGGAGCATATTGAAACAGACTAAGGGACCTTTTTAAAAGCTTAGGAAGCCTTTCAGATGTTTTTTGTTACTTATTCTAATTTACTAAGATAATGACTTTTGGGTTTTCACTGGCTGTAAGCCATAATCATCAACATTAACAGAAATACAGAAATAAACACTTGAAATAGATCACTCTGCTTTTATTGACTCTATATAAGATATGAGTTTCACTTTTTATATTGAAGAACTGAAATGAATTAAGTTTTTGATGATATTCTAATTTTGTGAGAAGCACCTGTACATGTTCTTGAATTGCTAACTAAAAATTACAACTCTGCTCTATAAAACGAGAGATCATATATCTGTGAAACATGGTCTATGCTCTGGCGAGTCTCCTGACTTGCGCTGCCTCATACAGTGGGGAAAATAAGTATTTGATACACTGCCGATTTTGCAATTTTCTCACCTACAAAGAATGGAGAGGTCTGTCATTTTTATCGTAGGTCCACTTAAACTGTGGGAGGCAGAATCTTAAAAAAATTCCAAGAAATCACATTGTATGATTTCTACATAATTAATTTGCCTTTTATTACATGAAATAGATGTCATTTCAGGCATAAAGGTGGTACAAAGGCAATATATACCAACACTAAGTCACAATACTAATGCACTGCAGGATGCAGCAGACTCCATAATTAAAGCATAGGCAGCATAGGTGCAAAATGCTGATAAAACAGTTCCCCGGACACCAGCCATTCATAGAGGGGGCGCCCCCCCATGAGATTGGTAGGTGTACAAGTGGTTTATCATTATCTTGCACCAGTGCTGCCTCTGCCTTTTATATTGGGGGCCTGCTGCTTCCTGCAGTGCATTAATATTGTGACCAGGTATTGGTAAGTATGGCCCCCATTTTTCTATTTTGTTTTTTGGATTTAGTGTCCTTTTCAGTGAATTGAAAAAGGTTACACAGCACTAAACCAACACTGAGGTGTCCTCATTCTCAGGATTGTTGGGCATCCAATCTGTCTGAACCCCAGTCATTATAAAGTGATTACATATCCTATTATTCTGGAGTTTATAAACTAAACCTCTGATTCCACTTTTTTCCACACTGCGACTCCAACTTCAACTCTTTCATGGATGGCTAATTTTTAATAATTAGTGATAACAATTATATATTTTTGTATATTCCTACAATGGCAATATTTTTCACAAAGCACCGTATCTGCACAACTATTTTAAAATACAGTAAAAGCCCAGCATTTTTTTCCCAGCAGCACACTGCTTCTCTTTAGTGTTGCAGAGCTTAATGTGGGCAATTTTATTTATATACCGCAAGTAAGGTGACCATTGGTAGTATTGAATGTGGTAACTGTGACTCACTATTTGACCATTATTCATTACTATTTATAAACTCCACATTTCATTGGTGGTTTATGGGGATTTTTAGAGCAATATCATCCTCCGAACTGCATGCATAGCAAAGCCTAGCATAGCATAGCTGAGTTATGCTGCAACCTGGCTGTCTGGACAATGAGGATAAGAGAAGATGGTCTGAGAGATTGGATATTTTATTAGACAGTATCATAGATGTATCTTGAATTAGGGTCATTAGGTGCAAATGCACAAATGCAGCTGGTATCAGTGGGATCTTCAGCATAGCATAGCTGAGCTGTGGAATAAACCGGATGTCAGATGCTTTATGACATATGATTATTAGGTACATGTGAGCAAGTATGACCGACAGCATTGAAACTACTACAGAATGGATCTAGTGGCTGCAAAGGGTAAAGAGAGCCCTATGGGGTCTTGATCATAGGTGTGAAAACTACAAATCATTGAAAAATTGTCACACATGATCAATTCTGAACAGCCAATCACAGTATTTCTCAGTGTTTCGGGCAATAAGATTGACTGAAACACTGATGTCCAGCCTATGATCGGTACTGTAAGAGCACCGATATTAGGCTGGAGCCTAGCAATGCCGGTATCACCAGGGCCAGCTCTCATTGGTGCAATCGACGATGACATCGATGGCACCAGAGCTCACAGACACGGTATAACTTGGCAGTGACTGTACTTCCATATTCTAGCTCCAGATTTGTACAGGGTGGTCACTGTCACTCTGTGCATTGTGATGGGCTTTGTGGTGCCACAAAAGCCTGTGACATCACAATTCTTCCTGCTGCTGCCTGTGCGCTTGCTCCTGCTGCTGCTGCTGAAGAAAGAAGAGTTCCTGATCCCTCCTTGCTCCTTGCCTTATCTTTCCTAATCCACACCAGTACCGCTCTCCCTCCTTTTTCCCCCTCTCCAACCCTCCCCACCCACTCTTCTGCTGCTGAGAGCTGATCAGTACTTGATCGCTGATCAGTAATTAATTGCTTGATTTTTGGCTTGCAGTTTTTTCCTTTTTCATACTTACTGCACCCGCCGAGCGTTGCTCAGTGATGCAGATGACCAATCAACATCCATGCTCACTGTTTTCCAAGACTTTTGTTTGTCCCTGTCCATTCCTCCCCTTTGCACCACTCCACGTGTGTGTCATACATCTGCTGAGCCGCCGATCAGACGAACACCACTGATTATCATCAGTGTTTGTTTTTGGCTTTGTCTTTTTTTCCTGTCTTTTTTTTAATCCTTTTTTGCACCACATCCATGCATGCATTCTACAGCCATTTAGTGCTGGTCGGTTGTGAACAGCACTGACAGGCCTCTGGTTGTTGGGTATTTTGGGGGTGAAAAAAGAATCGAGTAAAAACACAATAGGTTAGTTGATAGGATTAGATTAGGGACAGTAAAAAATATATTGTAGTAATCGTTGTCTACTACAGTATGTTTTACTGAATTGAGTTAGTGTCAGATAGTAAAGCATGAAAAAATGGAATTCAGATTAGTTGAAAGGACGAGATTAGGGTCAGTAAAATATACTGTAGTAATTATTGTCTACTACAGTATTTTTTACTGAATTGAGTTAGTGTCAGCGCAGGAAAAAAGAATCACATCCGTGCATGTGTTCTACATCTGTTGTAAATAAAAAAAAGTGTACACCAAACACACACACACACACCCACACACCCCCACTTGAATAAAATTTGGTATACACCCAAACACTGCATACATGAAAAAGTTTCATCCCGCTCATCACAAACACTGTATTCAGGCTTATGATTTCCTTGCATCTGACACTGCCAGTGAGTGAAAGCATGCCACCTTCCTTTATTTTTCATCTTCCTCTTCCTGAAGTGATGCTGAACCATAACGCAGATGCCCCAGGGCAGTAATTGAACCAGTGCTCACCTTTACTGACCCTGTATAGACCTCACCCCCCAAAGATTATGAGCCACTGATTCCTAATTTTGTGGCGCAATCAGGAATCCAATTTGACACCACCAGCCTCGCAGAAATTTAATTTTTCAAAGTCTTTTTCTCTGAGGATTTTGTAAACCTCATGATGGCACAAACAAATTTGTTTGCCCAGCAATTTTTGACACAAAACCGCCCTTCATCGTTTTCTTGCCTAGCCCCTGTAGACGCAGTAGAAATGATCACAATTTGGTGCCTGGTCCTTAAAGTGAGGATAGTGAAGAAGCCAGAGCTTCAAAAATATTGGAGTGTCAACATTTTGTATAACACTCCAGTATTTCGCATGGCTATGACCCGTAAACGACTTGAAGCAATCCACAAAATTTTGCATTACAACGATAATGCACAATGTCTTCCCCGAGGTGACCTCAAGTTTGAGCGACTTTTCAAAGTTCGGATGATCATTGAGCATTTCAACAACAAGGTTGCTGAGGTGTATGTGCCCCAAATTGACATTTTCAATGTCAATGTTGACCGATGCACAGTGACACCATCTGCAGCAAGCTGATGCTGCAGCTCACTGGAGATGGTCTGAGGATTGTCCTTGACTGATCTCACCATTCTTCTTCTCTGCCTTTCTGATGTTTTTCTTGGCCTGCCACTTCTGGCCTTAACAAGAACTGTACCTGTGTTCTTCCATTTCCTTACTATGTTCCTCACAGTGGAAATTGACAGATTAAATCTCTGAGACAGCTTTTTGTATCCTTCCCCTGAACAACTATGTTGAATAATCTTTGTTTTCAGATCATTTGACAGTTGTTTTGAGGAGCCCATGATGCAACTCTTCAGAGGAGATTCAAACAGGAGAACAACTTGCAAGTGGCCACTTTAAGTAGCTTTTCTCATGATTGCATACACCTGGCTATGAAGTTCAAAGCTCAATGAGGTTACAAAACCAAAAAAAGTGCTTTAGTAAGTCAGTAAAAAGTAGGTAGGCGTATTTAAAACAAGAAAATGATAAGGGTGCCCATACTTATGCACCTGTCAAATTTTGTTTGAATGCAGATTGCACATTTTCTGTTAGTACAATAAACCTCATTTCAAGGCAGAAACATTACTGTGTCCAACAGTTATTAGATATATGAAACTGAAATAGCTGTTGCAAAAAAACAATTTTTATAAAACATTAAGCTTAAGATTAATAGGGGTGCCCAAACTTTTTCATATGACTGTATATACATGGTTATATACAACAAAGAAATACTCCGGGCTACATTACAGCAACAAGGCACTTATGTGGCACATACCTCCCGTCGACTACACACCCTTTAGCCATGCTACAGGTGCTTGGCTCCCTCAAGTCAATGTTGCCATTCCTCAAACGCCCACTTCATAGCCAACAACTCCCGATTGCCGACATCATAATTGCGTTCAGCAGTCGAAAACTTACGGGAAAAGAAGGCACACGGTTTCATCAAGGAACCATCAGAATTCCTCTGAGACAAAACGGCCCCTGCCCCAATCTCAGAAGCGTCAACCTCAACCTGAAACAGAAGAGAAACATCTGGCTGACGCAACACCGGGGCAGAAGTAAATCGGCGTTTAAGCTCCTGAAAGGCAGAGACAGCCACAGGGGACCAATTCGTTACATCAGCGCCTTTCTTCGTCAAATCGGTCAGGGGTTTAACCACACTGGAGAAGTTAGCAATGAAACGGCGATAAAAAATAGCAAAGCCCAAAAATTTCTGAAGGCTCTTCACAGATGTGGGCTGAATCCAATCATGAATGGCCTGAACCTTAACCGGATCCATCTCTATAGATGAGGGAGAAAAAAATGAAGCCCAAAAAAGAAACCTTCTGCACTCCAAAGAGACACTTAGACCCCTTCACAAACAAAGCATTATCACGAAGGATCTGAAATACCATCCTGACCTGTTTCACATGAGACTCCCAATCATCGGAAAAAATTAAGATGTCATCCAAATATACAATCATGAATTTATCAAGATAATTCCAGAAGATATCATGCATGAAGGACTGAAAAACAGATGGAGCATTAGAGAGCCCGAATGGCATCACAAGGTATTCAAAATGGCCTTTGGGCGTATTAAACGCAGTTTCCATTCGTCACCCTGCTTAATACGAACAAGATTATATGCCCCCCGAAGGTCAATTTTAGTAAACCAACTAGCCCCCTTAATCCTGGCAAACAAATTGGAAAGCAAAGGTAAAGGGTATTGAAACTTGACCGTGATCTTATTCAAGAGGCGATAATCAATACAGGGTCTCAAGGAGCCATCCTTCTTAGCAACAAAAAAAAATCCCGCTCCCAACGGTGAAGAAGATGGCCGAATATGCCCTTTCTCCAAAGACTCCTTAACATAACTCCGCATGGCGGCATGTTCCGGCACAGACAGGTTGAAAAGTCGGCCCTAAGGAAACTTACAGCCTGGAATCAAGTCAATAGCACAATCACAGTCCCTATGCGGTGGAAGGGAACTGGACTTGGGCTCATCGAATACATCCTGAAAATCAGACAAAAACTCTGGAACTTCAGAAGAGGAGGAAGAGGGGATTGACATCACAGGAACGTCATTATGAACCCCCTGACAACCCCAACTAGTCACAGACATAGACTTCCAATCCAACACAGGATTATGTATCTGCAACCATGGAAAACCCAGCACAATAGCATCATGCAAATTATGCAACACCAGAAAACGACAATCTTCCTGATGGGCTGGCGCCATGCACATGGTCACCTGTGTCCAAAACTGGGGTTTATTTTTAGCCAAAGGTGTAGCATCAATGCCCCTTAAAGGAATAGGGTTCTGCAAAGACTGCAAGGGGAAACCACAACGCCTGGCAAATTCAAAGTCCATTAAATTCAAAGCGGCACCCGAGTCCACAAACGCCATGACAGAAAATGACGACAATGAACAGATCAAGGTCACAGATAACAGAAATTTAGGTTGTACAGTTCCGATGGTAACAGAACTAGCGATTCTCTTTGTACGCTTTGGGCAGACTGAAATGACATGAGAAGCATCGCCACAATAAAAACACAACCTATTCTGACATCTGAATCCTTGTTGTTCCGTTCTAGACAGAATCCTATCACACTGCATAGGCTCAGGCATCTGCTCTGAGGACAACGCCACAGCGCGCACAGTTCTGCGCTCCTGCAAGCGCCGATCAATCTGAATGGCCAGAGACATAGAATCACTCAGACCAACAGGCGTGGGAAACCCCACCATAACATCTTTAACAGATTCAGAAAGACCCTTTCTGAAAATTGCCGCCAAAGCATCCTCATTCCATTTAGTCAGCACAGACCATTTTCTAAATTTCTGACAATACAATTCTGCCGCTTCTTGACCCTGAGACAGAGCCAACAAGGTCTTCTCCGCTTGATCCACAGAATTTGGTTCATCATATAATAATCCTAGAGCCTGAAAAAAAGGCATCTACATTATGCAAGGCCGGATTCCCAGATTCCAGGGAAAATGCCCAATCCTGAGGGTCGCCACGCAGCAGGGAGATGACAATTTTAACCTGCTGAATGGGATCACCAGAGGAACGAGGCTTCAGAGCAAAAAACAGTTTACAATTGTTTTTAAAACTCAAAAATTTGGACCTGTCCCCAAAAAACAAGTCAGGAGTAGGAATCCTAGGCTCTAACAGCGGAGTCTGAACAATATAATCAGAAATACCCTGTACCCTAGCAGCAAGCTGGTCTACACGAGAAACTAATCCCTGAACATCCATGCTAGCACAAGACTCCTTAGTCATCCAGAGGAAAAGAGGGAAGAAAAGACAAAGCAGGCTACAGAAAAAAAATGGCTCTTTCTTCCCTTCTTCTGAGATGCATTTAACTTATTGTTGGCCAGTTGTACTGTTATGATCCGGTGACCTTGGAGCCGCATGAGAGACTTTCTCAGGAGTAGGTGGTACCTGTACTGACCGCAAACCCTAAACTAACACCGCAACTAGAAGTAGCCGTGGGATGTACCTAACACGTCCTAGACACCTCGACACAGCCGGAGGACTAAATACCCCTATAGATGGAAATGGGAATTCTATCTTGCCTCAGAGCAGAACCCCAGAGGATAGGCAGCCCCCCACAAATATTGACTGTGAGTATAAAAGGAAAAACACACGCAGGCAGAAAAACAGGATTTAGCAAAAGAGGCACTTCTAGCTAAACAGAAAAGGATAGGACAGAATTCTAAGCGGTCAGTATTAAAATCCTAAAAATATCCACAGCAGATAATACAAATATACTACATCTAACTAAAGACATAGAAAGTATATCTGCATCTCCTGAGAATCCAGCATGACTGAAAAATCCAAACAAAGTCTAAGCTGGACAAAAACACAATGAATTGCACTGAATTGCAAAGCACACTGCATGTGTGCACAGAGACAAAAAAACAGACACTTATCTTAGCTGAATTGGCAGCAGGGCATGAGGAGCCAGAGAGAGATGCAATCCCTCCAAGTACAATGGACAACTGGCGAGGACTCATGGATCCTGCACACCTAAATACCTAATAGAGCTGAAATCAGCAGAAACACCTGCCCAGGATTACAATCCCAAGACAACTGCACTACCACCAACAACCACCGGAGGGAGCCCAAGAGCAGAATTCACAACACTCTATGTAGATAACTTTTATGCCAGCATCCCACTCATCAAGTTTCTCTCTGCGAGACAACAC
Organism: Ranitomeya variabilis; assembly: GCF_051348905.1. Taxonomy (NCBI): domain Eukaryota; kingdom Metazoa; phylum Chordata; class Amphibia; order Anura; family Dendrobatidae; genus Ranitomeya; species Ranitomeya variabilis. The sequence continues at coordinate 834,939,547 of NC_135233.1, read as the reverse complement.
GCTGGTAGTCAAGTATAAGGACAAGAGGGATGTCCTTTTCTTAACCACTATGCATGATGATGGCAGCACCCCCACAGCTGTACAAGGTACCTCTACATAGGTCACCAAACTGGACTGTGTACTGGGGTACAACAAGAACATGGGGAGTTGATCTCTCTGATCAAGTTCTTGAGCCATAGAGTGCCATGAGAAAAATCAAGATGTCATACAAGAAGCTGGCCAGGGACATCATACTGATGGCAATTTACAATGCTTTCATGCTACAACAATGTGCAGGGCAGACTGGTATGTACCTTCAGTTCCAAGCGAATGTAATCAAGACCCTAGTGTTTGGAGATCATTAAGAGGTGGGTCCCAGTAATGCCCGAACTGAAGGTGTTTGTATCATACCAAGTCAACATTTTACTAGGAAAACCCTCAAGGCATAAAACGAGATGCCGAGTGTGTTGCAGAAGGGCAATACACAAGGACATCAATGTGACACCTGCCCCGATAAACCTGACCTTCAAACTATATCACACGTCCATGGACTACTAAATTAATTTCTGACTTACACAACTCAGTTATGCCAACCTGACGTAAACTACACAACCAACATATGCCAACCTGATGTACACTACACAACTGGCGTATGCCAACCTGATGCACAATTTACACGTCACCACATTCTAAAATCCACATACCAGGACTCATTAGATCAATTCCAATATAGGGTCACTTGTGGGGGGTTTCCACTGTTTAAACACATCAGGGGTTCTCCAAATGCGACATGGGGTCCACTCTCGATTAAAGACAATTTTGCTTTCAAAAAGTTAAACGGTGCTCCTTCCCTTCCAAGCTCTGCTGTGCACCCAAACAGTGATTTTCCCCCACATATTGGGTATCTGCATTCTCAGGAGAAATTGCACAACAATTTGGGGTCCATTTTCTCCTGTTACCCTTGTTAAAATAAAAAATTGGGCCTAAAAGATAATTTTTGTGGAAAAAATTTGTTTTTTTTTATTTTGACGGTTATACGTTATAAACTTTTGTGAAGCACCTGGAGGTTCAAGGTGTTTTCGACCAATCTAGATATGTTCCTTGAGGGGTCTAGTTTCCAAAATGGGTTCACTTAAGGGGGTTTCCATTGTTTAGACACATCAGAAGCTCTCCAAACGCAACATGGGGTCTGCTCTCGATTCCAGACAATTTTGCATTAAAAAAGTCAAAGGGTGCTTTTTCCCCTCCAAGCCCTGCCATGCACCCAAACAGTAGTTTTCCCTCACATATGGGATATCTACATGCGAAGGAGAAATTACACAACAATTTAGGGGGTCCATTTTCTCCTGTTACTCTTGTAAAAATAAAAAAAATGGGGTCTAAATTAAAATTTCTGTTAAAGCTAAATGTTCATTTTTTCCATGCACATTCTATTAATTACTGTGAAGCACCTGAAGGGTTAATAAACTTCTTGAGTGTTTTGAGAACTTTGAGGGTAGCTTTTAGAATGGTGTCACTTTTTGGTATTTTCTGCTATATAGTCCCTCAAAGTCACTTCAAATTTGATGTGGTCTCTAAAAAAATGGTTTTGCAAATTCTGTTGGAAAAATTAGACATCATTGGTCAACTTTTAACCATTATAACATCCTAACAACAATAAAACTATTTTAAAAAATTGTGCTGATCTAAAGTAGACATGTGGGAAATGTTATTTATTAACTATTTTGAGTGGCATAACGCTTTGATTTAAGAGCATAAAAATAAAAATTTTGAAAACTGCAAGATATTTGCTAAATTTCCATTTTTTTCATAAATAAACATAAGCCATATCAAAGAAATGTCACCACTAATATTAAGTTCATTATTATTAAGTACAATAGTAATATTTGCCCAGGCTATGAAGGTGAATACAGGTATGGGGGCTGAAGGGGTTAATATTCTTAATGGGTTTTAATTAATTCAGCCACTCAACCTGATGCATCTTGTGGAATCTTATTAATCCAAGTGCATAAATGGCTGCACTTCCATTTGGAAGAATGTCTCAAGTGGGATACCAGAGGGTTCTGTCCTGAGCCCTATGTTGTTCATCATCTTTATCAATGATTTATATGAAGGAATTGAGGGTAAACTGATTACACTTGCTGATGACAGAAATCTTGGAAGGGTAGCTAATACTAGAGAAAAGATAGTGTGGATTCAAAAAGATGTAAATAAACTGGAACTCTTGGCAGCAGCTAACAGAATGGTTCTTAACAGGGTGACATGCAAGAATCTACATTTGGACTAGGAAAGCAAAAATTAAATCGACAGAATGGGAGGAATAGAATTAAGTAACAGAACCTGTGAAAAAGACTTGGGTATACTAATAGATCACAGACTGCACATGAGACAACAGTGTGATGCAGCAGCAAAAAGGCAAACAATTCTGGGTTGCATTAACAGAAGTATACAGTCTAGATCACGTGAAGTAATTATCCCCCTCTACTACTATTTGGTCAGACCTCATTTGGAATACTGTGTCCAGGTCTGGGCACCACATTTTAAGAAGACATGAACAAACTGGAGCAAGTTCAAAGAGCGATCAGAATGGTGACTGGTCTACAAACAATGTCCTATGAGAAACGGTTAGAGGATTTGGGAATGTTTAGCTTGCAAAAGAGAAGGCTGAGAGGAGACTTAATAGTTGTCTACAAATATATCAAGGGTTGTCACAGTGTAGAGGGATCAGTTTTATTCTCATTTGCACAAAGACTAGGAGCAATTGGATGAAACTGAAAGGAGGAAGATACAGATTAGATATTAGAAAAACCTTTTTGACAGTGAGCGTGATAAGCCAGTGGAAAAGGCTGCCATAAGAGGTGGTGAGTTCTCCTTCAATTAAAGTTTTCAAACAGAAGATGGACAGACATTTGTCTGAAATGATTTAGTGAACCCTGCATTGAGCAGCGGGTTGGGCCAGATGACACAAGAGGTCCTTTCCAACTCTTCCTTTCTATGATTCTATCTGCATTTTGCACACTGTTAGGGTTTCACTCTGTTTGCTTGGTGCATTGTTTATCACGTGATCGCTTACATGGGTTTTGTATATTATGGTGGTCACATGCAACCTAGCTTTTCTTCCTGCTTCTCTTAATGTCCCGATGTTCCATTGAGAAAAGCAAAAACAGAAGCTAGTTGTCACTAGTGACCACAATTATGCAAATCGCATATGAGTTGTCATTTGACAACCTCTCATTAACAGGGTTATACGAGCACACAAATTAATGTAATGTATAAAGCCTATCAGAAATGATGAGACTTAATAATTTATTTTCTGTTAAAATTCTGCTTTGGTCATGAGCAGTCACATTTGGTGATCTGACCTCCACACCTTTACTTCCTGTCCATTTAGAGCAGAGTACAGAGATTTCAGTCTGCAGTGTGTTCTAAAGGGTGATGTTATGGGACATGGCTTGTGTCAAGTTAAGGCTATGTTCACTTGTCCAGTACTCATTAGTTAGAACGGATCCAGCAGCAAAAACAATTGTGCAAAACCAACTTTTTTGTCTGCCTGTAAAAACCAATTTCAACTGGATCCATTCTTTGAACTTTGAAGCCTGTGGTAATCAGATCCATTAAAAAGCCATCAGTTTTACTCCCATTTGAAAAAGATTATTTTTTTGCTTACTCATCATGGGAACGTAGCCTTAAATAATCACAAAGCTAATGATTCAGAGCTGAAATCTCCCAGCATTCATTGCTGGTTCAACTCTGCCCTCATTAGGCTTGGGTCACACCAAGGTGTTTTCTCTTGTGTGAGAAAATCAAGCCAATTATACTAATCACTTACTAGTTTAATCAGAGTGTGATCATAGTGTGATCCGATTTTTTCAGATGAGGAGGAGATGGGAAAAAAATTGTCCGTCTTCCCCATTTTGTCTGTCCGTGAAAAGATGTCATCCGAGTGCAGACCGAATTTTTTTTTTCCACGAAGTTCTTAACTTGCTCGACCCAGTGCGACAAAAATATCGAATGCAAATCGTGCATGCTGCTACTATTTTTTTTTAACAAACTCTTTTCGAGGTAAAAAACCGACATGTGCATGACCTCATAGAAGAACATGAGTGTGATTTGGTGCTTTATCGGATTACACTTGGACTGAAAATACGGTTCTCTGCACAAACTCTTGGAAGGATTTGTCAGTTGAAGAGAGATTAACTCTAACTCATGTATTTAATCTATAATTTCTGAAAAAAAAAACATTTAAACCCTGTTTCACTGTAATCATTACCTTGTCCTTCAATGTTCCACTGTATGAAAAAAAATCTTCTCAGTCTTATTTGTAGTAGAACACAGGAACATTTGTCAGGCTGAGGTTTACGGAGTTTATTTAGCTCCTACAAATCAAATTTGTGGAGGCTGGAACATTTCCTGCTGTAGCCTGTTCATCTTTAATTATCATTTACAGTCTCTGTCTATTGGAGTTAACGAGATAGCTTCCCTCGATGAACTCCATTTATGATGTCTGGTTGGCTTATATTCATTTGTGAGGTAACAACTGCTTAATGTTTGCCTTGAGGATATACAAAATGAAATTCATGTGTATGATTTACCAGCTTTTTTTTCTTGTAATATACATTAAATTATATTTCCTTGCACATAATGCTTTTTATTTCATAATATATAATTCACAGTGCTCATCCATTTCATAAAAGGGTTCCACAGTATATAATCTACAGTATTTTGTATTAATTTATAATGGAAATAGAAATGTTTAATATAAATCAGTATTCTGTAAGAAAGATATATTAAGTTTCTGTTTGCTTCTATGGTCAGTTAAAATAAAAACTGTGCTGTCAAGAAGAGTTTTGGTGGCTTGGAATCCTGTTTTTGATTATTTAAAAGTTTTCTTCTGCTTTCAGTAAACCAAACAAGAACAATTTTGAAGGGAGGGTCCATGCAGACAATCCCTTCTCAATACCTATATTTCCTCTTTTAAAATTAAACCAGCCTTTACTTACCTTTGGTGCCTTGTTATGTCACGTGAGCCCTGCAGCCAATAAGAGGCCACTTCACTCTTTGCTCCGTCGTACGTAACTGACATTGGAGGAAGCCAGAGAGCAGCAGCAGCTCTCACTTATTGCAAGTGTCAGTTTCATCTGAAGGACATGAGAGTGAAGTGTACATGGATTGGCTGCCGGGCTCACATGACATAATGTCACGCGAGCCTCGGGAGACCAGACACCAGTGTCACTAGAATGGTGCAGGCACCAGAGGTTAGTATAGACTGCTTTTATTTTACATGGGGGAATATAGGAATTGAAAAGAGGTGGACAACACTACTAATAAAACAAGTGGGTTCTCCAAATACAACACATAATGCCGCTTTTACAGATGACTGCAGTCTCAGAATAATTCAACTCCTCCATGACCAGTGTATTTATTACTTAGTAGAGCACCCTTTGGATGTTGTGATCTGCTGCAAATCTGATGCATAGCCAGGCAGCAGCTTCTGGCAAAATTCCTGAGGAATCTTATCCTATTCCTCTTGGGCGATGGCTATTGTTGAGGATTCTGATACTGCAAATATCGGGTATCGGCCGATATTCGCTGTATTGGAATTTTGATACTGAGTTCCGATATTTTTGCGATATCGGATACCAGATTCAGAAGTTCCCATAGTGCAATTATGCACTATAATGGAGTGTGGGCGGTGCGTGGGTGGAGACTGCGTGTGTGTGTGTGCGGGGTCTGTGCGTGCCTGCTGGGGCTCTGTGTGGGCCTGCCGGGGCTCTGTGCGGTGTCCCGGGGCTCTGTGCGGCGTGCTGGACTCTGTGCGGCGTGCCGGGGCTCTGTGTGGCATGCCGGGGCTCTGTGCAGGGCTCTGTGTGGCGTGCCGGGGCTCTGTGTGGCGTGGCAGCGCTCTGTGTGGCGTGCCGGGGCTCTGTGCGGCGTGCCGGGGCTCTGCGGGCTGCCGGGGGTCTGTGCATGTGTACAGGCATCGTCCGATGGGACTACAAGTCCCATCGGACGATGCCTGCAACAGTGACAGTGATTGACACATTAGCTAATGATGGGACAGTAGTAGTCCCATCATCCGGCTAATGTGTTGAATGTAAAAAAAATAAAAATACTACATACATACAGCATACATACTACATACATACTACATACATACATACGTACTACATACATACTACATGCATACTACATGCATACTACATGCATACATACTACATGCATACTACATGCATACTACATACATACTACATACATGCATACTACATACATACTACATACTACGTACATACTACATACATACATACATACTACATACATACGTACTACATACGTACTACATACATACTACATACATACTACATACATACTACATACATACATACATACTGCATACATAGAAAAAAAACACAAAAATTGAGCTTAACTTGAGTTGGTACACATGCAGAGGTTAAACGCATGTTCACATTGGCCACAAAACATTAAAACCTACAAGAGAAAAAAAGTAAGCAAAAACCCTGATATAACTAAGTAAAAAAGCAAAAGTGCATTTAAATAACACAGAGTTTTTAGTAATACTGTTTTTTGATCAAAAAATAGCACAAAAGCCATCCCACCTCATCAAGGTAACTCTGATCGGGACAGTCCTACACTGTCTAATATTAAAACCTTACCATGTGTCAATGTTGACCGTATACATACTACATATATACATACTACATACATACTACATACATACTACATACAGTACGTACTACATACGTACTCCATACGTACTACATATGTACTACATACTGTTGTGAATTTGCTTTTGCTCCCTCTAGTGGTTACTAGTTTTTTGACTCTGGTTTTTCTGTCATTCCTTTTATCCGCACCTGGGTCGTTAGTTAGGGGTGTTGCTATATAAGCTCCCTGGACCTTCAGTTCAATGCCTGGCAACGTAGTTATCAGAGCTAGTCTGCTGTGCTCTTGTCTACTGATCCTGGTTCCAGTTATATCAGCTAAGTCTGCCTTTTGCTTTTTGCTATTTGTTTTGGTTTTGTATTTTTGTCCAGCTTGTTCCAAATCTATATCCTGACCTTTGTAGGAAGCTCTAGGGGGCTGGTGTTCTCCCCCCGGACCGTTAGACGGTTCGGGAGTTCTTGAATTTCCAGTGTGGATTTTGATAGGGTTTTTGTTGACCATATAAGTTACCTTTCTTTATTCTGCTATCAGTAAGCGGGCCTCTCTGTGCTAAACCTGGTTCATTTCTGTGTTTGTCATTTCCTCTTACCTCACCGTCATTATTTGTGGGGGGCTTCTATCCAGCTTTGGGGTCCCCTTCTCTGGAGGCAAGAAAGGTCTTTGTTTTCCTCTACTAGGGGTAGCTAGATTCTCCGGCTGGCGCGTGTCATCTAGAATCAACGTAGGAATGATCCCCGGCTACTTCTAGTGTTGGCGTTAGGAGTAGATATATGGTCAACCCAGTTACCACTGCCCTATGAGCTGGATTTTTGTATTCTGCAGACTTCCACGTTCCTCTGAGACCCTCGCCATTGGGGTCATAACAGTTTGCCAGGCCCGTATTAAATGTTTAATGCATTGCAGAAGAGGGATTATAAGAAAGAAGATTCTGAGTTTTTTTTTTCTTTTTCCCCTTTACCTCAGAGTGGCTATGCTTGCTGCAGACATGAATGTCCAGACCTTGATTACAAGTGTGGACCAGCTGGCTACTCGTGTGCAGGGCATACAAGACTATGTTATCAGAAATCCTAGGTCCGAACCTAAAATACCGATTCCTGAACTGTTTTCCGGAGACAGGTTTAAGTTTAGGAATTTCGTGAATAATTGTAAATTGTTTTTGTCCCTGAGACCCTGTTCATCTGGAGATTCTGCTCAGCAAGTAAACATTGTTATTTCGTTCTTACGGGGCGACCCTCAGGATTGGGCTTTTTCGCTGGCGCCAGGAGATCCGGCATTGGCTGATCTTGATGCGTTTTTTCTGGCGCTCGGTTTACTTTATGAGGAACCCAATCTTGAGATTCAGGCAGAAAAGGCCTTGCTGGCTATGTCTCAGGGGCAGGACGAGGCTGAAGTGTATTGCCAAAAATTTCGGAAATGGTCCGTGCTGACACATTGGAACGAGTGTGCACTGGCCGCTAATTTTAGAAATGGCCTTTCTGAAGCCATTAAGAATGTTATGGTGGGTTTTCCCATTCCCACAGGTCTGAATGATACTATGGCACTGGCTATTCAAATTGACCGGCGGTTGCGGGAGCGCAAAACCGCAAATTCCCTCATGGTGTTGTCTGAACAGACACCTAATTCGGTGCAATGTGATAGAAAAACCGCAAATTCCCTCATGGTGTTGTCTGAACAGACACCTGATTTAATGCAATGTGATAGAATCCTGACTAGAAATGAGCGGAAAATTCATAGACGCCGGAATGGCTTGTGCTACTACTGTGGTGATTCTACACATGTTATCTCAGCATGCTCTAAACGTATAGCTAAGGTTGTTAGTCCTGTCACCGTTGGTAATTTGCAACCTAAATTTATTCTGTCTGTAACTTTGATTTGCTCACTGTCATCTTATCCTGTCATGGCGTTTGTAGATTCAGGTGCTGCCCTGAGTCTCATGGATCTCTCATTTGCTAAGCGCTGTGGTTTTACTCTTGAACCATTAGAAAATCCTATTCCTCTTAGGGGTATTGATGCTACACCATTGGCAGCAAATAAACCGCAGTATTGGACACAGGTTACCATGTGCATGACTCCTGAACACCGCGAGGTGATACGTTTCCTGGTTTTACATAAAATGCATGATTTGGTTGTTTTAGGGCTGCCATGGTTACAGACCCATAATCCAGTCCTGGACTGGAAGGCTATGTCAGTCTCAAGTTGGGGCTGTCGTGGTATTCATGGGGATTCCCTGCCTGTGTTTATTGCTTCTTCTACGCCTTCGGAAGTTCCGGAGTATTTGTCTGATTATCAGGATGTCTTCAGTGAGTCTGAGTCCAGTGCACTGCCTCCTCATAGGGACTGTGACTGTGCTATAGATTTGATCCCAGGCAGTAAATTTCCTAAGGGAAGACTGTTTAATCTGTCGGTACCTGAACATACCGCTATGCGTTCATATATCAAGGAGTCTCTGGAGAAAGGACATATTCGTCCGTCTTCTTCCCCTCTTGGTGCGGGATTCTTTTTTGTGGCAAAAAAGGACGGATCTTTGAGACCTTGTATTGATTATCGGCTTTTAAATAAGATCACTGTCAAATTTCAGTATCCTTTACCGCTGTTGTCTGACTTGTTTGCCCGGATTAAGGGTGCCAAGTGGTTCACCAAGATAGACCTTCGTGGTGCGTACAACCTTGTGCGCATTAAGCAAGGTGATGAATGGAAAACCGCATTCAATATGCCCGAAGGTCATTTTGAGTACTTGGTGATGCCTTTTGGGCTCTCCAATGCGCCTTCAGTTTTTCAGTCCTTTATGCATGACATTTTCCGGAAGTATCTGGATAAATTTTTGATTGTTTATCTGGATGATATTTTGGTTTTTTCTGATAATTGGGATTCGCATGTGGAGCAGGTCAGGTTGGTCTTTAAAATTTTGCGTGAAAATTCTTTGTTTGTCAAGGGCTCAAAGTGTCTCTTTGCTGTACAGAAGGTTCCCTTTTTGGGGTTCATTTTTTCCCCTTCTGCTGTGGAGATGGACCCAGTCAAGGTCCGAGCTATTCTTGATTGGACTCAGCCCTCGTCAGTTAAGAGTCTTCAGAAGTTCTTGGGCTTCGCTAACTTCTACCGTCGTTTTATCGCTAATTTTTCTAGCATTGTGAAACCTTTGACGGATATGACCAAGAAGGGCTCCGATGTAGCTAACTGGGCTCCTGCTGCCGTGGAGGCTTTCCAGGAGTTGAAACGCCGGTTTACTTCGGCGCCTGTTTTGTGCCAGCCTGACGTCTCACTTCCCTTTCAGGTTGAGGTGGATGCTTCGGAGATTGGGGCAGGGGCCGTTTTGTCGCAGAGAGGCCCTGGTTGCTCTGTTATGAAACCTTGTGCCTTTTTCTCTAGGAAGTTTTCGCCTGCCGAGCGAAATTATGATGTGGGCAATCGGGAGTTGTTGGCCATGAAATGGGCATTTGAGGAGTGGCGTCATTGGCTCGAGGGTGCTAAGCATCGTGTGGTGGTCTTGACTGATCACAAAAATCTGATGTATCTCGAGTCTGCTAAACGCCTTAATCCGAGACAGGCCCGCTGGTCATTGTTTTTCTCCCGCTTTGATTTTGTTGTCTCGTATTTACCAGGTTCAAAGAATGTGAAGGCCGATGCTCTTTCTAGGAGCTTTGTGCCTGATGCTCCTGGAGTCGCGGATCCTGTTGGTATTCTTAAAGATGGAGTTATCTTGTCAGCTGTTTCTCCGGATCTGCGACGTGTGTTGCAGAGATTTCAGGCTGATAGGCCTGAGTCTTGTCCACCTGACAGACTGTTTGTCCCGGATAAGTGGACCAGCAGAGTCATTTCCGAGGTTCATTCCTCGGTGTTGGCAGGTCACCCGGGAATCTTTGGCACCAGAGATCTGGTGGCCAGGTCCTTTTGGTGGCCTTCCTTGTCAAGGGATGTGCGGTCATTTGTGCAGTCCTGTGGGATTTGTGCTCGAGCTAAGCCTTGCTGTTCTCGTGCCAGCGGTTTGCTCTTGCCCTTGCCTGTCCCGAAGAGACCTTGGACACATATCTCCATGGATTTCATTTCTGATCTTCCGCTATCTCAGGGCATGTCCGTTATCTGGGTGATATGTGATCGCTTCTCCAAGATGGTCCATTTGGTTCCTTTGCCTAAGCTGCCTTCCTCTTCCGATCTGGTTCCTGTGTTTTTCCAGAACGTGGTTCGTTTGCACGGCATCCCTGAGAATATTGTGTCAGACAGAGGATCCCAGTTCGTTTCCAGGTTCTGGCGATCCTTTTGTAGTAGGATGGGCATTGATTTGTCGTTTTCGTCTGCTTTCCATCCTCAGACTAATGGACAGACGGAGCGAACCAATCAGACTTTGGAGGCTTATTTGAGGTGTTTTGTCTCTGCTGATCAGGACGATTGGGTGACATTCTTGCCGTTGGCTGAGTTTGCCCTTAATAATCGGGCTAGTTCCGCCACCTTGGTTTCGCCTTTTTTCTGCAACTCTGGTTTCCATCCTCGCTTTTCTTCGGGTCATGTGGAGCCTTCTGACTGTCCTGGGGTGGATTCTGTGGTGGATAGGTTGCAGCAGATCTGGAATCATGTGGTGGACAACTTGAAGTTGTCACAGGAGAAGGCTCAGCGCTTTGCCAACCGCCGCCGCGGTGTGGGTCCCCGACTACGCGTTGGGGATTTGGTATGGCTTTCTTCCCGCTTTGTTCCTATGAAGGTCTCCTCTCCCAAATTTAAACCTCGTTTTATTGGGCCTTACAAGATATTGGAAATCCTTAATCCTGTATCTTTTCGTCTGGATCTTCCTGTGTCGTTTGCTATTCACAATGTATTTCATAGGTCCTTGTTGCGGCGGTACATTGTGCCTGTAGTTCCTTCTGCTGAGCCTCCTGCTCCGGTGTTGGTTGAGGGCGAGTTGGAGTACGTGGTGGAGAAGATCTTGGATTCTCGCCTCTCCAGGCGGAGGCTTCAGTACCTGGTCAAGTGGAAGGGCTATGGTCAGGAGGATAATTCCTGGGTGGTCGCCTCTGATGTTCATGCGGCCGATTTAGTTCGTGCCTTTCATGCCGCTCGTCCTGATCGCCCTGGTGGTCGTGGTGAGGGTTCGGTGACCCCTCACTAAGGGGGGGGTACTGTTGTGAATTTGCTTTTGCTCCCTCTAGTGGTTACTAGTTTTTTGACTCTGGTTTTTCTGTCATTCCTTTTATCCGCACCTGGGTCGTTAGTTAGGGGTGTTGCTATATAAGCTCCCTGGACCTTCAGTTCAATGCCTGGCAACGTAGTTATCAGAGCTAGTCTGCTGTGCTCTTGTCTACTGATCCTGGTTCCAGTTATATCAGCTAAGTCTGCCTTTTGCTTTTTGCTATTTGTTTTGGTTTTGTATTTTTGTCCAGCTTGTTCCAAATCTATATCCTGACCTTTGTAGGAAGCTCTAGGGGGCTGGTGTTCTCCCCCCGGACCGTTAGACGGTTCGGGGGTTCTTGAATTTCCAGTGTGGATTTTGATAGGGTTTTTGTTGACCATATAAGTTACCTTTCTTTATTCTGCTATCAGTAAGCGGGCCTCTCTGTGCTAAACCTGGTTCATTTCTGTGTTTGTCATTTCCTCTTACCTCACCGTCATTATTTGTGGGGGGCTTCTATCCAGCTTTGGGGTCCCCTTCTCTGGAGGCAAGAAAGGTCTTTGTTTTCCTCTACTAGGGGTAGCTAGATTCTCCGGCTGGCGCGTGTCATCTGGAATCAACGTAGGAATGATCCCCGGCTACTTCTAGTGTTGGCGTTAGGAGTAGATATATGGTCAACCCAGTTACCACTGCCCTATGAGCTGGATTTTTGTATTCTGCAGACTTCCACGTTCCTCTGAGACCCTCGCCATTGGGGTCATAACAACATACATACTACATACATACTACATACATACAGTACGTACTCCATACGTACTACATACATACTACATACATACTACATACGTTCTACATACATACTACATACATACTACATTCATACGTACTACATACGTACTACATGCGTACTACATACGTACTACATACATTCTATATACATACATACATACTACATACATACTACATACTGTACATACTACATACATACATACTACATACTACATACATACGTACTACATACATACTACATACATACTACATAAATACTACATACAAACATACTACATACATACATACTACATACATACTACATACATACATACTACATACATACTACATACATACTACATACAAACATACTACATACATACTACATACATACTACACACATACTACATACATACTACATGGCTATTAAAATAGGGGGACCCCCCCAAAAAATGACGTGGGGTCCCCCTATATTTTATAGCCAGAAAGGCTACGCAGACAGCTGCGGGTTGATATTCATAGCCTAGAGAGGGACCATGGATATTGCCCCCCCGGCTACAAATACCAGTCCGCAGCCGCCCCAGAAATGGCGCATCTGTAAGATGCTCCAATTCCGGCACTTAGCCCCTCTCTTCCCACTCCCATGTAGCGGTGGGATATGGGGTAAAAAGGGGTTAATGTCACCTTGCTATTGTAAGGTGACATTAAGCCGGGTTAATAACGGAGAGGCGTCAATAAGACGCCTATCCATTATTAATCCAATAGTAATAAAGGGTTAATAAAACACACACACATTAGGAAAAAAGTATTTTAATATTCTGCATTTCACCATACTTACCATACTTCAACGCCTGCAAAAAACGTAAAATAATAAACCGTATACTACCTGTCCGCCGTAGTCCAATTAATAATGAGTGTCCCACGATGATGTCCCCTATAGAACAGTGACATCGGGTGTTGCCACTGCTCTATAGGACCTTCAGTGACACACTGACAGGAGAAAATGGCTCCTGCAGTGCATCACTGAGAGGTTACCTAAGGACAATGTCTCACTTTATGGCAATTGCTGCGTGGGAAAATTTCTCACACAGCAATGCCAAAAGTGAGACTAGGGACTATTTTTTTTCAGTGGCGGAGGAATACAGTGCAGAAGGATACCTTCCTCCTGTCATTGTATTCCTGAAGCCCTTAGAGAGCGGTCGCATCAGCTGATGCTGCCGTTCTCCATGGGAGATCGTCGTGGGACACTCGTGGATTTCTGCGGACAGGGAGTATATTGTTTTTTTGTTATTTTAATCTTTTTTACAGATGACACTGGCTTCGGGGAACAAAGTGACAAGTGATGTTGAGTATGAACTCTATGTTTAATGTACTGTATGTCTGTATGTATGTATTGTATGTAATGTATGAATGTATTGTATGTAGTATGTATGTAGTATGTAGGATGTATGTTGTATGTATGTAGTATGTATGTTGTATGTATGTTTTTTTGTTTTTTTTACATTCAACACATTAGCCGGATGATGGGACTACTACTGTCCCATCGTTGGCTAATGTGTCAATCACTGTCACTGTTGCAGGCATCGTCCGATGGGACTTGTAGTCCCATCGGACAATGCCTGCACATATGCACAGACCCCCGGCAGCCCGCACAGAGCCCCTGCACGCTGCACAGAGCCCCTGCACACCGCACAGAGCCCCGGCATGCCACACAGAGCCCCGCACAGAGCCCCGGCACGCCACACAGAGCCCCGGTATTCCGCACAGAGCCCCACACAGAGCCCCAGCTTGCCGCACAGATCCCCGGCACGCCGCACAGAGCCCCGGCACGCCACACAGAGCCCCGCACAGAGCCCCGGCACACCACACAGAGCCCCGGCACACCGCACAGAGCCCCGCACAGACCCCCGGCAGCCCGCACAGAGCCCCGGCACGCCGCACAGAGCCCCAGCACGCCGCACAGAGCCCCCGCAGCCCACACAGAGCTCCGGCAGGTACGCTCAGAGCCCTGGCAGGCCGCACAGAGCCCTGGCAGCCCACACAGACCCCCGAAATGCCCGTACAGATCCCCGGCAGGCCCGCACAGACCCCGCCCGCACACACAGACACACACAGAGTCCGCCTACGCACTGCCCACACTCTTCACCCCCTCCGGAACAGGATGTAGAAGAACAGAAAGGGCTCATTTACATTCCAATATTTGTGTCCCATTGACTTGCATTGGTATCGGGTATCGGTATCGGCGATATCCGATATTTTTTGGATATCGGCCGATCCAAACTGATACCGATACTTCTTGATATCGGAAGGTATCGCTCAACACTAGCAATGGCCTCAAGTTATTTTATAATTGGTTTATTGCAGACAGCAGAATATTTATTATTGGGATTCACTTTGCTGAATTTTACCCCAAAATTTGATTTGCGGTGAATCTCAAGACTGCAGTACCTCTAGGTTCTCTGAAAATATGTGTAAAACTCTCAGTGATGTACTAGGCCTATATTGAACTCCTTTTGTGCTTTCTTATGCAAACACAGCCTTATGAATATTCCAGTGACCTCAACCTCTCTGGCCATGGAAAAACAGATTGTATTTAGTTGTAAGCAATAGCTGTATTCAGGTGGCATGTACCAGTCTAGTAATGGGCCATTACAACAAAACAGTTGTTAAAAATGTTCCTTTTTTTGGGGGGACACACGCACACTTTGAGGTAGACTACCTCTTGTAAATGTCTGGCTTTTGGAGATTTGTGATTTGTATTTAAAAAATAAATAGATAACAAGTGATGGCTTCAATGCCAGTGACACACAAGTCTTGGTTTCAAGATTCTTCTTCTTTACTAGCAGAATTAGGACACAGGGTATTAAACTGTCCTCCTCATTTGCAATTGCACTGCGTGAAAATTAAAAAATAATGCTGTTAATTATCTGCTGTTAGTGCAGTAAATTACATATCAATGCATTCACAGTCACGCTACCTGTGCAGGTGCAGCAATTCCTTATCTCATTTGAATGGAATATTATTCACAGACTGACTACTACTCCAATCTTTAATTTACTTTAACAGTAGGATAACACAATCTAATTTAGTCCTTTTATCTGTCCCTTTGAGGAATAAGCTGTGCACTCTGACCTCATATCCATAGGGTGTACAATCCTAAAATGGTGCCGCCTGGCCGGACCCAATCTTTTATGTTGGCAGTGATAGTCTCCCCTAATTGGCTATGTTAGGTCATGTGATATAATAGCTGCAAAGCATTATGGCGAAGCCTGCATGACCTTGTCTGAACATTAGTTCACTTTGACTTTTGGGCAATGCATGAAATGGTGCTTTGCCTTTTTTATTTCTTTATTGCCAGTTGTCACAATTTGAATTGCAAACTGTTTGAATGTGCAGGGTCATACAAATATCTTAACTTGAAGATGATGCAATCTACTCATCTCAAGTACTGACCATGACTACATTCACACATCCGTTGTACACTTTGTTCACTTCAGTGTGCTATTCGATTTTTAAATGGGCAGAACACTGACCTGTAGAATTTCATTTATCCATACACATATCAATTTTAAAAATAGACCCTTTTGTCTGATCTGTGAGACTCAGAACAGGTCCTATTCTCATCTGTTTTACAAATCAGACTCGGTCATTATCTGGGAATCAGTTAAACTCGGATGAAAAATGGAATACATACTTTTTAATTTAGCATTCAATTTGTGTTTTCCTTCCTGAACTGATCCATTGTTAAGAATCACTGGAAAAAAAAGTTCAGCCACTCTGCCTGCTTCAGTTTTTAAAAACACGAGAAAAAAAGGATGCAACATAAAATTGAAGCCCAGTAGATGACATATGAAAGAATAATGGTCTATTTTAAATAGATATAAAAATGGAAATAGATGTGTGAATATAGTCTAAGAGGGGTAGTGGTGGAGACTCCTTTACCTTGTCAAAACCAAAAATAATTATAAATAAGGGATTTATTCTTCTTATTTCAGCTGAATCCAATTATCTCTTTATCTTAAAAAGTTAGGTGAAAAATTGTAGCACATTTATTTTTTTACAGAAAAATGCTTTATGTAACATTACTTCTAGACACACACTTTTAGGGGATGATTTTTCCAGCTTTAAAAAATGATATTATTGTAATGGAAAAAATTAACAACAAAATCTGGTTAGCAGTGGGAAGAAATCTCCCAAAGAACTACTGCTTATAATGGGTTTTATATTTTCTATTGACTTAGGACCAAGAACTGGCCACATTATTTTTTGACACATATTCAACCTTAGATTAGGTTCCCACAATGAGTTTTTAGTGAGTTTTTTATGTTGCATTTTTCACAGTAAAAAAATCGCAGTGTCTAAGGTCATGTTCACACGTTCAGTATTTGGTCAGTAGTTTACTTCAGTATCTATTTCAAGTGTTTATTTTTGGTAATGTTGATGATTATTGCTTACAGTCAATGAAAACCCACAAGTCATTATCTCATTAAGCTAGAATAATTAACAAAAAAAACCTGCAAAGGCTTCCTAAGTGTTTATAAAGGTCCCTTAGTTTGTTTCAGTAGGACCTACAATCATGGGGAAGACTGCTGACTTGACAGATGTCCAGAAATCAGTCATTGACACACTCCACAAGGAGGGTGAGCCACCAAAGATCATTGCTAAAGGAGCTGGCTATTCAAAGAGTTCTGTATCCAAGCATATTAATGGGAAGTTGAGTGGAAGGAAAAAGTGTGGTAGAAAAAGGTGCACAAGCAACCGGGATAACTGCAGCCTTGAAAGGATTGTTAAGAAAAGACCATTCAAAATTTTGGGGGAGATTCACAAGGAGTGGACTGCCGCTGGAGTCATTGTTTCAAGAGCCACCACATACAGACGTATCCAGAACATAGGCTACAAGTGTCACATTCCTTGTGTCAAGTCACTCATGACCAATAGACAACGCCAGAAGCCTTACATGGGCCAAGGAGAAAAAGAACTGGTCTGTTGCTCAGTTGTCCAGGGAGTTGTTTTCAGATGAAATTAAATTTTGCATTTCATTTGGAAATCAAGGTCCCAGAGTCTGGAGGAAGAGTGGAGAGGCACACAATCCAAGCTGCTTGAGATCTAGTGTGAAGTTTCCACAATCAGTGATGGTTTGAGGAGCCATGTCATCTGCTGGTGTAGGTCCACTGTGTTTTATCAAGACCAAAGCCAGCGGATCCATCTACAAGGAAATTGTAGAGCACTTCATGTTTCCCTCTGCCCACAAGCATTTTGGAGATGGAAATGTCATTCTCCAGCAGGACTTGGCACCTGTCCACACTGCCAAAAGTACCAATACCTGGTTTAAAAACAACAGTATCACTGTGCTTCATTGAGCAGCAAACACACCTGAGAAAGATGAGAGACATCAGACCCAACAATGCAGACAAGCTGAAGGCTGCGCTCATAGCAACCTGGGCTTCCATAACACGTCAGCAGTGCCACAGGCTGATCCCCTCCATGCCACGCCGCTTTGATGCAGTAATTGATGTAAAAGGAGCCCTGACTAAGTATTGAGTGCATTTGCTGAGCATACATTTCAGTAGGACAACATTTCTAATTTTAAAATCATTTTTCAAGCTGGTGTTATAAAGTATTCTAATTTACTGAGATAATGAATTTTGTGTTTTCATTGGCTGTAAGCCATAATCATTAACATTAACTGAAATAAACACTCGAAATAGATCACTCTGTTTGTAATGACTCAATATAATATATGAGTTTCACTTTTTGTATTGAAGAACTGAAATAAATTAACTTTTTGATTATATTCTAATATTGTGAGAAGCACCTGTATAATAGAAACACGTCACCATTTCTGGATTTATCACCCTCTCTTGGTTTTGACTTGCAAATACTGATATAAAATACAGAATGTATGAACAAAGCGTTACAGTTCCAGCAAAGTGGCTTTTTCATGCCATTTAGGAAACCGACATCCACTAATAGTCTCCTCAGGTGGGATAGCTTTCATCCGGGCCCCCTACGAAGGGGAATACCTAAAGGTCAGTTCCTGCGTATTAAGAGGAATTGTTCCGATAGTCAGGATTTTGTTGCACAGGCTTATGATCTTAAAAGGAGATTCCGTCAAAGGGGGTATCCTGGGGAAGTTCTTGATGGAGGATGGAGACATGCGGCAGGATGTAATCGCCATGATCTGTTGCATCCACCACCTAGGGGTGAAAGGCCTGATGTTCCTAGAATTATTGGGGTGTTTGACAGCAAATCGAATGCTGTACAGAGTATTCTTAGAAAACATTGGGGGATACTGAGAGCGGATCCCGAACTAAGAGACTTTATCCCGTTAACTCCTAAAATCACTTACAGGAAGGGTAGATCCATTAGAGACCGACTGGTCCATAGTCTCTATGAAAAACCCAAACCACCTGGTACGTGGTTAGACCGTAAACCATGCGGTACGTTTAGATGTGGAGATTGTAAGTTCTGTCCGTGGATTAGAACAGAGAAATCCTTCAAGAGTACCACATCAGAGAGGATCTATTTTGTGAGAGACTTTGCGAACTGTAAGACTGAAGGGGTAGTGTACATGGCCACTTGTTCATGTCCACTTAATTATATCGGGAAAACTAAAAGGGAATTACGCAAGCGAATCGGTGAACATCATGGCGATATTAGACACAAAAGGGAGACACCTCTGGCTAAATATGTGAGGTCTGTTCATCAAAATAACCCCAAGATGGTGCTATTTTGTGTCCTTGAGGTAGTGTGACGGAACCCACGCAGTGGTAATTTTAATAAGCTTCTTTTACAAAAAGAGTGCCACTGCCAATGGATATTTAGACTACAAACTCATATGCCGGATGGCCTGAATGAGCAGCAAAATTATTGCTGTTTTATATGATTCAATGTCCACTATCACTAGCCAGAACCAGGACTGGTGGATTTTATCCAGTCATTATATCCTATATCTTTTGTTATTCATTTGGATTATTTTATTTATTTTCCCTCTCCCTGTCTTGTATACCTAGTATTATGGGGGCACTGTACTGATTGAAGTGTTGTGAAAATGAAACCAAATGGCTCGGTATGTATTTGTGCTCTTTTCTCCATGTAATAACATTGTGTGTGACAAATATGGTACATAATGAACTGTGCACCTACATTGAATCTAGAGGGGTATGCCTGTACCATAGCACAATGTTGTTATTTGTGCTATACTATGTATATGCGGTATGGAGCTTCTAAGGGATTACCTGACACTATATGAGTGCGCCATATTCTGCTCCGCCAGTATATGGCTGGGTTATTACTGTGCATGATCGTGGATTGCTGCGGCTGGCTGATCGTGGGGCTGATCGTCACAGCTTGGTCTGTGCTGCTGACGCAGGCGCAGTATGCGGCGCGATGATGATGTCATCTGATCATGTGATCGGTACATCTAGCATCGGTCAGTAGGCAGAATATGCGCGGTGTCAGGACTCTGAACATTTTTTATTACCTTTTGTGCATTACTGCCCTTTTCCAAGATGGCGTATTTGGTCTCATGTGCACTGTGTCTTCCTGCTATAAAACTCCACCCCAGCCTTCAGTCTGTGCTAGAGTATTCCGCCTTGCATCCAGCTCCTGACCCTGGTGAGTCCCTGGCTATATACCTGCTCCTGTGAACCTGTGTGGTTATCCTGCTATTCTGCTCTGAGTTCCTGCTGCATACACCTGTTTCCAGTAATCCTCCTTCATCTGCTGCTTGTGTTTTCTCCATCTGCATTTGTTGGACATGTAAGCTGTTGCTGCTCTGCAAAAACCTGAGACTATTACCCAGGCCTCCCTGGTTGTGCTAAGATATTATTTGAACTGCCTTATAAGCATAGCTATCTGTGTTTGGACTAAAACAAGGACTTATTCGTGTCAAGTATCCTCAAGAATAATTGTGCTTCATAGACTTTCTGCGTGATTGCAATTTCCTCTGAAGCTCCCTATAGACTGTTAAGCTGCATTTAATATTGACACCAAGTGTTGTGGACTTGAGTTTCTCTCTGCACCTATTTGAAGCACCGTGTGATAATATAGACTTTACCACTTATAAAACTGTGTCCTGTAGTTGTCTTGTTCCACGCAAAGAGCCTCCTGAGTTATCCCCTATAATTATTACACGCGGTGTGGATTGTGTAGACAGGTCTGCACAGTAATGGTGACAAATCCATTCATTCTAATGTAGGTCGCTCTGGTAACAGACTTTATAGAATGTCTGGGATGCGCATTGGAGCACACCCACTAAACAGGAAGCAGCCACCATACCACATGTGCTTCACTGGGTATTTATGGAGGGACTTGTATGGTATGTATTGCAGCCTTATCTTTTGGACAATTCTCCACTACCATGACATTCTGAATCTCTCCTGATGAACCCGTTTGTGGGGGAAACTAGTTAAGAGTCTATTCTTTACATGTGAGGAGTCATCTCATCGTGAACCCTCAGTCGCCTGTGTACAATGCCACATATCAACAGATAAGTATAGTTGCATCATCAAAATGGTTATATCATTGGGGAAAATTCTGTACCTGTTGATTAATCTCTTAAAGTGATATTGTTGGCGCATTATCACATCTGAACTTTGTTTCTATCTGCTATTGGTTGAGTCTGTTGCTCTATGTGAGTACCAGTGAATCCCCATTAATTGGATGGGATTAGTGATATAGACTTATCTATGTGCTGCTGTAGTACCTAGACACCTTTTTATGTACCGGATATTGTACATGTGTATAGGCGATGAATGGTATGGACTGTCCCCTGTTCTCACATTATACCATGTGCGGTTCTATCAATCCATAGATGACCTAATATAACATCACTGTGATATACCATCTGGTCTGGACGGGTGATGATTGGTATAGATGGTCCTTTGTCTCCTACATTATGTCTTTTGCGGCTTATATATCACATGACTAGTACAGGCCGTCTGGCCCTCTGTTTCTGACTGAAACCTTATAGCAGTGTTCCCCAACTCTGGTCCTCGAGAGCCACCAACAGGTCATGGTTTCAGGATTTCCTTAGTATTGCACAGGTGATTGAATGCTTGCCTGGCCAGGTGATGCAATTATCACCTGTGCAATACAAAGGAGATCCTGAAACCATGACCTGTTGGTGGCTCTCGAGGACCGGAGTTGGGGAACACTGCCTTATAGGGTGGAATTAGGAGATCAGGGATAGCCATCGCACGAGCGGGGGTGCCATTCTCGCATTTCTTAGGGTGCCAACATCCGCATCTAGGTAGGCATCAAGACAGGAGGGTGTCTAGGAGAAGATCACTCATTTCTGCACATCTACTGAGTGTAAACGTGTCAGAACGATATTATCACCTTGTTGTGGTACTACTAATCAGGCCGGTGTCACACTAGGTCTCATATCCTGTCGGGTTTGTGAAGAGATAGGAAAAGCTGGCAATCGAATTACTGGCTTTTCTGCTATCTAACGCTGTATTAAACATATATATATATATATATATATATATATATATATATATATATATATATATATATATATATATATATTGTGATGCAGTGACCCTGTGGCAGCTAGGGGGCGCTGTGTGTGCTCTTTGGGATATGCATGGAGGCATATTTGTTGTAATAATGGTGGTGAAACAGTGTCTGGCAGTGTTGTGAATGGCCGATATGTGTCGCAGAGGGAGTCTGCGTAGTAAGTCTGATGTAATGTGGTTGTTCTGGGACCTGTAGTCCCTCGAGTTTGTGTGGTGTGTGTGTGTATAGTTAGTATGGGAAAGGCAGCACACTGCAGCGCTAAGACATGCAAACATGAAACATGAAAACTGAACTGCATTACTGCACTTGAAACATGAAAAATAAGAGCATTTAGCGCATAAAAATGGCCAATTTTATGTGTACCTGATAGCCACTTCACGGCATCTCTCTTATATCAGGTCCTACGCTTGCCTTCCTCGCTGAGAATAAACGTCTCCATGTGAATGGGTACCTGTGAAAACCTCTTCCTAGACTCATATTCTCTATCTCTGTGGAGGGGTACTGGACCTGCTGCAATTAAAACACCTGTGGCTAGGAGGCGGAGTGCTCGGTCAGAAGGCTAAATAATATATTTGAAAAAACTGACCGTCACATCCATACATAGACTAAGTGTGAACAGGTGCTGAACCTAGAGTAACTTTTTACTTGACTGTATATGAGTTGGTTACTCTAGCTTCAGCACCTGTTTACACTTAGTCTATGTATGGATGTGACGGTCAGTTTTTTCAAATATAGTTAGTATGGGAGACTTACTAGGCTAGTTGTGTGAGATGGGTGGGACAAACTAGCCACACATCCGCACTCCCATCCAGGGGAGTGGTTAAGGGTATATAATGTGACCAGGGTGTGGGTCACATGTTCCTCTATGGTTCCAGTGTTTGGACCTGAGTGGTGAAGGTCCTGGAAGTATGTGTTGGATTTCCTAGGAGTAGGAATCCTGAAGAGCACATACCAGTGTGTTTGGATTTCCTGGGAGTAGGAATCCTGAATAGCACACTGGGCAGCCTGTGTTGGATTTCCTGGTAGAAGGAATCCTGAATAGCACATGGTGGGACTTTGCTATTTGGTGACCTGGGTATTGGACGGTCCCAGCTGGGGATGGACGTCCTGAATAGTACCCGGACTGGCCACCTGTGTGATCCTGTGTAACCTGGGTGTTGGGACCGGATCCCTGAATAGCACGAGGTGAGGACCGGGATCTGCAGAGCCAGTGACAGCTACTGTGTGGGGAAGCTACAGTCCTTCGGTGGGTCTGGACTGACTAATGTGTGCCGGCCAGGCAAGTTGGTGATCCCTGTGAGGCAGCTTACCCGGAGGAGTGGACTGACAAGGAGTCAGCAGGTGGAGCAGGAGCTCCCGTCAGGTACTATACAGACTGTTAGTGCTTGTGTTGTTCTATGAACTGTGTGGTCTCCCACGGCAACTGAACGGAGTGAGGTTCAGCGTGTTTAGAGACCGCGACCCAGGTTCATATGCGCTGTATGTGACTTGGGACATTGGTGAAGTGTACGGCGTACGGACACCTGTGGTAACTGGACGAAGTGAGAGGTCCAGCATGTTTAGTGTCCGTGAGTCAAAGCCGTAAATGAAGTGTAAGTTAAAGCTGCAAGTTTATATCACCAGCTGGTGCCTGTTGTGTTTCCCGTGCCAAGCGACTGTCCCCCAATACGCTCAGTAAGAGCAATCTTACAATATATATAGACTGTATATATGTTTTTAAGAATATTTGAGCCGATGGATCCATGATATGTCCATTTTGCAAGCCTGCGCAAAAAAATCGCCGTTCGGAAGCCATACGGATGGCATATGGATGACACACGGATAAATTTGTGCATAAAAATACATCTATATATACCTATTCTATGTGTACACATTTATTCTACCTATTCTATTCTATTCTGTCAGTGTGATTTTACTGTACACCGCACTTCTATACTTTCTATAGAACACCGGTGCGTATTTCTCGCAAGTCACACTGATGGTCCATGTGTAATCTGTAATTTTCTCGCCTCCATAGACTTTCATTGGCGGATTTTTTGCGCAATACGCTGACAAACGCAGCATGCTGCGATTTTCTATGCCCGTAACATACCGTGTATTACGGATGCGTAATATACGGCAGATAGGAGCTGCCCCATAGAGAATCATTGGGCCATGTGCAATGCGTATTTTCTGGACGTATTTTCTGCACTCATACGTCCGTAAAACTCGCTAGTGTGACGCCGGCCTCATTATGATATATTAGGATGGGCTTACCTCTATCTATATATTTTTTGAAATTAGAGGTTGTTACTGGCTAGGAGCATATCACTCTAGCTACACTGGGGAAGTGTTCTCCCTGTTAGTGGTGTGTAGCCCATTTTTTATATGGTGGCAATCCTACCGAGGGGTATTTATATATTGTGTGTTTTTCATTTGATATTAACCCCTTCATGACCTTGGGATTTTTCGTTTTTCCGTGTTTGCTTTTCACTCCCCTCCTTCCCAGAGCCATAACTTTTTTATTTTTCCATCAATATGGCCATGTGAGGGCTTATTTTTTTGCGGGACGAGTTGTACTTTTGAACGACATCATTGGTTTTACCATGTCGTGTACTAGAAAACAGGAAAAAAATTCCAAGTGCGGTGAAATTGCAAAAAAAGTGCAATCCCACACTTGTTTTTTGTTTGGCTTTTTTGCTAGGTTCATTAAATGCTAAAACCGACCTGCCATTATGATTCTCCAGGTTACTACGAGTTCATAGACACCTAACATGACTAGGTTATTTTTTACCTAAGTAATGAAAAAAAAATTCCAAACTTTGCTAAAAAAAAAAAAAAAACTGCGCCATTTTCCGATACTCGTAGCGCCTCCATTTTTCATGATCTGGGGTCGGTTGAGGGCTTATTTTTTGCGTGCCGAGCTGGTGTTTTTAATGATTCCAATTCGGTGTACATACGTTCTTTTGACTGCCCGTTATTGCATTTTAATGCAATGTCGCAGCGACCAAAAAAACGTAATTCTGGCGTTTCAATTTTTTTTCTCGTTACGCTGTTTAGCGATCAGGTTAATGCTTTTTTTTTAATTGATCGGGCGATTCTGAACGCGGCGATACCAAATATGTGTAGATTTTTTTTTTATTGATTTATTTTGATTGGGGCGAAAGGGGGGGTGATTTAAACTTTTATATTTTTTTTATTTTTTTCACATTTTTTTAAACTTTTTTTTTAACTTTTGCCATGCTTCAATAGCCTCCATGGGAGGCTAGAAGCAGGCACAGCACGATCGCCTCTGCTACATAGCAGCGATCTGCTGTTCGCTGCTATGTAGCAGAAAATGAGGTGTGCTGTGAGCGCCGACCACAGGGTGGCGCTCACAGCTGCCGGCGATCTGTAACCATAGAGGTCTCAAGGACCTCTATGGTTACAATGGAGGAGCATCGCCGACCTCCGATCATGTGACGGGTGTCGGCGATGCGCTCATATCCGGCCGCCCGGCCGGATGCGGTAGTTAAATGCCGCTGTCTGCGTTTGACAGCGGCATTTAACTAGTTAATAGCGGCGGGTGAATCGTGATTTCACCCGCTGCTATTGCGGGCACATGTCAGCTGTTCAAAACGCTGACATGTCCCGGCTTTGATGCGGGCTCACCGCGGAGCCCTGCATCAAAGCAGGGGAACTGACCTCGGACGTACTATCCCGTCCGAGGTCAGTAAGGGGTTAATAAAGTTTATACAATTTTACGGGGGGGTTTTCTGTAAGCCTTTGTTCTTCCCTTGTTGGTTATTATAGTTTGTATGAAGATCATGCTGCGTTAACTAACATTTTCTCCTACAATTACGGTACTTTCAATACAGAAAATCCACAGGTAAAAATGCATACACGTTTTTAGTGCATCTGCACTGCATAAAAGCACTGAAAATGTGTTAAATCCACAAATTATTATAGCAGTAAGGCCGGCGTCACACTGGCGAGTTTTACGGACGTAAGAGCGCAGAAACTGCGTCCGTAAAACTCGCATTACATACGGCACAATTATTCTCAATGGGGCTGCTCCTATTAGCCGTATATTACGGTTCAGTATTATACGGCGTTCTACGGCCGTACAAAATCGCAGCATGCTGCGTTTGTCAGCGTATTGCGCAAAAAAATCGCTAATGAAAGTCTATGGGGGCGAGAAAAATACGGATTCCACACGGACCTGCAGTGTGACTTGCGAGAAATCCCTTGTAGATTGTGAGCCTTCGCGGGCAGGGTCCTCACTCCTCCTGTACCAGTTATGACTTGTATTGTTTAAGATTATTGTACTTGTTTTTATTATGTATACCCCTCCTCACATGTAAAGCGCCATGGAATAAATGGCGCTATAACAATAAATAATAATAATAATAATAATAATAAATACACAGCGGTGTTAGTGAAAAGTCGGTAATTCAATTGCCGGCTTTTCATTTCTCCTGCACAAACCCGACAGGATATGAGACATGGTTTACATACAGTAAACCATCTCATATCCCCTTTTTTTTTGCATATTCCACACTACTAATGTTAGTAGTGTGTATGTGCAAAATTTCAGCGCTGTAGCTGCTGAAATAAAGGGTTAAATGGCGGAAAAAATTGGCGTGGGCTCCCGCGCAATTTTCTCCGCCAGAGTGGTAAAGCCAGTGACTGAGGGCAGATATTAATAGCCTAGAGATGGTCCATGGTTATTGGCCCCCCCGTGGCTAAAAACATCTGCCCCCAGCCACCCCAGAAAAGGCACATCTGGAAGATGCGCCTATTCTGGCACTTGGCCACTCTCTTCCCACTCCCTGTAGCGGTGGGATATGGGGTAATGAAGGGTTAATGCCACCTTGCTATTGGAAGGTGACATTAAGCCAGATTAATAATGGAGAGGCGTCAATTATGACACCTATCCATTATTAATCCAATTGTAGGAAATGGTTAATAAAACACACACACACGATTTAAAAGTATTTTAATGAAATAAACACAGCGGTTGTTGTAATAATTTATTGTTCTCTCAATCCATCAGGAACACCCTCGCTTGGAAAAATAATAAACGCACAAGATACATACCTTCTGGTGAACCGTCTCGTCCCACGATGTAATCCATCTGAAGGGGTTAACTAATATTACAGGCAGGAGCCCTGCTAAATGCAGCGGTGCTCCGTGCCTGTAATCCCCCGGCGAATGAATGAAATGTAGGTCATTGACCTACATTTCCTTCAATCGCGGTGATGCGCCCCCTGGTGGATGTCCTCATATGACCTGGAGCGTGGGAAAAAGTTCCCAGGCTGCAGTTCATGAGAACATCCAGCAGGGGCGCATCACCGCGACTCAATGTAAGTACAGATCCAGCTTTCCTTTCAGCACCCGGGGATTACAGGCACGGAGCACAGCTGCATTTGCAGGGCTCCTGCCTGTAATATTAGTTAACCCCTTCAGATGGATTACTTCGTGGGACGAGACGGTTCACCAGAAGGTATGTATCTTGTGCGTTTATTATTTTTCCAAGCGAGGGTGTTCTGTTGTGAATTTGGATTCTGGGCTCCCCCGGTGGCTACTGGTGGAATTGA
This sequence comes from Ranitomeya variabilis, assembly GCF_051348905.1. Lineage (NCBI taxonomy): Eukaryota > Metazoa > Chordata > Amphibia > Anura > Dendrobatidae > Ranitomeya > Ranitomeya variabilis. The sequence goes on along the minus strand of NC_135233.1, from coordinate 834,911,938 downwards.
ACTGGTGTCTTCATCTTCTCTGTTCACCTGTTCCCATCAAGATGTGGGAGTCGCTATATAACCTTGCTGCTCTGTTAGTTGCTTGCCGGTCAACAATGTTATCAGAAGCCTCTCTGTGCTTGTTCCTGCTCCTAGACAACTACTAGATAAGTTGGACTCTTGTCCATGTTTGTTTTTGCATTTTTGTTCCAGTTCACAGCTGTAGTTTTGTTACTGTGTCTGGAAAGCTCTTGTGAACAGGAATTGCCACTCTGGTGTTATGAGTTAATGCCAGAGTTTTAAAGTAATTTCTGGATGGTGTTTTGATAGGGTTTTCAGCTGACCATGAAAGTGTCCTTTCTGTCTTCTGCTATGTAGTAAGTGGACCTCAAATTTGCTAAACCTATTTTCATGCTGCGTTTGTTATTTCATCTTAATTCACCGCCAATACATGTGGGGGGCCTCTGTCTCCTTTCGGGGTATTTCTCTAGAGGTGAGCTAGGACTAATATTTTCCTCTGCTAGCATTATTTAGTCCTCCGGCTGGTGCTGGGCATCTAGAATCAACGTAGGCATGCTACCCGGCCACTGCTAGTTGTGCGTTAGGTTTAGTTCATGGTCAGCTCAGTTTCCATCTTCCAAGAGCTAGTTCCTATATATGCTGATGCTATGATCTCTTGCCATTGAGATCATGACAGTTTGACCGGCCCACTAAAGGGTTAAAATCCTTGGCTGAGAAAGGAGAGAAATAAGTAGTCTGCTGAAATTTTTTTTTTTTTTTCTCTCCTTCTAATCTTTGAATGGCTCTGTGTCCACCTGTTTGTAATGGATCTTCAGAGTGTAACTGCAGGTTTGATTAATCTCGCCACGAAGGTACAAAATTTGCAAGATTTTGTTTGTCATGCACCTGTATCTGAGCCGAGAATTCCTTTGCCGGAATTTTTCTCGGGGAATAGATCTGGGTTTCAGAATTTTCGAAATAATTGCAAATTATTTTTGCCCCTGAAATCTCGCTCTGCCGGAGACCCTGCACAGCAGGTCAGGATTGTGATTTCCTTGCTCCGGGGCGACCCTCAAGACTGGGCTTTTTCATTGACACCAGGGGATCCTGCGTTGCTCAATGTGGATGCGTTTTTTCTGGCCTTGGGGTTGCTTTATGACGAACCTCATTTGGAGCTTCAGGCAGAAAAAACTTTGATGTCCCTATCTCAGGGGCAAGATGAAGCGGAAATTTACTGCCAAAGATTCCGTAAATGGTCTGTGCTTACTCAGTGGAATGAGTGCGCCCTGGCGGCGACTTTCAGAGAGGGTCTCTCTGATGCCATTAAGGATGTTATGGTGGGGTTCCCTGTGCCTGCGGGTCTGAATGAGTCCATGACAATGGCTATTCAGATCGATAGGCGTTTGCGGGAGCGCAAACCAGTGCACCATCTGGCGGTGTCCACTGAGAAATCGCCAGAGAGTATGCAGTGTGATAGAATTCTGTCCCGAAGCGAGCGGCAGAATTTTAGACGGAAAAATGGGTTGTGTTTCTATTGTGGTGATTCTACTCATGTTATATCAGCATGCTCTAAGCGCACTAAAAAGCTTGGTAAATCTGTTTCCATTTGCACCTTACCGTCTAAGTTTATTCTATCTGTGACCCTGATTTGCTCTTTGTCATCTATTACCACGGACGCCTATGTCGACTCTGGCGCCGCTTTGAGTCTTATGGATTGGTCCTTTGCCAAACGCTGTGGGTATGATTTAGAGCCTTTGGAGACTCCTATTCCTCTGAAGGGGATTGACTCCACCCCATTGGCTAATAATAAACCACAATACTGGACACAAGTAACTATGCGTATTAATCCGGATCACCAGGAGATTATTCGCTTTCTGGTGCTGTATAATCTACATGATGATTTGGTGCTAGGATTGCCTTGGCTGCAATCTCACAACCCAGTCCTCGACTGGAGAGCTATGTCTGTGTTGAGCTGGGGATGTAAGGGGGCTCATGGGGATGTACCTGTGGTTTCCATTTCATCATCTATTCCCTCTGAAATTCCTGAGTTCCTGTCTGACTATCGTGACGTCTTTGAAGAATCCAAGCTTGGTTCGTTACCTCCGCACCGAGAGTGCGATTGTGCCATAGATTTAATTCCGGGTAGTAAATACCCAAAGGGTCGTTTATTTAATCTGTCTGTGCCTGAACATGCTGCTATGCGAGAATATATAAAGGAGTCCTTGGAAAAGGGACATATTCGTCCATCGTCATCTCCCTTAGGAGCCGTTTTTTTCTTTGTGTCAAAAAAAGACGGCTCTTTGAGACCATGTATTGATTATCGGCTTTTGAATAAAATCACTGTTAAATATCAATACCCATTGCCGTTGCTGACTGATTTGTTTGCTCGCATAAAGGGGGCCAAGTGGTTCTCTAAGATTGACCTTCGTGGGGCGTATAATTTGGTGCGAATCAGGCAGGGGGATGAGTGGAAAACCGCATTTAATACGCCCGAGGGCCACTTTGAGTATTTAGTGATGCCTTTTGGTCTTTCAAATGCTCCGTCAGTTTTCCAGTCCTTTATGCATGATATTTTTCGCGATTATTTGGATAAATTTATGATTGTGTATCTGGATGATATTCTGATTTTTTCGGATGACTGGGACTCTCATGTCCAGCAAGTCAGGAGGGTTTTTCAGGTTTTGCGGTCTAATTCTTTGTGTGTGAAGGGTTCTAAGTGTGTTTTTGGGGTACAGAGGATTTCCTTTTTGGGATATATTTTTTCCCCCTCTTCCATTGAAATGGATCCTGTCAAGGTTCAAGCTATTTGTGATTGGACGCAGCCCTCTTCTCTTAAGAGTCTTCAGAAATTTTTGGGCTTTGCTAACTTTTATCGTCGATTTATTGCTGGTTTTTCGGATATTGCTAAGCCATTGACCGATTTGACTAAGAAGGGTGCTGATGTTGCTGATTGGTCCCCTGATGCTGTGGAGGCCTTTCGGGAGCTTAAGCGCCATTTTTCCTCTGCCCCTGTGTTGCGTCAGCCTGATGTTGCTCTACCTTTTCAGGTTGAGGTCGACGCTTCTGAGATCGGAGCTGGGGCAGTGTTGTCGCAGAAAAGTTCTGACTGCTCCGTGATGAGGCCTTGTGCCTTCTTTTCCCGTAAATTTTCGCCCGCTGAGCGGAATTATGATGTTGGGAATCGGGAGCTTTTGGCCATGAAGTGGGCTTTTGAGGAGTGGCGCCATTGGCTTGAGGGGGCCAGACATCAGGTGGTGGTATTGACTGACCACAAAAATTTGATTTATCTTGAGACCGCCAGGCGCCTGAATCCTAGACAGGCGTGCTGGTCATTATTTTTCTCTCGGTTTAATTTTGTGGTGTCATACCTACCGGGTTCTAAGAATGTTAAGGCGGATGCCCTTTCTAGGAGTTTTGAGCCTGACTCGCCTGGTAACTCTGAGCCCACAGGTATCCTTAAGGATGGAGTGGTATTGTCAGCCGTTTCTCCAGACCTGCGGCGGGCCTTGCAGGAGTTTCAGGCGGATAGACCTGATCGTTGCCCACCTGATAAACTGTTTGTTCCTGATGATTGGACCAGTAGAGTCATCTCTGAGGTTCATTCTTCTGCGTTGGCAGGTCATCCTGGCATTTTTGGTACCAGGGAATTGGTGGCAAGGTCCTTCTGGTGGCCTTCCCTGTCACGAGATGTGCGAGGCTTTGTGCAGTCTTGTGACGTTTGTGCTCGGGCCAAGCCTTGTTGTTCTCGGGCTAGTGGATTGTTGTTGCCCTTGCCTATTCCTAAGAGGCCTTGGACGCACATCTCGATGGATTTTATTTCAGATCTGCCTGTTTCTCAGAAGATGTCTGTCATCTGGGTGGTGTGTGACCGTTTCTCTAAGATGGTCCATTTGGTTCCTCTGCCCAAGTTGCCTTCTTCTTCCGAGTTGGTTCCTCTGTTTTTTCAAAATGTTGTTCGTTTGCATGGTATTCCTGAGAATATCGTTTCTGACAGAGGGACCCAATTCGTGTCTAGATTTTGGCGGGCATTCTGTGCTAGGATGGGCATAGATTTATCTTTTTCGTCCGCTTTCCATCCTCAGACGAATGGCCAGACCGAGCGGATTAATCAGACCCTGGAGACATATCTGAGGTGTTTTGTGTCTGCTGACCAGGATGATTGGGTTGCTTTTTTGCCATTGGCGGAGTTCGCTCTCAATAATCGGGCCAGCTCTGCCACTTTGGTGTCCCCGTTTTTCTGTAATTCGGGGTTTCATCCTCGATTTTCCTCTGGTCAGGTGGAATCTTCGGATTGTCCTGGAGTGGATGCTGTGGTGGAGAGATTGCATCAGATCTGGGGGCAGGTGGTGGACAATTTGAGGTTGTCCCAGGAGAAGACTCAGCTTTTTGCCAACCGCCACCGTCGTGTTGGTCCTCGGCTTTGTGTTGGGGATTTGGTGTGGTTGTCTTCTCGTTTTGTCCCTATGAGGGTCTCTTCTCCTAAGTTTAAGCCTCGGTTCATCGGCCCGTATAAGATATTGGAGATTCTTAACCCTGTTTCCTTCCGTTTGGACCTCCCTGCATCCTTTTCTATTCATAACGTTTTTCATCGGTCATTATTGCGCAGGTATGAGGTACCGGTTGTGCCTTCCGTTGAGCCTCCTGCTCCGGTGTTGGTTGAGGGTGAGTTGGAGTACGTTGTGGAGAAAATCTTAGACTCTCGTGTTTCCAGACGGAGACTCCAGTATCTGGTCAAGTGGAAGGGATACGGCCAGGAGGATAATTCTTGGGTGAATGCATCTGATGTTCATGCCTCTGATCTGGTTCGTGCCTTTCATAGGGCCCATCCTGATCGCCCTGGTGGTTCTGGTGAGGGTTCGGTGCCCCCTCCTTGAGGGGGGGGTACTGTTGTGAATTTGGATTCTGGGCTCCCCCGGTGGCTACTGGTGGAATTGAACTGGTGTCTTCATCTTCTCTGTTCACCTGTTCCCATCAAGATGTGGGAGTCGCTATATAACCTTGCTGCTCTGTTAGTTGCTTGCCGGTCAACAATGTTATCAGAAGCCTCTCTGTGCTTGTTCCTGCTCCTAGACAACTACTAGATAAGTTGGACTCTTGTCCATGTTTGTTTTTGCATTTTTGTTCCAGTTCACAGCTGTAGTTTTGTTACTGTGTCTGGAAAGCTCTTGTGAACAGGAATTGCCACTCTGGTGTTATGAGTTAATGCCAGAGTTTTAAAGTAATTTCTGGATGGTGTTTTGATAGGGTTTTCAGCTGACCATGAAAGTGTCCTTTCTGTCTTCTGCTATGTAGTAAGTGGACCTCAAATTTGCTAAACCTATTTTCATGCTGCGTTTGTTATTTCATCTTAATTCACCGCCAATACATGTGGGGGGCCTCTGTCTCCTTTCGGGGTATTTCTCTAGAGGTGAGCTAGGACTAATATTTTCCTCTGCTAGCATTATTTAGTCCTCCGGCTGGTGCTGGGCATCTAGAATCAACGTAGGCATGCTACCCGGCCACTGCTAGTTGTGCGTTAGGTTTAGTTCATGGTCAGCTCAGTTTCCATCTTCCAAGAGCTAGTTCCTATATATGCTGATGCTATGATCTCTTGCCATTGAGATCATGACAGTGTTCCTGATGGATTGAGAGAACAATAAATTATTACAACAACCGCTGTGTTTATTTTATTAAAATACTTTTAAATCATGTGTGTGTGTGTTTTTTAACCCTTTCCAACAATTGGATTAATAATGGATAGGTGACATAATTGACGCCTCTCCATTATTAATCTGGCTTAATGTCACCTTCCAATAGCAAGGTGGCATTAACCCTTCATTACCCCATATCCCACCGCTACAGGGAGTGGGAAGAGAGTGGCCAAGTGCCAGAATAGGCGCATCTTCCAGATGTGCCTTTTCTGGGGTGGCTGGGGGCAGATGTTTTTAGCCACGGGGAGGCCAATAACCATGGACCCTCTCCTGGCTATTAATATCTGCCCTCAGTCACTGGCTTTACCATTCTGGCGGAGAAAATTGCGCGGGAGCCCACGCCAATTTTTTCCGCCATTTAACCCTTTATTTCAGCAGCTACAGCGCTGAAATTTTGCACATACACACTACTAACATTAGTAGTGTGGAATATGCAAAAAAAAAGGGGATATGAGATGGTTTACTGTATGAAAACCATGTCTCATATCCTGTCGGGTTTGTGCAGGAGAAATGAAAAGCCGGTAATTGAATTACCGGCTGTTCACAGATATCGCGCTGAATGACATCTAAATACAGAATATATATATATGTGTCTCAATGACATATATATATATATATATATACTGTATATATGTTTTCCCGAACATTTGAGCACATAAATCCATTAGATGTCGGTTTTGCAAGCCTGCGCGAAAATCTCGCAGTACGGATGCCATACGGATTACATACGGAGGATGCCATGCGCAAAATACGCTGACACACCCTGACTACGGATCACTATTTTGGGAACATTTCTCCGTATTACGGCCGTAGTACGGACGTAAAAAACGGACCGTATTGTCTTACGCCGAGTGTGACGCCGGCCTAAGCCTATGTGCCCACGTTGCAGAAATGCTGCAGAAATGTCCGCAGCATTTCCACAACTCCCTGCCACTGGTAAAATGCATGCGGAATTCGCATGCGTTTTCAAGCAAAACACAAGCCTTTTGCAAGCGTTTTTAGCTTGCAGAATGCTTGCGCTTTTCCAAGCAATTTGAAGCATCGCTTGGAAAAGTGATTGACAGGTTGGTCACACTTGTCAAGCATAGTGCTTGACATATGTGACTAACTTTTTACTATGGATGCTGCCTATGCAGCATCAATAGTAAAAGATAGAATGTTAAAAATAAAAAAAATATATGGTTATTCTCACCTTCCGGCCCCCGATCTCCTCAGCGGCACTCCCGGTACATCCGTTCCCAGGGATGCTTTGAGCGTAGGACCTTTGTGACGTCACAGTCGTGTAACCGCGACGTCATCTCGGGTGATTCGCAAATGCATCCCTGGGAACGGAAGCCGCCGCGTGCACCGCTGAGAGTCGGGAGGACTCTGAGGGCCATCAGAAGGTAAGTATATCCCTATTTTTTATTTTAATTCTTTTTTTTTTTTACAGGAATATGACAGCCAGGGCCTGGAGGAGAGTCTCCTCTCCTCCAGACCCTGGGTACCATCCGCACATGAAGCGCTCACTTTACGCATGGTGGGCATAGCCACATGCGTAAAGTGAGCATTTCAATGCAATCCTATAGTGGCGGAATCGCTGCAATTCCGCAGAAATAATGAACATGCTGTGATTCCGCAGCGGGGAAATCTGCAGCATGGGCACAGCAACTGCGGAATCCCATAGGATTGCATGGGAATGCGTTTTTTAAGTGTTTAAGCGTTTCCGCTGCTGCAAAAATGTGACGGAAACGTATACAAAACACAGCATGGGCACACAGCCTTAAGGTTTGTCAAAGCCAAATTCAAGGAAGTATGAAAAACAAAGCAGCTTTTTTAAAAGCATGTGATACGAAATGGAAACAGGAGCTGCAACATTAAGGGTAAGTTCACACAGGACTTTTTTGCTGCGTATTTTTGCTGCGTACTTTTATGCTAATTTAGGTGCTTTTTTTGGTGCGTATTTGGTGCGTTTTTTGGGTAAGTTCACACAGGACTTTTTTGCTGCGTATTTTTGCGGCGTATTTTTGCTGCGTATTTTATGCCAATTTTCAGCTGCTTACAGATGCGTTTTTTGTGCGGTTTTGGTGCGTTTTTTTGTCTATTTGTGCATGATAATAAAGTTGAGTGACCCCAGTGGAGCTTAGCATCGCCTTCATCCCAGCGGGGGAACAATTTACGGCGAATTACATGCCATGCATCGGCCTTTTTTTGACGATCACTGTAGTTTGGGCAAGCTACATCCCAAATTACAGGCATTGCTTCCACCTTGGAAAAATAAATGAAAAAGTAATTACCAAATGCAAGATGGAATGAAGCCAACATTCATGACAAGGAAGATACAAACATACACATGCAGAACACATGAACATGTACATAACAGCACATGAGCATCGCAAAGTGTACCATTGCAAACAATCGGATAGATATATCACAAATTAAAAAAAATATTACCTCCATGATTAGTTGGGAAACATTAATGCTCATCCTCCTATACCAAGACATGGCTAACACCTCACTACCAGAAACTCCCTCACAATAGATCACAATCAGGACACCTCACAATGGCTCTTCACACCTCACAATGGCTCACAATGGCTCTTCACACCTCACTACCAGGAACTCCCTCACAATAGATCACAATCAGGACACCTCACAATGGCTCTTCACACCTCACAATGGCTCACAATGGCTCTTCACACCTCACTACCAGGAACTCCCTCACAATAGATCACAATCAGGACACCTCACAATGGCTCTTCACACCTCACAATGGCTCTTCACACCTCACAACCACACCCCTAAGCTCTTGGCTGTGAGATCACTTCCTGCTGGCCATGATTTTTCTGCACAAAAAACGCAGCAAATAATGCTACATGCGTTTTTGCAGCGTTTTTTCCATCACCCATTCAAGTCAATGGGTGAAAAAACGCTGCAAAAACGCAGCAAAAACGCTGAAAGAAGTGACATGCCCTATGTCCAAAAAACGCAGCAAAGCAGAAAATACTGATCAAACAAAAACCCAACGTGTGTGCATGAGATTTCTGAAATCTCATAGGCTTTGCTGGTACTGTAAAAAGCAGCTGAAAATTAGCATAAAAAAACGCAGCAAAAATACGCAGCAAAAAAGTCCTGTGTGAACGTACCCTAAAAATGCAATAAAAACGCATGTAAATATGGGCTCTGAAAAGCGCAATGAAAAAATTACAAGTAACCTAATAAGCTCAGAAATGCTGCAAACAATCTGTAACATCAAAAACTCACCTTGGGAATGTAACCGTAGGCTATGTTCACACATTGCGTTTTTGCTGTGTTTTTTTTCTACAGTAAAAACCTGCTCTCTTCGCAGTAAAGAAGCTGCATTTTTCTTACAGATAAGATATGTGCACACTTTGAGTAAATGGATGCAGAAATTTCTACACTGTTTCTTCATCTATTGGCAGGAACAATTCAGCTATTGGCAAAAAAATGCAGCTGAAAAAAACACACTTTTTTGCCTTGTGTGTTCTGCCCTGCATTTTTGACTGATTTGAGTGAAGTCAGTGGTGAAAAACATAGGGCAGAAACTCACAAAGCATTGACATGCTGCAGATTATTTTCTGCACCAAATCTGCAAGTCACAAATAAGCAATTTATGCATGACACTTTAGGTTTCTCATTCACTTTGCTGGCATCAGGATTGCTTCAGCTTTGCTAACAAATCTGCATGGCAAAAATGCATCAAATCTGCACAAGCACATCCAGTTTAGTGCTTATGTTTTCTGCACCAAAAACGGAGCTAAACCTTTATACCTGCATTTTTGCTCTTACTCATTGCTTTTTATGGGTGAAAAAATGCTGCAAAAAAGCTGAAAGAAGTGACATGCTGCAATTTTAAAAAATGCAGCAGTTTTCCAATTCAGTCAGGAAAAAAAAAACAATGTGTGTGCATAAGACTTCTGAAATCTCATAGCTTTTGCTGGTACTGTAAAACGGAGCAGGAAAAAAATGCAGCAAAAACGCAACATGTAAACTTAGCTTTACAGTACTTTAGCACATAACATTGTTTAAAACAAATTCAGCATCTTTATTGGTGTTTTATGACACATTTTTGTGCTGAAAGTCAAAAAGAAATGTGACTCTGAGTCACTTCTCACGGACATGCTATGAATCAGGATAGTCGAGTCTTCACAAGTCAAATGTCAGGAGGGTACGTAATAGACAGCAAGAGACAAAAGAGTAGTTAGGTCACGATCTGAGGTCAAAATACCAGGAGGATAGCAGATCAGAGCAAGGGGATTGAACAGACGGATGGTCAGAACAAGGTCAAAGACCATGGAGCAATAAATCATGGAGCAAAATACAAGGAACAGAATAACAAACCACACTGGCAGCTATTTGAGACTGCCAGCTCAGTTAAATAGCTGAGCAATTATGGAAATTTAGAGAACCTTACAAGAGCTCATCAACGCTCTGTCTCAGATTGGACGAGTGAGTTGTCAATCAAAATACAGACAGCTCAGCACGCCCCTGCACCAGACTGGACAACTGAGTTGTCAATGACTGCACATACAGCTCAGCACTGAGTGGTGGAATTTTTACAAAAATATTAAACAAGAAATATACTGTTTATTGTTGTGAATTTTTCTAATTTTAGTTGAATTTTTTGTAGGATAAACTGTACAAGCAAATTAAATTTAGCATCCTCATTGTCAAAGGATTGCCATGACAGAGAGGAGCCAGAAGACCGTGCCGTCTGATTTTTCCCACTCCTGCACTGACTAGAAGCACTTCACCTTCATATTAAATAGTGCAGTTTTTTTTAGTAGTGCAGGGGGTTAAACTACTCAATTGAGAACTTCTGGAAGCTTACCTGCCTTAAGGCTCTCAGCTGTTCACTGTTGGCCACTCCCCTCTACTATGTAAACTGGACTCTGGCAATCAGGAAATTACAGAGTTAGCTTCATTGTTGCATGGTTCAGGAGTTGGTTGTGTCTTGTTTTAGAAGGCTTTTGGTGGATTTAGCTAACACTGTTGCTAAGTTTAGGTTGTGTGCAAATCCTCCCCTTCTCCTACTTTGGTTTTACCCATCCTTCACTCCCCGGTGTCTCCCTGTGTTGTTTGTTTATGCATTTTTGAATGATTGGTATTTTCATTTATCCCTGTTCATATTACCTTGCTAGTGTGTTTGGTGTGAAGCCATAAACTACTACTGCCCTCTTCCCTGGATGGAGGAGGGAACAGACTGAGGGCAGATTCAGTAGCTCAGCAAGGTACGTGGCCCCGGCATCGTCACTATTAGAAGTAATCCAGGGAACAGGAATAGCTAAGGTGCCCCTAGTGTTAGGGACAGGGAAGGAGCCCCTGGCCTTGAGATACCCGACTACAGAATCGTGACACTGATTCTTGTTTCAAAAGGAAGCAGAAGGACCATATTCATTTATATGGGGTGTGTCTTCATTTCTTTTTTATTCTGCATGTAGAACCTTTTTGTGTACTAAAAAATAAACTACAAATGGAAAGTAAAGTCCTAAATGCAGAATCAGATAAACATAAAAGATAAATGAGCATGTGAACAAAGTGTAATAGTGTAATTTTTTTTAAATTGCAGCTTGCTCTAGGTATGGTTTTGTTTTACCAAAGACCTGCAGAGGTCTTCTCTCACAGACATTCACTATTTGATTCCATCTTAAAAAGAAATGTATGTGTTAAGGTATATTGCATTTTAGAGGCATTTTATAATTTCTGACATAACTCCAGGTGAAGCTGTTAGGAATCTTGGAATCATCTGATCTATGAACTACATTACTTAAAAAGGCACCAAGAAAAGCCTCTGGCATGTCGTGAGTGTCAAGTTGGACTTAAAGTAAACCTGTCAGCAGGATTTTGCTAAGTAGTTTACAGGCATTGTCAGGTTGGCATTGTTACACTGATTAAAATAATACCTGGGGTGATGAAATCCGTCATGTCATTCTTGTGCAATCAGTGTTACAATTTTTCAGTTAATAAGATGCCTGTGCTCCGGGGCGGGACTGTAGGCAGACTCTTATCTTCCTGCTATAGGCCAGAGAAACCAAGAAGAGACCTGCTCACAGCCCCCCACTCACAGTATAGTGCAGCTCCCCCCACTCACAGTATAATGCAGCCCCCCACACAGTATAATCAGTATAATGCAGCCTGTTGTGAATTTGGATTCTGGGCTCCCCCGGTGGCTACTGGTGGAATTGAACTTGTGACATCATCTTCCCTGTTCACCTGTTCTGATTAGATCTGGGTGTCGCTATATAACCTGGCTTCTCTGTTAGATGCTTGCCGGTCAACAATGTTATCAGAAGCCTCTCTGTGCTTGTTCCTGCTCCCAGACATCTACTAGATAAGTTGGACATTCGTCCATGTTTTGTTTTTGTATTTTGGTTCCAGTTCACAGCTGCAGTTTCGTTACTGTGTCTGGAAAGCTCTTGTTGATCAGGAATTGCCACTCTGGTATTATGAGTTAATGCCAGAGTCCTAAAGTAATTTCTGGATGTGTTTTGTTAGGGTTTTCTACTGACCATGAAAGTATGCTTTCTGTCTTCTGCTATCTAGAAAGCGGACCTCAAATTTGCTAAAACTATTTTCCTGCTGCGTTTGTTGTTTCATCTCATATCACCGCCAATATATGTGGGGGGCTTCTGTCTCCTTTTGGGCATTTCTCTAGAGGTGAGTCAGGTCTTATATTTCCCTCTGCTAGCATTATTTAGTTCTCCGGCCGGCGCTGGGCATATAGGGATAAAAAGTAGGACATGCTACCTGGCTACTTCTAGATGATGCGGTAGGTTTAGTTCATGGTCAGTACAGTTACATCTTCCAAGAGCTTGTTCCTATAGAGGCTTATGCTAGTTCTCTGGCCATGGAGATCATGACAGTTTGACCGGCCCACTAAAGGGTTAAAATCCTTGGCTGAGAAAGGAGAGAAATAAGAAGTCTGCTGAGAGTTTTTTTTTTTTTTTTCCTCTGTGCTCTTAATTGGATCACTTGCCAGTCTGTCTATGCTGCAGTCTTTCTTTTTTTTCTCTCTCCTTATAATCTTTGAATGGCTTTGTGTTCACCTGTTAATAATGGATCTTCAGAGTGTAACTGCAGGTTTGAATAATCTCA